>NC_091474.1:18422178-19622178 GCF_036971445.1 Narcine bancroftii | reverse complement strand
ACCAATGACAAGACTGTTCTAGAGTCTGTTATCTGTTAGAGGAAATTTTGACTGAGAGATGAGTATTGGCAAGGTACTGGAAATAATGTACCTGCTTACCTTCAAAATGATGCTTAGTTGATATCCTGAGAGGATAGACAGTGCAGTTCTCCCTCTGTATTGAACTGGCTTGATTTTTTTCTGCTCAAGTGTTGGGAGTGCATCAAACCAGAACATAGATGTAACTTATTTTGGGAGGATCTTATAATGCGCTGGAAGTGCTGGTAAACTTTAACTACATCTGTTGAACAACATCGAATCAAAAGTGTGAACGTTATTCTAATCAAGGCACATGATCACATTCACATTGTGATACAGTGCGTTCAATAACCACAAAGTATCACAAGAGCAGATTGCTATCCTCAATGTCAACAGGAGTTGAAAGACAAGATAAGGAAGCAAAAAAGGAGCACCCATTTTTATGAGGGGTCAGATACATACTTATGGAAGGTGTAAAACCTTGTGATTTTCAAAATAGAACATCCTATGGTGCTCTCTCAGAGATGGTGAATTGAGTCACCATACACATGTTCAACCAAAGAGGGTATAACTTGAATGATAACAGAAGGATCTGCATATCAGAAAGAAAAAAAAGACAGCACAACATTTCAAGTATGATCCTTCGTTAATCTCCATCATCGGTATTGAGTTTCCTAAAAGTCCAACCTCCCACATCGACGACAAACTTGTTGAAAGGTCAGCCTGTTGAACCTGGTAACAAGAAATCACAAAGGACCTTCTAACACACTGATGAAAAATTTCCCATGTATTTTGCTCTGCGTGGGAAATATGGACAAACCTAAGCAAAGTGGAGATTTTTTTTTCCCGCTTTATTCACTGACACTGCTCATAGAGGAACAGCAGTCGCATATAGCGTCCAGCTCTGTACAGTCAGAGAATGCACTTTGTAGTCAATGCTGGAGACCAAGGAAAAAAGTGATCCATATAGTAATAGATGGCAGAGCTACCAGATATTGCAAGCATCAGAAACAACGCTAGCCAATGTAGCTCTCATCTCCCTCTCATAATTCACACATTACTTCCAATTTTTACCAATAGATTTCACATCTATTTCAAATCTACGCTTTGGGATATCCACAGAACAGATTGAGAGAACTACAAATTGTGGCAAAGTTGATTTCTAAGATTGAGTATCAAGTCCTCTCATGGAGCTTTCACCATTAATGGGCTTGATAAAAATTTTTCTTCCATGAGACACTCACTATCACCACTTATCATTGCATCACCAATCAATATTCCCAGCATCTTTGGTACTGTCGCCATGGCACAAGGAAGAGCAGTCTGTGCATGGAGACCAGGTGTCAGGGAATGCAGTCTGACACCTAGCCCCAGACTACCCTGATCTCCACAGGCCTGCTTTCTTAGCATCCTGGTCAGTACGCCATACACCTACAACTGCGTGGCTTGGCTCGACCAAAACACCATCCATAAAACTTCTGATGATACCATGGCAGTGGGTTGTATAAAGAGGGGAAACGAGTCAGCATACAGGAGGGAGATTGAAAACTTGGCTGAACAGTACACCAAAAATAACCTCACACTCAATGTCACCAAGGAGCTGATTATTGACTTTAAGAATGGAAAATCAGGGATGTATGATCCAGTGATCATTGGGGGGAATCAGAGGTGCAGAGAGTGAACAAATTTAAGTTTTTGGGAGTCACCATCATGGAGGATCTTTCATGGACCCAACACACCATTGGCATTGTGAAGAAAGCATGTCAGCGCCTCTACTTCCTCAGGACTTTGCAGAGGTTTGGTATGACAAACTGTATAACCTTGGCAAATTTCTACAGGAAAGTGTGCTGACCGGCTGCATCGTGGTCTGGTAAGGGGGACACTAATACTCTTGAGTGAAAAGCCCTGCAAAGGTAGTGGACACAGCCCAGGACATCACAGGCAAAATCTTCCCCACCATTGAGAACCTTTGGAGAGCAGCAGCAATCATCAACGATCCACATCACCCAGCACACTGTCTGTTCTCACTGCTATCTTCAGGAAAGAGGTATAGGTGCATCAAGACTCATACCATCAGTTTAGGGAACAGTTGCTACCCCTCCACCATCACATTCCTTCAACAACAAAATCAATCGGACTCCTTTCTGAACTCTTTTGTACTTTATTGATTTTTGTTTCTCTCTGTAATACACAGTCAGTATGTTTACATTTCTTTATTTATTTACATATGTATGTTATGTACAGTTTTTTTTTGCACTACCAATAAGTGGTAATTCTGCATAGGCCATAGGCAAAAGGAATCTCAGGGTTGTATGTAATATCATTTACTGTATGTACTCTGACAATAAATCTGAATCTGCTGCGGACAGTTCAAACTATCAAAAGTCTTTTCCACTCTCTCCAAAATGTCTTTCATGATCAGAAACTTTTAGAAACAATTGAAATAAATTTTAATCACTTTTAAAAACTCAAAGAAGTAGTTAACATGTAAATTAATCAAAATATTAAAACTAATTAAAATGCATCAAGAATAATCCAACTACTCAGCTGTCCTACTTATTTAACAAAGGTCCAGAAGCCTAGGTTCAATCCTGACCTCTAGGGTAGTCGGTGTGGAATGTACACATTCTCCCTGTGACCACATGGGTTTCATCTGAGTGCTCCTGTTTACTCCCACATCCCAAGGTAAATTGGCCACTGTTACTTGTTTCTAGTGCATGGGTGAGTTGCAGAACCCAGGGAGAGTGGATGAGAATGTTGGATGCTTCATATTAAGTGTGGACTTGGTGGCTGAGTGATTTGTTTACATGCTGTATGACCCTATGAACCTTTGACAAAATATACCCTGCTCCTTTGCTCTGCATAATCAATAACTACCCTTAAACTCAATATCAAACCCAGAAATAGAGCCATTCTTCTGCTCTGCCATCTGCCTCATCCATTCATAACTGCCTCTTCATTGCGGCACAGTTATGTTTTTATTGTGCCAGCCAGAAGTATGTTTTCCCTTGTCTATTGGTTATAAAGAACAGTTAGCAGTAAAGTCATGGACTAGTACAGAATATTAAATATTTGTTCATTGGTGAAGGGGGATTGTTAGAGGGTCCCCATACTCTCCACCCACCCCGTGCCCCCACCCTTTCCCGTCACCTAACACATGCCCCTGAGTGAGCTTAGATAATGGACAGTTGATAATTGTTCGGATTGGTCTCCTGATTGATCATTTAAACAGAAGTTTGTAGAAAAAGAACAATCTGATCTCAATGAGATAAGATAGAGCTGATAACTCCATATAAATACTAATGCAAAACATGATACCACACAAGTTGAGAGCAGCTTAAGTCATTAACAGAATATTGTTACAGAACTCTGTGTGTGTTAAAAGTTCTGATTCAACCCAGCAGTGTGTTTCCAAAATCCAGTGGAGGAAAATATGGATTGTTCTTGACTCCATTTGACAGAACAATATTGAACAAAATGTTATCGAACCAGAGTAAGATCATCGATAGAAAATGAGTGAGGTGCATTTCTTTATAACATCCAAAATAACCTGGAAAACCTCAAAGTTCAACAAAGAAAGGAGCTGGAACCATAATACTCACATCAGAACTGAACACCAGTCCAGACATTAACAGTGATAATGTTTCACTGTTTCCTGCACCCACCTCTCACTTCACATTGAATTACTGCAAACAAAATCTACACCTTTTTTAACTGATTTATTCAGTCAGTTACCAGAACTTGTGCAAACAAAACAAATCTATCGCTCGTGCCAACACTTTACAACAGTTTCCTTTCAAACATTGCATCTTTAGCTCCATGGGGTTTTGACAACAATAAGCCAAATTCATCTTCCAAAATAAACATTGTTGACAATAGACCCTCAGCCCAACATCATTATTTTACTTTGGCTGACATCAACTGCCCGGTAAATAAGAACAAGACAGACGAAGGTAACATAGAAACTGTAAGAAGTACTTTCCCTCCAAATCATTTCAATTTAACTTTCTACAGATTTTAGCTTACCAAACTTGAGACAGTAGGCAGCTGTATTTCATCATGAACCACACGAAATCTATCTGTCTATCCTACTATTTCTGGCTATAACAAGCAAGTGAAGCTGTCCAAGAGTGACAAAGATGAGATAGCAAAGGATGTAAATTCAGGAAGACTAAAATAACTATTGCTTCATCTGGGCTTTTAGTAAATGTTATCAGTTTGACCCAACAGTGAAGAAGAGAGGAGTACAACTGAAGCTTATTGAGAAAATAATAGTCTGCAATTAAGAGTTATTAAGAAATAGGAGCTTTTGAAGGGTCATTAATCAACAAACCCTGGTGGATGACAGCTGTGAATAACCAAAAGAAATGAGCAACAGAGAATTGTCTGGTAAATGGGGAATTGCCACACTAAACTCACAAAATCAAAACCCTTGGTCCAGCACCAACCATGACGTTTAAATGGGTGAACTTCATTATCATTCCTCACCCTTGCCTTGGACTTCTTGCCTGCAGTAAAAGTATTTCTTTCAGCTTTTCCATGCTTTTGATACATCCCTAATTAACACTCCTTTATGTCCAAAGGACGTTGGTATGATGGGCAAGTGGTTTTAGTCATTCACTGCCAGATCTGGAGGGACCCCAAATTCCGAACCTTCACCCTGCCGCCTGACGGTCTCGTTTCTATCCCTCACAGACTGCTCATTACCTGATGTCCAGATATCAGTAGTTCTCCCACAGTAGTCTCCCTCCTTTTTCACCCTCCCAGAAAAGAACATGCAGCCCATACCCAACTTTACTCTCCCAGTTATGATGTTAATTCCCAAATCTATGTGGTTCTTTCCAATATCCTTCCAGCCAGATCTATGCCTCTGCCCAGCATTCTTACCAAAGTCATAAATTGAAATTCACATGGATGTGACAGAGGTAATCAGTTCCTTTTCGACTTGCCAGCTGTTGGCATCCTTTGATGTTGCTAACGCTCCATCCTCCTCCCATATGTCTCTTTAGATCCAGTATATTGTGCATGCATGATACCTTTCTTATCTAAAAATTAATTACTCACAACAGCTTCACTTCCAACTCTCAAAGCACCACCCCCCCACCCCTCCCCCCTCCCCCCACCCCCATCAGGTCTATCCCCACCTGCCTCAACTCTACCATCTCTAAATAGTCGCTCTGCTGGTCAGACACCAGATTGAAAAGCCACAAGTTTTTCTGAAGAATCATCTGCCAACATAAAACAAAGCACTGATGCATTTAAGAAAACATTACAAATTGCTGTTGAAGATGGGCTCTCAAACAGTTTTTCTTCAGGAATGTAGACAGATGTTGATAACTGGGATTTGGCAAATTGTAGGTGAAGTCTGTGGCTAATTTTTCATGGTAATTTCCTATTAAAAGTATAAGAGAACTTTAAACAAAAATCCTTTCTAGAAGAGGATTGTAGTGCATCTTTAAGTATTTATGTGACATTATTTTTGTACCGATGTTTATGTTCATACTGTTTTCATTAACTTCAATCAGATATCTCTTGTTTCTGCACACTTCCATTGTGTTTCCTATCTTTTACTCCTGAGCGCTTGACTTGCTGACTGGGCTATAATCATAAATGCGCTCATTTTGTTAATAACAATGTTCACTCTGATCAGGATCATCAAGATGTTTTTGGCTCAACATTTTCACTTCAATTCCAGGAGCCACATTCGGTTGAACAAGGCTCAAGCACATTCACATTTTTTTTATCATGGAAGTGTGTATACTGCAGAATTGTACAATGGAGGCATATACAATTACAATCTTTAAAATACATTTAGACAGGCACACAGTCAGGGGAAAAACGGAGAGTGCAGTGCTACTACAACAACCAAAGGTCCTGCTCATACTAAACATCCAAAACTCTCGTATTGACAAGCAACATTTATTTATTCATGTCTATAGATGAATACTTGTCCTGCATATGTATCGTTTGTCCGTATGTCTGTGCATCTGCGTGTTTTGAACTGAGGACTGGAGAACGCTGTTTCATCGGGTTGCACTTGCGAAATCAGGTGTGTTACAAACCGAGCATAACGAGCAGCAGACAGCGTTTAATTTTAAAACACTAATTTTATTTCTAACTCTTAAACTATAGTCTTAATTTTTAAACTACTGTTAACACTAATTCTATCCCCGGCTATGCGCAGGTGCTGTGTGCGTGCGTGCGTGCGTGCGTGCGTGCGTGGGTGGGTGGGTGTGTAATATACCCAAACCATTACCGTACAGGCCAAAATCTACAAAGTTACTTCAAAGCTCAGTCTTTTAAATTCAGTGTTATAGCGTAGGCCTTTGACATTTGATGCCCAGAACTAATGTTGAAATGATGAGAAGACTGAAGTTATGGCTGCTACAAACTCATGAATTCTTCTTGCGTTGTCTTTGAAGAAATGTCCATCTACACGGACTATGGTCATAACACTCCTGGCCCAATTGTAAGCAAGACGAACTGGGCAGCCTCCACGAAGCTTCCAAGACCCTGGCCCTGGTCACTGGTGGCACTGCTAATCACACTCAAAATGAAGCAGTCTCCCCAAGTGACCTTCACTGTTGGTCACAATCAAAATGAAGCAGTCTCCCCAAGTGACCTTCACTGTTGGTCACAATCAAAATGAAGCACTTTGCTTCCCATAAGACCCTCCTGGCACAGGTCAAGCCATCAAAAAGAGCCAATCATTCACAGAACATGCTTTGCTCTGAATTCCACAAAAATAGCTGGCCACAAGAGCTGCTTCAAAAAGCTGCTTTCTCTCCAGCAGTCAGAATGGCTCTCCCTTTGCAAAATCACAATGTATTTGCAAATGTATCAAATTCTAGAACAGACTGTGACAAACCTTCCCTCAGTTCTTCCAATGTATCGAATTAGCATTGGGCTGTGACTTGTGCTTGTGTGAAATATTAAATGTTAAATGTGACCATTCAGTCCCTCCTGTCTATACTATCCCTTACAGAGATAATCCCACTTTAGTAAAATGGGAGCTCACACTAGGTGACAATAAGCTTGACTTGATTACAGCACCAGCAAATCAGGTTCAAATCTGGTGTCTGTAAGGAGTTTGTACGTTCTCCTCATGACCTGCGTGGGTTTCATCTAGGTGCTCTGCTTTCCTCCCACGTTCCAAAGACATACAGGGTTGTAAGTTTGAAAGGTCACATGGATGTACTTGGGCGATGCGGGTTCATGGGCCATAAGCACCTGTTACCACACTGCACCTCAAATAAAGTTTTTGCTTTGCTAGACAACTTAGTCGGCATTGAAATTAAGCATGAAGGGCCTGTGTCTGCACTGTAAAACTCTATAACTCTTTCAAAAAGGTATTGGACAATTGACATTTATGCTGAGGTTTCGAATATCCCTGCATCATTGACTTCCTGAGAGCTCGTCCAACTACTCCTTCTGACCTCTTGGATGTTCTATTTGAAAATAAAACGACATTTGACACATTCCTTTTCATGGAATTAGTGGACGTTGGCAATTTAGGCCTATCCTCTGGAATGAGCTCTTAACTAATCCATAACTTGCACATGAAAGCTTCAACTATATTTGAGTATGCCTGTGTGTTTCACTTCAAACCATTTTGAATTATTATTGTTCACTCTCATTCATTTTTTTTCCTGAGGTATCCCAACAGACTCTCTGAGAAAGATTCAGTGGGCATTGAAAAGGTGAAAACCTTAGGTTTTTGATTCTTAGTTAATCTTGTGCTTATCTCTTGTTTGAATATTGTTTGTAATGTTACCATAGTGACTATGAAGTAATATCTGCATCTCATTCTTCAACGAACCATGAAGGAGATGTAAGCTCGAGATTATTTGCTTTTATTTCTTCTTATATATCTCTTTGAAGTTGAATATCATTTTGTCTTTAAATATGTTTTGTTTACTCATCGTTATGAAAATCTTAATGCGACATTATCCAAAATGTTTATCCGTTTTATAAACGAATTAAAGCTGCATCTACAAAGTTTGGTTTACTCGATTAATAAGATGGCTATTCGGAATACCATCCTCATGTTTCCTTGAAGATGACACATTCTGAAATTAGGAAATATTAGAACCTGGAAAGTGTCATATATATGCACGACCAAGCCCGTCATCGTTCCTCCAATGTTGGTAATTATTTACTAATAAATCTTTATACAGTGGATTTAGTTTATTTCACTAGAGTGCCTTGCATTTTAGTTAGAACATAATTTCTGTGTTCCATCAGAAGCTCAGCCAAAACTTGCTGTCCTCTCTTTTTGACTTTACTCGATGCATGTCAGATGTCGTAAAAGCTTACTGAGATGATTGTGAAAAATCTTTCTGCTCCTTGACTGTAAACTGCTCAAGTCTAATCCATCCCATTCATTGCTTGTTATTAGACCCTTTTCAACAATCAGTCTTCTGGTCTGCTTTGTGATCTCAAATGCGATTATGGGCCATCCTTCTCAACTGAATTCAATGTGCTCATATTGGTCAAACAATCTCTGTGAAATGTGAATAAAAAATACTAGTCAAACTATTCCGCTTTGAAGTTGTGTCCGAGCTGAGACCAGTGCAGTTTGTGAGGTAACCAGATCCAAGTTATGCTGGTAAAGAATAGAACCTTTGTTGAGTTCACATCCAGAACAAAATAGTCCAAAAGTAGATCCAATGCCAAAGTCTGTAGAGGGATTAGGAAGACTTTGAAAACAAATTAATTAAGTAGATCACATCTTCCTCCCACGAAGCACACAAGATCACCACTTATCATTTCAGCACTTAACAATGTTCCAAGTGTCCTCAGTGCTGTGGACATTACATGAGGCAGAGCAGCCAGTGAATGAAGACTAGATCCCAGGGAGTGCAGTCTCAGGCCAAGCCTCTGGAATTTCCCGCACGCAATTGGAGGAACAGCACCCTATATTCCGTCTTTGTAGTCTCCAACTAAAAGGAATAAATATCAATGTCTCGAATTTCTAATAATCTACCCTCCCCTTTGTTTTCTCAACCCAATCTGACCCCCTCCAAGCTAACTATCAATTGGCATGGTTAGTATGGGGGCAGCACGGTCAGTGTAGTGGTAAAGACAATGCTGTTACAGTGCTAACGGCCCGTGTTCAAATCCAGTGCCTCTGTGAGTTGTCTCCCCATGTTTGCGTGAGTTTCCTCCAGGTGCTTCAGTTTCCTCCCACCATTCAAACCGTACCGGAGCTGTAGGTCACTTGGGTGTAATTGGGCAGCGTGGGCCCATTAGCCGAAGGGGCCTGTTACTGTGCTGTATACCCTTCTTTTATTCTCTTTGCTGTCTCCTACCCTCTCTACTAGCACCTTCCTTCCTCCAGCAACCCCCCGCTCCCCACCCCTTTCCCTTCATTCCTCCTATCAGAGCGCATCTACCTCGGCCCTTTGCTTCTTCCTCCTAGCACCTCCTAGCTTTTTACATTTTTTCCCTTCTCCCTCCCACCTGTATCACCTGCCAATCTGTGCTCCTCCTACCCCCTCCCCCCCACTCCCAATTTTATTTGGGCATCAGCCCCTGTCTCTTGCCTGGGCTTCAGCCCAAAACATTGACCATGTTTTGCCTTGGAGGAACGATGACGGGCTTGGTCGTGCATATATATGACACTTTCCAGGTTCTAATATTTCCTAATTTCAGAATGGACATCGCCTGACCCACTGAATGCCTCCAGCAGTCCCTCTTGTTGAACAAAGTAGATTTATAGTTGTTGATCATTGGATAAAATTTATCTGAGCCTTACCACTGAAAGTGTGAAAGACATAAATACATATTTTCTTAGAGAAAGAAAAGCACCATAGAGCATTGTTAAAAATGCACATACAGTATTTCTGTATGGAACACAGAAATTATGTTCTAACTAAAATGCAAGGCACTCTAGTGAAATAAACTAAATTACTGTATAAAGATTTATTAGTAAATAATTGCCAACATTGGAGGAACAATGACGGGCTTGGTCGTGCACATATATGACACTTTCCAGGTTCTAATATTTCCTAATTTCAGAATGTGTCATCTTCAAGGAAACATGAGGACGGTATTCCGAATAACCATCTTTGAGCAAGGAAATTATGGCCTAACTGCATTGTAACAACATAACCCATGTCACAGACACAGTTTAAAGCAGCTTAACGTCTCAAGATGTAAGTAGATTAAGTGTTTTATCTTGTAATATAAGCAATTGCCTCCTGATGTCCATATTCTGAGCCTTATTGTTTCTCTTAAGCCGTTTTCTGCCTCTTTAAAATTACTGCCTTGCTTTTAATACAATTAAAATTGAGCAAATTGGAACTGCATTGCATTTTATTTAAAATTTTGTTCCTGACTGCAAACCACACTGTACTTCAAAACAAAAATATTTAGAAACAATGTCTCAATTTTTAATTCCATTTTGCTGTGATATTAGGAGGGAGGGATTCCAATTGTTTAATCTCATGCTACATTAACTAAATTCTTACAAAAGTAGGGAATTATCCACCAAAATAAAACATGTGTCAGCACCAAATAAGCTTTCATATACTGTATATGGTGCCTTTCAAATGCTTTGTAGAATTAGAATCACATAAAGGTTACTGAAAAGGAGGTTCTTTGACCATTCAGATGTCAACTCTATGCTAGTGCTTTCCAATTAATCCCATCCTCTTCCCAAAGTAATTTTATCTCATTGCTTATACAGTGAATCTTTGAGTGTATGAACTGAAACACTTGCACTGCTCACCATATCCGTGCACCCCACTTGCAGTTTAATGAATCTTTGTTGTGTGAATAATCACATTCCATCCCTACTCTCAGATTCTCGCACCTACCCCCCATTGGGAGATGTTTCACTCTATCTTCCTATAAAGGAGACAACCACAGTCCATGGTTCAAATCATCCCAGAGTTCCTTACACAACCAATGTGATTTTTGTTGTGTTGGAGCAACCACACCAGTCAAACAAAACACAGGAAGCTCGCAAAAAATATCAAGTGATGAGTCTGCCTTAACTTTTCCCAGAGGTCGACTGGACTTTTTTTTTGATCCGATGATATTCTGGGAGAGTCTCACTGGCCTGAACTTCATATGAGCACATTTGAAACAGAATTGAGTTTTGGAGAGGTAGGGAGGAAATCATATATATGTTGCCCCCGTGAACATTACACACAATATGCGGCAAAGTATTTGATCATATCTCTGTACTTATTCAGCTCAAGCTTTCTCCAAAATTACATTCGAACAATTCTCATCATTTGCCCTCACTGTTCAATGAGACCTCAGTTATTTTATTACTGAAACCCACTGGGGCCCAGCTGTTATTAAAATAGATCAAGATCAGCTGTTTCAACTTATTTGGAGATACCATTAAATAAGAAGTGGTCTTTGTGACAATTCTCTGCTTCATTCCTGAGGAATAGTGTAAACAATAAAACTTGCACTTAATGGGAAACATCTTCCCCTGCGGTGGGTGAAACCAAGAATGAGCAATGAACATTTTCGCTTTCATGGACTTGGACCACGTCTCACAGGGCAGCATTGCAGACATTTGGTACCAGTTAGTCACCATAGAAATGGTCACCATCATCATTTCAAGGGGCTTTTTTATGCTTCCTCTTTTTTCTCCTTTGCGCCTTTCCAAGTCAGTTTGTAACAAGCATTGGGAAGATGTGGAGGAAGTCCTGATCTCTGTTCCAGCTCTCCGTTAAGCAATGAGGGGGGGATAGAGACAAGGATTGAGGTGGGGTTGTTTACAAAGGGATCTCTAAAGTCAGTCTTGAACCACAAGGAAACAAAATAAAACCCAATAATATCTAATAGGCTTATTTCATCCTACATCATTGTTTCCTGATTAATTGAGAAGCGATGTCATATCAACTTACCACTTACCCACAAATTGAACTCAGATTTATCTGCATTTTGAAAGAAGGAATTATCTCACCGAGTTTTCTAATTGCCTCTTCAAAAGAGCAGGAACCGCCATTTTAACCATCTTGGGTTTTTTTTTTTCTGATGGACCATATTCTTCGAGCTGCTGAGAAACTGGAGAAATCTGACACTTTTTTTCAGAATCATTATCCATTGCCTTGTCTTCCAGTATCTATAATGACATTTAAAATGAGCGAGATCACGAGTTTTAAAAAGGATGGAAAATTATGAAATCCCAGCACTGTCGGCCTCCCATCACATTCCATCCATTTAATAAAGGGGAAATTCTGATTTAATCCTGGCCATTCACGAGGCAGAAAAATCGTTTGGCACAGACAAGAAGGCCTGAAGGCCCGTTTCTATGCTGTTAAGAATGAATCAGGGAAAGATTTTATATTTTTACTTCCTTAAATGGTTTCTTTTAATTCTAAAATCATTAAAAGCAAAGACTCTTGAATTCATGAATACCATTAATTTGAATAAGGCCCGACTGGTTCTTGGTTATGCATCCTAATTCTTTTCCTTGTTCCATAATCTCACCCTTCTCTGCTGACAAAGAGTTCAAGCATAATAGCTCCTGTCTGAGTGCCAACATGGATCTGTTCCAGTTCGCCTATCATAGCAACAGGTCTATGATGGATGCCATCTCACTGGCTCATTATGACAACAACACCATCTTCAAATTTGCTGCTGATACTACGGTAGTGGGTTGATGAGTCAGCAGGGCGACTGAAAACCTGGCTGAATGGTGCACCAATGACAACCTCACATTCAATGTCACCAAGACCAAGGAGCTGATTGTTGACTTCAAGAAGGGAAAACTCAGAGGGGTACGATCCGGTGATCATTGGGGGATTAAAAGTAGGGAGGGTGAGCAAATTTAAGTTCTTGGGAGTAAACATCTCAGAGAATTTTTCCTGGAGCCAACACACTAAAGGCATCGTGAAGAAAGCACGTCAGCACCTCTACTTCCTCAGGACTTTGCAGTGGAGGAGTCCAGACTAACAAACACAAAGCGTTAATTGGATATGATGAGAGGAAAGTTGAGAATTGGTTTTGGCTCTGTGAAAGGAGACCGAGGAAAAAGGAAAGAGAGAGAGAGAGAGAGAGAAACAGACAGAACAAGAGGAAAGGAGACAGAGGAAAGAAGATGGGGTGGGGGGGGGGAGGGGGCAGGCTGGGGGTTTCCAACAGAAACTGGAGAAGTCGATTTTAATGCCATCTGGTTGGAGGTGCCCAGTCGGAAGATAAGGTGTTGTTTCTCCAATTTGTGGGTGGTCTCAGTCTGGCAGTGCATGAGACCAAGGACAGACATGTCACCAAGGGAATGAGATGGGGAATTGAAATGCGTAGCTACTGAGAGATCCACACCATTGTGGTGAACAGAGACAAGGTGCTCTACTCCCTGTCTCCCATGTCCCCATCCCTCCAGTTCCATCTCTTTCTCTCTGTCTCCTTTCACAGAGCCAAAATCAATTCCCACCTTTCCTCTCATTATATCCAATTAACACGTTGTGTCTGTCGGTCTGGACTCCTCTCCTTTCCATTCTTCCCCACTTCTCTCCTCAGTCTTTCATTCAGATGCCTGCTTACTTTTGGCTTATACTTTGAAGACAGGCTCAGGTCTAAAATGTGGATAATATATGTTTACCTCCTATTGATGCTGTGAGAACAGCATTTCTGCATTTTTACTACAATCGCAGCATCTGAAGTCTTTCATGTTTCACCTCGCTCGTTGACCAAGCTCAGTCATCTGGGATTTTTTATTTTATTTTAACGTTGCTTCTGTGGCAGGCTTGGGTCACTTTTACTATGAAAGAAATTATCTGCAAATGGAAATGGTTACTGATAAATTGAGATATAGTCAGCTGTACAACAGTTTAAAATGTCCTTGAAGTCTTTTCGCAGCTTCAGTGAACTGAACACACTTCAGTATAACTGACCTGAAATGTATCTTAACTAGATACTTGGAAATGAGCTGAGCTCGTGCTTGCTGGTGGTGAAACAACTTGAATTTTGGCCTTTTTCGGTTCCTGCATTAACATTTGGAACATTTTTGCAAAATATCTCTGAACTGTAATTCCAGACAAGAGGGGAATTTGTCATTTCTGCCTCAGAATCATGTATTAACTAGCTGTAGAGTAAGCCGAATTGCCAAAGATATTAAATTGAATTCAATGTATATGTAATAAATTGCTTCAATATTTTTCTGAGTATTGCTAAGGTATTGGTACTTTAAAGTTTGTGTTAATGTAAGCCTTACAAATCCTGCTGTGTAAGAAGTTCAGTCAGACAATCTCCATATGAGTAAAAAAAAAGTTTTATTCTCCTGAATAAACGCTCACCACACAGATTTAATCATTGAAAGTTGAATATGTACAATTTGACTACATTTTCAACCTTTAAAAATAGACCTGCAAAGTACTTACAACACTTTTGACCCATCATCTTCAAACTTTGTAAGACTGTAGCTCTTAAAAGCTCCAGCAAAAGAATTCTTCCTTGGATCTAAACATCTCGCCCAATTACATGGATTTTATGTTCACCCTGAAATAAATGAAGTCATATTAGTGACCTGATGGACATTTTTGAGGTAATGAAATGGTTCAACAGAGTCCTCCAGCTGTTTCTCATGCTTGGCTTGAAATAATATCCTATTTTTCTTTCTTTTCTTTTTAAAATATTTTATTGATTTTAATAGAGCTTATACAAACAAAAAGGGTGCAAGTCAATTAGACGATATGGACAGTTACACAAACTAGATATTCCATATATTCCTAACATACATAAATTGTAAATCATATCCATAATTCATATTTTAAATAGTGTATTCATTTTTTTAGAAAAAACTCTATTAAGAAGGAGGAAAGAAAAAAATAGTAGAGGAGAAAAACTCAAACCCCTTATCTAACCGCGTTGTCAGATATGACTGGTATCAAAAGAAAAACAAAGGTTAAAAAAATTAATATAAGGAATGTGGAAAAGATACAAGTCAGACAACTTAATTATATGGAGTAAAATTATAAAGTAAGATAGTGAGTCAGAAATGGCCCCCATGACTTCTGGAATCTTATTTCAGAATAACAAATCTTTTCCATGTTCAAACAGGACATGATGTCACACAATCACTGATCATGAGTAGGTGGGGCAGTCTCCTTCCATTTAAATTGAATCGCACACCCCGCCAAAAGAGAGGCAACAAAAAGGGCGCAGCTCTGAACCAGAGGTAAAGCAGAATCATTCCCTCCCATTGTGCCGAAGTGGGCCACCAAACGATTCAGTGTTAAATTTATAATGTAAATTTTTGATCATGGAAAACCTCTCTCTAGTATTTTTCTAGACAAGGACAAGTCCAGAAAATATGAATTAATGAAACTTCTCTGCTCTTACACCTGTCACGCCAGGGTGTCAGATCAGAATAAAAGTGAGACAATTTATATAATTTATGCAACAATATTCTATTCTTGATGCAGATTTAATTTCTATTTTCTCTTGCAGGACTATATTCAAAGGATGCAAGAAGAGATGTCAACCCATTTGATGCTAAAAGCTTCCATTTGGCCAGGCAAAAGACAGGCAAGATGCAGCTCAGTTTGCAAGGACAGCCAAATGACTATTATTTGCCCTGCGAGAAACAGGCACATCATTATTTGCCTGCGTTTGTGAAAACATTTACCTCCTGCTGGAGATTGTTAGATAATGATCAGCCTAAAACAAACACTAAGCTGCAGGAAGCCCATTTGGCCCGTGACAGATTTGCTGTCATTTGCAAAGAGCCGGCAGAGTCACTTGCTCCATTTACAACCATGTTGATTTAAATCTGGAATCAATGCATCATTACTGTGCGCTAAAGCCATGTGGAATGCGCTGATTGTAGGGGGCCATTCACATCACCCCTCATAAGCACCTTAATTACATAGATTGACACAGGGCATGCAACATAGAGACCAGGTGTTCAGCTCCGCTGATTATATCCCAATGTTTATATTTCCTATGAACCTTCTCCCGCCTCTTTTCATTAGACTACATAGGATTACCTCGCAAGCAGAACACTGGAACAGGCCGTTCAGACCAACCAGTCCAGACTGGCATTTTCCTCATAAAAATTTACTTCTTCCTATTTCCCCTTTTAAACGCTTCTACTAGTTTCATGTTTCCACTGCTTTATATGCAAAGTTTCTTCAGTGTTCCCAATTGTTTACCTCTCACAGTGATTGTTTCTGGTCACACCCTTCCCCACAAATGGAAACATTCTCTCTGCATGCATTCTGTTAAACAATTTCTTAACCTCAAAAACCTCCATCAAGTCACCAATATGCCTTCATTATTTTTTCAGGGATAAATATCAAATCCACGTGGTTGAGCCACATGATTAGAGCCAGGGCAGAACTCTTTTCGAAATTAAATCAAATAACTTGAAACATTAATGTTGATTGCAAATTATCTTGCAAATTGTTGTGTACTACACGTACCAACACATTCCTCTTGTAATCAAGATTATATTTGCATAGTTTCACTAATGTATTGAGACACTAAAAACTCATTCCAAAATAGATCATTTAAACTATTCACGTACTGAGACTTCAACTTTTCATAGAAGACCATCTGTGGCAGTGACACATTTGGTGCAAACCAGATAGATCACTTGGCTCTTCTGTCCAAATAGATTACAATATAAAGATAGACTTGCATGCAGACACAATGGAATGTTCAAGTTACATAACAATGCCTTTTTGCACTTAACCTGTTCAGTCCCGTCAGAAAGGCATATGTCTCAATGAGATCGCCTCTCGTTCCTCTAAGTTGCAATGAATATAACCTGAGTCTTACATCAGTCTGGAGAACCTTTACTGGTCTCCCTCATTAGCAAGAATGTCCTTCCTCAAGTTAGGAGACAACAACTGAACACAATACTCAAGGTATGGCAAAATACACAGTGTAAATCCAGTCAAGTCGCAAAGTTTTTGGAATCTTACAGGCTTTTGTTTTTGAATCAATGTTTGGACTATATGGTACTAGGTTTGAACTAACAGAAAATTCTGTTTCTCTGTTATACTTGCTTTGGTTTTGTTATTTAATTTTCTGACATTTTCAATGTACCCAGCTAGGACATATTTATGATCTAGCGGTTCAGCATCCACACAGAGCTCACCTCTCAATTACATCTTCTAATCTATATGAACTCTTCAGATCTTGACCCCAATTCCAACCAAATATTTCATGGTTTTGCAAAGTTCCAGCAAGGTATTTACCTCCATTTGCATGAACTTGATTTCCTAGGTTGGTTGGAGACACATGCACGTGTCTTTTGCTTGATCTGCATTCTTCGTAATTCGTGTTGTGGAGATGCTTTTGGCCAAACTGCTTCAGTTCAACTCTAGCGGTCGAATTGGTTGAATGAAGTTCAAGCCAATGCTTAATCTGTAGGTATGTGTTCTCTATTTCTGAGTGCAGTTGTTCAGTAATGCAACAGGGTATTGGGTTCACAAGTCTATGCATACTTTCAAAAGGACTATTTGCACCATGAAACATAAAGAAAAACGGTGGAAAGCTTCAGCTGGACAAGCAGAAAGCAACCTATCTGGTCTTCTACCTTTCAACTTGCTCATGTTAATAGACCAAAAGTATTTAACTTGGTGATCTTTTGCTTGAATATGCTTTGCTGCTTGGACCCTGTTCTTTTTCAACAGGGGACGGAATAGGGTCACAGGGCAGGAAAAGAATCACATGTATAATTGTACAGACACTCACCTCAGATCAACGAGCTCCATTTTAGTTCCAGGTTTTGATGCATTACTAATGGCCTCTATCGTTTATTTCCACTCCACATAGACCATTGGCATCAACCTTCTAGATAAGGATGATAACTAGTCTCCAAAAAATTTGTCATGTTTTAGTTTCTTTTTTTTTGCATCCCATCTCCTGAACTCTTCTTCCAAAATCTGAAGGTTGCCTTCTTCTGTACTCAATCATTTGTCAAAATCTTGGTTACTAAAGAAAAAATCCTTGCAAAATATTTTTCCATGATAGCCAAGGAAGTCCAGCACAAAGATTTGGCCATGTACAATCATCTGGTGTATGAGTCGACCACACAGTATTTGCTTACAGTCGCACACTCCTGATTTTGTGAACACATGGGTGAGGTCAGAATTTGTGAAGACCATTGTCCCTGTTAAGTCTCTATGTGATGACTTTTGCCTGTCATCACTTTTTGGCTCAACTTTTTCTTTTTATCTTTTGTATATATGGTTTGACCTGCTGGCCATATCCAACACCTTTACCAATAAGTGCTTCTGTGAAAGGTGCAGTCACATCCTTTTTGTCATTATAACTGGCTTCCAAATTTCTAAGAAATGTAATGCTGTTTCAAACTGTTCCTGCTTGAATTTTTGGAAATTCACTAGCAAAATTAATGAAAAGAAGCATATCGCAACAGGAATCTAGTTCTGAGCCCCTGAATCTCTTACTGAAAAGCCTTGAGGTTAAACAGATCTCATTGAATACAACACAATACAGTACTTTAGCTTTCACTGCGTGCCCATTTCTGTAGTTAATTACCAGTTTTAAGAGCACCACATTGATCCTAAATTGGAAACTATACAGGGTTAAGTGGAATATTTAGCCACAGAACAGACATTAAAACCAAACCATCCATGCCAGCTCCACTTGGGTCTTGTCATTCCTTCTTCCCCATATGTATGTCCAGCCTTCCCCTTAATTATATCTGAATCACTCTCTGGTAGCGAGCTCCACATTGCTACCACTCTTTGGGTAAAGAAGTTTCTTGGTGACTATCTTATGATGACCTTTAATAACATTCTTCTTTACATGTAGAAGCATTTCCTCTGTATTCATTCTATCAAAACTCGAAACTTTCATTACCTATGTTAAGTTATCCCCATGCCTTCTTTTCTCAAGAGTAAACAGATCTAATTTATTCACTATACTGAAAGCCAAAGTGCATTGAATACTTGAACTCTTTACATTGACCACTGTTGATAAAAAACAAGGAAGGGAAGTATAACGAAGGCAGATCTTGTTTATAAAAACACAACGCTGGAGAAACTTCTTTATATAGCAAAGATAAAGATACATAACCAGTTTTTCGAGCTTGAGCCTTTTATGGAGGCTTTTGCTCATACCTTGATGACGGGCTCAAGCTCGAACTATTGTTTATGTATCATTATCTTTGCTATATTGTAAAGTGCATTGTTTGATATGCTAAGTTTCTCCAACTTTGTGTTTATACTTCAATCACGGTGTCTGCAAATTTTCGTGTTTTACTCGTAGATCTTGTTAAGCTGTGCAGAGCAGTCTACAACGGAATAGCTTTCTGACACGCTACAAAGTCCCATACACTGGAAAAGGTTCCATAGGGCTAACAGCCCCTTTCACACTGGCAACCCACTAAATGACCCATGTTGCAATACTAGGTGAGCCGTTCACCAGGAATTCCCTGGTTCATGTGGATATCATGGATCTAAGGGGGCCCCCGACCTCTAGTGATGACGTCTTGAGTGACATATTACGTACCTGCAGGGTAGTGAAATCGTAATGGGAATAAAGCACACAATGTATGAAAGAGTGTGGGAGAATTTACTGCAGTGGGTTTCAGACCGTTCAAATTTAGAACAAACCCACAGGCCAGTTCCGTCACAAACTAGCAGACCTAATGTCAAATCGAGGTCCCTGAGCCTACAGGTGACCCTCTCATATAATGGGCCGTCTTTCATGGTCCTACAGTGTGTCACTACATGTGTCGCGTCATGTCAAGTCAGTACTACCCTAACACCTAGATTAAAAACCTTCAAAATATAGTACACTGATAATAAAACTACCTAGTTGAGCAGGTTGCCCCTTCTCATTGGAGCCAAGTCAACTTGGCCGGGCCCTGATACAACCCCCTGGGTATCAGAGCCCGGTTGATTTTTACCCCCCACCCCCAGCCACCCCCCCCCCCCACCCCCGGCCCGGTTGGGAGCATTCACACTGATAGGTGACCCGCTAAATAACCACTAAATTGCATGGTTCAACTCAACCCACGTTCAGTGGCAGTGACGGTCATTGGAATCTTAGCCAGTTTGAATCAGTGCTTTTTATTGAAAAGTAAGAATCATTTTAATTTATTCTATTTTAAGCTTTAATGAAGGATGATTGTTAAACAATTTCAGTTTTCCCCTGACACAGGAAAACCACTTGCATAGAGACTTATCATCAGGATTCTCAGTTGTTCATTACACCTACAAGATTACCACTACTGAAACATTTTCTCACTGATTAATACTTGACTTTTTCTTTAATAGCCATTCATTTAGATTATCCATTATCCTCTGCAAATAGTTGTGGATTCCATAACTCAAAATGAGCTGTCCTAGCCCCAGGCTGAAGCTAAATCAGTCAGCTGGAAGTGTTTTCAAAGACCTGATTTCATCCTGTTCCTCTCTGAACCAATGTATTGAAAGGAAACCATTGAGCTTACTAATGGCCATTTCATGTTTTAATGCATCTTCTCAGATTGCTACGTTTCAACTGATCTTTTTCGCAGTAAAGTCAGACTCCCTGTAGATGAGAGACAGTGCTGGTCAATTGAGGTCAATTCCCCATTTGAAATCAGAACAGGCCAGCTTTTAATGCCAGATATACTTAGGAGAATCCAAATATAATAGCATTTCTTATCAGCCACTGATTTGTAGTACTCACTAATGTGTACTGCTGGTATTTCACCCTCCACCTGGGGTCAGCTCACTGGCTATATGAAATGGTAGCAGAGAGATAGGTTCTGACAACACAGAGATTGGAATATCCACTCGAAAACAATATTCCTTTTTCCTGGTTGCACTGACAGATTAGATGTGTCCCATTGGAACTCTTGCTCTTCTTTAAAGTCTTAGAAACAGAACACCTCACTGTTTGTATGTACGATTATAGGGTAGCCCTGGAAATTATAGACCAGTGAGTCTTATATCAGTGGTGTGCAAACTGTGGGAGAGAAGATTCTTAGGGACAGGATTTATGAGCATTTTGAGAACGATAATCTTCTCAGGGACAGTCAACATCACTTTGTAAGGGGGAGTTCATTGAGTTTATTGAGAATGTGGAAAAAGAAATTGAAGGAAGGGGGTGGATATAGTATATATGGATTTTAGTAAGGCATCTGATATAGTCTCCCATCGTAAACATTCAAAAAGTCATGAGGCATGGGACCATGGCTGTAGGGATTCAGAATTGGCTTGTCTGCAGAAAGAAGAGTAATAATAGATGGAATGTATTCTGCGTGGAGGTCAATGACTAGTGGAGTTCCACAGGGATCAGTTCTGGGATCCCTCCTCTTTGTGATTTTTATAAACGACCTACATAAAGAAATAAAGGGATGGGTTAGTAAGCTGGCGGATGACATGAAAGTTAGATGTGTTGTGGATAGTATCGAAGGTTGTTGTAGGTTACAACAGGATGCAGAGTTGGGTGGAAAAGTGGCATATGTAATTCAATCCGCTTAAGTGCGAGGAATGACATTTTGCAAGGTCAATCTTGAAGGCAGTGTCTATGGCAGGATTCTTAACAGTGTGGAAGAACAGAGAGAACTTGGGATCCAGATCCATACATCTCTCAAGCTTACCACACAGGTTGATAGGGTAGTTAAGATTATTGTATGCTGGCCTTCATTAGTCAGGGGATTGAGTTCAAGAGTCATGAGATAAATAAAACTCTAGTTAGACTGCTCATGGAATTTTGTGTTCAATTTTGATCACCTCATCACAGGAAGGATTTGGAAGCTATGGAGAGGGTGCAGAGAAGATTTACCAGGATGTTGCCTGGATTGAACTAACCGTCTTGTGAGGCAAGGTTAACAGAGTAAGGTAGTTTTTTTTCATTAGAGCAAAGAAGGATGAGAGGTGACAATGGAATTCTACAAGATTATGAGATGCATAGATAGGGTGGACAACCAGCACCTTTATCCTGAGGCAAGAGCGGCAAATACCAGAGAACATCTATTTAAGGTGAAGAGAGAAAAGTTCAGAGGAGACATTAAAGTAAGTTTTTTTACAGAAAGAGTACCATAGTAGGTGCCTGGAGTGGGTGTGAGTTATGGAAGGATTAGATTGTTGAGTACATTTGCACAGGTCAACAAAACATTGTGGGCCGAATAGTCTGTACTGTTCTTGTAATGTTCTCCGTCCAACTTGATTGTAAATGTCAGACTGTTTTAATCTTACCAAGGTGATGATGATGGACTTCAGTAGAAAGTCAGGAGAAAATGAACTAGTCCTCATTGAGGGCTCTGCAGTGGAGAGGCTCAAGAACTTCAAATTCTTGGGTGACAACATCTCTGAGGATCTGTCCTGGAGCCTCCATGTTGATGCAATCATTAAGAAAGCTCACCAGCAGCTATACTTTGTGAGGAATTTAATGAGTATGCCACCAAAGACTCTTGCAAACTTCTACAGGTGTACCTTAGTGAGCATTCTGGCAGGTTGCATCACTGTCTGGGATGGGTATTTTGACACTCAGGTCAAGAAAAAACTCCAGAGAGCTGTCAACTTAGCCTGCGATATCACAGGTACCAGTCTTCACTCCATTGAGGTCATCTACAAGAGACGGTGTCTTAAGAAAGCAGCATCTATCCTCAAGGACCCCCGCCACCCAGGCCATGCTCTCTTCACTCTGCTACCATCAGGAAAAAGGTACAGGAGCCTGAAGATGTTTGTCCAGTGGCACAAGGACAGCTTCTACCCTTCTGCCATCAGATTCCTGAATGAACAATGAACCACAGACACTGCCTCATTTTGACTCTTTTATTTTGTAAGGTAGTTTATATAAATGTCTTCACTGTGATTCCGCCACAAGACAACAAACTTTGTGACATGTCCATGACAATAAATTCTGTTTACTGCAAGAAAAAGAATGAAAGTGAGTTTCATAATGTGGAATATATCAGGCCTTTTTATATATAGATGTGAGTTTTCTAAGTTATAACAACACTTCATAAAGCATTGCTCAGAACTCACTGAAACCACTGAGTGCAGTTTTGGACACTACTTCAGGAAGAAGTTTAGGATCTTCTGGATGGTTCAATGGGAATTTGCTCAAATAAAAAGGGCATGTGTGGTTTAGATGATGTGAAAGGGCTGCAGTAGGTGATTTTGTTCTGAGACCTAACATTTTTAGGCAGGAATGAATGAGAATTTAACAAAGGTTTTGGAAGTTGTGTTGGATTTAAATGGAATAAATGAGAGGAAATTGTTTCCAGTGCCAGAATAAGCTAGAGAACCAATGTAGAGTTGAGAAGAATTTTGTTTAATTTGAAATGTAACTCTTCAAACAATGTGGAAAACATATTCAATTGTATCTACAAAAAGTTGATCATATAAAAACTTATGAATATTAGAACAAAATAGGGCTATGGGAAATGCACATGACCCTGGGACAAAACATAAATCCCTCCCAGAGTCAATACAGACCTCAATCTGAATAGTTTCCTTCCAAACTTAAATCTCGTATAGTTTAGAAATTCTATTGACCAGTGGAACATTTTGTGAGTGCATTAAAGAAATCCATGGATGCAAGGAACGGTAGCACATACCTCACAGTAAATTACATTGTAATGTAAGGATCCTGGTGGAGTTTACTTAACTTGCAATTTATAATTAATATAACTTGCATGATTTTAGTGTAAAAGAGGCAGGCCTCATGTGCAATGGAGGTTTTATTTCAGCTGGGGACATGGAAGTGTTAGAGTGAAGGTGATATGGAGAGGCCTTCATGTTAGTTAAATGGCTGACCCTACTGGGTTAATGCCAGGGATCCAGCAATATACATCTACCTCAACAAAGGATTTTCCCAAGGTTGGTTCCTTAAAGTTAAATTCCTCATCTTTTCCTTGAGGGACCATACCATTTTCCCATCTAATTTTCTGCTGCACCTACACATCAGCCTTCAGTGACTGTCTTTGCACTTCTCGATCCTGTTGAACATGACAGCGACTTAGTCTCTCAGCATTTAACATAGGCTATCTTATGTGCACCAACCCAGTTTACATTCCATCCAACAGGTTCTCGCCCACTCACTCAGCTTGTCCATGTAACTCTGTATGGTCAATCTCACCCATTATCAGGAAACTTTAGATGTTGAAATTTTTGGTCTCCGAGCTTAAATTATTAATTCTATAAAGCATGTACGCCATCACATAAGATGAACATATGGAGTATTATATACTAGGTAAGCACCATATCTACAACTTCAAGAATAATCAAGAAACCTATCAAGATGCAGGAAAACACAGTTTAGTTGATTCTCTCTTCACTTGTTTTCATTCATTATTCTACACCGTAAGTGAGAATTCATCATGTATAAAAGGAACTGTAGCAGTTTGTCGACTACATTGCCCAAACCATCATTTCTACCATCTAGAAGGACACAGCAGAAGGGGAATGACATAACTCACCTGATAACTCCAAGACAAACACTGTGGTGGCATAGAAAAAGATTGCTGTTCATTCATTAACACTGGATCTAAATTAAAGAAGTTCCAGCCAAAAGCAGTGTGACACAGGGACTCCAAAAATTCAAGGAGGTGTGTCATCACCTCTATCTATTAAGGAACCCTAGCACTATCCATACAGTGAAAAGGGGAGTATAAAAATACTTTAGAATCCAGGGAAATAAAATCAAACAAAAATTCCAAAGAATTGTCATAGTTCCTGCTTTAAAGTAAACAATTACAGACACACTTCTCACATTATTTAATGACAGCTTTGGAACAGGAAGAGAATCAGTTGATTGAATGGTGTCACAATAACAGCCTTGCACTCAATGTTAGCAAATCCAAGGAGATGTTGTGGAAATCAGGAGAACACGAAGCAGTCCTCATCAAGGGGTCAGCAGTTGAGAAGGTCAAGAACTTCTAATTCCTGGCTGTCAACATCTCTGAGGATTTGTCCTGAGCCTCCATGTCGATGCAATCACAAAGAAAACTTGCCACCAGCTATACATCAACAAAGAGTCTCAAACATTTCTACAGGTGTACCATGGAGAGCATTCTGACTGTTTGCATCATTGTATGATATGGAGGGGCCACTGCACAGGACAGTAAAAAACTCCAGAGAGGTGTTAACTCGGCCAGTGACATCATGGGCACCAGTCTTCATTCCGTCGAGGACATATTCAAGAGTCGGTGCCTTATGAAAGCAGCCTCTATCCTCAAGGACCCCCACCATCTAGGCCATGCCCTCTTCATACTACTTACCTTTTCAGAAAAAAGGTACAGGAGCCTAAAGATGAGCATCCAGTGGTACAAGGTCAGCTTCATCCCCTGTACCATCAGATTGGTGAATGGACAATGAACCACAGACACTATCTCATTTTATCATATTTCTTGTACTGTTTATTTATTTTTGAAATGTTATTTATAGCACTGTGGTGCTGCCACAAAACAACAAATTTTGTGGTATCTCCATGACTATAAATTCTGATTCTGATTGTGAATCTTGAAACCTTAAATGTTCGACATTGCATGGAGATTCAACTTATCAGTTCCTCCAGACTGCCACTCATCCTCCTCCTGTTTAAATCTTTTTTTTTCCGGAGCTCATTTATACAAGCTCCTCCAACAAGTTGAAACAAGCAACGGACAGAATGCTCTCATCCACATCCCTTTTCACAAATGAAAGGACTCACTGTATTTGGATCCCCCTACAATGGGCCTTGGAACAAAAGGCATCCACAAGATTTTCTCTGTCCTCAGTAACTAACTGAAACTGGCCGCTTTCACTACATAATTGGGAACCTGGAGACAAAAGTCCCTCTTTTATTGGCTGACCTCAAATCCATTTGGAGAGAACTGAGACTTTCTCCTGTTCTGCAGTTTGATCAGCCTTTTGGAAGACCACTTCCTTTATTGAGCCTTCAAATAAACCTAGGGAAATTAAAAGATAAATCTGACCCTAAACCTAACCCTAAAATAAACGTAATGTGATTAAGAGCAGTAATAATGGAGGTATGGTGTTCACCAACATGCCTAGCGAGATGTGGGTAATAACGGAAATATCACTGTGCTTCATGTCGCTTCCACCTTCCCTTCCTGCACAACTGTTCCACACAGCCAGTTCGCTCATTCCATCCCAATGAGTCTGCTTAACACTGGCAACCAATCAAGTGAAAATGAATGCAGACAATAAAATGTATGGAAACGTGTTTTTGAAATTGGGCACATCCAAGTGGGCAATTTATGCCGAATAAGGTGTCATTTGATTAAATGAACAATTACTAGTCAGGCAATCCAACTTCTTTTGTGACTGGCTTTGTTTATTGACCCACATCTTCCATTAGAACTCTATTCTTAATTCAAAAGAAGCTTTTCTTCCCCAATTTCTCTTTATTTTGTACTCAACTGAAGCATGACTTTGTAAGTAGCATGGCTTTAAGTTTGCTTTCCTGAACTTTCATAATCATGAAGTGTGAACACTGGATCGAAGAACTGTAACTAACTGTAGCCCATTTCTCACAGCACCTCACTGTATCTCAAAATTTCTTGCACAAAACAACTCCTCGCTGAGCATGTCCCTCAAGCCCTCCTATTAGCAAAAAGTGAACGCATACAAGAATAATCGTCCTCTAAATCCCCACCAACATGTTTGACTGGACACTGCTCTATCACAGATATTCCTTTTATCCTCCCCACCCCTCCCATCATTGCAACTTAAAATCACCATTTTAAAAAAATTATCATTCCCAGTTCTGACAAAGGATTTAAAATCTGAAATATTAATTATGTTTCCCTTTTCCCTGCCTGACTTGATGAGCATTTCCAATATTTTCTGTTTTAATTTCATGAATTATTTTTACCTTCTCACTAATATGTAACAAACATATTTTTACCTAGGAATTGGAGTACACTCACTTTGTCCGCGAGTCAGGTGCTGCACCTAGTAGGAATTCTTAATCAGGTGACCAATAAAACCTGGAAGTTGGAGAACACCTCAGTTATTAAAGCATTATCACCTGAAAGTGCATTTAAAGCCTTAAATCTCATTGATCGAGGGAGCCATAAGAGGGGCCCAGTTAGTGTAGCAGTTAGTGCAATGCCATTACAACACCAACGACCCAAGGAATTTGTACGTTCTCCCTGTCTCTGCGTGGATTTCCTCCAGGTGCTCCGGTTTCCTCCCACCCTTCAAAACATATGGGGGGGGCTGTAAGTTAATTGGGGTATTTGGGCTTGTGGGCTGGAAAGGGTCTGTCACCATGCTGTATGTACATCTACATTCATAAAAAAATCAAAACTACAGCAGCATAAAATGTTTCTGGGGAAGATGGATGGTGGAAGGGAGGGGTTGTGGGGTGGGTGTTGGTGGGATACAGCAATTTCCCATATGCAAGATCAACCCAATATAATGATTTGCCTAAACAACTCCAAGCTATAAGTAACCCCTTTAAATTTGCGTCACATATCCACTTTGCTGTAAGTTCTATTCCTTGCTATACCCCTGTGTGAAAAATGCACCAGAAACTGCAGCTAGTTTCTAGTAGTAACCAATAAAATATCTGCTGACCATAGATTACATCATTAAATGAGCACCTGATTTTGAATGGGCACGTGATGTATGGCAAACAAATTTATTTCCTCCTGTCTTCTGTAAAGCAGGAGTGATGCATGTTCATGAATAGTCAAACTAATATGCTTGATATGACCTATTGAGGAGAAGCCCACAATTACTGATTTCTGGTCTTCCAGTCCAGTACTTCTGAAATCTCTGCCTTCTTCCACAAACGTTTGTATGCAATTACACAGTCCACTTGTCTTGCTTGACTCTGTACATGCTTGACTAATGTTTGTGTTGAATTGTAAATTGAAATGAATACTGTATTAGTGTGTCATGTTGATAGATTAAACATCTCAAGGAAAGGAGATGAAGTGATAGAGTGCTAGTGGTCTTCCTGACCAATAGGGGGAGTGGAAGACAAGTTGATTGCAGCTTGGGTTGAAGTCAAGATGAATGCCTCCACATGGTATGAGTTATTTTTCTAAGAAAGTATAGTTGTTTTAAAATAACCCAAATTTCTTTATTGCTTAAAAGAAACATTGCAGTCCCAAATGAGCTCCACCCAGTCTATATCCCTCCATACCCTTCCCATCCATGTACCTGTCCAAATTATTCTTACTTGTTAAAATTGAGCCTCAGTCACCACCTCAGCTTCCATCCTTACCAAATATTCCTCATGTATTGCTCCCGGGCCATCAATGAGGTTGATTCCACTACCTCTTTACATCATGGGCAATTACATGCAAAAGCTGGATTTGCCAGTGATCTACACATTTCATGATTAAATTTGAAATGAATCTTACTTTCCTTACACAGTATTGCTCCACGGTATATGTAGGTAAGTTGTTCCAATTTGTAGGGGAGACCAGAACAAGGGGATATAGCCTCTAGATCCAGGATTTAGGTCGGTGATGAGGAGGAACTGCTTTTTCCAGAGGGTGGTTGTAGTGATAGAGTGCTAGTGACATTCCTGACCATTATAGGAAGTCAGAGACAAATTCAGTTGGATTTAAGATGGATGCCTCCACACAGTCATGAGTTTGTTCTATATTTTCTTTATTTTCCAAGTTTCTTTATTACAATAAAAGAAACATCACAGTGGTGAATCTATGGAATTCACTACCAACTGAAGCAGTGGAGGCTACCTCAATGAATATATGTAAAACAAAATGATCGATTTTTACAAAGTGGAAGAATTAAGGGATATGGGGAAATGGCAGGCAGGTGATCTGATGAGCCTATCATCAGATCAGCCATGATCTCCTTGAATGGCGAAGCAGGCTCGACAGGCCGGATGTCCTATCCTGCTCCTATTTCTTATGTTCTTATGTTAACTGCACTGAATTTATGGTGAGCCTAGGACACTCTCATTCTGACTCTCAGCTAAATTCCAGGCCTCTTTCTGTATGTAGTACAAGGCCACGTCATCAACCTTGGTTAGTGTTCTTGTGGCACCTACCTCGCTAGCTAATGAGTGTGATTATTCATTTTATTTCTGTGATTAATCCCACCTTCCAGCACTTCCTCACCCTTACAATCATGTTGGTTTCACTACAATAGGCCTTGATGTCACTTCTGCTGTTTTACCTTTTCAGGAGGATGTTGACCTACTATCACCACTTGGAGAATTTTTTTGAGATGGTGGGGTGAGGGCCTGCAGTGGGGGAAGGTCTGTTTAATAAAAATCTATTAGCCTACAGATTTGTTTAATAAAAAACAAATCATGAAAGATGGTTAGCTCTGCTCATAAGAAAGGAGCAGGTTCAATCCAACTCCATCTGCCTGTGTCACTGGAGTATAACGGCTATACAGTATTATTGAACATTAGGGTGAGTTAGTTCCACAGCCGCATGTTGAATATGCTTCAGTCACCATCATTTCAGACACTGTCACTAGGAGCAGTCAATACTGCATCTATCACATTAAGTAATGGCAAAGCAAAGAATGCGTTAGTGTACAGTATGACCTTGATTCACTGCCTGCTCAGGAGAGCCAGTTCAGAGAAGAAAGCTGTTTGGCAGATCTAGATTGCATGAGCTACAAACTACTTTCTTTGAATATATTTGCTCCTTAAGTTTTTTTTTGTTTTGAATTCTGCAACGTTGTTTTTCCACTGATCTGTGTGTCAAAAATGTCCATAAATGTTACATATTACAGCAAGAGAATATGAATGGGCCTTTAAGTACAATCTTGGGAACCACATCGAAGGCATATATTGTACATAAGAGTCTGCTGTGTAGTGTTTCTAATGCCGAAGAGTGTTATAGTGAAGTGCATGAAGTATATCAGAGATTATGACCAGTTGTGTTTGAGTTATATTTTAAAGCACAAGAGTGAAAGGTAAGCAGTATATCGCCATATTATAGTGAGAAACATGCATATATCAGAGAATTTTATGGTTGGGATGTGAGCTATATCAGAATTTATTGCTTTTTTTAAAAAAAGTATTCTTAGTCTATGCTGCACCAGCTCAGCTACATTTAACATGGCCTTTAAAAATGGTACTGTGTCTCCTCCTTGAGCTGGTCATGGATTTAAGGTACTGCATTCCACAATGGTGCTAGGTAGGGATGTCACAGGGCTGTCTTCTCCTTTATTGCCATCTTTTACTTCAAATGTCAATAATTTCCTTCCTTTGTCTTTTTAGTTGCTTTTTGCAGGCTGACAAGCCAGGGAAGATACACTCATGCTGAACACGTAACAGAAGATGAAATGGACGGAGAGCGAGTGGTTGCACAGACTCAAATGACAAGGTGGCATTGTTGACCTGCTACAATGAATTCTGTAAGTAAGATGTCCAGCACCAATGAGGGGGTTGGAGCCTGAGTTCAGAAGCAGAGACATCAATCAAGCCACCTGCTTCTGCCTAGTTTGTTGTGATAGTAATCATCTACATTAATGGCAGGTATTCCATCAGATTTGTCGGTGCTTCATATTTGTGGGTTTGAACGTTGGCATTGTCACACATGACCCATGGGATGGTGACCATGGCGGCAGACCAGTGAGAGGCTCGGAGGATGAAGAAAACACAGGCAGTGGGCTGCCAATGACCCATGGAGGTCGCAGGCTGCTGGCAACTGCGGTCAAAGAACTCATGTTAGGCTGCAGTCTGCTGGAGAATGGCTCAAGACTTGGCTGAAGGGCTATCAGGTATTCGAACTGAGATGCGAGAGAGGATGCCGAGGGTGTTCGAGGCTTCCTGATCATGTCAGAGGTGTGCATCAGGAGCTCGGGCTGCTGATGGTTTGGACCGAAGGGTGTGTGGCTGCAGAGGCTACGGGAGCGATGGAGGCCTCCATGTCAATGCAATCATGAAGAAGACTCGCCAGTAGCTACATTTCATGAGGCATTTGAGGAGATTCAGTATATCACCAAAGATTCTTGCCAACTTCTACAGGTGTACTGGGGAGAGCATTCTGACTGATTGCATCACTGCAGGTGATGCACTGCAGGTGCCAATGCACGGAACTAGAAACAACTCCAGAGTTGTGAACTTCGTGAGCCCCATCACAGCCATCAGTCTCCTCTCCATTGAGGACATCTACAAGAGGTGTTGTCTTAAGAAAGCAGCCTTTTACCTCAAGGACCCTCGCCACCCAGGTCATGCTCTCTGCACACTGCTGCCCTCGGGAAGGAGGTGGAGAAGCCAGTGGCATAAGGACATCACTTCTGCCATCAGATTTATGAATGGACAATGATCCACAGAAAATACCTTATTTTTTCTTATTTTTGCAGTAGTTTATTTCTTTTTTAAATGTAATTTTTAATACCATATTACCTGCATTACCACTACAAACAATACATTTTGTGGCAAGTTCAGACAATAAATTCTGAATCCGAATTACAAGAATAATGTACAAGCTTGTTTTACACCAAAAGAAACTAATATTTTGTCAGAGACACATGAGAGACTGCAGGATCTGGGATCTGGAGCAACACACAATCTACCGAGGGAGTTTAAAAAAAATCTGCACGTGCTGGAGTCGAGTGCAATTTTTTGCAAATGTGGGAGAAATGGAGAAGATGAGAGTGGGGGCTGGGTTAACGTCGGTGGAGTGTAAGGCATGTTTTCTGAAGAACTCCGATATCCTGGAATGGAAGGCCTCATCCTGGGAGCAGAGTCGGAGGAGATAGAGGAATTGAGAGAAATTGAACAGCGTCAGGGGGAGAAAATATATCATTAACATTTCAGGTTGGAACCTTTCACACTGATGTTTGTCATTTCTACCCATTCAGACCCATTGAAAAGGTCTTGGAAGATGGAAATGATAGGAAATAAATGATATAATTTCAAGAGTGGATATATCAATGGGTACAAATAGAACTGAATTTCTACAATTATCAACAAAACTCTAAGATATCAATGAAGAAGTCAACCGTACCGTAAGAGAAGTTGCATTCTAACCTGGCTAGTATACAAGGACTGCCTAAAGAAATCTCTTGATGCTTGCCACATTGACCACCACCAGTGGGCTGATATCGCCTCAAACCGTGCATCTTGGTGCCTCACAGTTCGGCGGGCAGCAACCTCCTTTGAAGAAGACCGCAGAGCCCACCTCACTGACAAAAGACAAAGGAGGAAAAACCCAACACCCAACCCCAGCCACCAATTTCCCCTTGCAACCGCTGCAACCGTGTCTGCCTGTCCCGCATCGGACTTGTCAGCCACAAACGAGCCTGCAGCTGACGTGGACATTACCCCTCCATAAATCTTCGTCCGCGAAGCCAAGCCAAAGAAAGAAGATATTCTAACCCACGTTACACTGATGTGAAAGTCTCATCTGGAACTGTGTGTGATAAGCAAACAAAGGAACGGGCTGCTGTCAAATCAAGGACACAGCAAAACAACAATTAATAGCTCTTTGATTAACTGAAAAACCACACAATGAAACAGCTTTGATTAACTGGCTACATATTAACTTGATGTTCATTCAAAAGCCATTTACCACTTTGAAATGTCTATTAAATTGTGGTGAGCCAGAACAATGAATCTCATTGGCTGCAAATTAGTTTAAAGCTTGATTGTGTTTTTTTTAATCTCTCTTGTTCCCTTTTCGCCTGAAAACTCCAGCTATTACTTTAATCAGGAACAACAGCTCTCTGGAGCCTAATTCCAGTGACCATTCTTCACGAGAAACCCAAACAGTGTTTGACAAGAGGCAATTTTCTTACTGGGAGTATCATAGGCTAAGTGAGATCCCACATCTGTCTGATATCTATGCAAACACAAGCAAAGTCACACTAGATGACTTTATCCCTTAAATATGCCTAGAGCCCATAAACACCACAGCAATCTTCATTCCTTGCAACAAGATCCCTGGGTATGATGGCAGTACAGAGTTGTGTACAGTTTTGTCTGGTGAGTGTGAAGAAAAGAGGACTGCTACAAATAAGGAATAATCTAGTTTGAAGTCAACCACTGCCCAAGTCAAGTTTATTATCATTTGATTGCACATACAACCAACAAAACAGTGTTCTCTGATCCTTGGTGCAAAACATGCAGACACACAACCAGACAAAACACACATTCAAGCAAGCAATTCATATGCAGGACAAGTATTCATCTATACAAGTAATTGAATAAATATTGTTCCATGAACATGAGAGTCTCGGATGGTTAGTGTGAGCAGTTCCTTTTGTCGCCCAGCGTTTTCACTGCCTGTGGGAAGACGTTGCTCCTCAGCCTGGTAGTGCTAGTTCTAGTAGGTTTCATTGTTGAGTCTCCTCCTCAAGGCCAGCTAAATGCGCAGAGAAAAATTCAAACTTACCCTTTCATGGAGCAGAACCTAAAAATGCTGCTCGCGCTGCTTTCGTGAAGACCGGCACCTCATAGTGCCCACCGGAGCCGATGGAGGCGGGGTGACTGGTGCCGTGGCACCGCCCACCAAGTTGACATCATTCACACACACCAAGCATGAGAAGAGCCCTATAGTGGAGAATGACGACCCAGAGCAGGTAGGAAAGTTGATAGCGATGTTTGCAGCCAGTCTTAGTGACCAGGTAGAAATCCTGTGCGCTGTCGGCATTTTAAAAATCCCGCTCCTGCGTCTCAGGCTGATGACATAACCGCGACATCATCAGCCCGCCCCTAGGCAGTACATTCATGATGCGTGTCTGCCACTGACACTAACTTACAGAGGGATTTGAGTCGGCGCCTTGGAGCCGGACGGGGAGCATTCATGAAGGTAAGTTTTCCAATGTGAGAGCGGAGAATCTCCACCTTTACGTTCGGATTTTTTTGCTTTATGAAAGGGCCTTCTGATACTCCTGTATCTCTCTTTCCCGACGGGTGCAGCTGAAAGATGCTGTGTGCAGGGTGGAAGTCATCCTCAATGATTTTGTGTGGCCTCTTCAGACAATGATCCCAGTAGATCACGTTGATGGGGAGGGAGAGCCAATCCATTTCTCTGCAGAAACAGTATGACACTGGGATGCAGCTGGCCATGACGTTCTCTTTAGATCTTCTGTAGAAGGCCCAGATTGGTGACTGGCATTGCCTACCTACATCAATGACCCTATCCAGAAGTGAAGGGTTAAAAGCACTTTCACCTGACAGGTGGAGTAGGTTCTGGCAGTATGAAAGCCTCAAATGGCATTTAAAGATTACATGCATTTGTTAAATGTAAAACTTAATCAGGATTGTAGACTTGCATAATGATAAAGGAAAGCAATGTTCCTCAATGAACTCCAGATTATATATTTCTGTTAATAGTGAGAAATAATGTGTCCAAAGTAGAACTTGTGAAGATCATGCTGAATTCTTCACACTTGTTGCTTATTTAGTAAATGTTTGCAGAGGATCTGTTTTCTTTTCGATCACTCGGCCATTGGAAAGGAAGGTGGCTGCATTTTTTCAGTGCTTTGCACAAGACTCTCAGGTCAAATGATGAACTGGGGCCATGATAATTTGTTAGGCCAAGCACATGAATATGAGAGTCATGGTTTCACAACACAGAAACAGGCCCTATGGCACAACTTGTCTATGCCACCAAAGTTGAATGTTGGAGAATCAGTAGTGCCTGGTTGATTGCAGATCGGTGAGTACCATCCAGGCACCAGCGCACCATGACAACAGTGTGTGCTTTCAACATTATGTTGTCTCAAGCTGTTCTGAATTTCTTGACAGCATTATGAGGTACGATGACAGCACAGAAGTTAATTTATCCAACATGTAATCCAGGGATTAGACTAAGAATTGGAAAACCCAAGTTCAAAAGGTAGTGAACACAGCCCAAGACATCACAGCCAAAACCCTCCCTACCATCGAGGACAGCAGCAGCAAATTATCAAGGATCCACACCACCCAGCACACACTCTGTTCTCGCTGCTACCATCAGGAAAGAGGTGTAGGTGCCACAAGACTCACACCACCAGGTTCAGGGACAGCTGCTCCCCCTCCACCATCAGACTGCTCTACAACAAACTCAACCAGAGACTCATTTAAGAATCTTACTTTTGCAGTTTATTGTTTTTTTGTGTGTGTTGCAGAGTCAGTTGTTTACATTTCTTTATTTGTTTACATGTGTACAGTTTTTTTTTGCATTAACAAAAAGAGATAATTCTGCCTCATCCACAGGAAATGAATCTCAGGGTTGTATGTGATGTCAGCCATGTACTCTGACAATAAATCTAAAATTTCCATCACCTGAGAAATTCAAATTCAGCTAACAATCTAAAATGTGAAAAAAAACAGTAATAATTGGTTTTAGTAATGATGAAGTCTGGATTATTATTAAAAATTAATCTGGTTCATTGATGCCCTTCAGGGGAGAGATGTGCCATACATAGATATCATTCCGGCCTATTCATACCTTCAGACCAATACAATGCTGTTGGCTTTTATAATGAGCTCTGAGATGGGCTGGCCAACTACTCAGTTGTCACCACTGCATTCTCAAGAGACAATTAAGGATGTGAAATAAATTGCCGAAAACAAATACATTAAGAAAAATTACAGCAGATTTCACCAAACAATACCATATCATTTACCGTATTTCAACTAACTGGCACACCGCAATCAGAAACAATAACTACGGTAACGCAACTGCAGGCAAAGTAGTCTTTTACATTGCTCTGGACCTGAAATCCACTTGGTGAATTCCAAAGCATCAGATGCAAGGTGAGAGCAACTCCTAATGCACCAGTTCACTGATGAGCAATCATTTGCTGATCCCTATCACAATTCTGGGCATCAGACCTTGTACAATGGCCTGGGAAATCGCAGTAAGCCTGGTAGGTGGAGAATTGTGCAGACCAGATATGCCAGGGTGTTACCTGGATTAGAAAATAAGTCTTATGAGGGCAAGGCTAGCAGAGGTGGGATTTTTTTGGGGGGTGTAGAAGGATGAGAAGAGACTTAATAGAAGTCTACAACATTATGAAAGATAGATAGGATGGACAGCCAGTGCCTGTTTCCCAGGGCAGCAATAACAAACACCAGAGGGCATGAGTACAAAGAGAAGGGAGGGAAGTTTAGGGGAGGCAACAGGGGTAAAATCTTTTTACTCAGAGAGTTGTGGGGGCCTGGAATGCCTTGCCTGGGATGGTGGTGGAGGTCGAAACATTAAAGACATTTAAGAGACTCCTAGACAGGTGTATGGATGGAAGAGAATTAGAGTGTTAAAGGGTAGGGAGGGTTTAGTATTTTTTAAGGAATATATGGTTTGGCACAACATGGAGGGCTGAAGGGCCTGAGCTGTGCTGTATGTTCTATGTACTAATTGTATTTGCTGGGAACAAATAAAGTATGAAAGCACCTTTTGCATGAGTTCTACAATGGACAGCAACAATTGTGGTCTGTATTGTCAATGGATTAGTTGCTGTCTCCAGTGTCCACCACTTGAGATTTCAGTGCCACGCTACCTCATTATCCACCCTGAGTAGCTGCAGAAAAGGAACTGCCGATAAAGGCACAATGGTTAACGCAACACTATTACAGCGCCAGCAACCTATGTTTAAATCCAGCACTGTCTGTCAGGAGTTTGTACATTTTCCATGTGTCTGGATGGATTTCTTCCAGGCGCTCTGGATTCCTCCCACCCGTCAAAATGTACAGGGGTTATAGATTTATTAGGGTATTTGGCCAGTGCGGGCTTGTGGGCCAGTGCGGGCCTGTATGCCTAAATTTAAAATTTAATATCAGGTGGTCTGTATTTGGTTGTGTACGAGGGATGAATTTCCAAGCAATTACATGATCTGAGAAAATGCATGCAACACGTGAAACCTCTGGTGGCATTCTGTGAAATTGGGGCAATTAATGTTTGAAATAGTCCAGAGGTTCGTCAGAGATTCACGCCAATGACCTTTCATCAGATTTGCAATGTTGGGAACCTGCAATGTTATCACATTTTTTTTTCTTTCCACAGATGAGAAAGAATAATGGGTGACCTCTGAGAAACATATATGCTCAACAGGGAAGTTTGGAAAACTGTTCCCTCCAGCTAAGAAATTGAGAACTTGGGGGTCACAATTTCAAAATATGGAGTAGCTCATTTAGGACTGAAATAAGGAGAATTTTCTTTGTTCAGAGGTGCTGAATCTTCATAATTTTCAGCAGAAAAAGTTCATTGAAAATAGAGATCAAAACACTTCCAGATATTAAGGAAATCTAAGGATATGATTTCTTCCGAGTCTTTCTATCAGGAAACTTCTGGAGCCAGCACATTGAGGCAACGTGAAGGAGGCACACCCAACACCTTCGAGGTCTGAGGAGATTTGGCATGTCGTTGAATACTCTATTGAATTTCTTTAGGGGCATTTATGGGAAGTATACTGACTGGTCACATTCCAGTCGGGTTTGGTCATTTGAAAGCCGGAACACAGAAGGTAACAAAACATAACAAGAAACATCACATACTGTAGCCTCACATCCATTAAGGACATTTATATGAGGAGCTACCTCAAGAAAGGACCTCCATCATCCTGGTCACAAGTTCTTCTCACTGCTATCTTTGGGCAGAAAGTACAGAAGCCTGAAGAACAGTTTCTTTCCAACAGTTCTCCGGCTTTTGAACCTCCCTTGATGCCGTAATCATGACCGCCCTGAAACCACAAAAGGACTATGTGCACAATGTAATGTCACTTTTCTTTTTGTTCTTACACTATAACTATGTATATTTATTAACTCTTTTCTTTTCTTCTTTGGCTTGGCTTCGCGGACGAAGATTTATGGAGGGGGTAAAAAGTCCACGTCAGCTGCAGGCTCGTTTGTGGCTGACCAGTCCGATGCGGGACAGGCAGACACGATTGCAGCGGTTGCAAGGGAAAATTGGTTGGTTGGGGTTGGGTGTTGGGTTTTTCCTCCTTTGCCTTTTGTCAGTGAGGTGGGCTCTGCGGTCTTCTTCAAAGGAGGCTGCTGCCCGCCAAACTGTGAGGCGCCAAGATGCACGGTTTGAGGCGTTATCAGCCCACTGGCGGTGGTCAATGTGGCAGGCACCAAGAGATTTCTTTAGGCAGTCCTTGTACCTTTTCTTTGGTGCACCTCTGTCACGGTGGCCAGTGGAGAGCTCGCCATATAATACGATCTTGGGAAGGCGATGGTCCTCCATTCTGGAGACGTGACCCATCCAGCGCAGCTGGATCTTCAGCAGCGTGGACTCGATGTTGCCAACAAGGTCGGGTCAGATACAGCAATGAGCTCTCTGAACCCTTCTCCATTAACAATGGCGTGAAGCAAGGCTGTGTTCTCGCACCAACCCTCTTTTCAATCTTCTTCAGCATGATGCTGAACCAAGCCATGAAAGACCCCAACAATGAAGACGCTGTTTACATCCGGTACCGCACGGATGGCAGTCTCTTCAATCTGAGGCGCCTGCAAGCTCACACCAAGACACAAGAGAAACTTGTCCGTGAACTACTCTTTGCAGATGATGCCGCTTTAGTTGCCCATTCAGAGCCAGCTCTTCAGCGCTTGACGTCCTGCTTTGCGGAAACTGCCAAAATGTTTGGCCTGGAAGTCAGCCTGAAGAAAACTGAGGTCCTCCATCAGCCAGCTCCCCACCATGACTACCAGCCCCCCCACATCTCCATCGGGCACACAAAACTCAAAACGGTCAACCAGTTTACCTATCTCGGCTGCACCATTTCATCAGATGCAAGGATCGACAATGAGATAGACAACAGACTCGCCAAGGCAAATAGCGCCTTTGGAAGACTACACAAAAGAGTCTGGAAAAACAACCAACTGAATTTATTAACTACCCAACTCTTATATTCACTATTTCTTTTTAACTTATTTTTTTTTCCAAACACAGTATCTGTGCATATGTACATTGTAAAATGTATATGAGAATATTCCCATTAATGCAGGAAAATAGTGTTGAGTTGGATTAACCATTGTTGCTTATTCAATAGTGGATCAGGTTGGAGAGGATGATGGAAGAAAAGCATGTATGCCCTACATGTGCTCTGTCAATTGGGACCTGGTCAAGTCAGAGGCCTATAGCTTGGGTTCGATTAAAGCAAATCGAAATGTCAGCTCCTGATGTAAACAAGCTTGGCCTGAAAGGCTAGAGGCCATGTTCTCAAAAGTTGGGCACATAGAGAGAGTCTTTGGTGCTGGGCCAAGCAAGTAGATGATGCCTTTATTTGTAAAGAACAGGTTGGATGGTAGTAAATTGTAGATTTACTAGCTTAGGTCACATTTGATTGGCTGCGGTTCAGAAGGGCTTCAATCCATCACTAAACTCAGAATAACTTACTAAAGAAATGCTGAAATATTCACAAAGAGGAAAAAGACGCGCCAGCAGGTTCAGGAACAGCTGCTCCCCCTCCACCATCAGACTCCTCAACAACAAACTCAGTCAGGGACTCATTTAAGGACCCTTACACTTTATCGTTTTCTCTCTGCCTTGCACGAATCAATTTGATTACTCTATTTATTTCTTTGCATGCTTGCATGGTGTACAGTATTTTTGCACTACCAATAGTGGTAATGTTGCCCAGCCCGCAGGAAAAAGAATCTCAGGGTTATATGTGATGTTGGGTATCTACTCTGACAATAAGTCTGAAATCTGAATCTGAAACCTGAGATCTGAAAAGGCATGATCTTATTAAATTGCAGAAGAGGCGAAGTAACCTACTCCTGCACCTGATTTATATGGTTTGTAAAATAAATGTTTATGCAAGAAAAAACTCAGTGTGGATGAGTGAGATATGGTAGTGGACTGTATAAAGAAAGGTGACAAGTTAGAATCAAGGAGGGAGATTGAAAACTTGGCTGAATGGTGCACCAACAACAACCTTGCACATAATATCACCAAAACTAAGAGGTTGATTGTTGACTTCAGGAAGGGAAAACTAGAGTTTACAATTGAGTGATCATTGAGAGAATCAGAGGTGGAGAAAGTGAGCAAATTTAAGTTTTTGGGAGCCAGTATCTCAGAGGATCTTTCCTGGACCCAAAGCACTAATGGCATTGAGAAGAAAGCACATCAGCACTTCTACTTCCTCAGGAGTTTGCAGACATTTGGTATGACACCAGAAACCCTGGCAAGTTTCTACAGATGTGTGGTGGAAAGTGTGCTGACCAGCTGCATCACAGTCTGGTATGGGGACACCAACACCTCTGACCGTAAAGCCCACCAAAAGGTAGAGGACACAGCCCAGGATATCAAAGTCTCCCCCCCCCCCCCCCCAACTATTGAGAATGTCTACAGAGACTGTTGCCATTGGAGAGTAGCAGCAATCATCTAGGATCCTCACCACCCAGCACGCGTCCATTGGAACCTTAGAACCCTATAGGAAAGAGTTATAGGTGCCACATGTTTCCAGCACCCCACCCCCCCCCCAATCAGGTTCAGGAACAGCCACTACCCCTCCACTATCAAACTCAATCAGGGACTCATTTAAGGACTCTTACTTGTGCACTTTATTGATATTTTTAATTTCTCTGCTATGTAGTCAGTTTGTTTACATTTGTTATCTGTTTACAGTTTGTTATTTGTTTACCTGCATACACTGTGCACTACCATTATGTCATAATTCTGCTGCGCCTGCTGGAAAAAGGATTCTCAGGGTTGTATGTGATGTCATGTATGTACCCTGACAACAAACATGAAATCTGAAATGTAGTCAAAGTACAGCAGGTTATTCTGAAGGATTCAATGACTCATCCCAATCTATTTTCTCACAAGTCTTCATATGACGGACAAACAAGCAAATGCTTGCCATGTATGAATAAGATCATACTATTAAATGTTTGTCATGTTTCCCTAGTCAGAAAGTGTGAAGAAAACCTGCATATTTCTACTGACTTAAGCACTATTCTCAATGAACTAATCCATTTATCATTGCTGGTGTCATGTGGCAGTAAAGTGAGTCAGAGGTGTGTAGACATGTGTTTTAACACACCAGGAGCTGTTTGAACACACTTAGTTTGATCCCCAGTCAAGTAACACAAAGCATGTGTGTGAATCTGGTCCGTGAAAAACACCTCACAGTTACCCTAAATTTAATGAGTGTTTCATGTAGGTTCACACACTTCATCGTTTTATTGCTCCTATGCGGAAGAGAAAAATTAAATTAAACTGATTGCTTCTGCAGCTTGTTTCTGGCCTGTTTCTCTCCCACCCCCCCCCTCCCCTTTTTCCACCTCCCAGCCCCAATCGACTAATAACCAGCTCCTTCACACCTTTTTTGGCCTGTTTCTCCCCCCCCCCCACTACTTCCACCTCCCAACCCCAATCAACTAATAACCAGCTCCTTCACACCTTTTTTTGCCTGTTTCTCCCCCCCCACCCCTACTTCCACCTCCCAGCCCCAATCGACTAATAACCAGCTCCTTCACACCTTTTTTGGCCTGCTTCTCCCCCCCCCCCACTACTTCCACCTCCCAGCCCCAATCAACTAATAACCAGCTCCTTCACACCTTTTTTGGCGGGCCTGTTTCTCCCCCCCCCTACTTCCACCTCCCAGCCCAATCGACTAATAACCAGCTCCTTCACACCTTTTTGTTTCATTTCATTCTTGTCCTCTCAAATCACAGGGTTGTGACCAAGGCACTATTAACTGGATGCAGATCTCCGCTCAAGTCAACCATCTATGCATCTGGAGATTCTCGCAGGTGAATCAATCTATGACAAGTTTAGAAAGATTTCAGATTTCTTCCTCTGATGGCTTAATTACTAATTAAGAAATGCATTTTAGGAAAGATATTGTTTTGCTTTAGAGTCCTATATTACAACAGTAACCACACTTCATTGATTGTAAAATGATTTGGGATGTCAAGAAACAAATGTGAAATATACAATATAGAAATAAGCTTACCTATAGTATTTTTTTCATATTCTGAATTTGGGGCGACAGTGATGGAGATTTTCAGTCAGATTCAGTGTGTGAATTGGGTTTGTCAAAGTTCGCATAATTCCAGTGCCTGGCTATTATTACCTTGTTACCTCTATTGAAAGTGCTCCAATGTAGGCACCAAGTGATGCATGCAGTTCCACGATGAACAGCTCATTACTGCAATGTCAAGGCTCAAACAAAATCTTTTTGAAAATTTCTTCACAGACTGAAACTTTATAGCAAGCATTTAATTATAATCAAATTATTTCAATTTTCTTTCTGTAACATTTTTTTAACCATAAATCTCTGACTATAATAATATCTGCTTGCACAAATCTTCCATTGAAATAAATTCTGCAATGACCCGTCCTTGAGAGATTAATTTCTGTTTAAACTCAGTGAAAGAGAATAAAATCTGCACCTTTCTCCATTCCTTCTGTCTATTGATCAAACAGTGGAGGTTCATTGTATCTTGCTCTGACAGGTACCCCAAAAAGAGCACAGAAGATTCATGATTCAATACTGTATTCAGTTTACTATCATGTAATAAAGACAGTGTAATATTATACAGAATCTGTTTTTGTCTGGCGTAAGGCAGACAGATTCGCCATCGGCAGAAATTGCCTTAAGTGCCTCTTACAGTCAGAGAGAGAGAAGCAAGTGAGAATATGAGTCCCCGAGTGTCCACAGATTGGCCTCCAGTGATTCTGCAGCCCCCACAGCACAGAGAGTCCATTCCAAACCATCAGCAGCCTGAGCTCCAGATCCAAACCTCCGAAATGATCAGGAACCCTTCAGCGCCCTCGGCACCCTCTCACATCCCAGTTCTGATACCTGTACCCCTTCAGCCAGTTCTCCAGCAGTCTGCAGCATGGTGTGAATGCCTCAACTTCAGTCACCAGCAGCTCACAGGCTGCATGAGTTCCTCCCCTTGAGTCTCCAACAGCCCTCTACCTGGTGCGTTTCTTGAACCACAGCACCTCTTGTGGGCTTCCGCCGTGACCACCTTTCCATGGGTCGTCTCTTTGGTTTCTCCTTCTCAAGTGGAGGGTGGTCTCCCTGATTTCTGGTGCCTTGTGCCAGTCCTCTGCTCCTCTGGAGTCTGCAATTTCTCATGGCATGTGCCGATCATCTTGGGCGCAGACCCCGTGGTCACAGAATTTCTAAATAAAACTACCGTCGGCTCCATTAACAAGCCATTTAAAGCCTGTACGGAGCTGACAGCAGTTAGACTGGGCTGTTGGACCCAGCGGGAGCACTGTGACTCTGCTCCCTGCTCTCTGTGGGCCTGCACCAGTGACAGTGATGCCATTACAAGTACAAGGTCAAATGGTTTGTTGAATGAGAGAGAGTCCATATTCAATCTTTATATCTTTTAAAACTTTTCCTGAAGGGATATTGCAGACATCCAGTAGTTAAAATTCACGTTTATGATCACATAAACCAAGATGCAATGATAGAAGTTGTTTTGTGAGCAGATCAGTAGACAGCTCATGCACAGTACAAGTAAGAAGTAGTGGTAAAGAACAAAAGCAACATAATTTTATTCTCTTGTGTTTATTCAAAAGTCTGATAATGGTAGGAAGCAAACTATCAATAACAGTCAAATATTATTCTGGAATATTTACATCAAATTAATGAAAATTCAAAGTTATTTTCCAATAACCACCTGATCCAACCTTACAATTCAGCAAGCAGCTGCACTTTACAAGGAAGAACTGGCTCCTAGTTGACTCTACCTTGAATTTGTTAAATTATTCACTCAAAGCAATATGCTTCATAGATTCTATCATTACTATTCCATGAAAATCAATGGAGTGAAAATGGGGCAGATTCTCTAAAGGACAGGCAATCTGTTCCACCAAACTGCTCTATACACTCTCAATTGGTATTATTTTAATTATTCTTTGTCTAATTGATGCAAGGTTGCAAGTGGAAAATTAGGAAGAGATCTGAGTCAATATATAGAAACAACTAAGAGAAGTGCATATGTGAATCTAAAGAGTGTGGTTCTACACCCATGAATGTGTAGCCAGGCACAATTCAAATACTATCTCTAAATTTGGTTGTCGGTAGAATCACAGATGGCAATGAGGAAACGTACAGGAGGGAGACAGATCAGCTGGTTGAGTGGTGTCACAACAACAACCTTGGACTCAACATTAGCAAAACCAGTGAGATGATTATGATCCTTAGGAGGGAATCAGGAGAAAACGAATCAGTCCTCATCGAGGGGTCCAGCAGTGGAGAGGCTCAAGAACTTTAAATTCATTCTCCGATGATTTGTCCTGGAGCCTCCATGTCAATGCAATCACAAAGAAGTCTTTTCAGTGGCTATACTTTGCGAGATGTTTGGGAAGATTTGGTATGTCACTGAAGACTCTCAAAAACTTCTACCAGTGTGCCGTGGAGAGCATTCTACCTGATTGCATCACAGTCTGGTATGGAGCTGCCAAATGCTCAGGACAAGAAAAAGATCCGGAGGGTAGTTCACCTGGCCTGTGACATCACAGGCATTAAAGACATCTATAAGAGGCAATGTCTTAAGAAAGCAGCCTCTATCCTCAAGGATGCTCATCACCCAGGCCAGGCCCTCTTCACTCTGCTACCATCAGGAAAAAAGTACAGGAGCTTGAAGATGAGTACTCAGCGGCACGAAGACGGTTTCTTCCCCTCTGCCATCAATTTTTAAATAAACAATGAACCACAGGTACTCCCTTTCATTGACTTTTTTATTTCTTGCACTTGTTAAAAATTATTTTCGAAGGTGGCTTATATAAATGTTTGCACTTTGATGCTGTCACAAAACTACAAATTTCATGATGTGTCCATGACAATAAATTTTTATTCCTTTTCTAAGTTAGTGATGTGCTGAGAGATAATGTCACCAGTAGTTTCTTGTTAATGTTATCAGCATGACTGCTTAACATTGCCCCAATTCCACCTCTGCTCACCATATCTATTTCTGAAAACGGCCATGCTAATGTTAGTCACCAGTTTCAATCTGACTATTCCAATGTAATCCTGATTGCTCCCTTTCTGTAGTCATCCACATTAACCCTTCACCCTGATGTTTGCTGGCCTTGACTGGCCACCATCAAGAAACATCCTTGCAATTCATCTCTTCTTTCAAATGTTTCTTTAGCCTTCCCCCTCTCCTCCGTAATTATCTCAAGTCCCTTTTAGATGTAAACATCTAAAATCTGGTCATCTAAACATGGAACCATTCTCTAATTTCAGTACCAAGGCCCATCTACTAAGTACAGAAACTCCCTGCTGTATTCTCTCTACCTCTGTTTCTTCTTATGTACTGTTCTTTAAACCCTTTGACAAGACTAAAGATCATCTTTACATGATCCTGCATCAAGCTATATTTAATGATGTATCTGGAGAGATATTTCCTATACTAAAGGTGCCATAAAAATGCTAGTTGCTATTTTTGTTGTTTAACCTGTGACTGAGTATATAGATATGTTTTGGAGAGATAAATTGGGAAAGGTTTGTTAGAGCAGGTCACATAAAAACACTTTAAAACAGATCTTATTTAAAATACTGGAGTTCTGCTAATGCTAGACATATCGGCTCCACAGCTTTTGCAAGAGCTTTGGAGAGTGCCCAAGAGACTTCACTAATGGATTAATGTTTACAAAAAGGCAACAGAAGAAAGATCTTGTCAGAGCCACTTTTGACTGGAGCTGTTCTAGGAGGGTCAAGCAGAGAGAGTCAAACAGTTTTTTGCTCTGTGTGTGTGTGTGTGTGTGTGTGTGTGTGTGTGTGTGTGTGTGTGTGTGTGTGTGTGTGTGTGTGTGTGTGTGTGTGTGTGTGTGTGTGTGTGTGTGTGAGAGAGAGAGAGAGAGAGAGAGAGAGAGGAGAGAGAGATCACTTGTACAGCCAGTAACAGCAGCTGGGACTGGAACAGGACAAGCTGGCAAACTTGTGGAAAGCCCCATTTGGAAGATTGCCTGGTCAAAGCACTTGTGGTTCATGCAAGAGGAGAGGACTGGCTGTCTAATGTTTCACTTGGAATAAGAGAAACAAAAAGGTACTCTGTGGTGACCTGAAAGGAAGAGGTTATCATCTGGAGAACCCTGAAGGGGCAAGTTTCGTCAGCAAGACACTGATGGAAGTACATCAGTTGTGGGTGTCCAGCGTACAACAAATCTCTCTCTGAAAACCGACAAGAACCTTCCTGAACAGTAGCCATTTACCTATCAAGCACCAAAGCTTGGTGAACTTTATAAATGTTAAATTCCGTGCACAGTATAAGAATTGCCTACAACCAGTGAACATGGAGAAATGAGAAGTGAGATTGGACTGTGAGCCAAATAACTTTTCTGAACTTACACACACATTACATACACGTGCACTTAGAATTAGAATGGGGTTAAGCTAGGTTAAGTAAGTCAATCATGATAAGTTAAAGTTTGATTTTCTATTTTCATGTTTAAGGATAATTAAAAGCAACTTTTGGTTAAGTAACCATTTGTCTTGGTGAATATCTATTGCTGCTGGGTTTTGCGGTCCTCTGGGTTCGTAACAAATTGATTAGATTTTTTTTTTGTTGAGTCTTTACCGAAATTTCCCCCAGGTTGAAGCATCTAAAACTAGAGGACAGCGGCTTAAGGTGAGAGGGGAAAGATTTAAAAGGAACCCAAATGGTAAAATTTTTCCACACAGGAGGTGGTGGTGTATGTGGAAGTGTTAGAGGCAGGTCGAATGATGACATTTAAAAGACAGTTCGACAGCCACATGGATAGGGAAGAACTAGGATAAGGGCCAAGTGCAGTCATATTGGACCAGCTCAGGTAAGCAACATGGTCAGCATGAGCTGAAGGACCTGTTTCTGTGCTGAATAGCTCCATAACTCCAGAGAACCAGAGTGCGACTGGGTGACTACTTACTCAGGCAAGAAGTCAAATTATTTTCAAGAAAGAAAACCATACCTGAGCATTCATTTTAGGGGACAGTGAGGATTACATCCATGTGAATAACATACATCAATGTTGTCCTAACTTGCTCAGTGATGAAAAGGAACCTCTCCTTTGGTAATTCCATGGGCATTCGACAGTGGCTAAGAATGCTGCACACATTCGCACATTGAACAACCATGACAAGAAAATAAATTTTGTTGTGGCTGTGATATAGAAATTTCATGCACTGCAAGTAGGCCAGCAGATCAGTGTCAGACAAGCAGATTCGTGAAGCCGCAGTTCATTCGGATCATTGTGCTGTTATGGTTGAGAGATTTGTTTGATTTTCCATCAGATGTGAAAAGACCGATTCTTTAACAATTAAAAGACAACCAACTTAATTGTCAAGAATGTGCTTTATGTTCTGGAGTGTTGGGTGAAACAAAGGAAAGAAGACACCTGAAGCTGTTATCACCTCAGCAACTGCCTTTCTGGAGTGTTAAACAATGTGCAATGTCTAAACACCTTAGATGGAATGTCAAACTCAGACAGACTGGTATGAAACATTCTGAGTGGTCTTTCTCCACTTTTATTAAAAGGTCTCGATGATAAGGGCCATGTACATCTGAATCTGTGCATTCAAAAGTTAGCATTTTTTATAATAATTCAGAAAATGTAAAATAATAAAGATGGAGGTCACTCAGGCTCTAGTAAAGTATATTGGCATAGAAGAAGTTCATTTTCTTCCTTAATCCAGATCAATATAAATGTTTCTTACGCGCTTATCTTCCTGAATGAACAAGGAATGTAAAGGAACCCCATTTAAAATCACTACGTTAAACAGCAAACAAAAATACTGTATGGAGAGGCTTTTTCAACTGTCCTCCAGACAAATATAGTTGGCCATCTTGGTCTGATACATGCTACAAAATAGCCCATCGTGGGAGACTGCCTCAGTCACTCCTCTACCACACTGCGACCCAATGCCAGAAGGCCCATTCAATCCCAGTCATGGGCGACCACATAATTTGAGAGTACTTTGGTTTGCATCCATCGGCAGCCTCTGGTGAATAATTCCCGCCCGAATGCAGTGCTGTGTGCATCTCTGCCTGACAGCAGAACAGGCAAGTCAGTACACAAAAGAGGCAATCTTTTAACAGCCTGAAGTGTTTTCCATGCAGGAAGCTATTTATGAAAGACCCTAAACTGTGTTTTGCAACTCCCACTGCAGCACTTGAGAGCCATGTTCACGATATAGACTACAAAGCAATTTTAGGTTAGGGTAAAGAGCAGCATAATGTAGTTATCACTTGCCTGTGATTGAGTTTCTCTCTCTTTCGGGAGAGAACATTTAGATGCTATCAAAGAAGAGTGAGCTGAAGTTACATTCAACTTCAATTTATTTTTGTGTTTCTGATCATTCTGTTAGACAAGAAGCAACTGCTCCAATTAATACCAGAGTGTGTTATATATCAGCTATGTCAACATATTTGCAACATAAGTTCTATTCTCTTGTCAAGGATTGCTAATCCTCTGAGAAGGAGGGAGGCTATTGCTCATGAATGCATGGACTAAAGAGATAAAAAGGATTTGAACAAAAAGCGTTTATCAGATTAAATCTGGCACCCCAGGATGAGGATCTGACCAGTCTGTTAAACTGATCTCAGAATATCATGTGCAATGTGCAATCAAAACAACTGCTAAACTCTTTAAAAGGCATAACCTAATCACACAGCCTCTTTGTAGATTACAGAGACATAAACGGAATTGAATTGAAATCTTGTCCTTACTTTGGAATGCCATTAGCAAGGATTTCCCCCCCCCCCCCCCATTTAGATGCAGATGCTCCTCAACTTACAATGGGGTTGAGTTCTGGCAAACCCATTGTAAGTCGAAAAAACTGAGTCGAGAAAGAATCCTACACCTATATTTTTTTTTCTAATTACATTTTGAATATCTTTGTTCCACACTGAAAATCCCATTAGTGTATACAGCTGAAAGCGCAATGGGCATGAAGAATGTTTGAAGCATTGAACTAAAATTAGATACTGGATGGTGAGGATCCAAGAGAGTAGCATGCTGCATAGTGCAAGCACGGAAACGGATCAGAATTCAAAATTGAAATTATGGATTTGAACCATCGTAACTTTGAAAAATCATGAGTTGGACCATTGTAGGTAGGGGAGCTCCTGTATTTAATATTTGTTCAATTATAATATTCAGGACAAGATGAATACTTGTCCTGCATATGTATTGTTTATCTGTATGTGTCTGGTTGCATGTCTGAATGTTCTGCACCAAGGACCAGAGAACGTTGTTTCGTCAGGTTGTACTTGTACAGTCAGATGATAATAAACTTGCCTTGACTTGAAAATTGAAGAAACATCTATAATTTCAACTTTTTTTGAATAATAACCAGAGGTCTTAGATACTTTTGATATATAATATGTTGAGGCCTAACACAATTGTGCACCTGTGAAAGGTTAAGGGTGCAAGGTTTATTATGGAGACTTGAGGTCGGCTTCAGTAGTGGCTCTGTCTCCACCCACCCATTCCCACCAATATTTAAGTGGAGGAATTCAAGACACTGAGGAGGCAATCTGACAAAAGACAGTGATCAGTCATGGAAGCGATGAAAAGGAAGAGAGGCTATTGTCAGCATTCATGCAGAAGGTAACCCCATGTTGATGAAGAATGTTGCCAAGGAACAAGCATGTAGATGACAAAGGTGAAAGGTCTAAGGGTAAGTGGACTTCACAGAGGACGGAGACAACAATTTGAAAGTGGGAAGAGAACATGTCTCTGGAAATAGATTGGCTAAATTCAAATAGGTAAGAATAGAATTGATTAAAGGGAACTTTACTGAGCAGCCAATTGGTGCAAGATAAAACCTGCAGAGAGACTGAGGGAGATAACAACTACAGAAAGATTACTGACACAATTTTCTACCATCACCAAAAAGTGTGTGTGTGTGTGTGTGTGTGTGTGTGTGTGTGTGTGTGTGTGTGTGTGTGTGTGTGTGTGTGTGTGTGTGTGTGTGTGTGTGTGTGTGTGTGTGTGTGTGTTTAAAAATTCTGCTATGGGTTCTTAATTTTTATATTTTATTAGTTAACTGCAATTATTAATACTAACTATGGTTAACATTAATAATTTATGATTATATATCAGTCTTGATTAAATGAGAAATAGTATCATAGAATGATTGCAGCACAGAAAAATATCATTTGGACCATGATTCTCCCCTTCCTCTGAATTCTTGCAGTCTTTTCTTTTCTTATATTAATCCAATTCCTCATTGAAATGAAGATCTTTAACCCAGGAATAATTATCATAGCTCTTTGCTCTACTGTCTCTAACACATACATCCTTCAAACAATGTGCTGACCAGAATCAAGCATAAACCTACTTCAATCTTCAATAGGATTATGAATGATCTAGTGTCCACCCAAGGTCCACTTTCCTGTCTCCATGCTTTTTGACTTCTCTATAGCCCAGGAATATATCCAAGAAAGCTTTGCATTTAATACAGTCCCTTGACCTTCACAACTCAGAGAATTCCTCTTTCTCTCTCTCTCTCTCTCTCTCTCTCTCTCTCTCAGAAACAAGGTCCACTTATTCCAGTTTCCAGCAAAAGGGTAAACACTCTATCAGTCTTAAAATTTGAATTTCTTTCAATCCCCCAAATATCAATTTTGATCTATGAAAGGACATCTTTAGTCTTTATGCATGCATTGGGAGTCCCTCAGTGAGACTGGTGTGGACAATCGCAGCAAATTTTTTATGTTTTTCCATTGTGAGAAAGACTGAAGTTCATTGGAAGTAGTCTCTCCTTTAAATAATAATGTTGAGACAGAATGTAAGTAGAGAGTGGTCACTAACAGAAGCTGCCAACTTGGAAGTGATTGAATATTTGCTTTAGGAAAAATTACATGCTGGGAAAGGTTATAAAGTTTAACAAACATGCCAGGTATTCTGACTGATGTCCATTGTTCTATTTTGAGATGAATAGGCTAGCAATTGAACATACTGTATACATTACAGCAAATGATGAATCTCCCTGAGAATGACAGGAACAGGATGCAAAGGCTGTTGGGGCTTCCTGCAGCCTTTTCCTTTGAGGGACATGTGACTTTTTCTGCTCCAATTGTCCATGCTAAATGAGTGCGGATACATTTCCTACACCAGTGTTCTGTCACTCGAATTATAAACCCTCGCACTCACTTACCATCTTCCTTCCTCTTCAGTTCTATCAGAGCCACAGACTGGATTTTCTTTCCTTACCTTTCATCATGCAGACTGGTCCCAGTGGGTTTTCTTTCACCTTTGTTGATGGAAAACTTCATCCTGAAGCAGACTCTGATCTTGTCGGAGGCAATTTGCAGAGCTTACTGGAAATGAACAAAGATTAAAGGTTCATGATGAATGGATTTTTATCACAACTGTACCCATCAGTCTATCTTGGGAGGGTACTGCTCAGAGAATTAGAGTCCATTCAGAAAATAACAAGTCTGAACAGATTTAAGAAATGGAAAGAGATTTCTGCCAAACTCATTCAACATATTTTTGGCTGCAGGTATATCATAGAATCTATCGCATTCAACTCTAGATTTGACAGCAGCTTTAAAAAGGCGTTAAAGCATATTGCTTTAAACAGTCTGTTAAAGGAGCGGACAGTTGTTTTATTTAAATTCCTGCAACCTCAGGGTCTGGGCTCAGGATGGCAGAGCCTATGACCATCAGCAGCCAGGAAGGGTACCAAAAAACAGGGAGAAGGAGAAGCAGAGGAGACGGTGACCACAGCGGCTACCAGTGAGGGGTTCTGTGGCTGAGGAACACACAGGCTTCGGGGCTATTGGCGACTCGAGGTGAGGAACCCCTACAGGTTGAGGGCTGCTGGAGACAACAGTTAAACAATTCACACCAGGCTGCAGACTCCTGGAGACTGGCTTGAGACAGGCTGAAGGGGTACCAGATATTGGAACCAGGACGTAAGATGGCATCAGAGGTGCAGATCTGGAGCTTAGGTTGCCAATGGTTTGGATTGTAGTCTGCGGAGGTTGCAGAAGCACTAGAGGTGAATCCACAGATAGTTGGTGACTCTGGGGACTCTCTTTGGTTTCTCTTTTTATGACTGTAAGAGACGCCTGGCAATTTCTGCTGATGGTGAATCTGTCTGCCTTAGAGTAGACAAAAGGAAATTTTGTGTGATATTTCACTGTTTTTATTACATGACAATAATGGAATCTTGAATCTTGAAACAAATCTTGAATGTGCTTGTTTTAAGAGTACAGGTGTCTGAGCCAAACTTTCAATATATTAAAAATGTCCTATCTGGGTTCAAACTTCTGCATGTAACATCTGTTGTATTTACATCCTCTGTATTCCTTTAATTTTTAAATGCCGCATGAATCACTTAATAGTTCAGCCAATAATTATGTTCCTTTATATAGCTTTCAGTGTTTAGATTGCATATGAACCTAAATTCCGAATCAGAATAAGACTTTATTGTTATGAACACGTCACAAAATATCTTGTTTTGCTGCAGTATCTCGGAGAAAATATTGCTATAAATTACATTTCAAAATAATAAATAAATTAGTGCAAAAAGAAGAGAATGTAGTGTAGTGTCTGTGGTTCAGTGTCCATTCAGAAATTTGATGGCAGAGGGGTAGAAGCGATTTTTGTATCACTGGACTCGTCTTCAAGCTCCTGTGCCTCCTTCTCGATGGTAGCAGTGTGAAGAGGGCATGGTCTAGGTGGTGAATTCACTTTATCCATGCCCTGTATGATTTTATTTATCTCTCTACGATTACCCTCAGCCTCTTACATTCCAGTGAAAAAAGTTATAGCTTATACAAACTCTCCTTTATAACTCAAGCCTCCAGTCCCATTAACACCTTTCCTGGGTCCAACACACTAATAGCATCGTGAAGAAAGCACATCGGCGCCTCTACTTCCTTAGGAGTTTGTGGAGGTTGGGAATGACATCATAAAGGGTCCTTGATGAAAGAGGCTGCTTTCTTAAGTCCCCACCTCTTGTAGATCTCCACAATGGGGTGAAGACTGGTGCCCATGATGTTGCTGGCCAAGTTCACAACTCTCTATAATCTTTTCCTGTCCTGTGCATTGGCCTCTCCATACCAGAGAGTGATGCAACCCTATCTTGTAAACTTACCTTCCCCTCCCCCACCCCTGACATACCATGGCAGTAAGTTCTACACTCTCAACAAAAAGTTTGATTTTTCATCAACTATTTCCAAGGGCAGTGATCAGAAGCGAAAATCATTTTAGTATTTGGCCAACTAAAGGATCTAAATTAAATATTTTTAATAAGCACCTGTGAGGATTCTTCTTATTCTGTGTTGTATTCAGTGAAGCACGGAAGATGACCAAGAATAACATCAAATGATCAACCCACTTTCAAAATACATTAGAATTGCTAATCTCTACTCTCAAAGCCAATATGTATTGAATCTGTAAGTAATTCAAATTTTTAGAAGTCAATCTGAAAAATAATTTTCAACCCGTATATGAAACCAAAACGAGTTCTTGAACCATCTGAACTTTGATTTACTAGATTATAAGGTTTAAGTTGTATCAGTGTATTGCTTAGAGCATTAATAAACAAAGCCACAGAGAATTCAAAGTCAAACAGAGATACATAAACATTATGAAAACAAAGGGTAGATATGCAATAATGTTAGAAAGCCCAGCTGGACCTCAGCATTTACCATCAGAGAGTCCATTGTGATGTTTATACCCATAAATAGCATCCACCGTTCTCACCACCAGCTCTGCCATTGCTCTTGTACTAAATAAAATTTCTTAAAGTATACTCTTTACTTTGTAGAGAAGGGAATCCTAACCAAAGAATATAAGAATGGGGCACAAGAAATATAACAACACCATGCAGGGATCAGAGTAGACAGAAAAATAAGGAGTGCCATCTCACTGACCCGTGGAGTCATAGAGTTATACAGCATGGTAACAGGTCCTTCAGTCCAACATGCTCATGGGAAAATAACTATGTCAATTCACTTTATCCATGCCCTGTATGATTTTATTTATCTCTCTACGATTACCCTCAGCCTCTTACATTCCAGTGAAAAAAGTTATAGCTTATACAAACTCTCCTTTATAACTCAAGCCTCCAGTCCCATTAACACCTTTCCTGGATCCAACACACTAATGGCATCGTGAAGAAAGCACATCGGCGCCTCTACTTCCTTAGGAGTTTGTGGAGGTTGGGTATGACATCAGAAACCCTGGCAAATTTCTACAGATGTATGGTGGAAAGTGTGCTGACTCACACCACCAGGTTCAGGGACAACTTCTGCCTTTCTACCATCAGACTCCTCAACAATAAACTCAATCAGGGACTCATTTAAGTACTCTTACTTTTACACTATATTGTTTTTTTATCTCTGTACTGCACAACCAATTGTTTACATTTCTTTATTTGTTCGTATGTGTACAGATTTTCTTTTGCCCAACCAATAAGTGCTAATTCTGCCTGGCCTGCAGGTAAAAAAGAATCTCACGGTTGTATGTGATGTCATGTACGTACTATGACAATAAATCTGAAATCTGAGAAATTCAGGAGTATTCTGGACTATACCTTACATACATCACCACATGGTTGTACACAAAGAAACACATTGTAATCAATAAACAAAAGTCCCATTTCAGAGTACACTTCATTAGTCTTTGCTCATACCCTATACATGACATTTCACTTGGTTTGAAAATTTTAAGCAAGGTGATTTGATGCTGTGGAAAGGGTATTATATTTGCTCTTAAGCTTCTATGATAGATGCCTGATTATATTTCAGGTCCAATAAGAAAATTTGCAATCTCAATGTATCTATACCCTACCTCACCTATTTTGTTCTATAGCAAAACACAGCTTAAATGTAATTGCAGTGAGTCAGTAAATGACTCTGGATCTCATTAGAGTTCTTAGGATGTACTGTATGTTGGATAACTGCACAGTACTACAGTGCAATCTAGAGGAGATATACTGTAGTCTGGATATACAACAGGATAAAATTTGTGGAGTTTATCTTTCTAAATTTATCATAAATTTATAAATGCATTTTTATTAATTTAGACATACAGCATGGTAACAGGCCCTTTCGGCCCACAAGGCTGTGCTGCCCAATTACACCCAATTGTCCTACAGCCCCAGTACACTTTGAAGGAAACCAGAGCACCTGGAGGAAACCCACCCACACACACACACACACACACACACACACACACACACACACACACACACACACACACACACACACACACACACGGAGCAATCATACAAACTCCTTACAGTAGCGCTGGTAACAGCATTGCACTAACCGCCGCGCAATCCATGCTGCCGTCACGCTAGCAGGATTTACTCACTACAGCTTTGTTATATACTCAAGAGTAACAGCCTGGATGGCTGGAATGCTTGTTTTTCATTCACTGAGGCTGGTAAGGCCACAGCTCAATGCCCATCCCCCTAATATTTGGTTTTTCACTCTCAAGTCCAATTTGGGTTTTCCAAAGAAATTGTGAAATCAATTCCTGCCACCAGGTTAAGACTTCAATCAGGCGACTCCTCTCCAGGGAGAGTGATTTAAACAATCTAATGACTCCGGAGAAGAAGTCTCTTCTTTCACAAAGCACTCCCTAAAGAGCTTTCCCTTGGCTGAATCTGCACTGTGGCAAAACAAAGGCTACTGGAACATTGATGTCCGCTTTTCAATCTAGTTTACATAAGGCATTATCACTGCACCAGAGAATTATTCAAAATGCTTTGCAAAGTTCACACACAAATCTCATTTCATTCTGCCCAAGTCTGCACTTCCATCTGAGTTTTCAAAGAATAAATTCAACTACTGAGTCAATAACCCCAATGAAGATATATGGAAGTTGTTTAAATGTTACAGACTGGGAACTGCGATCATTTTGAAAACAAAATCCAGATACTAGAATTGTGGAACAGAGGAATGAAGGCAATATAACTCTTCGGTGTCATTATGTAAAGCATTAACTATAAAAAGAAGTATTTTAACTTGATTAAGCAGTGTACTCTGGAGTTTTATGGCACCAATCCTAACAGTACTGGTTACAGTACCAATCCTGTTGGACCTTGTGCATGATCTTCTGTTAAATACAAAATGGCCATGGCAGCACAATATAGCTTGTCCTTTTGTATTCGAAGTCCATCAAATTATTCTAGCATTAAAAATGATAATTAAGAATACAACTTACAATTATACAGAAGAGAAACACAAACATTGCAGATGCTGGAATCTTAAGCAAACAATGAATTGCTTAAGGAACTCAGCAGGCCAGGCAGCATCCATGGGTAGAAATGCCAATCAACATTTTGTTAGAAAGGGTCGGTCAATAAATTGATGATTATTTTACCATCTCCCCTCTCTGGTAGCAATATTTTGAATAATCTTAAGTACATAAAATTGAGGAGGAAAATAATTCTGCAAACTATTTACATGCACAGAGTACTTATTAAAATGAAAGCTTGGCTTTTGCTTATCAATTCCAGACTACTCTGTGTATGGATGGTTGCGTGGGTAGATTTTGAATGATATACTTAAATTGAATGCCAAATCTGATCTTTAAGAGGTCCTTTCTTTTGCTCCACTTACTCCCATCCTGTGGTTTTCAAGCATCTTTTTCATTAAACGTTTGCCACTTATTAAGTTATGTTTTAGGCAGCTGTGGCTTGATGTTAGATTTAGTAAAAGAGAGCAAACTGGGCCAAATATCCCAAATATCTAAATTAAATTACATTAAAATAAGCACAATTGATTCTGGTTCTTTATCCAACTTCTTAAATCTGTGTCATGAGATCCCTTTTTTTGCTAGAGGAAACACTTTCATATTCCATGTTAATAGTTGGCCTTTCACCCAAAATCGTTAGGACATCATTAAATCCAACCTTTAATTTCTGTGTTCCATGGAGAACTACCCCAGTTTCTCTGATCTCTCCAGCTCCCTCATACTGTAAAAAGTCCAGCTTCTTTTACATTCCTTTCATTCCTGCCTCCTACCACACTCCCTGCCCCCAACTAACCTTAAGCTGGGGGAACAAAACCAGTCATTATCGTATTCAAAGTTGAAATTCACCATGTCTCACAAAGAGCAGTCACCATTGCTATTCAGGAGTATACAGTTGTCAACAAAATGGAACCAGCTCCACTTCTTTTGAACTGCAGTCTGGAGTATGTCAATATAGGTGAGTAATTGTAATGGCAGCAAGAAGCCAACAGCTACAAAAAGATCAGGCAGGCTATCCATATGGATACTATTGACCTGCAGCTATTGACCACAGAACTAGGGCTTTGGCAATTTGTACAAAGTTCAAACAAGGTGTCAGGAAACCGTTTGACTCTAAACTGTGACAAACACATTTTACCTGCTGCAAGTATACACGAGATCTTTGAGCCTTATTCTTGTAACATCCATCACATCCAGATCAACAATACACTGCAAGGTCCAAAACAAATCAATACATTAAAATGTAGTCATTCAAAAGCAAAAGAAAACAAACTATTAATTTTTTTAAAAATTTAGACATATAGCACGGTAACAGGCCATTTTGGCCCATGAGTCCGGGCCGCTCAATTTACACCCCATTAGCCTACACCCCCAGTATGTTTTGAATGGTGGAAGGAAACCAGAGCCCCTGGACAAAACCCGCGCAGACACGGGGAGACAGCGCAGGATTCGAACCCCAGTCCGGTCCCAATCGCTGGCGCTGTAAAGGTGTTGCGCTAACTACTCAACAACTGTGTCACCCATTGCTTGAATCATTCTCTGATCTTTTATTGTGAATCTCTTCAATATACAAAAACAAAATTTGTACAAAGCACAAACAAAACAGGATCAAACACAAAATTTTGATGTGGGAAATCATGTGGTGCGCTGTTGGACAGAAGCAAACACACAAAACCGAAGAGACCGTACAACAGTCTTTAATTGACAAAGACACTTCCATAGAGCAGGGCTGGGTGTGGCTGCTGTAAACTCAGAGTGAGTCTTCGAAGCGCCGGCTCAGGCTTATATCCCGGAGGGTGATTGACAGCCGACCAGGTGTTGTCCTGTCCCCCATACTCTCGGGCAGGTACAGAGGTTGCCCCCTGCAGTAGGCTGATGGTGTACCACCACATTATGATTCACAACAAGAGGGTTAGAAACTGATGGGTCATCATTTACAGATAAAAAATCATCATTCCTGATTTGTATTGTATTTTACAAGAAATTGATAGTAAAAAAGACTGGGATAAAGATAAGTTGAAATGGGAAAAAGATTTAGGACATAAAATAGCTGAAGAAGCTTGGATGGAAATTTGTCAGAATAGTATTCGGAAATTAATTAATGCTAGACTAGCGATGATTAATTATAATTTTATTCATCAGTTATATTTAACGCCGGAGAAATTTTAAAAAATTTGGTTTTAGTAAGTTGGATTCTTGTTTTCGATGTGATCAGACGGCCAATACTTTTTTGCATACTGTTTGGCTTTGTGATCGATTGCAACACTTTTGGAAAGGTATTCAATCTGTTTTTAACAGTTTATATAATATCCATCTTGTATTAGATCCCGATATATTTTTATTAGGGAACATGCAATCATTAATCGATTTAGGTTTAGAGGATTATCAGATTTCATTTATTTATTTAGCTTTAGTTGTGGCTAAGAAATGTATAGCACTTACTTGGAAAGATAGAAATATACTAACTATAGATAAGTGGTATTTGGAAATGAAATTTTGTTTAACTATGGAAAGGATATCTTTTTCAATTCAGAATAAGATGTCTTTTTATAAGTTAAAGTGGACTCCATTTGCTAATTATATGCATTTAAGTTTGATTTAAATATATGTTTAAGTGTGATATTTTAGTATTGACAATTTTTGTTTTGTCGTTGTTAGAATTTTTTTAGGTTAAGTTTTATCTCTTTTTTTTGTAAGTGGGTATTTTCTTTCATATATAATATTGCCAATTTTATTAACTCTTCACTCTTTATTTTGGGGGGGAGGGTTGGACTAATTTTAAGTTAGACTATTAATATTGTGTTACAATTAACGGGGGGGGGGGGTTATTTTGTGTAGTTTTCTGATGTAATATTGTAATCATACCTTTTTAAATTTTTTTTTCTATTTTTTGTAAATGTAATTCTTTATTGTATTCATGTTATAAAAATTTTAAATAAAGTCTTTAAAAAAAAATCATTCCTTAGAGGAACAGAAGAACTGCAGAAGCTGGAATCAGAGCAAACAATGAGAAGCTGGAGAGATTCAATGTCAGGCAGAATCCATGGAGAGAAGTAGTTAGTCAATGTTTCAGGTCAGGACCCTTCAGCACGAAATACCTTCCAGTTTAGACGACAGACATTAACAGTTCAAGTAGATTTAAGGGCAGGTAAATGATATTATTTATAACCTCATTTCTAAGTTGGGTTAATCAACCAAAACAAGAGACGAGCAGGTATGCCTACCACATAACAGGAAATTCAGTGCTGCCATTGCATGGCACAGGTCACAACACCATGGAGCCTTTCAGAAGGTGAGTCTGCACTGACATTATGTACATTGTACCTGTGCTGATCCTTTGAAGGAGCTATCCAATTAGTCCTACTCTCCTCAGCAATGCAGTCCTTCCCGAGCATTTACCCAATTCCCCTTTGAAAATGTATATTCATTCAGTCTGCTTCCAACAACCTTCCAGACAGTTGATTCTATGTCATAAAATAACGCAACCCTGACAGAGTTCCCCTCATTTACCCACTGGATCTTTTGCCAATTAGCTTAAATATGTCCCCATTGTTTATTGATCTTCCTGCTAAGTTTTAAAGCAAAACGTACAATATCCAATATTCTTTGGCTTGGCTTCGCGGACGAAGATTTATGGAGGGGGTAAAAAAGTCCACGTCAGCTGCAGGCTCGTTTGTGGCTGACCAGTCCGATGCGGGACAGGCAGACACGATTGCAGCGGTTGCAAGGGAAAATTGGTTGGTTGGGGTTGGGTGTTGGGTTTTTCCTCCTTTGCCTTTTGTCAGTGAGGTGGGCTCTGCGGTCTTCTTCAAAGGAGGCTGCTGCCCGCCAAACTGTGAGGCGCCAAGATGCACGGTTTGAGGCGTTATCAGCCCACTGGCGGTGGTCAATGTGGCAGGCACCAAGAGATTTCTTTAGGCAGTCCTTGTACCTTTTCTTTGGTGCACCTCTGTCACGGTGGCCAGTGGAGAGCTCGCCATATAATACGATCTTGGGAAGGCGATGGTCCTCCATTCTGGAGACGTGACCCATCCAGCGCAGCTGGATCTTCAGCAGCGTGGACTCGATGCTGTCGACCTCTGCCATCTCGAGTACCTCGACGTTAGGGGTGTGAGCGCTCCAATGGATGTTGAGGATGGAGCGGAGACAACGCTGGTGGAAGCGTTCTAGGAGCCGTAGGTGGTGCCGGTAGAGGACCCATGATTCGGAGCCGAACAGGAGTGTGGGTATGACAACGGCTCTGTATACGCTTATCTTTGTGAGGTTTTTCAGTTGGTTGTTTTTCCAGACTCTTTTGTGTAGTCTTCCAAAGGCGCTATTTGCCTTGGCGAGTCTGTTGTCTATCTCATTGTCGATCCTTGCATCTGATGAAATGGTGCAGCCGAGATAGGTAAACTGGTTGACCGTTTTGAGTTTTGTGTGCCCGATGGAGATGTGGGGGGGCTGGTAGTCATGGTGGGGAGCTGGCTGATGGAGGACCTCAGTTTTCTTCAGGCTGACTTCCAGGCCAAACATTTTGGCAGTTTCCGCAAAGCAGGACGTCAAGCGCTGAAGAGCTGGCTCTGAATGGGCAACTAAAGCGGCATCATCTGCAAAGAGTAGTTCACGGACAAGTTTCTCTTGTGTCTTGGTGTGAGCTTGCAGGCGCCTCAGATTGAAGAGACTGCCATCCGTGCGGTACCGGATGTAAACAGCGTCTTCATTGTTGGGGTCTTTCATGGCTTGGTTCAGCATCATGCTGAAGAAGATTGAAAAGAGGGTTGGTGCGAGAACACAGCCTTGCTTCACGCCATTGTTAATGGAGAAGGGTTCAGAGAGCTCATTGCTGTATCTGACCCGACCTTGTTGGTTTTCGTGCAGTTGGATAATCATGTTGAGGAACTTTGGGGGACATCCGATGCGCTCTAGTATTTGCCAAAGCCCTTTCCTGCTCACGGTGTCGAAGGCTTTGGTGTGGTCAACAAAGGTGATGTAGAGTCCTTTGTTTTGTTCTCTGCACTTTTCTTGGAGCTGTCTGAGGGCAAAGACCATGTCAGTGGTTCCTCTGTTTGCGCGAAAGCCGCACTGTGATTCTGGGAGAATATTCTCAGCGACACTAGGTATTATTCTATTTAGTAGAATCCTAGCGAAGGGTAGACGGCGGCGGCCCCGATACGGGCAGGAGCAAGGGGGAGACGGCGGCCCCGGCCTCGGTCGAGTGAGGCAGGCGGAGGCCCCGGTCCGGGCAGGGAGTGGGAGGCGGTGGCCCCAGTCCAGGCACAGGGTGAACTGCGGCGGCCTCGGCCCCGGTCCGGGCAGTATGGACCGACCTAGGAGGGGAGGCAGGCCCCTCCAGCCCGGGTAAGAAACCTGCATAGGAGAAGGCCACTCCGATATAAAACCTACGACCCAAGGACCTCGCTGCCACGTCCCAATATCCAATATTAACATTAAAAAAAATAGCAATATAGAGCAAATACTGCAGATACCCAATCTGGCACCAAAATTACAATGCTGATAGAACAAACAAAGTAAAGGCCTATTTGCACTGGACAAAGTTCAACACACAAGAGGCTCAAAAGCACATAGTAGTTTAAGTTGATAAATTCCCATGTGCTTTTTGTTTAAAGTGAGCTTTACCAGGTTACAAGGAAGAATTTGAAATCAATTCCTTGTAATATTTAAAATACCAGGCCCCCTATGTGGGGGAGGACATGCTGGGGCCAGATATTTAATTATATGCATGTGTCTATGTAGGTCCTTGCATTTACATATGTGTTTATATGTAAACACATATTAATTTTCATACTTATGAAAATTAGATCGCAACCCAAATAATTATCATAATTTATTATCACATTAACCATAATGCTATCACAAATACAAATAATAATTTATCACAATTATACCATGAGAATGCAGTAACGTGATTCAATTTTCATGTGCAGAAATGTACTGATTTAGACTATTATCATCTTATTATATAACAGTGCTGGGGGAAAGGTGACATGGGAAGGGGGGGGGGGGAAGGTGTTTACGGATACCAGAGAAGTCGATGTTAATGCCATCTGGTTGTAGGGTGCCCAGACAGAAGATGAGGTGTTGTTCCTCCAATTTGTGGGTGGTCTCAATCTGCCAGTGCATGAGACCATGGAACGGGATGGGGGATTGAAATGGGTGGTCACTGGGAGATCCACGTTATTGCCGCAGAGCTGAGATGATCAACAAAACGATCTCCCAGTCTGTCCAATGTAGAGGTAACCACAATAGGGTCACTTCCACTCCCTATTTGCCCATGGATTCATATCAAAATGTTAAAAAAAATACATCAAGATGTTTGCATTTAATTGTGAGTTGTTCAACACCTGCACATGAGGAACAATGTCCCTCTTGCAATACAATTTAACATTAAGGTAAAAGTCTAAAGGTACCTAACACAGGCAAAGGGTTCAAATGGTTCAGAATAGAAGGCTTATTTGAGGGAGGGGTTGATAGTTTTGTCACAGTGTGGGGCCTTGGGACATTTTTAAAAGGGAGGAAACTGCTAAGAGATGTTTGTTTATTTATTGATAATATAATACATTTTGATATTAATTCATAGATAAACAGGGAGCTAAATTGCCCCTGCTGTGGTCTCCTCTTTATTGGAGAGACTGGGCGCAGACCAGTAATCACTTTGTTGAGCACCTCAGCTCTGTCAGTCACAATAGCGTGGATCTCCCAGTGGCCACCCATTTCTACTCCCTGTCCCATCCCCTTGTTGACATGTCTGTCCATACTCTCATGCACTGCCAGACTGAGACCATCTGCAAATTACAGGAACAAACCTCATCTTCCATCTGGGCACCCTCCAACTGGATGGCGTTAAAATTGACTTCTCCAGTTTTTGTTAAACCCACAACCCCCCTCCCCCCGCTTCCCCGTCACCTTTCTCCCAGCTCTGTCTCTGTCTCTCTCTTTTCCTTCTGTCTCCTTTCACAGAGCCAAAATCAATTCTCACCTCTTATCATATTCATTAAAATCTTTTGTGGGTCTGGACTCCTCCCCCTCCCATTCTTCAGTCTTTATTTTGACACTTTTCTATCCTTCAAAGAAGGGCTCAAGCCCAAAATTGCAGTAATATATCTTTACCTCTTAAGGACAATGTGAGACCGGCTGAGTTCCTCCTGCATTTCTGTGTTTTTGCATCCAATGTAGGGCAGTGATAAGATAATGATGGGTGAAGAAGATTTATTGCTGGCCAGAGAGATAAAGCAGAATTTTGGACAAGGATAACCAGTGCAGGTTTAGAAAGCAATGACAAATGTACTGTGCTGAAATGCTACTGATACAGTCATACATGGAGTAGATAGACATGTAGATGCGTCAAAGCATCTCCTGGAACATTTTAGGTCAGGAAATGGTGGAGTCTTGGATGTTGAGCTTGAATATGACATGCAGATGAGACAATGTAAATATAAATGGGTTGATTCAGCCTAATAGGATGTGGTTGGGATCATTATCAAGAGAGAAAAGTCTATGGCAAAAGTGGATGATGGTAGCATCATTTTTTTTAAGTGGAATTGGGCTTCTTCTTCTTCTTTGGCTTGGCTTCGCGGACGAAGATTTATGGAGGGGTAATGTCCACGTCAGCTGCAGGCTCCTTTGTGGCTGACAAGTCCGATGCGGGACAGGCAGACACGGTTGCAGCGGTTGCAAGGGAAAATTGGTTGGTTGGGGTTGGGTGTTGGGTTTTTCCTCCTTTGTCTTTTGTCAGTGAGGTGGGCTCTGCAGTCTTCTTCTAAGGAGATTGCCGCCCGCCGAACTGTGAGGCGCCAAGATGCACGGTTTGAGGTGAGATCAGCCCACTGGCGGTGGTCAATGGGGCAGGCACCAAGAGTTTTCTTTAGGCAGTCCTTGTACCTCTTCTTTGGTGCACCTCTGTCTTGGTGGCCAGTGGAGAGCTCGCCATAGAACACGATCTTGGGAAGGCGATGGTCCTCCATTCTGGAGACATGACCCACCCAGCGCAGTTGGGTCTTCAGCAGCGTGGATTCGATGCTGTTGGCCTCTGCCGTCTCAAGTACTTCGATGTTGGAGATGAAGTCGCTCCAATGAATGTTGAGGATGGAGCGGAGACAGCGCTGGTGGAAGTGTTCTAGGAGCCGTAGGTGATGCCGGTAGAGGACCCATGATTCGGAGCCGAACAGGAGTGTGGGTATGACAACGGTTCTGTACACGCTGATCATTCAAAACAGCAAAATCAGTAACTTAGCCCCAACCAACAAGTTCACAAGATTCTGAGTCAGTACTTGTAATCTTCCTTGCCCTTCCATCATGTGAATCTGATAGGATAACATATTTCAACTCCCGTTAACAACCTTATATCGTATTTAAAGATTTTTCTTTCAGGGGCTAGTTTTGCGATAAAGAAAACCAGCAGCCCAATTTCTTAATATCTACTATCCTGTCATAAAACCTAAGGAAAAATATTAAATTTAATCACACGCAACATTGCTATACTGTACAAATTAGCTGCCATCTTTATTTATAGGTCTCTAAAAACTACATTTGGGAAGCAAATTAAATTGTGTAAAATGCTGCTGAGTATTTCTGGATCAAGCCAGAGCATTTTAACATTGATTTCAGATTTCATTCTCATGAAATGAAGTCAGATCTGTGTTCTTACTGGAGGCACTCAAACCACAAACACTGGTGTATCCAACAATTTGTAGGTACAGTTAGCTGCCGAAAGCTTTGCTTAACTCAGCAGTCAACATGGAAGAGTACTATTGGGTCCAAATACTGACATTTCACAAATCAAAGTTGCTGGCTAGGAAATAGCTCATACTGTGGAATATAAACTGATCAAAACAGTTCCATCAAGCACCTCTGCACGGCCAACACAGAAATTTAACAGTTTGTCTGTCACCTCATCTCTTTGCAAAACTAGAGTGGTTCACACACGAAGGGAAAACAATCCTCAGCCTCTGTGCTCCTCCACTTTTGGGCTCTTGCCCAATTGCTGCATCATCCCTGAACCTTTGATGGTCTTGCTTCCAGGATGCTCTCCCTAAACTTCTTTCCTTGCTATGCTCTTTTTCTTTTTTAAAATAATGTTTTATTGAGTTTAACATATAAGCATGCATACACAATTGACATTTGTATATAAGTAAGCACACACAAAAAAGCCAAAAGAAAGCAGATAGAACTACATCAATATTGCTTATAATGAGGAGTCACGTGATGGAGTAGTGGCCGGTAGGGAAATTCCAGCCCTCTCCAGAAAAGTAAAAAAAAGTAGAGAAAAAACAAAGTCACTAACACAGAAACCATAACAAATTGAAAGTGAAAGTGTGGAGAAAATGGCAGCAAAGAAAGAAAAACCAAAAACAACAGGAAGAAAAGAAGAAGGAAGGACGTTGGAAGAGGAAGGTGAAGGCCTTATCGGTACAAAGAAGCCCGCCGTGGAGAGAAAAGCCCGCTCCCTGAGGTCAGTGGAAACCCCAAACTCAGGACTACAAAGATGACTCACGGAGCCAAACAAAAGTGCGCAACTGCGCATGCGTGAATCCTCGCGCATGCGCGAAGCACAAGTCAAAAACAACACCGATGGGAGGGGGGACCAGCTGAGGAGTAAATCTCCACAGCCGAAACAGACAAATATAACACGACAGCAAGACTCTCAACAGGAAAACATAGAAAATAACGGGAACAAGAAGGAAGAGAATAAAAATAGGAAATCAAAGAAACAACAGATGACCAACTCAGAGGAAGAAGACCAACACCAAGACACCTTTAATAAAAATAAGAAGAACAAAAATACCCAACAATAATTGCTTATAATATCTCAAAAACATTTAATTGAAATTACCTATGCGGATGTGTTAGACTCATTTGTTGAAATAACTTGTATAAAATAAAAGAAAAAAGAACCTGAAAGGTAAAACTAAATCTAATTGACCCCCTCCCGCTAATATAAAACAAAATCAATAATGTGGAACCATTGGCAACCCTCAGAGAGAAGGCAATGAATCATCAGAAAATGCAGTGATTGTTAATTCTTCCAATTATAAAAAAAATCTAAGAATGGGCCACCCCACAATTTCATACATTGGAACTTTCTATCTTTAATATTATATCTAATTTTCTCTAAACTTAAATTGGACTTTACATCATATAACAATTCTTTGGCTTGGCTTCGCGGACGAAGATTTATGGAGGGGTAATGTCCTTGTCAGCTGCAGGCTCGCTTGTGGCTGACAAGTCCAATGCGGGACAGGCAGACACGGTTGCAGCGGTTGCAAGAGAAAATTGGTTGATTGGGGTTGGGTGTTGGGTTTTTCCTCCTTTGTCTTTTGTCAGTGAGGTGGGCTCTGCGGTCTTCTTCCAAGGAGGTTGCTGCCCGCCGAACTGTGAGGCGCCAAGATGCACGGTTTGAGGTGATATCAGCCCACTGGCGGTGGTCAATGTGGCAGGCACCAAGAGATTTCACAATATAAGCATTGTGTATGAGCAGGGGATGAATCATCTTTCCATTTCAATAAATCAATAAAATTGCTTGGCTGGCTATCAATGTGGTAAAAGCTAAAACTTTCTCTTGAGATGCTATGCAATGAGATGAGAAGCCTTTAAAACCTCCTTCTCGGAACGATTTTTTGATCTGCATAAAATCTCCAAAAGTAGCTCCAATTCAAATTTTGTTTAATAATGATCTTTTGAATCAGGTTTGCTATGAATGTTAAAATGATATGTTGTTGGCAAGAGGAATACAAAATGCAACCATAAATGTTTCTCCAAAATTAGAGAATATAAAATTATGAGAAGCCGGATTTGGTGAGTTTCCCCACTTTACATTTGCTTCAATGTACATTTTCTGGAGCATCTCCTAGTACAGTTTGATCAGTAATAGGTGGGAGTATTTAACAATTATGTAGGTGAGGCAAGACAGATGTTCTAATTCTGAGGATCCTGCCGAGCAGATTTCAACTTCAAAATCCCTGGGAGAACTGGGTTTTAAAGATAAATCTCTGCAGGTTAAATTTTAATTTGAAATTTCTGCAGGCAGCACAGTAACTAGCCCTTCCAGCCCATGAGCCTGTGTCTCCAAAATACACCAATTAACCTACAACCCCCATATGTTTTGAAGGGCAGGAGGAAACTGGAGCACTCAGAAGTCCCTGGAGACCCGGGGAGAACATACAAAGTCCTTACAGGCAGTGGCGGATTCAATCCCAGGTTGTTGGTGCTGTAATAGGCTTGAGCTAACCGCTATGCTAACCAAGCCGCCCTATGTAGATTGGAGATTCTACGGTTAGTAACACCAGTGACAGGTCGGAGCCTGCTGTTCTTTGTAAGGAGTTTCTACGTTCTCCCCATGACCTACTTGGGTTTTCCTCAGGTGATCCGGTTTCCTTGCGCCTTCCAAAACTAATAGGGTTGGGGGGGTAATCGGGTGCAAAAGGGCAGCATGGGATTCATGAGCCGGAAGGGGCTTCTACCATGCTGCATTATTACGATTAAAATTTAAAACACGACAATTAATAAAGGAAGAATCACTCAAAATGTTGCAGGAACTCAGCAGGTCACGCAGTACCCATGGAAGGTAAATGACAGTTGATGTTTCTTTTTAAAATATTTTTTTACTGAGTTTAAAGTTTAAGCTTACATACAGTGTATGTATACATATTTGAATACATGTAAGCACACAAAAAAGGAAAAAACATAGGTGAAACTAAGTTGAGAATTCCTTAATAAACATAAGAAACAATAATTTGAATTGATCTGTATAACCATGTTAAATCCGTTTGCTGAGTTAAGCCAAATTTTAAAAAAAAGAAAAACAACTGAAAATTACATCTAATGTACCCCCTTCCTTTAATCAAGGTAACCTCATATAATAAATAAAAACAAGAATGTGGATGCAATGGTGACCGTCCCCCCACCCCCACCCCCACCCCTCCCCTGCAGACATCGGACAATGAATCTCCGGAGAATGCGATAATTCTTAATTGTTCAAATTATAATAAAATTCTTAGAATAGGCCCCACAACTTTATAAATTGAAACTTTCTATATTTAGTATTATATCTAATTTTCTCCAAACTTAAATTGGACGTTACATCATATAACCACTGTGTATGAGCAGGGGATAAATCATCTTTCCATTTCAGTAAGATTGGTCGTCTGGCTAGCAACGTGGTAAAAACTAAAACATTTTCCTGACATGAAGACATAGGTTTACTTGGGCCACGAGAAAAACCAAATAGAACATTTAATAGACAAGATTCTAAATTAATCTTAAGAATCATTGATAAAGTTCTGCAAATAGAAAATGTCACAGAAACATAGAAAATGGAACTAAGAGTTGGCCATTTGAACCCTTGAGCCTACGAGCATGGATGGTTATCTATTGCAATATAGTTTTCTTGCTTTCCTTCCATTACCCTTAATACTTTTAAATGGAGACATTTAGTGTTGAAGGATATGAATGAACTAAATAGATGAATAGAGAAATAGCAAATGGAATTCAATCCAGAGGAGTGTGACATAATACATTTGGGAAAGCGCAAGGGAACAAACATTGAACGGGAGGTCACTGAGAGGCATGAACATAGAACAGTACAGCACAAAAACAGGCCCTTCAGCCAATGTGCTGAACATGATGTGCAAATCAAACTAAAACTTTGCTGCTTGTATCTACAAGACTTCCCTCTACCCCCTTGATATTCATGTGTCCATCTATAAACCTCTTAAAAGGCACTATTGTATCTACTATTGTATCTATCAGGATCCTGAGGACACCACTGCTTCATTCTTTTGCTATGCCAGGTAGTGTGATGGAAGAGATAACAGCTCCATTCTATCCCACTGTAATAATTCCACAAAAGGGATAGAACAGACGAGCTGAGTATGTTCGCATACTTATTGCCTGATACTTAACAGCATGCCAAAGTTAGTTATGCAGTTAAGTGGCAAGGAGGATTCTGCAGTTAAATCAGCTGTGCAACATGTTTTATTATATGTTTCAATTTCATTTCATTACACAGCAGAAGCTTTCAATGAAGCATTTAACCATATAAAAAAAATCTTGACACTGATTTAATAAAACAATAAAAAGAGAAAGAGATCCACGTACTTAAAACAATCAAAGAGACAGATGATTATCAAGCATGAAGTGAAATTAGCTCCTTAGCTCCCATTTATAGAGACATTTCATAGTGTTCATTTGGAGATCTAACCATTGTGACTGACCCTTTCCAGGACAAAATTTAGAACTTGAGACAATTAGGACACAGTAGCTCCCTTATAAGCAACCCTAAATGTTCATTCCCTCCACCACAGGCACTTCAAGTGCATCACAGGCGTAACGGCCTCCATCTGCAAAATGCATGGCAGTTGCTTACTTTGACAGCACCTCTCAAACAAGCAATATCCATCATCAAGAGGGTCAAGGGCAGCAGGCGCACAAGCAACACCATGTCTTGATACAGAACACGATTCTGTCTTGGAAATAAATTACCGTTCCACTATTGTCATTGAAGTCCGGGAACCAACTATCTATCTAAAACTAATGTTACCTTTCTCAGAAGGACTCCAGCAGCTCAAGAAAGACACTCAACCCATCTTATTGAGAGTAATTAGGGGCCTGTGTGGGGTGTGACTAATGGAGTACTTCAGCGATTGGCTGTGGGTTTCATAACAATTTTGCACTTTATTGATCGCTTTTTCCTCTCTTTGTATTGCACAGCCTGTTTGCTTATATTTCTTTATTTGCTAGCACGTGTTTTGTTTTAATTTTTGCACTGTCATTAAGTGGTAATTCTGCCTCGTCTGCAGGAAAAGAATCTCAGGGCTGTATGGGATGTCATGTATGCACTCTGACGATAAATATGAGGTCAGAAATCTGAAGCATATACTTTGAACAGAACAATAAGAGTATCTAATTCTATAGTATCAATATTGACGGCTGGTAAAGGGATGATCCTTTCTATCTCTCAATGGGACTCTTACACAAAATCGCAGAGAGTCCCAGCATCTGGGACTATGTAAAGTTTAATAAAGTATCCTTAAAGCTTCTGCAAGGGTTTAGAACTATCATGCAGGTTTTAAATCATATATCTGATTCCCAGATGTGCCTTAGAGAATATCCCAGACTGCAAGTGTGACTGGAGAAACTCTCTGAGTTTTTTATCAATTACTTTTATCATATTTTCCTGGTGCACTGATTCTGTAGATTTTGCTCATGTACTGCTCAATGCTTTTCACTCTCTGTGAGTTATAATTTACGTGTAGGCTCTGCAATAAAAAAAAACTAGATCAATATAAGATAAAATGAGAATTCCATTGTCAGAAAAACAGAAAGAATTGCAAAATATTCAACGTTCAGCATGAAATGGCGGAAAATCAGAGCAAGGACCTCTGCACACAAAATTCACATATGCATATTCAATCGTCTTTTGATTTTAACCTGGGAAAAGAATCAGAAGAATGCTACTAATTTTGAAATATCTTGATTATTTTTAAATTTGTCATTCAAAAATGTAGGTGTTGCTGAGAAGGTTGCATTAATTTCTCAAAACCACTGCAGTTTTTCCAGTGAAGATATTCCCATCTTGTTGCAGGGTTCCAGAATTTGGATCCAGAGATTATGGTAGAACAGTGATTTGTTTCCAAGTCAGGATGGTGCAGAAATTTGACGTGAACCTGCAGATGCAGTGTTGTATTGGCCTTATCCTTCTCGGTTGTTGAGGTCACAGGTCTGGGAGGTGCTGCTCGTGTCCTGATGATTAAGTAGCGTGCATTTTGTAGATGGCACAAGTTGTGACAGTAGTTTGCCAGTGGTAGAGGGATTGAATGTTTGAGGAGTTAATCAATTGGTCTGCTTTACCTTGGATGACGTTGACCTTCTTGAAAGTTGGAGCCGAACTCATCCAGGCAAATGACAAGAATTACATTTTTTTTCATTTTGAGCAGTGGGAAGAAACCGGAATACCAAGTGGAAATCCATGCAGACATAAGGAGAATGTACAAACTCCTTACGGACAGCATCGGATTCAAAACCAGGTCGCTGGCGCTGTAACAGTATTGAGCTAACTGCTACACTAAATGTGCCGCACTGATAACACTCCTGACAACTTGCTTGTGGAAAAAGCTTTGGTGCTGGTGAGGGTCGTAACGATGGCAAGATGATTCAAAGTTGGCTGTTCATTCAGCTATATCTAGCATACTTCTGATGTGCCTGTATGTATTCTTCATTGAATCAGACTTAAATCACCGGATTGACTGTAATGAGTGTCATGAGATTAGAGGTTGTGCTGATGTATTTTTCTTCAGCTACCTGTGGTCCTCAGTGCTTCTTGGATGCCCAATTCTGAGTTGTCAAACATGTTCTGGCTACAATGTATGACAATAAAACTAATGTCAACATCAGTGCAGTTTATCCCAAAGTACTTGTACTGTCTAACTTTCTTCTTCTCAGATCTAAAACAAGTTGCTCCCACTTCAATTTTATGGATTCCAACATGAGGCCAATACGAGAACCACAGATTCTTCCACCGAAGGGGCAGGAAATGATTGATAGGGCAGGTGAGTGTAAGGAGCCACACTTTCCATGACTTATGCAGGGCTTCAATCTCCTGATGCATTAGAATCAGAATTGTTTAGTCATGAATGTCTATCGCAAAATTTGTTGTTTTGTAGCAGCAGTATTGTACAGAACAAGGTTAAAAGTTACTATAAATTACAATTCCACCATAAAAACAAGATTTAAAAATATAACTAACATAAAAAAAGAGGATGCCACGATTAGTATAGCATTTAGTGCAATGCTGTCACAGCGATAGCTGGGGGTTTGAATCCTACGCTATCTTTAAGAGGTTTGTACATTCTCCTTGTATCTGTGTGGGTTTCCTCTGGGTGCTCCAGTTTCCTCCCACCGCTCAAAAAACATACCGGAGTGTAGGTCAGTTGGGTGTATTTGGGCGGCACGGGCCTCACTTAAAAAGTAAAGTTGTACCCATTGAGTAGCCCAATGTCGTTTAGGAGAGAGATGACAACATGGGCACAGATCTCAAGGAAAATTCATTGCTTTGCACCTTCTTTATTTGACATGTTGAGGTACGGGCAGTATTTAAACTATTCATGATGTGGTGTCCAAATTTACGCAAAAGCTGTTAATAGCACTGCTTTTAAACATGCAAAGTGTAGCACACAGAGGAGAAACTGTAAGGTGAAGTGGAACGTCATTACTTCTACACATTAATTTCCAACATTGTTGAGTATAGTTTGCATTTCCCGTCCATAAGGTTTTCTTTCTGTTGGGATGTTCATGATTTCTACCTCATTTTTTTTTCCCCTTTACAAATTTGCTTTGTCATGTGTCACAATGTAATTGTATACTCTTCTCACTATTACCATTTGGTCATTTTGTACATTAATTATCATATATTTCTGAATTGTCTCAGCACCTGCAAGTTTATGCAGTGCTGTACTGTACTGAGATTTCAGAAAGTACATTTTCAAACTTCATTCATAGCCAAATGATTCTTCTTTATGAAGATGTCTCCACATATCTGCTCAGGAACTATCTGGAAAGATATTAATTTTGAAGATAAACAAGAACAAATTCAGCAGTTTTTAATGTTGATATTTGGTTTTGTAACTACAAAGCAATATATATAAATGGTAGCCATTTTGCTCAACCAGATGCTCCTTTGCAGGAACATTATAATTAGTTCATTAAAAATGATAGTGGGTATTCAATTCAGCATCTCCCATACAGATAGTTCCATTATACAATCACCATTTTCATATCATATCATATTGTGAAGTGCCTTATACATCCTCAGGTGTTTGTGGAGGTTTGGTCCGTGGTTGGGAAACCTTGGCAAACTTCTACAGTCAAATGGTGTAAAGTCCATTGACCGGCTGCATCACGGCCTGGTATGGGGACACCAATTCCTCTGGAGCGGAAAGCCCCACAAAAGATAGTGGACACAGCCCAGCACATCTCTCCCCACCATTGAGAACATCTACATGGAATGTTGGCCACAGGGAGGAGCAGAAATTGTCCAAGATCCACACCACCCAGGACATGATCTATTCTTGTGGCTGCCATCAAGAAGAAAATATGGATGCCACAGAACTTGGGTGCCTCCATGTTCAGAAATATTTGGTACCCCTCAACCATCAGAATCCTGAGCAACAGACTCATTCATGGGCTCATTTAATGACGTACTTTCCTCATTATTTATTACTGAATAATAATATTTCTGTATTTGCACAGTCATTTTGTTTACATTTCTTTCTTTTTTTTGGAGTACAGTTTACATTTAGAAATTCTGCCTGGCCCGCAGGTAAAAGAATTTTAGGGTTGTATGTGTTTCATGTATTTACTTTGACAATAAATTTGAACTTTGAATAATGATAATGAATTAATCACGGCAACCGCGCTCAATCAATTGAAAACTATGTTGTACTCATCAGAGGCCTTGTACCATGCCTCAAACTTCTGGTGAGAGAGGAGTGAGCAGTTGGAAATAAAAATGGCACAATATTGGCCGGTTTGCAGAAAAGAACGTGCAAACTTGCTGCAAGGTTGAAGCTAGGTCACTTTGGGTCAGTACTGGCAATGGTTTGGGAAGATTAGAGATGTGGTGGTGTAACTTTGGAGCCTACATCGTAAAATAAGATATCAAGATATGAAGTTAAACAATAATTGCAATACAGATTGATGGTTTGAAAATAGCTACTATCAAGGATATCTTAATGAGAACTTGCAATTTAGTGAGGGTAAAACCTTTTATCAATAATGGAAAATGCTTGGCTTCACCAATAAAACTCAGTAGAAATAATCAATCTCAGTTATATAGAATTTACATTGCAATCTTTGTTTGGATATTGCTCTTGCTTGACAAAATGTTCATGTGAACAACTGTTCACACTTATTGAAGGGATGGAGGGTCAGCGTCAAAAATGACAGAAAAGCTCCCCTATGAACCTTCCTGTCGCGCACCTACACGAAGGTCAATTTACCATAAGCAATTAACCTAACAACACCACGTCAGGATTCAGGAGCAGGAATCATTCAAACCTCTGGTTAATGGAGAGATATGATAAAACTACTTTCCATGTTCGGAAAGATAAAAAAGCATAATCCAGATTTTGACAAAATATGGCAAGCTCTCTTTTGAATATAAAATTGAAAACAAGGAAGGAAGAGGAAGCCACTTGGTCACAAAGAAGAGAATGTCCAAGCGTGAAAAAAAACTTAAGGACACCTTGAAGCACCTCCCTTTCCAATCCCCTTCCTTCCCCCTCCCCACCCAACCATCCTCCAAGTAAGATCTGCCACCAGTGACTCCCGTTTTCGAGTTGCAAAGCCAGATTCACAAGTGATTCACAAGTGAAAAGCCGACTTTTCTCCCTTGTGTTTTACACATCATGTTCTTCATGTAAGTGCTGGTGATAAATTGACGCTTTTGTCACTTTTACAGAAGATAGCAGCTTTATATATGTTATCACAGCATGGAGAATGCATTTACTTCCACTTGACATCCAGAGAGTTTGCCTCAGAAGACATCAGCGTAAGCATCTGCACTTTGCTGTACTCAGATACATAAAGAGATTTGTGTTCTGATCCTCTCCACAACAATTTCATTCATTATTTGAATCTTGTCAAATGGTGTCAAGGTGACAAGGTTTTATCGCTTGCCCACTGAATCTCCTGGGATAAAGTTCAGTCAGTATATGTCCAAAACGATGAGATACTGTCATTATAACTGTTGGTTGAGGAACTGCTGAAACAACAGTCTCTCATTCACAAGTTGTGTGTAGGAATAGGTGGGCAAATGGATGGAGAAGTTTTGAAGTGTCTTTCAAAAATTGCATTACAGCAAGCAACAGATGCACAGGCATAACTCAACATCATTGTTGGCAGAAATATTAAAGGAAAGAAAACAAATCCAAGATCCATAACATTGAAGGAAAAGCAAAACAATGCAGAAAGTGCACAACTGAGTAGTTGCCCTCCGAAATGGAAAAATAGGTGAGTGCTTGAGGTCGAAATTGAGCAGGCCTGTGTGCTGGAGATTAAATAAGTGGAGGTGCTGGATCTTAAAAACATCTAGATTGATAAGTCCATGGGACTGGACACGATATACCTCAGGCTGCTGTGAGAAGTGAGAAAAGATATAGCTGGGACAGTAGCTATGATCTTTGAATCCTCTTTTCCGCGGGGAAAGTGCTGGAGGATTGAAGAATGGCAAATATACCCCCCTTTGTTTTACAAAAGTTAATAGGGAGAATCCTGGGAATTATAGACTGGTGAGCCTTACGTCAGTGGTGTGCAAACTAATGGAGAGAATTCTTAGGGAAGGGATCTATGAGCATTTGGAGAAGTACAGTCTACTGAAGGTTAGTATGCATGGCTTTGTGAAGGGAAGGTTGTGCGTCACAAGTCTAATAGGGTTTTTTGAGGAGGTAACAAGAGAAATAATGAGGGTAGAGTAGTAGATGTGGTCTACGTGGATTTTAGTAAGGCATTTGACAAGCTCATCCACAAGAGACTCATCCAGAAAGTCATGAGGCATGGGATCAGTAGAACCTTGTCTGTGTGGATAGAAAATGGACTTGTAGGAAGAAAGCAGAGAGTAGTAGTGGAAGAAAGTATTCTGCCTGGAGGTCGGTGACTAGTGGAGAGCTGCAAGAATCTGTTCTGGGTCTCCAGTTCTTTTTGATTTTTATAAATGACCTGGATGAAGAAGCAGAAGGATGGGTCAATAATTTTGCAGATGACATGAAGATTGGAGGAGCTGTGGATGGAGCTGAAGGTTGTGAAGGTTACAAGAGGATATAGGCAGGATGCAGAGTTGGGTCAAAAAGTGGCAGATGATTTCAATCCAGTTAAGTATGAGGTTATGCATTTTGGAAGGACAAACCAGAAGGCTGAGTACAGGGCTAATGATCAGTTACTTAAGAGTGTGGATGAACAGAGGGATCTTGGAGTTCAAATCCATACATCCCTCAAGGTCACTGCACAGCTTGATAGGATAATTAAGAAAGCCTATGAGATGCTGGGATTCATTAATAGGGGGAGATTGAAATCAGGAGTAGAGAGGTCATGTTGCAACTCTACAAATCTCTTGTAAGATTGCACTTATAGTATTGTGTTCAGTTCTGGTCACCTTATAATAGGAAGGATGTGGAATCTTTGCCAGAGGGTGCAGAAGAGATTTACCAGGATGTTGCTTGGATTGGAAAGTAAATCTTATGAGCCAAGGTTAGCAGAGCTGGGACTTCTCTTTAGAATGTACAAGGATGAGAGGAGACATGATAGAGGTCTACAAGATTATGAGAGGCAGCACCTGTTTCCCAGGACAGGATCAGCAAACATAAGAGGACATATGTTCAAGGTGAAGGGAGGGAAATTTAGGGGAGACATCAGGTTTTTTACACAGAAAGTTGTGGGTGCCTGTGATGGCTTGCTTGGTGGTGAAGGCTGAAACATTAGGGGCATTTAGTGACTCTTCAACAGACACATGGGTGAAAGTAAAATAGTGGGTTACGGGGCAGTTTTTTTAGGAAGGAATGCATGTTTCAGCTCAACATCGAGTGCCGAAGGGCCTGAACAGGGCTGTAATGTTCTATGTAATTTTTCTATGTTCTAAGGCTTGTGCCCACACCTCCTCCTTCACCACTATTCTGAGCCCCAAACAGTCTTTCCAAGTGAAGCAACACTTCATTGCGTATCCGTGGGAGTCATCTACTGCATCTGATGCTCCCATTGTGGCCTTCTCTACATCAGAGAGGCTGGATGCAGACAGGGAATTCGCTTAACTAAGCACCTTTGCTCTGTCCACATCAGTGACAGGGATCTCCCAGTGGCAAACATTTCAATTCTGTGCACCGCTCCTGCAGTGCAATGTCTGTCCGTGGCCTCATGTCCTGTCAAACGAAGACCATCTGTAATTTGGGGGACCAACACCTAATATTCAGTCTGGGCACTCTCCAAATGGATGGCATTAACATTGACGTCTCCGGCTTCTCCCTTTTCTCCCTCTCTTCTCCTTCCCTTTGTCTCCATTCCTCCACCTCTCCACCTCCTTCCCTCTACCCCTCCCCTGGCTTGCTACTGTGCCCTCCCTCCCTTATCCACCTATTACCTCCTGCCTGTGGGACCATGCTCATCCCCCTGCCCCTCCCCCCTTGATGAAGGATTCAAGCCTGAAACATTGGTTATGTATCTTTAACTTTGCTACATAAATACATTGCTTGACCTGGTGAATTTCTCCAGCATTGTGTGTCACTAGTGCTTGAAGACTTGTCCTTTCATTGGGATCTATGAGAGGCAGAGCTGATTTAACATTTAACCTCAGGTTCGGCGGCCCCGGCCCCTGTCCAGGTAGTATGGTCCGACCTAGGAGGGGAGGCAGGCCTCTCCAGCCCGGGTAAGAAACCTGCATGGGAGAAGGCCACTCCAATATAAAACCTACGACCCAAGGACCTCGCTGCCACGTCCCAGCTTGCTTGGCCACGGCACACGAACCATGGGTGTAAAGGGTGGGGCCAGTACTGCGCACACTGCACTCCACCTAAAAGCTCCTTTTCACAGGCACGAGGACATGTCCACGTCCTCCCCCTCCACATCCTCCCCCTCCACGTCCTCCCCCTCAAAAGATGCTCACAAACTCAAGCTAGCATGCTGGAACATCAAAACCATGCTAGACAAGGCTGACAGCCATCGACCTGAACATCGGTTTGCCCTCATCGCACATGAACTCCTCAGACTTGACATCGACATAGCCGCTCTCAGTGAAGTCCACCTTGCAGATGTAGGCAGCCTCCAAGAACGCGGCGTGGGCTACACACTCTACTGGTCTGGCAAGCCTATGGATGAACGACGCCTATCTGGTGTAGGCTTCATGGTCAAGAACTCCATTGCCTCCAAACTCGAAAACCTCCCGACACTCGGACCGGATCATGTCATTGCGACTCCCCCTTCAAAACAAGCATCGCATCACCCTCATCAGTGTCCATGCTCCAACCCTCCAGGCAGAACAAGCAGAAAAGGACAAGTTCTACACTGACCTGCGCAACCTCATTCAACGCACCCCTACAGCCGTTGTTATCCTTGGCGACTTCAACGCTCGCATCGGCAAAGACTCTGAAACCTGGCCAGGAATCCTGGGCAAGCATGGTGTCGGCAAGTGCAACGACAATGGGCGCCTCCTGTTGGAGCTCTGCGCAGAACAGCGGCTTGTCATTACGAACACCCTTTTTCAGCAGAGGGACAGCCTGAAGACTACCTGGATGCATCCCCGATCCAAACACTGGCACCTCCTGGACTACGTCCTGGTGCGAGAAAGAGACAAACGAGATGTGCTCCGCACCAGGGTCATGCCCAGCGCAGAATGCCACACTGACCACCGGCTGGTTCGCTGCAAGCTCAACCTTTACTTCAAGCCAAAGTCCAGGAACAGTAAAGCCCCCAAAAAGAGGTTCAATGTTGGAAACCTGCAGTCAGACGAAGTGAGAGGAAACTTCCAGGCAACCTCAAAGCAAAGCTCGAGGGTGCAATCCGCCTCACGGACTCATCCCCTGAAACCCTCTGGGATCAGCTGAAGACTACCATACTGCAATACACTGAAGAGGTACTGGGCTTCTCCTCCAGGAAAAACAAGGACTGGTTCGAGAAAACAACCAGGAAATACAGGAGCTGCTGGCAAAGAAGCGAGCTGCCCACCAGGCTCACCTTGCAAAGCTGTCCTGGCCAGAGAAGAAACAAGCCTTCCGTCGCGCATGCAGCCATCTTCAGCGCAAACTCTGCGAGATCCAAAATGACTGGTGGACTAGCCTCGCAAAATGAACCCAGCTCAGCGTGGACATTGGCGACTTCAGGGGTTTTTACGTGGCTCTAAAGGCTGTGTATGGCCCCTCACCCCAGGTCCAAAGCCCGCTGCGCAGTTCAGACGGCAAAGTCCTCCTCAGCGACAAGATCTCCATCCTCAACCGATGGTCAGAACACTTCCAATCTCTTTTCAGTGCCAACCGCTCAGTCCAAGAATCCACCCTGCTCCAGCTCCGTCAACAGCCCCTAAGGCTAGAGCTGGATGAGGTCCTCACCCAGGAAGAGACATAAAAGGCAATTGAACAACTGAAAAGTGGCAAAGCAGCAGGTATGGATGGAATCCCCCCCAGAGGTCTGGAAGACTGGCGGCAAAACGCTGCATGCCAAACTGCATGAGTTTTTCAAGCTCTGCTGGGACCAAGGAAAACTGCCACAGCACCTTCGTGATGCCATCAACATCACCCTGTACAAAAACAAAGGCGAGAAATCAGACTGCTCGAACTACAAGGGAATCACGCTGCTCTCCATTGCAGCCAAAATCTTCACTAGGATTCTCCTAAATAGAATAATATCTAGTGTCACCGAGAATGTTCTCCCAGAATCACAGTGTGGCTTTCGCGCAAACAGAAGAACTACTGACATGGTCTTTGCCCTCAGACAGCTCCAAGAAAAGTGCAGAGAACAAAACAAAGGACTCTACATCAGCTTTGTTGACCTCACCAAAGCCTTCGACACCGTGAGCAGGAAAGGGCTTTGGCAAATACTAGAACGCCTCGCATGCCCCCCAAAGTTCCTCAACATGGTTATCCAACTGCACGAAAACTAACAAGGTCGGGTCAGATACAGCAATGAGCTCTCTGAACCCTTCTCCATTAACAATGGCATGAAGCAAGGCTGCGTTCTCGCACCAACCCTCTTTTCAATCTTCTTCAGCATGATGCTGAAACAAGCCATGAAGGACTTCAAAAATGAAGACGCTGTTTACATCCGGTACCGCATGGATGGCAGTCTCTTCAATCTGAGGCGCCTGCAAGCTCACACCAAGACACAAGAGCAACTTGTCCGTAAACTACTCTTTGCAGACGATGCCGCTTTAGTTGCCCATGCAGAGCCAGCTCTCCAGCGCTTGACGTCCTGTTTCACGGAAACTGCCAAAATGTTTGGCCTGGAAGTCAGCCTGAAGAAAACTGAGGTCCTCCATCAGCCAGCTCCCCACCATGACTACCAGCCTCCACACATCTCCATCGGGCACACAAAACTCAAAACGGTCAACCAGTTTACCTGTCTCGGCTGCACCATTTCATCGGATGCACGGATCGACAACGAGATAGACAACAGACTCGCCAAGGCAAATAGCACCTTTGGAAGACTACACAAAAGAGTCTGGAAAAACAACCAACTGAAAAACCTCACAAAGGTTAGCGTATACAGAGCCGTTGTCATACCCACACTCCTGTTCGGCTCCGGTCATGGGTCCTCTACCGGCATCACCTACGGCTCCTAGAAAGCTTCCACCAGCGTTGTCTCCACTCCATCCTCAACATTCATTGGAGCGACTTCATCCCTAACATCGAAGTACTCGAGATGGCAGAGACCGACAGCATGGACGAGCTCTCCACTGGCCACCGTGACAGAGGTGCACCAAGGAAGAGGTACAAGGACTGCCTAAAGAAATCTCTTGGTACCTGCCACATTGAACACCGCCAGTGGGCTGATATCGCCTCAAACCGTGCATAAACTAGAATGGTTGGGGGGAGGGAACAAAATAGTACAGAGCAGTAAGGAGAAGGTTAGAATGAAAACAATGAAAGTTTGTAGTAAGTATTTGAATATGGATGGGCAGGTGATAGAGAAGGGAAATGCTCTGGAAGAAGATGAAGGGCAATTGTCAGGAAAAGTAAATAATGTTGTTCTTAAAGATGAGGGAAAACAGGGATTAAAAAATGGGAAATCCCTGAAATTCATATATTTTAATGCCAGGAGTATTGTAAAAAAGGTGGATGAGCTGAAGGTGTGGATTGATACTTGGAAGTATGATGTGGTAGCGATTAGTGAGACATGGTTGCAGGAGGGATGTGATTGGCAACTGAATATCCCTGGGTTTCGTTGTTTTAGGTGTGATAGAGTCGGAGGGGCAAGAGGAGGTGGGGTTGCATTGCTTGTCAGGGAAAATATTACAGCGGTGCCTAGGAAGGATAGATTAGAGGGCACATCCACGGAGGCTATTTGGGTGGAACTGAGGAGTAGGAAAGGAGAGGTTACACTTGTAGGGGTGTATTATAGACCACCCGGAGGGGACCGAGACCTAGAGGAGCAAATCTGTAGGGAGATAGTAGATATTTGTGATAAGCACAGGGTTGTAATTATGGGAGATTTTAATTTTCCACATATAGATCGGGAAACACATTCTGTGAAAGGAATGGATGGGTTAGAGTTTGTAAAATGTGTGCAAGATAGTTTTTTATAACAATATGTAGAGGTGCCGACCATAGAAGGAGCAGTGTTAGATCTACTGTTGGCAAATGGGATGGGTCAAGTGACGGAGGTTAGTGTTGGCGAGCACTTCGGGTCCAGTGATCATAATGCCATCAGCTTCAATGTCATTATGGAAAGAGAGAAATCAGGGCCAAGGATTGAGGTTTTTGATTGGGGAAAAGCTAGATTTGAGGAGATGCGAAAGGACTTGCAGGGTGTGGATTGGGACAACTTGTTTTATGGGCAGGATGTAGTAGAGAGATGGAAGTCTTTTAAAGATCAGATTTTGAGAGTGCAAAAGCTTTATGTTCCTGTTAGGTTAAAAGGAGGGGCAAAAGGTTTGAGAGAGCCGTGGTTTTCAAGGAATATTGGAAATTTGGTTCGAAGAAAAAGGGAGGCGTACATTAGATATAAGAAGCATGGAGTTAAGGAGATGTTTGAAAGATACATTGAATGTAAGAGGAATCTTAAGAGAGGAATTAGGAAAGCTAAAAAAAGGTACGAGAAAACTATGGCAAGCAGGGTGAAAACTAATCCAAAAGAGTTCTACAAATATGTTAATGGTAAGAGGAAAGCTAGAGTCAAAATTGGTCCCTTAGAAAATCAGAGTGGAAAATTGTGTGTGGAACCTAGAGAAATGGGGGAGATATTGAACAGTTTCTTTTCTTCGGTATTCACTAAGGAGAAGGATATTGGGAGATGTGGGATAAAAAAAGCAAATTGGGTAAATATGGGGAATATAGAGATTACAAAAGGTGTAGTTTTAAGGCTTTTGAAGAATATAAAGGTGGATAAGTCTCCGGGACCAGACGGGATCTTCCCCAGGACATTGAGAGAAGTGAAGGAGGAAATAGCAGAGGCTCTGGCGGTAATTTTTCGAATGTCATTAGATATGGGGATAGTGCCGGAGGATTGGCGCATTGCGCATGTGGTTCCGTTATTTAAAAAGGGTTCAAGGAGGAAGCCTGGCAACTATCTGCCTGTAAGTTTGACGTCTGTGGTAGGTAAATTAATGGAGAAAATTCTTAGAGATAGTACTTATAAACATCTGGATAGACAGGGTCTGATCAGGAGCACTCAACATGGATTTGTGGAAGGTCATGTTTGACCAATCTGATTGAATTTTTTGAAGAGGTGACTAGGAATGTGGATGAGGGTAGCGCAGTGGATGTTGTCTATATGGACTTCAGTAAGGCCTTCGATAAGGTACCACATGGAAGGTTAGTTAGGAAGGTGCAGTCTTTAGGTATAAATTTTGAGATAGTCAAATGGATTGAACATTGGTTGAAAGGGAGAGGTCAGAGAGTGGTAGTGGATAATTGTCTGTCAGGTTGGAGGCCGGTGACCAGTGGTGTGCCTCAAGGATCTGTATTGGGCCCATTGTTGTTCGTTATATACATTAATGATCTAGATGATGGGGTGGTGAATTGGATTAGTAAATATGCAGACGATACTAAGATAGGTGGAATAGTGGATAATGAAGAAGGTTTTCTAGGATTGCAGAGGGATTTGGGCTGCTTAGAAAAGTGGGCTGAAAAATGGCAGATGGAATTTAATGCTGATAAGTGTGAGGTGCTTCATTTTGGTAAGAAGAATCAGAATAGGACATATGTGGTAAATGGGAAAGCATTGAGGAATACAGAAGAGCAGAAAGATTTAGGAGTGACGGTACATCGTTCCCTGAAGGTAGAAACTCACGTGAATAGGGTGGTGAAGAAGGCTTTTAGTATGCTGGCCTTTATCAATCATTGCATGGAATATAGGAGTTGGGAGGTGATGTTGAGATTGTATAAGACGTTGGTGCGGCCTAATTTGGAGTTCTGTGTGCAGTTCTGGTCGCCTAATTATAGGAAGGATATAAACAGAGTGGAGAGAGTGCAGAGAAGGTTTACCAGAATGTTGCCTGGGTTTAAGCATCTGGAGTATGGGGAGAGATTGGACAGATTGGGTCTTTATTCTTTGGAGCGTAGAAGGTTGAGAGGGGATTTGATAGAAGTATTTAAGATTATGAAAGGGATAGACAGAGTGGATGTGGATAGACTATTTCCGTTAAGAGGAGGAAAGATTAAAACAAGAGGACATGAGTTAAGAATTAAGGGGCAGAGGTTTAGAGGTAACATGAGGGGGAACTTCTTTACTCAGAGAGTGGTAGCTGTGTGGAATGATCTTCCGGGAGAAATAGTGGCGGCGGAGTCAATTGTATTATTTAAGAAAAGGTTGGACAGGTATATGGATGAGAGGAAGATGGAGGGTTATGGGCATTGTGCAGGGAGGTGGGATTAGAAAGGGGTGTTTGGTTCGGTGCGGACTAGAAGGGCCTAATGGCCTGTTTCCGTGCTGTAATTGTTATGTTATGTTATGTTATGTTATCTTGGCGCCTCACAGTTTGGCGGGCAGCTACCTCCTTTGAAGAAGACCGCAGAGCCCACCTCACTGACAAAAGAAAGGAGGTAAACCTGCTCCACCAGAGCTTCGGCCTTGTGTGTCAGTACATGCTTACGCAGAAGCACCGGTCCCATGGACGTGAGCCATCCTGGGAGTGACATTCCAGTTGCCGACCTCCTGGGAAATGAGAACAGGCGTTCGTGAGGGATCTCGTTGGTAGCCGTGCACAGCAGTGACCGAATGGCATGGAGGGCCTCGGGCAGGGCGTCCTGCCAGTACTCAATGGCCCACCCTTTTGATCTGAGTGCTAGGAGGACGGCCTTCCAGACCACCCCATTCTCGCGTTCCTCTTGCCTGTTGCCTCTTGGGTTATAACTTGTCGTGCGACTGGTCGCGATGCCCCTCGCCGTCAGGAACTGCCGCAGCTTGTCGCTCATGAAACTAGACACTCGGTTGCTGTAGATGAAGGATATGTGGCCAAACATGGTGAAAATCTGCCCCAATGCTCTGATGTCGGTGACCGTGGAGGTGTCCGGACAAGGGATGGGGAAAGGGAAGCATGAGTACTTGTCCAGTACTGTGAGGAAGTAGACGTTTCGGTTCATGGAAGGCAGGGGCCCTTTGAAGTCCATGCCGAGATGCTCGAAAGGCCGAGTAGCCTTTACAGCGTGGGCCTGGGGGGAGCAGAAGAAGCAGGGTTTACACTCCGCACAGACCCGACAGGCCTCAATTATGTTCCTGACGTCCCTGATGGTGTACGGCAGATTTTGGGACTTAACAAAATGGTACAACCGGGTGACACCCGGATGGCAGAGGGACTCATGCAATTCCTGCAAACTGTCGTCATGCATAGACGCGCAAGTGCGAGAGAGGGCATCAGGGGAGTTGTTAAACTTTCCGGGGTGGTACTGGATGTCATAGCTGTAGGTTGCCAGCTCAACTCTCCAACACAGGATCTTGTCATTCTTGATCTTGCTCTAGTGGGTAGTGTTAAATATGAACGCCACGGCCCGCTGGTCTGTGAGGAATGTGAATTTCCTGCCGGCCAGGTAGTGGCGCCAGTGGCGGACCGCTTCCACAATCGCCTGGGCCTCCTTTTCAATGGCGGAGTGACCTAGCTCAGAGCCATGGAGGGTCCTGGAGAAGAAGGCAATAGGGCACCCCCTTGGTTGAGGGTAGCAGTGAGGGCCACCTTGGAGCCATCGCTCTCCACCTGGCAGGTGCATCGTGGCATCCGAGATGTCTTGCCTGATGAGGGTGAAGGCTGCCTGGGCCTCAGGTGGGAGGGGAAAAGTTGTGGCTTGGGCCAATGGGCGGATCTTGTCCGAGAAGCGAGGGACCCACTGTAAGTAATAAGAGAACAGGCCTAGACACCTGCGGAGGGCCTTTAGCGTTGGGGGAGGGGTAACTCCATTAATGGATGCATCCTTTCCGGATCTGGGCTGATGACTCCATGGGCCACGATGTACCCCAGGATGGTGAGGCGGGTGGTGCTGAACACACACTTCTCCTTGTAAGTGAGGTTCAGCTCCACGGCCGTCTGGAGGAATTTTTCCAGGTTAGCTTCGTGGTGCTGCTGGTTATGGCTGCAGATAGTGATGTTATCCAGATATGGGAACATCGCCTTCAGCTTGTGCCGCTCTACCATGCGATCCATCTCCCACTGGAAGACGGAGACCCCATTCGTGACCCCAAAAGGGACCCGGGGGAACTGGAACAGGCATCTGTCTGCCTCAAAGGTGGTGTTGGGCTTGTCCTTCGGGTGGATAGGGATTTGGTGATACGCCGACTTCAGGTCAATCATGGAAAAAATCCGGTAGCGGGCTATCTCATTGACCATGTCGGCGATCCTCGGCAGGGGGTAGGCATCCAGCTGGGTGTACCGATTAATGGTCTGGCTGTAATCCACAACCATCCTCGGCTTACTTCCCCCTTTGACCACCAGGACTTGGGCTCTCCAAGGGCTGTTACTGGGCTCTATAATGCCTTCCGCCAGGAGTTGCTGCACCTCTGCCTTGATGAAGTTCCTGTCTGCAGCACAATAGCACCTACTTCTGGCGGAGATCGGCTTGCAGCCTAGCGCAAGATGTGGAAAGAGCACCGGTGGGGTGATGCGCAGTGTGGAGAGGCTGCAGGTTGGCCGGGGCTGGTAGGTTGGCATGCTGTGCAATATGAGTGGAGGTTGGGACCCCGCGAAGGCAAGGGTGACACTTGAAATCCAGGCCCAGGAGTAGTGGTGCACAGAGTTTGGGCATGACCAGGAGCCTGAATCCTGGGTAAGTCTCCCCTCCCACCATTATATCGACCGAGTAGTGCCTGAGGGTACCAACAGTCTTATCTTTGGCAGCGAGGGTGATCAAGCAGGTGGTGGGGTGGACCTTTAACCTTAGGGAGTGGGCCATGTCGGGTGAATGAAGCTCTCGGTGCTGCCACTTTCCAACAGGCACTTTCTTACCTTCCCGTTGACTCGCACGTCCATCATCAAGCGCCCGAGATCGTGGGGGTTGTCCCTGGTCAGCATGGTGGCGGCCAGTACCGTATCGGAGTCAGAGTCGTTGCTATCCTGAAGGATGTGGAGCATCGATAGTGTGGCCTGGTCATCGCCCGTGTTGATCACGTCGTTCTCAACGTCGTCGGGGGCCCTCCGTGTCGGGCGCTGCCTGGCCCAAGATGGCAGCAGCATGTGGGGGGCCGCTGCGTGACTGGCCTCCTTCCCCAGCTATATCCGCTGCACCGGGGGAAGTGACGTCATCACGGCCGGCGGCAGTGATGTCGTTACGTCAGCCAGAAGTGATGTTACGCCGTGAGCTGGAAGTGACATCGCTCTAGTTGTCAGTGAGCGGTGCCGGCGAGGGCGAGGGCTGGTGCAGATGCTCAGGGAACACACTGTGATGGTCATTGGCGGAGCCAGATGTTGCGCAGTCGAAGTCGGGGAAGGAGGAAGTCATCACGGGGACAATGGCGCTGCCCGGTACGCACATGTGTGGGGGGGTCCGTAGGGGAGGTGGGGAGGGCATAGAGGGCCGCTGAGCTGCCGGCAGGTTTAGAGAGGCACACTTTTGCAAAGTGGCCTTTCTTGCCGCATCGGGAACAATACTGGTTCCTAGCTAGGCAGTTTTGGCGCGACTGTCGATCTGACCTACACCAGGACCCACAGTACTTACAGAGACGCTGGTCACCTGCCGCAGTGACATTTTCCTCCCCAGCTCAGCCTGGGGCTGCAGCTGCAGTGTGAGATGGCCATGAGGGAGCCTGGGGTAACCTGGAATCGAAGGCCTCAATGTGCAGGGCTGCTGTTTCCAGGGTTTGGACAACTTCCACAGTCCTGGTTAGGGCATAGATGTCTTCCAGCAGCTTCTGCCTGATGGCCCTCGAGCGTAGTCCTCGGATGAAGGCATCCCAGATCAGCCTCTCAATCTCCTCTACACCTACCCCAGGTTCAGCCAGACACGGACGGGCCAACTCTCGCAAGTGTCCCAGGTAAGACTCAGCCGTCTCCTCGGGTTGCTGGGCTTGGGTGTTGAGGAGGTACCTTGCACAGATCACATTCATTGGGGGCTTGAACAAATTCTCAAGAGTGTCCATTGCGCTCTTGTACGTGAAGCAGCTTTTGGTTACCTGGAAGGCGCGGGGATCCAGCTTTGACCGGAGAAGGACCAATCTCTTCCGATCAGAGTCCAGGTTGTCACCCTCATGTGCCTCGATGATTGCCTCGACCATGTGCTGCCAGATCTAGAAACGTATCTGGGCTTCCATGAGGCGAGGGTCGACCTTGAGGCTCCCCGCGCACAGGAGTTTTTTCATAGCCGCCGTGGGAAAATTTTGTGGATTAAATTTGGTGCACTGTTTGCCAGAATCAGACACACACAAAGATAAAGACTGTTCAACATGCTTTAATCCACAAAGACAGGCTGGCTGTGGCTGCAGCAACTCTAAGTGAGGGCTCGGGAGGCCACGTAGGCTTATATCCCGGAGGGTGATTGACACCTGATCAGGTGGGGCTTGATCCATTTAGGCCGACTGATTGACAGACGGCCAAGTGTTGTCCTGTCCCCTTACACTACTGCAGGTACAGAGGTTGCCCCCTGCGGTAGGCCGGTGGTGTACCACCACAACCCTCACACATTTTACAACAGATTGATGTATGCACTGCAAGGTTTTAGCTTTGCTCATTCACGTGAGCATCAATGATCGGGTCTGTATTATTGCTCAGCCCTCATTTCCATTGGATTGAGTTGACTACTCAGGTATTTCAGATACTATTTATTGTCATGTAATAAAACAAATGTAATATCAGATGAAGTTGCCTTTAATCAGCCATAGGCAGACAAAGATTCACTATTAGCATTAGCATTGTCCGGTGCCTTTAGATTCAGAGAAAGAGAAGCAAAGGAGAGTTCCACTAGAGTCACCAAGTATCTGTGAATCCACTTCCTGCACTCCAGCAGACTCTGCAGCTGTACAAGACTCCAGTTCTGTTCAAACCATTGCCAACCCAAGCCCAGATCCAAACCCCCAACATGTGAAGGAAGCCTTCAGCTCCCAGGGCCTTTTAGGAGTCCTCCTTGCCCTAGTATCCTCTCAGATCCCAGTTTTGATACCTGGTTCTCGTGAGCCAGTCTCCAGCAGACCACAGCCTGGTGTGATCCTTTGACATCAAGTCTGAGCTGTGGTTCTGGAGTAACTTAGATGGGATATTCACAGACACCATTGCTACCATTAGCTTTTTTAAAATTCCAATCTAGCTGAACTTAAATGCCCAATTTCCATGTGGAATAAAAAATTGCGCATCCAGAACATTTATCCAAGCCTCCAAATTATGAGCCAATAACCTAAATCCTATGCAAAAACACTGGAGAAATACAAAGACTGAAAATGCTGGAACATTGAGCAAAGACAAATGGCTGGAGGAACTCATTGATTCAGATAGTATCCATGGGTAGAAATTGTCAGTCAATATTTCATGTCAGGACCCTTTATCAAGACTAAATTAAAAATGAGGTGAAAAGAGGAACAACACTCTATTTCTCCTGGACAACCTTAGACCTTATTGCAGGAACAGCATTATTTTTCTAATTTTAGATCGGCTCCTTCTCTATCTCCACCGTTTCCATTCCTTCTTTCATCCCAACTGCTGTTCTTGCTATTCACCCTCATTTCCCTCTCCCAATGGTCACTTCCTCTTCCAGTCTCTCTGCCTTTTGTCCAAGATCCATTTGGCCCCTCCCCAGCTCCTTTCCTCCTTCACCTGTGTAACACCCCCTCAATTTTACTCGAGTCTTGATATAGGGTCATGACCCAAAATGTTATCTGACCATTAAAAGTGACTACAAGTTAATCACACCATAGGTTTTTCCCCAGCTTGGTGTCAGACCCTATCTTTGTTCTGACCCTACCTTTGTACTTTTTCTATGATGACATAGCCATTGAACATATAACATTTTACTAATCCTTCACAGATGTGCAAGCTGGGTAAGAAATGTGCCTAAATGTTTTGGTGCTTGCTGCCTTTATGATGTCTTCAGCAGCGCGACAGGAAAGCAACAGGATGGCGCAACACTGCAAATAGCTCTTGCTGACCTAATGCCTTTGAAGGCAATTCACTTTAATCATTCCCAAGAAGAAGTGCCAGGACATGCAGATGTTCTTCATGGCATAATGACAAGCAGAGAACCACTCTACTTATCTCCAAATGTACGATGCTTGCTGTTCCCCTGGTACATCTTTTTTAATCATCCTGCAGCACCTTGCAACAACTCAACAATTCATCTTGACTTGACTCCGCGACTATGGTGTTATATTGCTGCTTCCAGCAAGATTTCTGGTACTCTCAGAGACCCCCTGAAGGTTCACTGAATTCCCATAAATGTCTGCTTTCTATCTGTCCTGGTCTGCTTAAGTCACTTAAACATTTCAATTATGAGCAGCTTTTGCTGACATCGTTTCTTTGCATTTCAGTACCAACACTCTTGATACATTCTGAAGCATATCCTGAAGCAATATAAAAGGAGAAAGATAATAAAACATTGAAAGGAAAAAAAAGCAGCAGAAAATGTAAAAATCCAAAAAAAGTGGGAATAACAAAGATTACACAAAATTTGCATCAGTTTTCACCATTCATGGAGTTTCCATCTTCATCCATTCAGGAGCAACAAGTACTGTCCCACACTAGATAAATGCAACTTGTGTTGAGCTGCGAGAGAGAGAGAGAGAGAGAGCAATTCAAATTGAACACAGTATCACAGGAGCTCTCTTACTTTTCTGTGTGAAGACCATGTTGCTGCAACATGGTGGTCTCTATCAGAGGGATCAAGAACACTAATTGGAAAAAGCACCCCAAGCTACATCACACTGTGGTAAGGTTGCTATAGAGCATTGGATCAGAGGCCAATCCAGAGAGAGGAACTTTGGGGCCTCACAATCCCCACTCCCCAACGACCCCCACCCCACCATCGACGAGATCTACCAGTATTGATCTTTGAGGAGTGCTCACAAAATGCTGAGGACCCCTATTACACTGCGCAAGCAGCATCTTCCAACTACTCCTGTCGAGAAAGGGATACAGGAGGATCAGAGCCAGAACCACCAGGCTGAGAAACAGCTTCTTGTCACGGGCAGTGAGAATGCTGCACAACTCCTCACACAAACCCTCCAAGAGTCTACTATTTATTTCACAATTTTTAAAAATACTTGTACTGCATATCATTTGGCTGTACGTGTGTTATGTCTGATTGAGTGATTGCATTTTTTTTCCACTGAGGACCGGAGAACGCTGTTTCATTGGATTGTACTTATACCACCAGATGACAATAAACTTGAACTTGAACTCACTTCAGATGCAATGATTTCTACTCTAATTCTCATAAAAAATACGACCGTTCTGAAGGCAACTTTTACCCAGCAAAATTAGCATCGCAATGTTTCACGAACGACACCTGCGTCTGTTTCTGAGTTGTCCTCTTGGATAGTAAAATTGGTACATTATTCTCTTGCTAACTATAATAGTACTATAATTTCTCCCAATATGCTGTCTTTGCTCTGCCGTATAATTCTCTCAGCTCAAAAATACACTTGAAGTGCAATACAATAAACTGTACTTCACCAATGCCAAAGTATTGTCAATCTGCTTAATACTGTTAACGTTCTTTCTCCAAAAACAAAATATTAAAAGTATGCTACAGTGTAATCTCCATACTCACACTCTGTAATTACTTTACTCTCTATCTATTGTCAATTATAGCATGAAATAATCTATGCAAGAAGATCAATCTGTGTGATTAGGGTATTATAATCTCCTCGATCCGTGTAAATTCTGAATACATTTTATTTTTTTAGAAATGAATGCCTCCTTATCTTTATATTTATGGTAAATAAACTGAACGTTATATTGAAATGGAATAACTCATTCATTTGAATGGAAATGTTTGCAAATACCTGAGGGCTAATTAATGCATTTTTTTTCCAAAGAACGTCAGTTTCCCTTTTATGATGTATAATAATTACTTCTACATGGAAACATGGTCATTGTTACAGCATCAGCGTCATTTCAGTCACAACACATTTTTGGAAGCATTTGAAAGACTGACACCTAAAATATCATTTGCTGAAACCTCTTGCTCCGAAATTACAAGAACACAGGCTCTACCGCACTTCACACTGTTCCCTTTCTTCTTGCCTTCAGTCTTCACTTGAGATGAGTGAATCAGTGCCATCTGTTGAGATGTCACAAAAATGCCACTTAATTTGTCGCATGGTTAAAGACTTGTTTTCACCTTGCAAATGTAAGAAGGTTAATGCTCGGGGTGGTGTGTTCTTTTCAAAAGAAAACTGTTAATTTTGCTGAACAACTTGACAGAAATGGAAGAGACATTTAAGAGTATCAGGGATTTCTAAAATGTGTTTTTAATGCAATGTGAAGTAAGCCACAGGTCAATTTTGACACCACTGATAAGTGGTGAATTTTTACACATTTTCTCAGGTTTATTTCATAGAACAAAGCTTAGTTTCCTCAGAAGGCTTTACACTATTATTACTCTAGTATCCACCACTATGCCTTAACTTCAAGAGATTATTTATTTTGTGTTAATTTCCTGGCCCTCAAACCAGGAGTGAAAAACACAAAAGTCTGCATGCTGTGGTTGAAGTAAAAACACACAGAAATGCTGGAGGAACACAGCTGATATCACAGAATCCAGAGATTCAGGCCTGTGTCCTTCTTCAAAGTACAAGCAAAGAACAGGAAGGCCTCAGAATAAAGACTGGGGAGGAGGCCAGATCAACAAAATGCATTAGTATGATAAGAGGAGAGGTGAGATTGATTTTGGCTCTGTGAAAGGAGACAGATGGAAAAGGAAAGAGAGAGAGAGAGGGAGAGGGAGAGAGAGAGAGAGAGAGAGAGGGAGAGGGGGAGAGAGAGAGAGAGATAGAGAGAGAGAGAGAGAACTAAGAAAAGGAGATGGAGATGAAGATAGTGTTGGTTAGGGTAGAGGTTAGTGCAACATTGTTATAGCACCAGCGATCAGGGCCAGTGTTCGAATCCCACACTGTCTGTAAGGAGTTTGTGCGTTCTCTCCGCGTCTGCTTGGGTTTACCCCAGGAACTTCGGTTTCCTCCCACCCTTCAAAGCATATTGGGGGTTGTAGGTCAATTGGGAGTAATTAGGCTGTATGGACTCATAGGCCAAAAGGGCCTGCTACTTTGCTGTATGTCTAAATTTAAATAACAAAAAATCAGAGAAGTTGATGTTAATGTCATCTGGTTGGAGGGTGTCCAGATGGAAGATGAGGTGTTGTACATCCAATCTGCAAGTGGCCTCAGTCTTGCAGTGCATGAGACCTGAATTGAAATGGCTGGCCACTAGGAGAACCATGCTATTACAGCAGATGGAACAGAGTTGCACCCAGTTCTCCCAGTCTCTCCGATGTAGACGAGACCACAGCAGGAGCATAGGGTGTAGTAAATGACCCCTGCTGATTCACAAGTGAAAGGTTGCTTCACTTGCAAGGACTGTTACCCCTCTCTCTCAAATACAACTGTACTTACTCCCTCCCCAACCACCTCCCCCCCCCCCCCCCCCCCGCCCCCGCTTAGCTCCAATCACCCCAGCACATAATTCAGTGTTCTGTACAAGTAATCACAGATGTTATGGAGTTTATACTCAATCATGGACCTGCACATTTTGAGGGAAAACATTCCTTCAGATCTTTTACATTGTTCGTTTATTGATACGGTAATCAAAGGTCACAACCATTGATTTAAAGACATGAATTAATGATCCAGAGGATGAGAAATACTTTTGCCATGGTAATATGAATTGACAAAAATCTGGAAATCTGTTGCCAGTAAAAGTAAGCAAGATACCACCTCATTCACAGGAGACAATCCTACAGGATGGTGACCAAGGCAGCGGACAAGCAAGGGATCCACATAGGCTGCAGGCTGTTGGTGACCTGCAGTCGAAGGACTCACACAGGCAGCTGGAGACTGGCTCGTGGGAACCAGGTACCAGTCACCAGGATTTGAGGGCAAGAGAGGCTCCCGAAGGGCCTCGAGCGGTGAAGGCTTCCTGATCGTATCGGAGGTTTGGATCTGGAGCTCAGGTTGCCGATGTTTAGAACTGGAGTCTGTGCTGCTTCAGAGGCTGAGGAAGTGCATGAGGCAAATACATGGACAGGCCATGTCTCTGAAGGGACAACCCTTTCTCCTCTTGTTAGGGAAGCCAGACAATGCTCATGGTGACTCTTTGTTGCCTTACAGCACACAGAAGTTGAAGTACATCATGTATATTACATTCTTTATATACTATTTATGGTGATAATAAAATGAACCTTTGAACTTTTCATTCCTATCCTCTATTGAATGATTCCTTTTATCCTCATCTGGTCTGGTTTATTGGTGACTCCAGTGTCCTAATAACTTGGTTGACTTTTAATTGCCCACAGAAGTGGTACAGCAATCCACTCAGTTAAATCAAGCTATTCCCAAGGCAAAGACAAAAGGACAACAATTGCTGGTCTTGGCAGAAAATCCAGAGAAAATTATTTCTAAATATTTTGCAGAGACTAAAGTGTTGACAAACACCATTTATTCAAAGAAATTAACTCAAATATGAATTAGAAAACAGACATTGCAGCAATAGCTAAATAACAGTAAGAGATAATGCTATTTATTAAAACCCCATTATGCACATAATTGCACAATTTATTTTTGTTAGGTATGCAAATAAGCGTTCCAAAACAGAATTTTTTTGTCATTTTTTGTAATGAGGATTCATCTATTCTACATCAGTATAATATAACAAATCAGGCTATTTCTTTCACATTAAAAATTAGTTTAAAAACTACTATCATAGCACATCTTAGGTTAAGGAAACAGAATTTCATGTTTGAACTTTTTAACATTCTACCACCTCCAACAATTCACAAGAACACAAGTGACTCCTGATGCTGGAATGTGAAACAAAAACAGGTGGCTAGAGGGATTCAGCAGGTTGAGCAGCCTCTTTTGGGGTGAGGGGAGGAGTGGGGGGGGGGGGAGGAATAGTCAGTGTTTCAGGCCAAGACCCTGCATTAGGTCTGAGAATGGAGAGGAAAGGGAGCCAGTCGAAAGTGGGAAGGTTAGGTGGGAGACAGGAGCCAATCGGTGACATGAGGGCTGAAGAGGGGTGAAGGATGTTGGGCAGATGATGGATTTGAAAGAGGGAGGGGAACACAGGAAATTAGGGTTACCTGAATTTGGAACATTCAATGTTCATACCGTTTGGTTATAGACTACCCAGGTGGAAAATGAGGAGGTGTTCTTCGTGTGTGATCTCACCCTGGTAGCGAAGACATCCAAAGACAGACAAATCAGCGTTGTACCCTCGGGACTGCAACCAGGAGTTCAGGGATGGCCATTGCAGCAGGAGCTCTGCAAACCAGCCCCCTTGTCTGCTCTTGGTCTCGCTAATGTAGAGGAAGCCTCATCAGGAGCACTGAATGACGTTGGAGGACAATTTACTTACCTTTCTCCTGCTGGAAAGTTACTTGATCTTTTCCAGCAGAAACACAACTAAACTGTTATTGGTGCTAAAATGACGCTGAGTATCAGCTACACATTACATTCCCTACCACATGGTCCTCTTCGATTTACTTTGCTGGGACCATACACTAACGCAGTGGCAATCGACGATTCACTCTCTTTTAAACCACAGCAACCGAAAGATGATTATTTTTACCTCTGATTATATTTTGTTGAGCAAAGTAGGGTATACAATCATTCACAAAATCATACAATGGCAGGATGTTTTGGCAGTTAATTATTCTTATTGGTTTAAGGTGTACATTTTAATATCTGGTCCTCTCGCATATTTAGAAATCCCTGATGTTACATCTTATTCCAAAGAGATTTTCCTATCACAAATCCATTTACAATTTAACACTAAAACTCATTCTCAGATTTTGCCTTGAGCAAATCTATTTCTCTACTGACACAAACTACAACAAAAAACTTACTTTTATGGCATCTCTGCCATATAAAAGAGCATCTCATCGAGTTTTTACACTGGGGAGAATTTGGATATGAAGCCTAGTAAGTTTGGTGGGGAGATCAAAAGATGAGTCAAAAAAGGAATGCATTTTTAAGGAAGGTTTTGTTTTAAAGGCAGAAAAGTGCAGATGTTTATTTTAAGTTTATTTGTCAAATTATATTCAAATAAATTTTCTAACCTCATAATTAGGTAGCATTGAATGGAGCAGGTTGCAGAGACAGGGAAACAAACTAAATAGAAGACAGTGAAAGCAAGAATGGCAATTGTGCGTGGGTATAGGGAACTGAAGGAAATGTTCAGGGACAATAGCAATGATAAAATAGTGGGGAGGCAAAGGCATCAGTGAGAACAGACTTGGTCAGTGTAATAGTACAGATCTATCACCAGTGTAGATAGTGTATATAGTTACAGTATCTAGACTGTGCTTACAGCGATTGGCTGAGAGCTTAGCCACGCCTACTGTCTGGGCCTTAAAGGGTTGTGTCCCTAGCCAGGTCGGATCATTCCAGACTGGTCGGCCACCTGTGAAGAGCTCCTGTCTTTTGCTAATAAAAGCCTTGGTTTGGATCAACAAGTCTTTGGTTCTTTCGACGAGCTCTACAAGGAGGTCACATCAAGGCAGAAAATCAAAGGCAAAGGATAAATGTTAGAGAAAGCCCTCATCTCCACTTCACCACTTTGGTAATGACAAGGAACAAAAAAACAGGCATTGTTTCAGAGTTGCCAAAGCTAATAGAATAACAAAGACATGGTGACAGCCCGGAACAAACCTACTTCTCCAGGTACCTAACTGTATTGATCCCATTTGCTCGCATTCAGTCACTAAACCCTCGATGCGTTGGCTTTTCAAGCGCCCGTCTGGATAATGTGAACGTCTGTCACCTTCTCTGGCATTGCATTCAGTCCAGTTGGCACCAGATTGGAAGGAGACTGAAAGTTAATTTCAGTGTCAAACTGAACACCTAGATTGTGTTCTAACTGCATTTGCTGGAAAGAAGAGAAGGGTATGGAGCTGACAGAGTAGTGAGTGAGAAGTGGACAGAACTAAACTCCAGGCTTTCAATTTTTTTTTCCATATTGAAGTGAAGATCTTGACTTATCCTGGTGGGTGGAGCAGCAGAAGCACAAGGCTAGTTAGTAAAGGACAGTCTTGATGAAGCATTTTGACCTGAAAGGTCAACAATTCCATTTCCTCCCATTGTTCCTGCCTGACTTGCTGCATTTCTCCAGCAGATTGCTTTTTCCCTCAGATCCAGCATCTTCAATTTCTCATGTCTCAATTGAAGAACTACCAAACAAGTCTTCCAGTACAGCTCGTCCTGTAAAACCCTGAGGGACCCCAGAGATGGAGGTGAAAGAAAAAGCAGTTTCTTTTGCAGTTCCTCCTGTACGTTATTATTTAGACAGAACACTAGACAGAGTGATATGAAGTGGGCTGTAAATGTAAACCCAACGTCACCCATAGAAAGCAGTTGACATTTTGAGCCTGAGCCCTTCTTTAGATGCCTGAAATCAAAGGTGGGGGTGGGGGAGGGGGAGGAGGACACAGACTATCAGGTAGCTTGAGAGCAGTGGGGATCTCAGAAGGTAAAGTCATTAAGTTTCTGTCTAGAGTGGAGGTGCCATGAAGGTCACCACACTCCACCAACCTGGATGCCATCGTTCACTCTCAAATATTTTCTCACCTGTTTACTGTATTTGAGCCAAAATTTGCTTTATAGCTGTATGATCTGAAGTAAGACTTGCAAATGTACAAGAAAGAGAATTTCCTGAGAGAAAATGTTAACCCTTTTCACTCCAGCTCCCACTGCTGTTGTAAAAGACAGGACTAATTGAGGAACACCTGTCCTTCCCTTCACACACCAACTAAACACAACCCACCAATCCTGCTCCAACAACCCAAGTTCCTTCTTTCATTCATTTAAGAGCAACCGATTATGCAGAATATTATCTGACTGTAACACAAGTGACAATATCAATCAAGATCAACAGGGCCCCAGCAGTAATCGCAGCACAGGCAGACAAAACTGTTAATTAATGTGGCTCTTTTAAAGATGAAAATGTAATTTTTCAAAAAATAAAATTGAACTACTTAGTCTCAGTTTGCAAGTGAAAGTCGTCAAATAAAAACAGGATTTTTTTTTTGGCTGTCAACAGAAACTGGCCCCTGAAAGAATCCCATATATCATTTCCGAGTCCTTTCTTACGCTAGACAAGGGAAACAATAATGTTTTCACTGTCGATGGTTTGAAAGCTGAGAGGTAGCCTTGATGGAGTCCAGGTTTTGTTAATACAGACTGCAGCCATAATAGATGATCGACAGGCTTCTTAGATTTTACAAGGTCCAAGTCAACTTAAAGCAGCACTTAAGCAGCACTAAAACTGCATGCAAATTAAATGATTTTTTTTGTATTAGGGGAGGGATTCCAAACTCAAAATGAATGAAAGATAGACTCTGAATGACAAAAAATAAGGGACTGGTCATTGGGTCACACAAAAGTCCAGAGGGTGAGTGAAAGTCTTGTCATCCCAATCCACACCTTTGCACTTGATATCTTGCAGAGAGTTGTACAGCACACTAATCTGTACAAAGCAGTAAACAACTGCTACTCTTTTATATCCCATGCCAGCAGCTTGGTTGTGCCTCAGAATTTTTTTTTAGGTGCACCTGCAATAACCTGTATTTTGGAGGGACACTCTATAGCAGCCATTCTCAACCATTTGTTTTTGACTACGGCCCTCTTTAGGACTCTGCTCAAGGTTTATGGGTCCCCTTCCCTGTGAAGCAATCACATTTAGTTGGCTTCTTCCATACTGATTAACTTTAAAAACATTAAAAATATTCTATGATTTTAGTTTATGGCCCCACCTTAAATATGCTGTGTCCCCCATTAAGAATGGCTGCTCTAAACAGATGCAATTTATGCACAACCTGGACATATACAATTGCATTTAGCATGCTTAATAATTTTTGGGTGTTGGAGGCTCTGAAGCCCCTCTCTCATCTATTTCCTCTGATATCACTAGTATTTAGCCTATGCCCAGAACAATGTATTGCAATGGATTCCATCAAATTTTGGTGTAAACTTCCCAATGCAGGCCATGTCAATCACCATCAATGTCGCCAATGGGAGCACACTTAGCGCAGCGGATAGTGCAACGCCATTACAGTGTCAGCGACCCGGGTTCGAATCTGGAGCTTCCTGTAAGGAGTTTGTACGTTCTCCCTATGTCTGCATCAGTTTCCTCCGGAAGTTCCGGTTTCCTTACTTTGCAGCAACGGCGACCTCAGCCAACTAAGCAGGAGCGGCGACCTCGTTCTCTCGGCAGGAGCGGAAACTTTGACCTACCGGGCAGGACCGGCAACCTCATTCTCCCAACAGGAGCAGAAACTTTGGCCTACCAGGCAGGAATGGTGACCTCAGGGTCTACAAATGTAGAATGTTTGGGTGGATTATGGCGGCACCTGGCGGTGGGGAAGGTGTCAGGGAATGGCCACGCCGGCAGTGGGAGATGCTTCCAGAGTCGACTTACAGGCCAAATCGGCATCCAGCAGGTTTTTGAGCTGAATTTATCTCAGAAGTATATCTAGCATATGTCAGCCCTATTTTTTGAGAGATTTTTGAGGGTTTCAAGACCCAACTTATATGCCAAAATATAAGTATGCAGTCCTTGTTTACCTCAGGATGTTCATTTCAAAGGCAAGGAAGAGATTTTGGTGCATGGCTAATTTCAAAAAAGTGGCAGCTAATTTACAAGGTGCCTTAAAGTGATGGGCAGAAACTAGCCCAAAAATTCAATCACATCGTGCACCAAGTAAATGGTGAGTTGTAAACAGAGCTCACCTTACTCACAAAACACAATCTAATTTAAAAGCAGTGAAGGCGCAAACTGCAGCATCTCCTCCAAGAAAAGATGCAGTGCGTGGAGTATAGTTCCATGTACCAAACTCAATCATCTAACAGCAGTCTGCCCACCAAGGTTGGAGAAACTCAGCAGGTCAAACAGTGTCTTTTTGTAGCAGAGGTTCATCACCAACGTTCAAGCGTGAAACATTCATGATGTATCTTTACATTTGCTACATAAAGGCACTGTTTGACCTGCTGAGTTTCTCCAGCATTTGTGTGTTTTTTCACGTAACCACGGTGTCAACAGATTTCTGTGTTTTACCTCTGCCCAGCAAGGTTGATTGAAACAAAAATTATCCAAACATCTCGAGTCTTGTTGGCGAAAACATGCCGCCAGGTTTAAATGGGTCTGCACTGAATTCTATCGCAATCTGATTTCTGTGGTTCTGGAGTCAATGGAGGGTGTTAAAGTTTTCAGTTGTCCATGAATCGTGGGTGAAACAAGGAATAAAACTGACCTACAACAGGGAAGACTACAACACCCGGAAGGAAGGAGTCTTTTCAAATCTCCCTCCATCCTTCACTGCTTCAGGAAAAGCAAAGAATGATGCACCTATACAGTTGCTATCTGTTTCCTTTTGTGTGTATAAATAAGATACACACTTCGAAATGCCCAGACAAAAGAGATTTCCCTTGAACGGTTCTGCCCATTTTGCTACCTTTGTTAACTAATGTTTATATTGCTAGCTCAATACAAAATTGAAGATGGCAAGAACTCCTTTGCCTTGTTAAATGGAAGCAGCAGGGACCTTGGCAAGTCTCGTGTCACTCTCTACAAGAAGCATTCAGGTTTCATTTACCTGCCTCAATATTTTATGAACAAGATGGAAAAATTGAGGAGATAACAGGCAAGCTATATAATTTGTACTTTTAATAGCGCAATGTTATATTTTTCTGACATTATTAATCAATAATTCAACCATGCACTGATTGTTCTCACTTCAGTCTTCCATATTTTATTAATTTCAAACAAACTGCACTAACTAGATGTTGTTGAAGATGAACCCTAGTGCTCAATCAATATCGTCATGCAGATAGCAGCTGTCACTTGCTAAACAAAATGGATGGATCTGAGACCCATAACTATGATAAATTCACTCACCATTCCACTGACTAATGTATTCACTAAAATACTCCATGAATATCCCGCTTTGAAACGTGTCATATTTTTGAGCCTCTGATCAATCACCAGCTGCTGTGAAGCACATTAAAATAAATTTGTCACTGTAGTTTATGAAATATTGATGACTGAAGAGAGACGGATTCGAGCTACCTGCCATCTTAATGAATTATCTGCGGGGGAAGGCAAAAAGATCAAGAGCCTTGTTTACATCAGGAACAACAAGGAGCAGATCACATTTAGTTATAATGAGATTGGGAAAAATAAAGGGAATGAATAGACCGAAACTGCAGTCGTCCAAAATCCTTGAGGTATAAACAATGCACTGCATGAACCCACAACAACTCTTGCAAAAATAAGGAGGTAAATCGTTTCTTTTGCTGACATTTCTTCTTTTCTGCAACTTGACTTTTTCCACTGAATAGAGAGACAATGAAAAAGGAAACACACCGCTAGTGTTGGGGAATGCCTAAATTTCTCCAGGCAAATGATTGACTGCAAATTAGTTTAAGCCTTGAATTTTAAATGGGTCATTGTGCAAAAATATATTTGTACCAAAATGAAACATTCAGAGTTAAACAGCTGAATTCCTCATTTTCTTTTCAAAATATTTGGTGTACTTGGCCCACTATTCAGACATGATGAATCTAAAACCTCAACTCAGTTTCTCTCCCCACAGTTACTGCTTTTCTGCTGAGTGTTTTCAGTATTTTCTGTTTGCTTTAAATTATTGATTTCCTTTTAATTTCCAGCCTGAATAATGCCAAAAGTTCCATTCAGGGTGAAGCCAGAAATTTCTAAGACCAAGGTTAAAGGGAAGAATTGAAAAGAACAACAAGGTTAAAACATTTTGGCAAAAATAAAAACAGCATTACAAAGTGATTCAAGAATGCATTTTGTAAATTTTTCGATGTGAGGTTTCCATCATTTCAATTAATCATGTAATAGATTGTTAATGTGTTGTATAAAGTTTAAAATAATTGAGCTTTTACACCTGGAAAGAAAAAGATTGGAGATTTGTCCTTGGCTGCACGTGCTGTTCTCGCAATATATGTTGATATGTTAATACGCTGAACTCTTCTTCTGAAATTAAGTTCTATTGAAATCAAGATGATGACATCTCAGAGATTGTAGCAGGTGTAAAGCATGTTCCCAAGGATGAATTTCTATCACCATTTTTTGTGTTGATTACTTAAGCCACAAAGATTCAGCCAAGGAATGACTAGGCTGTTCCATTCACTGAAATGAAAACCAAACAAATCCCATATGTTGGATATTCATGGTCATAATCAAAATATCATGCATCAAAATATTATTTTTTATTAAATGTAGCATTTAACACCTGGTCAACAACATATAACCTCATCAGCACATACAAGTGATATCAGTACACAATATCTTCTCATTCCATCTTACCAGAACATCACTACTTCACTTATTTCCAAAGTCCTAGCATCCATAACATAACATAACATAACAATTACAGCACGGAAACAGGCCATTAGGCCCTTCTAGTCCGCACCGAACCAAACACCCCTCTCTAGTCCCACCTCCCTGCACAATGCCCATAACCCTCCATCTTCTTCTCATCCATATACCTGTCCAACCTTTTCTTAAATAATACAATTGACTCCGTCACCACTATTTCTCCCGGAAGCTCATTCCACACGGCTACCACTCTCTGAGTAAAGAAGTTCCCCCCCATGTTACCTCTAAACCTCTGCCCCTCTCAACCTTCTACGCTCCAAAGAATAAAGACCTAATCTGTCCAGCGGCGCAGCAAACATCTGCATTTTAACCAAAAGTTGCATCACATTCTTCGAAAGATTGATAAGTACAACTCCAAATCCATAGCATTCTCTCATACTTTATTACTGAAATATCTCGCTGCATTATGGTCAAAGTTCAGTACAAAAATGCGATGTCTCTTTGCCCACACACAAGTCTGGAGACCTTAGCCAATTCACAATTATGAAAGAAAATGCAAAGGAGGAGCAAAATAATTGTTCTGCTAAATTGCCATTTTTAATTTTCTCCCTGAAAATATTTACCAAGAAATCCACACCAGGTAGGTAGCAATAAATGCACTGAATAAATGCTAGTGTGTTACAATCAGTCATTCATTCCAGTGACTTCAATGGACTGTAGTTATACAGTATTAGATAGAATAACAGTCATTAGAATCCATAACACAGACCAGCACACTTGGCCTGTCAGGTATGTATTTCCTGTAATTCATCAAACCCCATCTGTATTTCTCTCTATTCCTTTCTTTCTTCCTTATCTTTAAATACACCTCCTGCTTTCATTCCAACGAGTGCAAAATCCACGATTCACTACATTCCATAAAAACAGTTCCATAGTGACACAACAGTTGGTGTTGCTCCTTCCAGAGAACCAGGTTCAATCCTGACCTTCAGTGCAATCTTCTGCAGCTCGTACATTCTCCCTGCGATGATGACACAAGTTCTGCTTGGTGCCCCTGCTTCTTTCCAGTTCCCACACTGCTGGTTGGTGGCTTAATTGGCAATTTAAATTCTCCTGAGTGTAGGTGGGGAGATGAAAAGGGGTAGAATGTTAATGGGGTTGCTGGCAGTAACATAGGTTTAGTGTAGATAGGTGCTTGATGTCTCAGTGGGCTCAAAGGTTTCTGTGCTGTGTGACCCAATATGGGAAACATTCCCATTTTTAACCTTGGACTACCAACAAGCACATATGTGTTTCAATCCTCAAACTGTACATGCTTTTCTAAGGCTGTTTCGCTTATATAGGCTGATGAGTCCGTGGAACACATTTGAACAGAAAAGTTCTGAAAATCAGACCTGTACATGTTCAAGGACCACTGAGATGCATTTTGGGGAAGGGGGTGGGGTATTATATATGCCAGGGGTGGCCAAACGGCGGCTCACGACCCTCATGCAGCTCTTTGACCTTTAATATGCGGCTCGTGGAAAATTTAAATATTCTAGAAATTTTGATTCCCCCCCTCGCCCGCCTGACTCACTCTACCGGTCTCTCGCCTGCCCGACTTGCATTGCAGGACTCTCGCCCATCTGACTTGTGCTGCCGGTCTCTTGCCCGCCTGACTCACACTGCAGGACTCTCGCCCGCCCAACTCGCACTGCAGGACTCTTACCCGCCCGACTCTCGTTGCCAGACTCTCGCCTGCCTGACTAATTTTGTAAGGTGGAAATCTGATTAAAATATCTCTAATTTTTTGGTTTACCTTTTTTTACATATTTCTGGCTTTGTGATAACTGAAACTAATACAAATTAACAGTTTAAAAACTGCATGCATGAATAAATATTATTGCATTTAATATGCATTTCTTAAAATTTATATAAAATGTTTGTAACAAAATGTATATGTAACCATAAAAACATATGTGTGAATTTTGTTCATGTCCTGCAGCTCTGAAACACCTGAGCTTTATCGTTTGTGGCTCTTACATTAAGCAAGTTTGGCCACCCCTGATATATGCATTGCTCTAGCAACCTTGGTTTAATCCTGACTATGAGACCATAAGATATAGGAGTATGGAGGACATTCACTAAGTCCGTTCTACCATTCGAGCAAGAGACGATCCACTCTACTCAGCCCCACTCCCAGCTTTTCCACTTAATCTTTGATACCCAAGCTCTGTCTTAAATACATCCAATGACCTGGCCTCCAAAAGTTCACTGCTCTCTGCCTAAAGAAATTCTTCCATGTCTCTTTTTTAAAAGGATGCCCTTCAATCCTGAAGTTGTGCCCTCTTGGCTTACACTGGGCGACACGGTTAGCGTAGCAGTTAGCACGATGCTGTTACAGCACCAGTGATCCTGGCTTGAATTCACCGCTATCTGTAAGAAGTTTGTACGTTCTCCCTGTGTCTGCATGGGTTTCCTCTGGGTGCTCTGGTTTCCTCCCACCATTCAAAAATAAATACCAGTTTGTAGTTAGTTGGGTGTAATGGGGTGGCAAGGGCTCGTGGGCCAGAAGCCCTGTAACCATGCTGTATATCTAAATTTATCATTTACTCCCCTACCATGGGAAACAACTTTGCCACAAATACTCTGTTTGTAGTTTCCACATCCTGCCTTTGGTCACATAGGTTTCCTTCATGTCCTCTAGTATCCCAATGGCTTGCTTGTAAATTGCCGCTTGTGGAGGTAGGATGCCATAGGTGCTCTGGAATTAGTAAAGGATTACTTAAGGTAGTATGTGAGTGGGAAAAAAATGGTTGAGAACCACTGGTCTATGTCATAAGAGATATGAGCCTGTTAGTTGATGCAGATGAATTTTTGGGGTCTTGACACTTAAAAAGAATTTGCTCAAGGTTTAATCAAAGCAGCAAGTTTCAACCTAATGAGCGGTGAGATAAAATATCAGCCCTGTTGACATGGAGGAACATGAACGATTATTTGAGGTGGGTTGCCTTATTGCCAGTCAAACTACTCACCCAATAGGCAATTTCTGGAACAACTAGCAGATAAGATAGGGTGGCATGGTTGGCATAGCGGTTAGTGCAACGCATTTAAAGAACCAGCAATCAGGACCAGACTGAGGTTCGCTGTCTGTAAGGAGTTTGTATATTCTCCCCATGTCTGCATGGATTTTCTCCGGGGACTCCTGTTTCTTCCCACTGTTCAAAACTTACTGGGAGTGCAGGTTAATGGGGTGTAAATTGGGTGGCACGGACTCGTGGGCCAAAATGGCCTGTTACCTTAAAAATTTAAGAAAAAAAAGAGGAGAAGGAGTTAATATTGTCGGTTGAGCCTTGATTAAACAAGATCATGACTGATCTACCTCAGTACTATTTTCCTGCCCTGTGCCTTTCTAAAATAAGCAGAAATCAATCAATCTCAGTTTTAAATGCAGTCAACTTCATGGCCCTCCTGTGTGGAAAATTCCAAATGTCTTTCACCTTCTGAGTGAAGAGATATCTTCTCATTTCAGTCCTAAGTGGATTACACCTTATTTTGAGACTGTGGCCCTTAGTGCTAGACCCGTTTCTCGGGGATATATCCTCCTAGATCAGTGGTTCTCATCTTTTTTCAGTCTACGGCCCACCTGGCCTCCGGCCTAACATGTGGCATTGACTGAGCAATATTTTCAAATGAAAGGCAGCTCTGTAAGAAACACATCTTTATCTAATTTAAAGTATTGTATTTTTAAAGAACAAAAAAGGATTACAAGCTTACACTGAACATAAAAACTCCCAATCAAAATCAAATCTCAAGCCTCTTTAATGAGACCCTGTTCCTGATGTTTCTTCACCCATTTCCACATCCTTGTTTGTGGAGAAGAAATATATCATGTGTCTTACCTTATAAACAGGAACCTCTTGAGTCTTGACGGAAGTGAAGAACAACAAGCAGTAAGAAGACAGAAAACACAACACTTCTGAATCAGTCTGATTCTGTCTTGCATTTAGGTCTGGTAGAAACTGTGACTGAGTGCTCAGCGCCAAGCCACATATTGAGAGACGGCCAGGTGACCTCACTGACCTCAGTGGCAGATTGCTCGCCACCCCATCCAAGGTCACCTAGGAGGACTGAGACACGACCTTAGACCCACCCTGACCTCAGTGAGATGGGAAGTCTCCATGGCCCACATGGAAACATGCTGTGGCCCACCAGTGGGCCATGTAGAGCCAGCCTCTGAGGAATTTTTACACATTTCAATCAACTCACTTTTCATTCTTCTAAACCCTAAAGAACAGAATATTCCACTCAATTCCTCTTCAAATATCAGACCTGCCAGCCCAAGACTTAGTCTTCTGAATCTTCACTGTATTCCCTCTATAGCAAGTATTTTTGGTTTGGAGACCAAAATTGTGCACAATTTCCCAGGTTCCCTAGCCTGATGACATTGTACTCACATTCTTTACACTTAGGACAATATTTTTCACAATTTATTTTCTCTGACAGGATATTATTTCAAAACATTGCCTTTTTTTTTTGCATCCTGGAAACAGTGCTGAAGAGCATTCAATGAATGGTGTCACACTAAAATTTGCCCTCAGCCTGTACACCCTGTCAACCTGTGAAAAAAACCTCCCAAGTTTTGAAAATGATTGCAAATTGCAAATTGAGGGTAGCCGTTATTTTGTTTTACTGTTGCCACACGTAACCCTATTAGCCTTGGTGAAGTTAGCAAGCATCCCAGCAAACCAAGAAACATTTTTATTCCATTGTCTTTTGCTCTTAGAGATAAAGGCACGACCATCAGCTACATTCGGAAAGGCTCTGAAATCTAACAATCAGATTCTGCCAGTAAATGTACTAAAAAGGACTAGTAGTTATTAAGTGGTAACTGACATCTCTAATGAATTGCAGCACATTTCCTGCCACAAGACAAATTATGCAATTGAAAGTGAGATGGAGTGGCCAGTGATGTTCTGGGAAACTATTCCTCTGGCTGCCCTTTATCTTTTGCTTCCACCCCACAGCAGCTGTTGAGACTAATTGAGCACAGCACAGAAGAAAGGGAATTGCCAGACTGTGAATTGGGTTCAACTCTGCAACTTTCCCAATAAGGGTTAATCACCAGACATGCCATCTATGTTCTAAGCTCTGCCCGATTCATGTAACACCAACTCATAAACATCAGATTTTACAACCCGTTAATTTTCTTGGCTGTCTCCGGTACTGCAAAAGGAAATCGGTCCGTAGCTGCCCTCGTTCGATTCCCTCCGGGCCCTCATTTTGCAATCACGCGAATATTACCACCGTTCACTGTTAAATTTCTTGTTTGTTTGTCTGATCAATTCTTCATCAAACTTTAAAACAGGCTTTGGGTCATCTGTGGCAGTTTAATTAGGGCCATGACTGGATGGTGTTAAGTGTTCAGTATAAATGAGTGGGATCAGCATTGCCCTGAAACGGCAACCAGCCAATTAGTCGTCATTTAGATGAAGTGTGCACTCTGGTGGTCACAGAGCAAAAGCAGCTGTTTCTTTGGATATCAGGCTGAATTAATTATGACAGTTGGCTCGAGGTCTGATAGGGATTTTCATTTTAAAATTAGGTGTCCTCTCTGTCGCTGAATCATCACATTTCAGGCATGTTCATTACGAACTCCTTTCTTGACTGTATTTAAAACTGCTCCTCAAAGAAAGTTGCTAATATTCACACTCCCTGCCACATTAGTTTAAATCAGTGGTTCTCCACCTTTTTTCCCTACTCGCATACCATCTTAAGTAATGCCTTACGGATCCCAGAGCACCTATGGTATCATCCTTGTGGATATCTTCATTCCTTCACAACATGGATGCTCTAGGTGCTCTGGGGTTCGTAAGGGATTACTTAAGGTGGCATGGGGGTGGGGGAAAAAAAAAGTTGGTGAACCACTGATCTAAACAGAGGGAGAAGCATGTGCCCATCAACAAATAATGTGCTCTTTATACCCAATGAGATGTGTTGCAGGCAATGCCATCTGCACGATGGTGCTTAGAAATTAAAATACATTTATCTCACACTTTACGACGCTGGTTCTCAACCTTTTTTTACCCCACACACATAACACCTTAAGTAACCTCTTATGAACCGCAGACCCCCTCCAGCATCCTATGCCATAGTTGCTCTGTGGTTAGTAAGGGATTATTTAAGGTGGTATGTGAGTGGGGGGAAAAAAAGGTTGAAAACCAGCATCTTAAAGTGTAAGATAAATGTATTTTAATTTCTAAGCACCATCGTGCAGATGGCATTGCCTGCAACGCATCTCATCGGGTATAAATTGCACATTATTTGTCTTAAGGTCTTAAGACCTTTAATCATCAGGTCCTAATAAAAGGGTGATATTAATTACAATCAATCCTTTTTTTTCAGTCTCCTTTGTTTTAAGTTAGTCTTAAAACCCAAATCAAACTTAAGAAAACCATCGCTCGGGATTGTAGTGAAAGTGAATCTGTTTAATGTGCATGTTCAACCTCAATGTGGCAATAAAGCACATGGCTATTTTAGCACACAAACCAAATTCAAAGATGTTTCAGTTCCGAGGGATTATGGAAAATCATAGCATCCACAGTAAGAAGCAGGAATCATACTCCTCATGAGTATAACTCCATTATATTTTCAACATGCATACAACACAGTAGCAGGCCCTTTCGGCCCACAAGCCCGTGCTGCCAAATTGCAGCCAATTCACCTCAACCCTGGTACAATTTTGGAGGGTGGAAGGAAACCAGAGCACCTGGAGGAAACCCACACAGACGGGGAAGAACGTACAAACTCCTTACAGTCAGTGTCAGATTTGAACCCTATTTGCTGGCCCTGTACCACTTTCTTATTACTTATGGAAACATAAGTTTTTCTTTATCCTCTGTTTATTTTATTAGTTGTAGATTTATAGGAAAAATAGTGACTGCAGCTGGTGTATTTTCCTCTGAACTATATCACAATTTCTGATCATGAAATATGGCCTGTGCTTTCTTGCCCTTGTCATGAGACATCTGTATTTCAAAGGTAGTTTAAAGAGGCATGTTCTAGAAAGTCAATCACCTAGCACCTTTTTTGTGAGCTAATTACTTAATTTCAAGACATCATAAAGCATAACCAAATTCTGCCATTCATGATGACACAATATAATCCAAAGCCACAAATATTTATTTGCCCTTCATGGCCACTTAGAACCTTCAGGTTGACTAAACTGGTGAGTGAGGGAGGACAAGTGAATGACAATCCCGAATAGAATGCATAGTGGTGTGTGGTGTTGAAGAAGGGATTTACCACTTTCCTTGAAATCTCAGATTCAGATTTCAGATTTATTGTTAGAGTTCATACACGACATCACCTACAACCCTGAGTTTTTTTTTCCTGTGGGCACAGCAGAATTATCACTAATTGGCAGTGCAAAATAAAACTGTACACAGTGTAAACAAATAAAGAACTCTAAACAGACAACAAATGTGAACAAATTGTGCAATACAGAGAGAATAAAAAAGAAAATCAATAAAGTGCACAAGTAAGCATCCTTAAATGAGTCTCTGAATGAGTTCGTCATTGAAGAGTCTGATAATGGAGGGGTAGCAGTTGTTCCTGATTTCCTCGTGATTCCTGAATTTCACATAGGTTCTCAGGCAGATTGGTCATATTGACCATCCACTGCCTCGAGGACTCCCCCTCCACCCCCCGCCCCATCTAGAGCAGAACTGGAGGACGCAGTGGGTGTAGCAGGTGGAGCCTCTGTCTCTCAGCACCAAAGACCCGGGTTCAACCCTAACCTCAGGTTCCTGTCAGCGTGGAATTTGCTTGTTGTCCCTGTGACCTGGTAGGTTTCCTCCTGGTGTTTCGACCTCTTTGCAAGACCCAAAAATTGAGCAGATTGGTAAGTTAATTGGCTCCTCTAAATTGCTATTGTGTTTAGATGAGTTGCAGAATCAGAGGGGGATCTACCCAAATGTTTGTTTCCTGTTTGCAGCAATACTGAATAACCTAGACGAATGCTCACCAATCTGTAATATTAACTCAGTTTTTCTCTCTCCAATCCTGCACTGGCTGTTTCTTTTATTTTAGATTTCCAGCAGCTGCCACATATTACATCTCACAATTGTTTATTTTATTTTTCTCTATCTTTTATCTTCATCCATCCTTTCATTTAGATCAGATCAGCTACGATTGTCAAGCATTTACTTCTCTCTCCTGGACAGCATCAACAGCAATTGTGTCACTTATATTCACTTGCTCTCTGTCCCACCAGAGACATTCCATTATTTTCTTTTCAACTGCTCCCCTTCTTTGCAAATTAAAACATTCATTTTCTCTCTTTCCCAGTGTTGCTATAAGGTCATATCTCCTTGTCTTCCTCTAGCGATACTTCCAGGTCTGCTGTGTTTCCCGAGCATTCTTTTATTTCAAGTTTCCAGCATCTATTGATATTTAGCTTGATAAATATGAAAAGTTTGTTGAGAACTATTTCCATCATTGAACCCTAGACTTCTCTAAGATGTTAAAAATGAGCAGATGATTTTTATTTTCCCCCTGGCAAAATGTGCCTTGTGGTATTATTTCCATTAATCAAACCACAAACGGTCATGGCATTTAATATCTAAAACAGTCCTGAAAGCAAATTAGATTTTATTACTACCAACAATTGAGTTACTTTCATTTACACAAGCCCAAATTCTCAAGATGAATCCAAAGAAAAAAATCCTTTCGGAATATTGATCCCTTTCATCAGATCATAACCTGTCCAATTCTTAATTCCATAACTCACCAAAAAAAATCCTAATATCTGTCAGACATTGTGATAATTGACCCAACACTAACAAATTTGCAATTCCCAAAACATAGCATTTTTTTTGTTCTTAAAGAGCATTCCTCTATATTGACCTGACCTGCTGCAATTTAACCGGGCACTTGTTTTATGTGATCCTTATGAATCTGTCTCTAAACAAATATTCAACCGCCTTTACCAACTTACAACAGCGATTGCACTGCAGAAGTAAATCATGGAATGGGAAGCACTTCAGGACATTATAACGATGTGATTTGGCTCCAGATGAATTAAATCCTTTTCTTCCTTTTAACCAACTCTAATCGCAGCACGGTCACAAATCACATCTCACAAATCCTCACGGTGAGTGAGCAGACAGTGTTGCTGTGAAGAATGTGGTTTTGCTTAAGGCAACAGGAATCAAAAAAATATAGATCTTACCAGAGTTCAACTCAGCTATGACTCCAAATAGAGGTCATTGTGCTGTGGACATAATTAATGGACATTATTAATGCTTGGCATGAACTTATCGAAGAACACTTATGTTTATGAAGAAGCTTAACTTTCTTTCACTGATTCTGTGAAAATGTTCCATCACAGGCAAATAGATGTCTGTTATGCTCTGGGGCTCTGATTGCACTGAAGGTAATAGAGAATGCTGCTTGCTTGAGGCCAGCACATTGTCATCGCAGTCAGGACTGAAGCGATTGAAGGGAATTTTGATTATTGAATTCTTTGTACTGTCAAGAACAGGAAAGCATGACAGATTAGAGTTCAGTTCTAAAGAGTCCAGTGCAGGGCAGTTAATCAATATGTGTCTGCCAATAACACCGGCCTGATTATTGATATTGCTTCCAACGTGAATACACAATTAACAGTTTGAAATCTTTAATACAACCTCATTGTAACTCTTTTGAATAGACTGATATTCTCAAAAACATTATTGCTGCACTGACCTTACCAGGTGTCTGAACATTGACATAATTAAATAACTTGTATGAACATATCTGTTTAAATCCACTAACAAATGACTTCATTTTTCTTTTCATCAGCTATAATTTAAAATGTTAAACCCTGTTCAGGCTGATATTGAAACCTAATACTTGCCAGTTCCCTTTGGAAGAAACATTTCCCAGTAAGTAATATGTAGAACAAGAGGAAAAACCTAAAGGAATCAAAACTGTCTCAGCATATTTATAGATATATATTTCTTTAATTTATGGAGATGTTTACAATTCCTGTAGCTGATTATTTTTGTTCAGACATATTTTGGGGAACTTTCTACTTCGGGGTAGCACAAGTCAAAGGTCTAGTATCTTTTTCTTTCTGTCTAAACAACATGCCTTAGCTACTACGAAAGGGGAGCACCCCCTACTGCACTAATGTGGCATTTTCCACTTAAAATACATGGACGATCCCAAAGATCTTCTACAGTTCAGATTGACATTTTACATTTCAATGGTGCACAATCAAAGGCAATACTCAGTGCACAAATGGTCATGCTGAAGATTATTCTGCAAGTAAACAGGAAGAGAACACTTACATCTAATCATACGAGGCAAAAGTTCAAACCAGATCCGAGGATGAAATAACACTGAATCAGCCAATTCTTGATCTTACTAATGATTTCATTTGAAATAACACCTCATTTTGATGCACAAATATTTTTTAGTGGTTAAACGATATATTTTTGGGCTCCTCTTGTAAATAACAAATACTCTCTTATCATCTACACAATGCAGTTAGCGCAGTCCTGTTACTGAGCCAGTGACCTAGGTTCAAATCCAGCACTGTCTGTAAGGAGATTGTACGTTCTCCTCACGTCTGCGTGGGTTTCCTCCGGGTGCTCCGGCTTACTCCAACTATTCAAAACACATGGAGGTTGTAGGCCAATTGGGTGTAATTGAGTGGTTCGGACTATCCGGTAGGGCCTGTTACCATAATATAGGTCTACATTTTTTTTAATTATAAGATTTAACAAGAGGCTCTCTCTCCCTCCCTGTCTAAACAACTCAGTATTTTGGTGAACTGAATTGGACATTAGACAAAAAAAATAGAAGGTTACGGGGTAGGGAGGGTTTAGTACTTTTTTTAAGGAACACATGGGTCAGCACAACAGTGAGGGCCGAAGGGCCTGTACTGTGCTGTAGTGTTTTATGTTCCAATGATTTTATAATCACCTTCAACACACTAATTCAAGACCTTGCGTCACTGTCTCAGCCCCCCACAGGCATCAGTCTTTACTGATCTCTGAAGGTAATGATGCCCAGGATGTAAAGAAAATGCTGTGAAGCACCCGAGAATTTCAGATGGAGTGCCACTCCCGGAAAAGGGCACCATAGGTGTGGAATACAGGAGCAAGACCATTTCGAGATCAAGGACTAAATAGATCAGCAGAGAAAAGCATCTTTACATTTATTAATTTCTTGGACATGATAATGAGGAGGAAGAGGAGAGCTTATGCCATGTACAAAAGTACAAAATAAAGATGCTTGAAATTCATGCAGCTGGGGCAACATTTATTACCTTTCCCAAGTTCCTCCTGTACTGAGTGCTTTGTCAGGCTATTTCAGAGAGCAGTTAATGGCCCACCATACTGCTGTGTTCTAAAGATACACACAGGTCAGCCTATTTAATTTCTATCCCTGAAAGACATTGAAAGAATCAGAGGAGTCTACACCTCAATCTCAGAATCAGAATTTATTGTCACGAAATTCGTTGTTTTGTGGCAGCGTCACAGTGCAAACATTTAAATGAATCATCTTATAAAATAAATAAAAATAGTGCAAGAAAAGTCAAGGTAAGGCAGTGTCTTTGGATCATTTTTCATTCAGGAATCTGATGGCAGAGGGGAAGAAGCTGTCCTTGTGCCGCTGGGTGCTCATCTTTAGGCTCCTGTACCTTTTTCCTGATGATAACAGAGGGAAGAGGCCTGGGTGGTGGGGGTCCTTGAGGAGGGAGACTGTTTTCTTATGACACCGCCTCTTGTAGATGTCCTCGACAATCTTGCAGTTTCACAGTCTCATTTAAAGATGCTAATATTTTTATTCTAAATTTATTTAAGTTCTTGAACCCAAATTGCCATGTGGTAGACAAGGCCATGCATAATCCAGTTCACCCTGTTTTGCTGTATTGACTTTGCACCAAGATGAGGTGCTTGCACCATTTCTGTTATTTCGTGATACAAGATCCTGAGGCAGTTTATTTTGCTTTCACATGAAGATTAGGGAAGATGGAATTTAAAAGTATGACATTATTTCTTTCTTCTTCTTTGGCTTGGCTTCGCAGACGAAGATTTATGGAGGGGTAAATGTCCACGTCAGCTGCAGGCTCGTTTGTGGCTGACAAGTCCGATGCGGGACAGGCAGACACGGTTGCAGCGGTTGCAGGGGAAAATTGGTTGGTTGGGGTTGGGTGTTGGGTTTTTCCTCCTTTGTCTTTTGTCAGTGAGGTGGGCTCTGCGGTCTTCTTCCAAGGAGGTTGCTGCCCGCCGAACTGTGAGGCGCCAAGATGCACGGTTTGAGGTGATATCAGCCCACTGGCGGTGGTCAATGTGGCAGGCACCAAGAGATTTCTTTAGGCAGTCCTTGTACCTCTTCTTTGCTGCACCTCTGTCACGGTGGCCAGTGACGAGCTCGCCATATAACACGATCTTGGAAAGGCGATGGTCCTCCATTCTGGAGACGTGACCTACCCAGCGCAGTTGGATCTTCAGCAGCGTGGATTCGATGCTGTCAGCCTCTGCCATCTCGAGTACTTCGATGTTAGGGATGAAGTCACTCCAATGAATGTTGAGGATGGAGCGGAGACAACGCTGGTGGAAGCGTTCTAGGAGCCGTAGGTGATGCCGGTAGAGGACCCATGATTCGGAGTCGAACAGGAGTGTGGGTATAACAACAGCTCTGTATACGCTAATCTTTGTGAGGTTTTGCAGTTGGTTGTTTTTCCAGACTCTTTTGTGTAGTCTTCCAAAGGCGCTATTTGCCTTGGCAAGTCTGTCGTCTATCTCGTTGTCGATCCTTGCATCCGATGAAATGGTGCAGCCGAGATAGGTAAACTGGTTGACCGTTTTGAGTTTTGTGTGCCCGATGGAGATGTGGGGGGGCTGGTAGTCATGGTGGGGAGCTGGCTGATGGAGGACCTCAGTTTTCTTCAGGCTGACTTCCAAGCCAAACATTTTGGCAGTTTCCGCAAAACAAGACGTCAAGCGCTGAAGAGCTGGCTCTGAATGGGCAACTAAAGCGGCATCCTCTGCAAAGAGTAGTTCACGGACAAGTTGCTCTTGTGTCTTGGTGTGAGCTTGCAGGCGCCCCAGATTGAAGAGACTGCCATCCGTGTGGTACCGGATGTAAACAGCGTCTTCATTGTTGAGGTCTTTCATGGCTTGGTTCAGCATCATGCTGAAGAAGATTGAAAAGAGGGTTGGTGCGAGAACGCAGCCTTGCTTCATGCCATTGTTAATGGAGAAGGGTTCAGAGAGCTCATTGCTGTATCTGACCCGACATTATTTACACATTATTTAAACCAACAATATAATCTCATTTTAAGCCCCATTTCAACAAGTGTATACAAACACTGACTGCACAGAGAACTGTGAAGCATTGTCAATATTTTTATATTTTAGCTACTTATGTGTATATTGCCACTGGAAGAGAACAGTTGTTGAGATCCTATAAAAAATAATAAAGTCATTCTTATTTACTTACTGGACATAAAAAGTTTGTGATACTAATCTTACAGGATACGTTCATATTCTGCAAGCTCTTGTTCTCCACATTTTGTACTGCACTGTCTGAAGCAGAAATGTAAACCAGGTTTCAACTCAAAATCCAGATCTCAAAGAGTTAATTGCCTCTGAGAACTGTGGAACCGCCCTTGTATCTTTACAAAACTTCTCTTCCAGGTCTGAAAAGTAAGCAAAAGAATTATGGGCTGTGAGACAAGGTGATGTGCGGAGAATTTAAAACTGCTTTTTAAAAGTAAGATATTAAACTTCCAAAAGAAGGATGTTAACTCAACTATTTTCAAGCCTTTTTCAACAATGTATAATATTTAAGAGTTAAAAGGATTATACTCAGTAAATAATGTTAATAATACTTCTAAAAATATAGTTAAATTACTGGTTTGCTATCCAAAATCCTCATTTTATTGTTAATAATAAAATATTTGGATAGGAAAACTATCTCCATATGAATGTCTGGACAGGACACAGGAAGGAAAGAGAGCCAGAAACCTGAATAGTAAGGGTTGTGGGAATCAGATGCTCCAAAGCTACTCTGTTCAAATTAGTTGCCGCATCATTTCAGCAATTTCTCAGAAATACACCACAATGCACTGGGTAACTTCCAAGAGTGGTTGCAGTACCCCTCCAATTCTTTTCCTCAATTACTCGACATAATTTGGAAAATGAAGAAATCACCAAGTTTTCCAGCATTTTATTGTGGTGATTAGAGTCATTTTGCCACTCTGTGCAGTAAAATGTGCTTTGGACAAAAGAAGGGCAAGCTTAACTGAAATAAATAGCTTCAATGATTCAGGTAACATGAATGAATGGATGGAGCATCACCTGAGACGGTTTTTTTGATTATTCACAAAGGCAGAATGTCAAGTTCTATTTGGTCAATCCTACATCCATAGAAATACAACATTAAGCTTTAAGAGGAGACCAACTGCATATAGAAACAAAGATCCATACCCACATAATTGCTCTTTACTTACAGAAAAAGAAAATATGCATGTATTTTGCAATCTCCACATTCTTAAGACGTTGAAAAGAACTGTATTTTTGCACTTGTTAGTTTGCAAGTTTCAAGCTCCCACAAATACCAATGAGGTCATTAAGATTCAAGATTCTTTTATTGTTATGTAATAAAACAGAAAATATATTACAAGAAATTTCCTTTAGTCCATAGGGCAGACAAAGATTCGCCATTAGCACAAATTTCCCGGCGTGCCTTATAGTAAAAGAAAGAGAAGCCAAAAAGAAGTCCGTCCGTCATCCACTCCCCCACCCCCCCACCCCCCCACCACCGAGTCACTGAGATTCTGTAGATTCACCTCCAGAGCTCCCATAGCCTCCACATCTTCACAGCCTTCAGTTCAAACCACCGGCAACCTGAGCTCCAGATCCAAATCTCTGACATGATCAGTAACTCCTCAGCGCCCTTGGCGCCCTCTCGCATCTCAGTTCCAGTACCTGGTACCCCTTCAGCCACTCTCAGCTGGTGCGAGTTCTTTGATCAGTAATGTTTCAGATGGATGTTTTTTACCCTCTTGTTCCATGAATGGTTTCCCCCATCATTTTATTCATTTGAGAAAATGGAGCATTTGTGCAATCCCACATGAGGAAGAGCAGTTCAGCGCTGCTCTTCCCTGAATTGTCAATCTAGATTAAGTATTCTAATTTCTTCAGTCATAACTTAACCTATTACCTGTACCTTCTGATCCAGAGGCAAGAACACCAACTGACACTAACAAGTTCAAACACAGGGATCCCAATTTATATAAATAATATTTACATCTACATCCAGGACTCCCTTAGTTGCTAATTGGATGCTCAACCCCCAAACAACAATCAGAAACAAAGATGCTCACATTAGAGTTTTTAAAGTGCAAACAACCCCACAACAAAGTCAGCAAAAAGAAGTTTGAAATGGCAATATATTTTGCATGATAAAAAATGTTAATTTGAGTAATTAGGCTTCAAGGATGATGGAAGAGTGAATATTATTTTGGAGGGATTGGCAGGTTCTACAGTATAGTAGCAAACAGCACAGATGCACACCATGATACAATCTCACTTTACAGTTCAAAAAAAAATCACACACTCAACAATATTCCCAAGCAGAAATGAGCTGAAGTAAGGAGTTGTTGACAGCAAAGGCGAGGTTTTGCAGGAAGTTTTAATCTCAAGTACTTTTGTGTAAATAATAAACCATCTGCCATCAACTGTAACAATATTTCACAGCATTAGCACAAAAAAAAAGAAGCATAACTTGTGTTCTTGGTCCTGCAGATTGCCTGAGCCGTTTATATTTAGAAAAGCTGAATAATGCACCATTGTGGAAACAAGACTGTAAAACTCTCACATTTATTATAAATTACTATTTTTGAAATATTATGCAAGGCCGTAAAAAAAATAAAAATTGCACTTGCAATGTGGCATCGTGAATTTTATATTATTGTTGACAAGAAAAATTGATTATGCTCTACCTTAATTCTGACCAACAAAAACACGTGTACCCCAAGTTCCTTGTTTTAGGGCCTCAGTGCAAATGTAATTTTGACCATTATGGCATTGCTGCAAATGCACAAGTGGTTGCAAGTAAGAATGCCACATATTCCATTTATCAGTGGAAGATAGGGATATCATTATGCATTTGTACCTTCCCTAGATTTTTTTTTAAACTTTGTATTATCACCCTTTTGGACAGCTAATTTCCCTTCCCTTCCACCCATCATCGACCTTTCCCTTTGTTCCCTCCTAGCAACCCTTCCCAATCTGTGCATCCTAAAACTTGCTTATCTATTTCTAGTTGTGATAAAGGATTATTTACCTGAATCATGAATTCATCATGAAATGCTGCCTCACATCGTGAAGATATATTAAATCTTCTCTTATTATTGTCGATTTCCCACATTGACAATACTCTCTTATAAAACACTCCTATAAACAGGACTGAGGACTAAAAGATTCCATGAAAAAATAAAAAGCTATTTAAAAATCTGCTTTTTAAAGTTAAAGCACAATTTTACTTTAAAATTGGTCCAACAAATAACAGAAATAATTGAAATGGGGAGGTCCATTGCTTTTACTGTGTTATGAGCTCAATTATTAGTTCGAAGGGATGTGTGTCCCAAATTGCCATAAAAATAAATCCAGTCAGAAAGTCATAAGACTGAAACTTGCTCAATGATGCTCACAAATAGCACATACCCACATCACATTACATTCTCACATAGTAGCACATACCCACATCACATCACATAATAGCAGATGCCCACATCACATCACATCACATAATAGCACATACCCACATCACATCACATTCTCACATATCACATACCCACATCACATCACATTCTCACATAATAGCACATACCCACATCACATCACATTCTCACATAGTAGCACATACCCACATCACATCACATAATAGCAGATGCCCACATCACATCACATCACATAATAGCACATACCCACATCACATCACATTCTCACATATCACATACCCACATCACATCACATAATAGCAGATGCCCACATCACATCACATCACATAATAGCAGATGCCCACATCACATCACATCACATAATAGCACATACCCACATCACATCACATTCTCACATATCACATACCCACATCACATCACATACTCACATAGTAGCACATACCTAGTGCTAACTTCACTGTTACATGCACATTGTAGTTAAAATATGCAACACAGAATCTTCTCTGACCTATTGAGTATTTCTGGCATTTCCAGCTTTTAGTTCCTGTGTAGAGGCTAAGGGAGAGAAATTTATTGTGAAGTTTGGTTCAGTTCCACTCCGCTCACCTCTGAAATGGCCACAAGTCTCACGTGTGCCTGTTTCTTAAAAGTTGGTGGGAACCAAGACAGTTTCACATGCATCCCACAATTTATAGGGTAGGGGTACAGTTGTGGTGTTGTGGTTAAATTACCAGACTAGTAATCCAAACATCTGGACTAAAGATTCAAGTTGAACTGTAAAAATTAAAATCCTTTTAATAATCCCAAATTTAAAAACTGACAACCACTGAATTACTGGCACATCGTAACAACTCATCTGGTTTGCAATAACATTTCAAGGAAGAAACCTGCATCTTCCTCGTTCTGGCTGATGTGCTTTCAAAAAGGCCCAGGGTGCCATTCAGTTCAAGGATAATTAAGGTGGGGCAATAAATGCTAGCCTCATCTGTGATTGTCAGATCCCAATAAATGAAGAATTATTTTTTTAAACTGTTGACCAAAGCAGAGCAAAATATGAGAGAGAGAGTGAGAGAGAGAGAGAGAGAGTTGTCCATGGAACGTGCAGAGCCTTTGTGAAATCAGAAAAGGCCAACTGCAAACCTTGGGATCCACCAGAAATGTTTTTTTATTTTAAAATATTTCAGTTCACATTTCCCTGGAAGCCACAGCACACAGTATTTGGAGAAGGGGTTGCAATGTTTCAGGGGTCCTGGATAGCATTTATTCAATCCCTCCCTCAAATGCATTAACTGGATATTTGCATTTCATGTTTTCTGCCAGCTCTTTCATGGCACAAATTGGCTGAGACTGCAAAACCTTGAAATCATTCTAAACATAAACCAATTGCTTTCACTTTACTCTTAAAGGTATCAATGGAGCATTGCGTCATGGCTACAGTGTGGTACACTATCAGGGCAGTAGGCTGGTGCAATGTCAGTGAAAACAGTGTCTGGACAATTGTGCAATGCAGTGTCAGTAACAATACTGTCAGAACAATAGTGTAGTGCAATCTCAATGACAATAGTGTCAGGATAATAGTGTCAGCAGAATATTGTCAGGACAATAGTGTGGTGCAGTGTCAAGGCATTCATGTCTATATCAATTAAGTATTAATTTTCATTTTGTCTTAGAAAATTAGAAATTCTGGCAAGTCCAGATACTCCCCTTATGTATAATCGCACAATAAATGCCACATTCTGTTGTCTCCACTTCTCAGTGGCATTTCCACTGAGATGGTGTAAAGTTTTTTTAAATTTAGACGTAAAACAGGGTATCAGGCCTTTCTGGCCCACGACTCCATGCCTCCAAAATACACCAATCAACCTACAACCACTGTATGTGTTTTGAAGGGTGGGAGGAAACTGGAGCACCAGGAGGAAACCCATGTGAGCATGGGGAGAACATACAAACTCCTCAGAGACAGCACCGGATTCAAACCCAGGTCACTGGCACTGTAATAGCATTGCACTAAACACTATGTTAACCGTTCCACCTAAATTCAAGGATATTGATCCAACAACAATGAAAGTTTGGAACCTGCCACAAAGGAGGCTGTTTGCGTAACATTGCTCCTGTTGTCTTTTTCAGTGGTAGGAGATACAGGGGAGAGAGGCAGAGTTAATATCACGTCGCCGTCTTCAAGACAGTTACTAACATCATTGATGGATGGAGGGCAATGAATGGAGAGCTCATTGAGCTGAAATGTTGTGAGAATCAATCAAGCAATATGCTTTGTCCTAGATGACGCTGAGATTCGTAAGCGTTGCTGTGAATTGTCCCCATTAAGGTATAGCTTCTTGTTGGTAGCAGAAAGGTTTTGAGGACAAAGAATGAATAATTTAATCATAGAGTTATTGAGAGGTACAGCACGGCATCAGGCCCTTTAGCCCACCAAGGCGATGCCAACCATCAATCACCTATTTAGTGTGTATGCATCTTCTCCCTTGGCCGAGAACCCACAGCATTAATACAATTTCTGTCGGCATTACTGATGTGGAGACGTGACTATACCAATGGTATTAAAAGATATGATGATTAGATTTTATCTTGGTTAAGTAAGATTTTGCATTGTAGTTTAGAAATAATTAAATTTATATTTGCAATTGGAACAGAAATAAAAGTCATTTATCTTCAGATTTTGCTCTGTATCCTTTCATATCCTCAACTAACACAAATTTAGTGACTTAATACTGAAAACTTCAATTGATTGCAGTGCCCATGACCTTTCGGGATTAAGACAGGTCCCAAGCCATCTGCTCGTTCGGAACCACTTCTACCGACAAGCTAAGAGTGAGTGGGCTGGTCAGAGGGCCGAGAGCTGCCTCTGCTCACCAGCTGAAGAGGGTCAGGGTTTGAGATTCCTCTCGGGAAGCAATGCTGTTTGTGTAGTTACATTCCCAGCTCTTTTGTGCTCTAACACAAGAGAGAGAGAGAGAGAGATGCGAGCTCCACAGCTGAGCAATCTGAAAAGTGCCAGAGCGGCTGTTTTGCAGCCGCTGCCACCAGTATGATGGATAGTTTAAAAATGAAGACATCTGAAAAACACCAGATGTACACGTACTGGGACCAGCTCAGCTTGATGGAGTTTTATGGGTGATAACAGGTTCGCTAAAGCATTACCTATTGTAATAATAAACAACTTTATAATATTATCAGCAGATGCTCCGATAAATCTTTAATGCTTTCTATTTACACCTGTCCACATATTCCTTGCATACAATTCAGGATAGCATTAATGGAAATCAGGAAACAATTCTCTTAGTGTCAATCCTTCTTTCAAATAGTCTCATTATAAATCAGTGGCACTCATGTTGATTGAAACTTGATTAAGAAACAAAAAAAATCAGTTTGTCTGTTCCCTCCATTAAACTTTATTTCTAATATCTGCTCCCTCACATTCTGCAGTTGACTTGACTTCTCCTGTTACCCCTCCCGCCTACTCATACCATAAAATATAACTTTATACCCTTCCTTTTAAATCATTTAAATTACCCATTAGGAGGGAAATTTTAACAGGGCCTAGAAATCACAACATTACAAACCCCACAAAGGTCCCTGAAGTGCACACAATCCCTTTTCCTGCATCATTTTCTGTCAGGCGTCAGTTCCACAGGATACTTGCACCCAAAAGCAGCAACAGGCTGTATGAATTGATGATCCTATGTTTGAAAGACATTTGAAGCCAGCAAACTAGAAAATAAAAGCACATTTTTAATAAACAAGTGTGAACATTTCACAGGACATAAAGCAAAGATCATAATCTGTGCAAGATCAAAATAGGATAAAGATAATATGCAGACCTTTTATTTAAAATATTTATTTTGAAATGCATTATATTTTGAAAGATTGCTCTGAGAGGATTACAGTCAGTATGTACACCATCATTCTTTGTTGGGATCAAGAAGAGTTTTTTGTTAGAAATAGGGCTTGAGACAGGCAATTTGGAAATAGCTACGAAACATACTTTGTGAATTAATGCCATCATCTCCTGGATCTCCGTGTTTAACAAGCATGTGTGAACTCCAATAATTGCTGTCATTTTCACGATGTCGTGATGACAAATACTAATTCTTACGTCAACAGCTATTGCACCATTAGCATTTTAAACCAGATGGGAAATGATTAAGATATGGTTCTGCAGAATTTCAGCCTGATGCAGTGGTCAGGGCTCACAATGGCTCTTCTATTGACCAACTCCCAATGCTCACATTACAGAGGAATAAATACCTCTCCCCATTCAAAGAACATGGAATATAACAGCACAGTATAGTGCAGACCATTCAGCCCACAATGTTGTGCCGACCTATATTTTTAAACCTATTCAACAATCTAAACATTTCCTCGCTCACAACCAGAACACACTATTTTTCTTGCATCCTTGTGTCCTTCAAATGTCTCAATTGTACCAGCCTCCACCACCATCCCTGGCAGTGCATTCCAGACACCCACTACTCTCTGTCTTAAAACTTACCCCTGATATCGCCCCTGAATTTTCCTCCCGTCACCTTAAACAGATGTCCTCCGTTCTGTGTTATGGTCACTCATAATCTTGTAGATCTCTATTAAGTCACCTCTCATCCTTCTTTGCTCCAAAGAGAAAAGACCCAGCTTTGTTAACCTTGCCTCATAAGACACATTTTCTAATCCAGGCAACATCCTGCTAAATCTCCTCTGCAGCCTCTCCAAAGTCTCCACATCCTTCGTATAATGAGACAATTAAAGTAATCTTGGTTCAATCACATCTATTCCCCTTCCAAGTAGAAGATTGAACCTCACTCCAAAATGTGAATATCCACTCAAGGTTGACACTCCAACATGCAACATTGTTTTAGGTGCAGTCTATGAAATGACCATTAGCACTGAAGACACAACTGTTGGCTCGGATGAATGGTAAAAGGGCTTCTCTCTCTCGACACATCTCAAACATGAATGGTCTTTTAGGTAGTCTGACCAATGCCACCTTCTCCACCAAATGACAGAATAGCAGGTGATCATCGAATTTCTCTTTGTGGAATCTTGCTGTGTAAACATATTTCCCTTCAAAATAATATTGGCAGTATTTAAAAATAATTCAGAACCAGAATCAGGATTTATTGCCACGAACAAGTCATGAAATTCGATGCTTTGTGGCAGCGTCATAGTGTAAACATTCATATAACCACGTTTAAAACAATAAAAAAACTTGAAATAATAGTGAACGAAAAGTAAGACACTGTCTTTGTTTCATTGATTATGCAGGAAACTGATGGCAGCAGGGAAGAAGCTGTCCTCGTCTTTAGGCTCCTGTACCTTCTCCCCGATGGTAGCAGAGTGAAGAGGGCATGGCCTGGAGGGTGGGGGTCTTTGAGGTATAAAGGTTGCCTCATGTAGATGTTCTCGGTGGAGTGATGTTTGGTGCCTGTGATGTCGCAGTCCTAGTTAACAACCCTCTGGAGTTTATTCTTGTCCTGAGAGTTGGAGCCTCAATACCAGGCAGTGATGCAACCAGCCAGAATGCTTTCCACAATACATCGGTAGAAGTTTATGAGAGTTTTTGGTGACATATCAAATCTCATCAGACACCACACAAAGTATAGCCACTGGCAAGCCTTCTTTGTGATTGTATCAATGTGGAGGCTCCAGGACAGATCCTCAGAGATAATGACACCCAGGAATATGAAGTCTTGATCTTCTCTATTACTGAGCCCTCAATGAGTACTGGGTCGTGTTCCCCTGACTTCCTCCTGAAGTCCACAATCATCTCCTTGGTGTTCCTAATGTTGAGTGCAAGTTTGTTGTCGTTACACCATTCAACGAGCTGATCTATCTCCCTCCTGTACGCTTCCTCATTGAGATTCTGCTGACAACTGTTGGTAAAGTGGAGAGAAATTTTGAGAAATTTGATAAAATGCTACATAAATGCAATTATTTTAGTTGAAAGAATGCCGCGGGTGCAGTCAACTAACCAACTCCCTCCTTCCCTCTTTCACACCTTAGAATTAATTAAATTGCACATTGGTTCTGTCTGAAGCAGCAATTTAGTTCATAAACTTCAAATAGGAATGGAGGATTTTTGATTCCTTGACTCAGAAAGCAGACAAAATTTGGAATCAAGCAGTGCCAATAGAGTGAAATTTTAAAATATTTAATGAGATTCGCACTTCACACTCTTGCAGCTGGATAGGGTCAGATGATCCTTCAAAACCAACACCAGTACAAATGGAGTGGGTTCTTTCAACCCTGCAGTGCTGATTCACGGCTCACAGACCCTTGAGAGCAGAAAACAACCTCTCATCAGCCAGCAATGCAAAGTAAAACAAGAGATAAGAAGTTCAAATGAACTGCAGATTGACGTGGTTTAGCGCAATGCTGTCTGCCTTTCTTCTTCTTAATCCTGAATAGCAGTAATCACAGAGGCTTCTCTGGGTGTAATCCAGGGGAGACGAAGAGTGGCACCAATCATTAAGGGCATAACTAGCGCCCCCCTCCCTCCCCAATGGACTGCTGTGGGTGTTTTGTAAAGTCCATCCTAACATTGTGTTTCGATTGCTATTTGCAAGTTAATGTTCATTTAGTTTAGCAAGAGCTTCAGTAAGTAAGTAATGGGGACAAAAAGTCCTCCCACTTTTGAGTTACGCAAAAGCGTTGGAGAAACTCAGCACCCAATGTCAAAAGGACAGCTTCTTCTGCTCTGCTGTCTGATTTCTGAATGGAAAATGAACCACAGGCAACAGCGTTACTGTCTCCTATATTATTGCACAACATTACGTTTCAGATTTTTTTTTTGAAGACTTTATTTAAAATTTTATAACCTGAATACAATAGAGAATTACATTTAAAGAAAAATTTAAAAAAAAATTACAATATTACATCAGAAAACTACACAAAATAACCCCTCCCCCCCCCCATTAATTGTAACACAATATTAGTAATCTAACTTAAAATTACGTTTCAGATTAACCAAAAACCGAAATTCCAAATATCCAAAAGTTTTTTCAGGTGAGACATGACGTCACAATTTGAAAAAAAGTTGAAAAATATTTACCCACCGTGCTCAAGTGGGGCTACAGGGAATCAGTTTTACAAAGGAGACATTTGCCCACAGGTTACACATTGAAGGAAAGGATAGCACTGGTTATTTATTTATAAATAGTCATTTTTTGCCATGAGTTACAGCAACTTTGTGATAAACTGTATTGTAGCATTCTCAGAATTTGCATCGAATGTCGCGCTCTCTCCCCGCTCGCCCGTCCAAGTCATGCCCTCTCCCCGCTTGCCCGCTAGAGCCGCTCTCTCTCCCCACTCACCCAAGCCACTCCCTCTGTCAAATACCCTTTTAGCGGGGTTGGTAAAATTCTCATTCCACTTACAGGTGAGGTGAGACCTCAGGCTCCCGAGCGGATTGGCGATGGTGGTGGGGAGGTGTCAGGGATCAGTGACAGCCAATACAAATATTCTCCTGATGCTACTGGGCCTGCTGTAGAGAAAATTCCCGAATAAATTAAAAATCCACTTATCCAAGATAGGTCCAGTCCTAAGCATTTCAGATAATTGGAAATATACTATATTTGTTTATTTTCAAATGCAATTGTTAGCAATATTTGCACCTGTAATGCTGCCACAAAACCACAAATTTTGTGACATGTTCATGACAGTAACTTCTATTTATAATCCTGATTCAGATAATGCAACATCTGTAGGAAGTAAAGGGGAACCAACGACTTGGGCCTGAGCCCTTCGTCATGGTACATTATTGCACTACAATCATAGCGTATGCAGGCTTTCCTGTTTGACTCCTCGCTCTAGTGAACCTCTTCCAGCTCCAGATGCGTCCATGAAAACTGAATCACACCAGTTATGACCTTGAAGGGTGTAGAAGCAAGCTCACTCAGAGAATTTTGGATGGGATTGTAAAGATAGGGTGAAAGATCAGGGGAGTGTTACCAAGTAATTTACTCCAGAGAGCCGATGAAAAGCGGCATGGATAGCATAGTGTTTAATGCAATGCTGTTACAGCCCCAGTGATCAGGACCAGGGTTCGAATCCCACGCTGTCTGTAAGGAGTTTGCATGTACTCCCATTGGTTTCCTCTGAGGGCTCTGGTTTCATCCCATCGTTTGAAACGTTCCTGGGATTCTAGATTCACAGGCTCATGGGCTGAAATAGCCTGTTACTGTGCTGTATGTCTAAATTTTAAATAATTTTTTTTTTAATTTAAAATTAAAGACAAAATGCATCAAACAGCACCCTGGACTTAGCCTTTCTATCATTAAGGTTCAAGATTCCCTTCATTGTCACGTAATAATACATTAAAAATGTAACTTACATCATACACATCGTTAAGCACAACTGGAAGTAATTGTGTAAACTTGGAAATAATGGAGGTCAACACTCACAGCCTGCATTGAATGTCCGAAACTGGGAGGTATAGAGGGAACCTGTTGGTGGCTGCAGGAAATTGTGAGCCAAGGATCAATGTAACAGGCAATCTCAGAATCAGATTCAGAATTTATTGTTATGAACAAGTCACAAAATTCGATGTTTTGCAGCAGCTTCATCGAGGAAATATTCAAATTATTACCATATTACCACATCACTATAAGAAATGTAAAACTAATAGTGCAAAAAAGTTAAGGAAGTATCAAGGGTTCATTGATTAATTCAGAAATCTGATGACAGTGGGAAAGAAGTTGTCCTTTTGCCGCTAAGTACTCATCTTTGGGCTCCTGCACCTTGATGGTAGCAGAGTGAAGAGGGCATGACCTGGATGATGGGGATCTTTGAGGATAGACACTCCTTTTTTAAGACATCGCCTCTTGTAGATGTCCTTGATGGAATGGAGTCTGGTGCATATGATGTTGCAGGCAATTCTCTGAAGTTTATTGTTGTCTTCAGAGTTGGCACCTCCATGCCAAGCAGTGATGCAACCAGCCAGAATGCTCTCCAGGGTACACCTGTAAAAGTTTACGAGTCTTCAGTGATATACTGAATCTCCTCAAACACCTCACAAAGTATAGCCGCTGGCGAGCCTTCTTTGTGATTGCATCAATGGGGAGGCTCCAGGACAGATCCTCGGAGATGTTCACACTCAAGAATTTGAAGTTGTTGACCCTCTCCGCTACTGAGCCCTCGATGAGGACTGGATTGTGTCGCCCTGCCTTCCTCCTGAAGTCCACAATCATCTCCTTGGTTTTGCTGACATTGAGCACAAGGTTGTCGTTACATCATTCAACAAGCTGATCTATCTCCTTCCTATACGCTTCTTCATTGTCATTTGTGATTCTGCCAACAACTGTGGTGTCATCGGCAAACTTGTAGGCGGCATTGGAATTGTGTCTGGCCACACACTCATGGGTGTATCACGAGTAGAGCAACTTGCCTCACAACAGAAAGCTGTACTCATTGTCAATTTGATCCAAGACAATAGCTGAATTGAGCGGCTCAGAGTTGATTTTCTCCAGGATGTTCAATTCCTCTGCCAAAGGAGGAGCTGCATGTAGGTTTCTCTTCCCATTGCCCCGTTGGTTCCCCCATCCTCACTGCCTGCCATTTACATGGAGAACTCTGGGATGATGTGTGAAATCCCTGTGCAGGAAATTATGAAGTTGTTGGTGTCTTTTTGATGGCCATAGACAAAGGTTGTACAGTAAACCCCCTAGTATCCAGCCCCATTGGGGATTGGTAGATGCCAGATAAGTGCATTTTCTGTTTTATTAAGATTTACAATGCCTAACTAATGCACTTGCATTAAGAATAAACATTTTAAAAGACAAAAGACTGAAATATTATACTGTACTTACACAACAAAGTTCACTTATATGAATATATAAACTTTAAAACATTGTACTTTATTTTCAGTCACATTCTTTGAAAACATTTAACTATCGCTGCATCTACTGGTTCCTCCTGCTTCCACAGAGCTGCCCAAAAGATGAACAATAACATTATCGATAGTTAATCCCGCCCCAACTTCCCCCAAGTTGACAGATAAAGCCTTTGACTGGGGTGACTCTCACTAAGCAGGGATAAGGAGACACTTTAAGACTCACCTCAATGGCAAACGGCATCAACCACCTCTTCATCCTGGGCAATGCCATTTTATTCAAACACAACTTAACTCAATTTTTATTTAAACGGCTGCTATGAGAAGTGCATGAACAAAGCACTCCATGGGCTGAATATTTCCTCCCATCTTCACCAAAGGTTTTGGTGTTACTTCAGAGAACATTTACAATTTTAAACATACAGATTTTTTTTTCTATTATTTTAATTTTTAAAACTTATTTCTCTTGATTTTGTTCTGTGCCGGTTGCTTGAATTCTGGATAGCAGGAGTTTTACTGTACTTCTGACTTACATCAATTCAAGAACAGAAGAGTGGCAGTGGAATGTCGGAGACCTGGTAGATTAACCCTGAAATATGGTCAGTGCACAGGGAGAAACTCTTTGTTCTGCTTCTCAATTTTGAGAGCTCTGCAAATTACATTGCTTTGCAGTCTATATCAAGCAACTTAAATTCAGTTGTATATTTCTTTTTCATCGGCTGTCAGTGAGTGAAGACCTATCATTTGACATCTGCAACACTGTGGTACACTCCATGGCATTTTTTGGTTATTTTATTGTTTTACCCCATGTGGCCAGTTCTGCTATTCATTCCATCAGATGTCACTTGCCCTGGTGCATCACAGTTCACACTTACACTCTGAATTTCACACTCACACTTCACATTATCAGAATCCACACTGTCAAAAATGTGGTCACCTGACACACATGATGCACTTTTAATAGAGTGGTGCGACACTGACCATATCCTCAATTGCATTTCTTTCTTGTGACGCTCACTGCCAGTCACCCAGCTGGCAAAAAGAATCTGGTGAACTTTACTGCAAATAAGAGCTGAAAGAACAAAGCAGAGGAAATGAGACCTGAATTTATATCGCACCTTCCTCAACCTAGAATGTGCAAGCAAGAGAAATGAAGTCGCCGTCACAAGTTAGGAAATGCATTGCATGCCTGTTTGGATGTAGCAAGGTCTCATGAGAAGCAAGGCGAGTTTTGTAGGCAATCTACTTTTGTTCAATGACAGGGAAATAGCCGTAAATTGAACCTTCACCCTGGATTACTAACTGCAATTTAAAGGACAATCAGCAGATGCCGTTGAATGTAAGGCCATATGGTCTGCATTATCAGTTCAATGTTCTATGGTATCTGATTCATTGTCTACATTTCAAAATGACAATGCTCAGAAATGCAAACTTAAAACATTCCAATACAAATGTGCTTAATTTGTCTCAAGAATGATAACTCACAGATCATTAATGTCCTTCAGGGAAGGAAATAGAACCCCAGAACCATAGAACATTACAGAACAGAGACAGGCCCTTCAGCCTTTCAAGTCTGTGTCGAACTGTTATTAAGATTAGTCGAGGAAATGATAGAGTGTTATTGATTCTCCTGACAACTGAAGGGAGTCAGGGACTAGTTTGTGGCAGCTTGTGTTGGATTCAAGATGGATGCCTCCACACGGTCGTGTGTGTGTACTTTAATTAATAAAGTATAGCTGTTTTAAAATAACCCAAGTTTCTTTATTACAATAAAAGGAACATCACATGGTACCAGGAGTGGAAGAAACACCAGGAGTGCAGAGTGAGAATCAGTAGATAGCAGCAGAGACATGAAAAGTGTGAAGAATCCTGGTGCTGTAAATTGGAATGGAAATGTCAACCACGAGTGGAGGTTTCTCAAAGATACATGCTGTACCTGTAAGCCATTCAACTCAATAACAAATCTGATGCATACAAGATTGCACTGCTACTTACAGTGGTGGGATTTCAAGCACTAGAGGTCTTCAATATATTTGCTTTTGCCGCGGTAGAAGACCAGGGCAAGTTCGACAAGGTTATCAAGGTGTTTGATGAACACTGTTCACCAAAGAAAAATGAAACATTCGAGAGGCTTGTGTTTTGCTTGCGCACGCAGCTGCAAGGAGGGAGCTGTGATACTTTTTTAACCGATTTGAAATTAAAAGCAAGAACATGCAAGATTCGCTGCAAGATTCAACGATCCGTGATCAAATTGTGTTTGAGATTATTGATAAGAAAGTGAGAGAGAGGTTGCTGCGAGAGCTGGAGCTGTGAAGGTATGCCTGTGATTTAGCTCTGCAGCATGCAGAATACTTTGGTGCGAGTGCAAAAGCCAGTGAAAATGAAGGCAATGAAAACAATTCCCCACCGATGGAAGAGTCTGTAATAAGTGCAAAGGTCAGAATCATGATGCAAAGCAATATTTTTCCAAAAGGAAACAAAGCAGAAGTGAAAGCATGCATACTGTACACACTATAGAATAAACTGTCTTCAGTGATACCATTTTCATTGCTATGATAGTGCAGGAAGATTATAAACTAACGCCAAGTGTGCACAGAGTTGAGCAGGATAACATGACTGCGTCATTGCATACAAATGGAACAAATATTCCTTTCAAGCTGGGAACAAGGGCAAAGGTCAATTTGATCTGTGAGCATGACATCAGGACAATGAAGATAAAGCCATACATCCATGGCTCAAAGCCTGCAATGGACAGGATATCAACACAAAAGGTACATGTAAACAGATGGACACGAATGACTGCAGGGTGATGAAGCATCTGAAAACTTAAGCCTAGTCAAGAGGGAAACCTACTGCGTTAGCTGATGTGTTACCCGAGGCAATGATGCAGAATGAAGCACACAATAAGAGTTCCACAGAGATAATGTGAATCTCCACATGAATCTGATCACTGTATCTCTTCCCATATCCACAAGAAATCCAACCAGATCGCAACTGAAACAGAAAAGGAGATAGTTCTACAGAATGTTATGAAGAATCTCAATAAAGGAAGCTTAGAGGTGAATGTTAGCCATACTACAACATCAAAGCTGAGCTGAGTGTTGTCAATGGGCTTCTACTCAAACAGAGCAGAATTATCATTCTTCAATAACTGTGACAAGAGATGCTGAAAAGGGTGAATGAGGGGAACCTCGGAATGGAAAAATGCAAGAGGAGGGCTGGAACTGCTGTTTATTGCCCAGGGATAAATAGTGGCATTGACAGGATGGTTTCAAGGTGTGAGATCGATTTGAAACATCACCAAAAGCAGACAAAGGAACCCAGGATAAGAGCTGATGTACCAGCAGAACCTTGGCAGAAGGTTGGGACTGATCTGGTCCACATGGATGGAAAGAATTACTTGCTGGTTATTGATTATTTTCAAACTATCCAGAGATTGTGCTGCTTCCTAACATGTCTGCTGTTTGTGTGATCAAATGTATGAAATTGATCTTTACAAGGCATGCACTTCCTCAAATAATCTTCAGTGACAATCGACCATGCTACAGCTGTAGAGAATTCTAGAACATTCCAGAAGAGTATGATTTTTAACATGTGACTTCAAGTCCTCTACATCCACATTCAAACGATAAAGCAGAGAATGGAGTTCACATAGTTAAACAGTTACTCAAGAAAGTACAAGACAGTGGCTCAGATCTTTATCTAGCTCTATTAAGTTACAAAGCTTCGCAACTTGAACAAGGCATGTCACCCCCTGAGCTTCTGATGAGTCATAGACTATGCACCACACTTCCCCACTTTGCAGACCCAAACAAGAAGAGAGATGTCGAAGATGTCAAATGGAAACAAAAGCATCTAAAAGCAAACTATGACAAGTCAGCAAGAAGCTTAGTGCCACTGGCACAACATGACCCAGTAAGACTCAGAGATTCCAACACTTGGGACAAAAAGGCCGCTGTTCTGGAGGCAGTAAATCCAAGATCCTACACAGTCAGAACAGAAGATGGTCAAATACTGAGGAGGAATCAAAAGAGCCTGCTGAAAATGCAAGGGACATAGTGGTAACAGACAAATGCAGAAGATCCAGCCTGCACAGCAACAGAGGAAACACCACCAGTACTAGTCAGTAGTGGACCAGCAGAGTCAACACAAGCGTATGTGTTAAGGAGATGCACATGTGTTATCATAGCACCTGACAGACTGAATCTCTAAAAGAAAAGTAACTGCACACTTAAAAAGTGTGTGCTGCTGACATTTATATTTGTGTTGAATTGTAAATTGAAATGAATACTATATTAATGTGTCATTTTGTTAGATTAAACACCTCAAGTAAAGGGGATGTAGTGATAGAGTGTTAGTGTCACTTCTGACCACTAGAGGGAGCCAGAGATGAGTTGGTTGGAGTTGGAGTCAAGATGAATGCCTCCACATGGTGTGAGGTCTTTAACTAATAAAGTATAGTTGTTTTACAAGAACCCAAGTTTCTTTATAGCTTAAAAGAAACATCACAGTCCCCACTGACCTGCACCCAGTCTACATCCCTCCATACCCTTCCATCGATGTACTGGTCCAAATTATTCTTAAATGTTAAAATTGAGCCTCAGTCACCATCTCAGCTTCCATCTTTACCCAGTATTCCTCATGTATGGCTCCAGGACTATCAATGATATCATTTCTACTTCCTCCTTACATCATGGCAGTTACAAACAAAAGCTGGATTTGCCAGTGATGTACGCATTCTGTGATTGAATTCAAAATGAATCTTACTTTCCTTACACAGTCCACTGGATGTATAGCTCCACAGCAAAATATATTGAATATTAATAATATTAAAGATGGTTACAGAAGGACTTAGACAAATTAGGAGAATGGGCAGAGGAGTGGCAAATGAAATAAGATGTTGGAAAATATACAGTCATGCACTTTGGGAGAATAAATACACAGGAAAACTATTTCCTAAATGGGGAGAAAATTGAAAATACCAGATGCAAAGGGATCTGGGAGTTCTCGTGTAGGGTAGCCTGAGGTAAACTTGCATGTTGAGTTGGTGGTGAAGAAGGCAAATGCAATGTTGGCATTCATTTAAAGAGGAATAGAATATAAGAGCAGGGATGTGATGATAAGGCATTAGTGAGACCTCACTTGGAGTATTGTGAGCAGTTTTAGGTTCCACTATTAAGAAAGGATGTGCTTAAATTCAAGAGGGATCAGTGGAGGTTCACAAGAATGATTATTGGAATGAAAGGATTGACATATGAGGAGCATTTGACAGCTCTTGGCTTGTGCTCATTGGAATTTAGGAGAATGAGTGGGGGTTATATTTCATTGATTCATTTTGAATGTTGAAAGATGTACAAAGGTTGTTTGCCATGATGGGAGAGTCTTGGCTAAAAGGAAACACCTTTGGGATTAAATGGCGACTGCTTAATACAGAGATGTGGAGGAATTTATTTAGTCAGGGGGTGTTAAATCTGTGGAATATGTTATCAAAGGCAGTTTTTGAGGCCAGGTCATTGGGAATATCTAAGGCAGAGATTGATAGGTTCTTGATTAGCCAGGGCATTCAAGGGTTGTGAAGAGAAGGCTGGGCAGTGGGGCTGAGTGGTAAAACAGATCAGCTCATAATTAAAATGCAGGGCAAACTCAATAGACTGAAAAGCCTACTTTTCTTCCTATGTCCTTATGGTCTTATAGTTTTAATGTGGTTTACCCTTAACTGATCTCTCAAGTGGTCTTGCAAGACACCCATTCAAATGAAAACGACCACAAGTGATTCAGTAAGATTACATATCACTGCTTAGTTTTTTTTCCACATAAAAGTAACCAAGCTGAATATTGAAATACAGGACGTACCAGTGAAGTTGTGTGAATATACAAGGTCTCTGAGTGTTTTAACGCAGAACCTCAGTGTGATAGTACAGATCTATCACCAACATACATAGTGTATATAGTTACTGTATCTAGACTGTGCTTACAGCGATTGGCTGAGAGCTAAGCCACGCCTACTGTCTGGGCCTTAAAGGGTTGGGTCCCTAGCCAGGTCGGATCATTCCGGACTGGTCGGCCACCTGTGAAGAGCTCCTGTCTTTTGCTAATAAAATTGTAGAGCTCGTCGAAAGAACCGAAGACTTGTTGATCCAAACCAAGACTTTTATTAGCAAAAGACAGGAGCTCTTCACAGGTGGCCGACCAGTCCGGAATGATCCGACCTGGCTAGGGACACAACCCTTTAAGGCCCAGACAGTAAGCGTGGCTTAGCTCTCAGCCAATCGCTGTAAGCACAGTCTAGATACAGTAACTATATACACTATGTACATTGGTGATAGATCTGTACTATCACACTCAGGAAACTCAACGCCATTCTGGACAAAGCTGCTGACTTGAATGGCACCCTATCCATTATCCTAAACATTTATCTGCTCTATCATACAGTCAATCCATAAAATGCACCAAGGCTACTCTGACACCTCCTCCCAAACCCACAACCTCTACCAAAAGGAAGGAATGGGCAGCAGGGTACACACTATCCAGACTTGGAAATATATCTCCATTATCGCTGGGTTTATTTCCTGGATCTTTCTCTCTCCCAAAGAGCATTGTGGCAACAATCTTAAGAGAAGAACTTCAGTTATTCAAGATGGCCACTACCTTCTCAGGGGCTTTGATGGAGCTGCTTGGATCCCAAATAGAGAATAAAAAAATACTTAAAGCTCCAAGTCATATTTAGCACATCCTATTGTCCCAGTATAAGGTGATTTTTCTCTTAAATGTGAATCCGATGTGAGTTACATAACTATAGGGCCTCATTATCCTTCACTGTGATGCATTTTAATTACTTTAAGCAAGGGATGATGTTTGAAATTTGATTGCAGCATATGACATGCATGACTTAAAGGGACATGGATGATATTAACATAATGTCATTCCTCACATACTGCCACATTTTGCAACAAATTAATTGGCATCAGGCAAGCTGCCTTCTCCATGCATATATTATGGAAATGAGGACCCAGAGGGTAGAAGAGCAAAAAATATGGCAAAGCCCTCAAGGATTTGGACGGAATGAGGGGGTAGACTGTGTGGGGCATTTAACCCTAAATCTCCTTCACAGCAAAAAAAATCTGTTTGTACAAATTACTCACCCATCTATCCATCTGTTTCAAGGAATACAGTCCTCTTTAACACCACTTTTTCCAATCTGCATTGAAATGTTGATTTTTGCAGTTTTCAATAGATATTCCTTTGCTTTTGAATTTAATTTAATTTTAATCTCGAGATACAGCACAACTAACAGCCTCTCTGGCCCACGCTACCCAAATACACCAATTACCTTCAATTTGGGGGGGTGGAGTGGGATGAAACCGGAGCACCCAGACAAACCCCGCACAGATCAGGAGAGGATGTACAAACTCCTCGCTGACAGCAGAGGATTTGAATCCAGGTGGCTGGCACTGTAATAGCGTTGTGCTAACCGTGGCACTAACCATGCCACTTATTGTGATATTGATAAAATATCTTCAAAGATAAACTCTTAAGAATGAAAGTAATATATCTCCAGAATGATATAGCTATTTAACACCATTACTAATACAAAAATATATCACATAAATATGATTGAGATGGTTTCACATCAAAGTTCTTTACTTTCCGCCTCTCTAAACAACTAAGCATTACAGAGGAATGAATTAATATTCGAGGTTTTGATAAAAGGATATAGAACTGATGTTCCATAAATATTCTTGGCCTGTTGTGTATTCCCAGAATTTTGAGTTTTTATTTCACTTTTCGAGCAGTACTTTGCTTTTGCATCTCGCGATAGACAAGAAACAATGACGATGTTCGGAATCTAGAGAAAGATAAACCGCAAAACTGCTCTTTTGTTCCACTTCAATATATTCAATCTGATTTTAACTTTAGTTTGCAGACAGATCTAAAGCAAGGCAAGTTAGAATTTTATCTACAACTGTAGAAATGAAGATGAAGCCCTGGATATTAACTCCCAGCCCTCCCTTAAATCCCCATTTTGCTCCTGTTGTGGGCTGGAAGCTGTTTGGAAAAAAAATAAGCATGGCCTAAAGGCACCAGCCAACATATGATCAGCTTCTGTTCCAACCCATGGAGATCTGGAGTTCAGACAAACAAAAAAAATACACTGACATTAAGACTGTTCATGACTTCAGGACATCCCAAAAGCACTTTACAGGCTATAAAATTCTTTGAAGTACTCCGGGGAACAACAAGCCATCTTTTGACCAAGCATAAAACAGGTTTCCAGACTCACAATGGAATTCAACAATTTCAGTTAATGATCATAATATTCCTTTTTCATCAGTGGACCCATCCTGCATATCTTGTTCCTTTATCTCACTCATTTGCATTGCTCTCTCTCTCTCTCTCTCTCTCTCTCTCTCTCTCTTTCTCTCTCTCTCTCACACACACACATCATTTAAGTTTTGCTACCCACTGGTCAAATACAGGCCTTCCCTTTTATTTCTTGCCTTCCCTCATTACTTTCTCTGCAACTGAGCTCCAACTCCTTTTCTTTCTCCCCCAGATGCTTCCAGTTCTGCTGAGTGTTTCCAGCATTTTCATTTTGTTTTTAAAGTGACATATTTTCTATTCTTCATCTGCGCACATTTTTTAAAAAAAATGTAAAAGCATCCTGTGGTGTTCACTCAAACCATCCTCAGTTGTATCCATTTATTTGTGGTAAAGTTCTAGTTAGTAATGAAGAATACAATGAGCTTGTCCCTGGGGTGACATCAGGAAACAACATGGAGTAACTGTTGTACTTTTTTTTTCTTGCTCGGAATTTGTATAGTTATCTAGTGTCAAATCAGAAAAAACTGCAGAAAAAGAACATGTCAGGACAGGGCGAAATGAGTTCCCCATTTCACTGAACCTAGTCATATTAACTTTATTCATTAATCAAGATGTCAAGTTTATTGTCATCTGATTACACAAGTACAATGCAACAAAACAGTGCTCTCCGGTCCTCCGTGCAAAACACGCAGACATACAGCCAGACATAACACACAAGACGGACAAACAATATGTATGCAGGGCAAGTATTCATCTATACAAATAAGTAAATAAATATTGTTTCCTGAATATCAAAGTCTTATATGGTGAGTGTGAGCAGTTCCTTTGATCGTTCAGCATTCTCATTGCCCGTGGGAAGATGCTGTTTCTCAGCCTGATGGTGCTGGCTCTGATCCTCCTGCATCTCTTTCGCAATGGGAGCAGCTGAAAGATGCTGTATGCAGGGTGGAAGGGGTCCTCAATGGTTTTGCACTCCCTCTTCCTACAAGGATCCCGTTAGATCACATCGATGGCTGGGTTGGAGACTCCAGTGATCCTCTCTGCCACTCTTATGGTCCTGTGGATTGTCCTCTGATCCATTTCAGCAACCTTGACACACTGTGATGCAGTCGACCAGATAGAGCTCCTGTAGAAGGTTGACATAATGGAGGCCAATTTAATGGGGAACAAGCCCCTTATCCTAAAATAATATGAATAATCCATTTCTACACCCCTGAATATAAAGAAATTAACCTCACCATGCAAGAATTGCTAAGAAATAAACCACTATACTGTTAGGCAGTTGTTATATCCTGATGTAATCAGAAGGAGGCAATAGGGGTTCCAATCGGAACAAAGAGTGAACCTTTGTTTCCATTTTATAACATATAATAATCCTCTAATCCCAGCATAAAGATAAATTAATTCTCTGATTCAAGTGTAATAATGACAGTTAATACTCAAATCCCAGTATAAAGGTGAGGAGTTCATCCTTTAATATCATTCTAATAACAAGAGGTTAATCCTCTCATCTCAGACTAACAATGAGGGTCAATCCCTTCACCCCAGTATAATAACAAGGAGTTCATCCTTTAATATCATTCTAATAACAAGAGGTTAATCCTCTCATCTCAGACTAACAATGAGGGTCAATCCCTTCACCCCAGTATAATAACAAGGAGTTCATCCTTTAATATCATTCTAATAACAAGAGGTTAATCCTCTCATCTCAGACTAACAATGAGGGTCAATCCCTTCACCCCAGTATAATAACAAGGAGTTCATCCTTTAATATCATTCTAATAACAAGAGGTTAATCCTTTCATTTCAGTATATTAATGAGGTAGATCTATGCATCCCAGAGCAATAATGAGGGGTTAATCTTTTGGTCCCAGTGTAATAATGAGAGGTGGATCAACACAACCCAGTGCAATAATGAGGGGTTAATCCCCTCAAACTACTAAAGTTATGAGAAGCCAATCCCTATTCAATTGGTTGCTCTTTATTCCTATATCCTATTTGAAGAGAGGTAGATTTAGATTAAAGTTGAAGCTAACTCTGAGCACTGGAAAATGAGTAAACAGGATTATATGTTGTTCTAGGTTCGAAATTTTGATTCAGTGGGCAGCACAGTTAGCTTAGCAGTTAGTTCGACTGTCTTACAGCCCCAATGACAGGGTTCAATTCCAGCACTGTCTGTTAAGAGCTTGTATGTTCTCCCTGTGTCTGTGTGATTTTCCTCTGGGTGCTCCGGTTTCCTCAGAGGTGTACATTGGGGTGTTTGGAGGTGGATTGTTGTATTGTGGGAGGGGGGCATGAGCTCATGGGGCAGAAGGGCCTGTTACTACGCTGGACATCTAAATCTAAATATATTGCTGGGTATGAGCCAGATGGTGACCTCAACTCCTGACCTTTGCAGAAGATGCCAAGCTGGTCGAGGGAATGATACTACTGGTAAGCAACTCATTCACTAGGGCCATGCAATTATATTAACTAAGTTGACTGTAACATCTGGAAAGGTCCCATGGGATTTGCTCATCAGTCCCCAGATGTCTCTACCAGTTTAGAGGGAAGGTAAATCTTTTTTCACTTTATTCCAGGGTTCTCCCTCACCAGAATTTTTATGAGTAGCTGTTAATAAGAAGCACCCATTCCAACTGCTAAGGTCTTGAGCAGATGAATGACTCCAGCATTTGGCTCAAGAGAGTTCACATCGGAACACAGCAGCTATTCATTTTTAGGTCAATGATGAGTGCTGTTGGCTCCCAGCTGACCTCCAATTAATTAAATCTACTTTGAAACAATCTCCCTACATGCAGCCCATCAGAGTTACCCAAAGCAAGGCCATCAAGTCTCCCTCTACCAGAACAAGTAACAAGGACAGAGCAGTGGTTCTCAACCTTTTTTTTTCCATTCATCTACCACTTTAAGTAATCCCTGTGCTGTAGGTGCTCTGTGATTCGTAAGGGATTGCTTAAGGATGTATATGGGTGGAAAGAAAAAGTTTGAAAACCACTGTTTTAATCGTACTTTATTGATTCATTATGTGCATGGTTTCATAACTCCAAAGGAAATGAACCCATGACAATTTTTCTCAAGCAAAATATTTCAGTAACAATTGGGTCTAGAACAGTGATTCTCAACCTTCCCTTCCCACTCGCATACCCTTACTAATCACAGAGCGCCTATGCATAGGGATTACTTAAAGTGGTATGTGAGTGGAAGGAAAAAGGTTGAGAACCACTGGGATAGAGGCTGTTTTTTTGAAACTTCCCTCTTGTAGGTGCCCTTGATGGAGTGACTAACGTCCATAATGGTGATGGCTGAATTTACAACTTTCTGTAGCCATGTCCTGTCCTGTACATTAGCACCTCCATGACAATCACAATGCTGTCTGTAGTACACCTGCAGAAGTTTGCAAGAGTCTTTGGTGGCATACAAAATCTCATCAAACTCCTCCTGAAGTATAACCACTAGTGAGCCTTCTTCATGATTCCATCCCAGAACAGGTCTTCAGAGATGTTGACACTTAGGAATTTAAAGTTCTTTACCCTTTCCACTGCTGACCCTTGATGAGGACTGGTTTGTGTTCGCCTGATTTCTTGCCCCTGAAGTCCACAATCATTTCCTTAGTTTGTATAATATTGGGTGCAAGGTTGTTGTTGTGACACCACTCAACTAGCTGATCCATCTGTGTTTCTGCCAACCACTGTGTGGTGTCTTCAGCAAATTTGTATGTGGCATTTGAGTTGATCCCAGCCACACAGTCATGGGAGTAGAGAGAGTAGGGCACTGGGCTAAAGATGCATCCTTGAGGTGCACCTGTGTTAATTGTCACTATGAAGATGTTGTTAACGATCAGCACTGACTGTGGTCTTCCGATAAGGAAGTCAAGAATCCAGTTGCACAGGGAGGTGCAGAGGCCCAGGTTTTGAAGCTTGAGAGGGCGATAAGATTGAATGTTGAGCTGTAATTGATGAAAAGCAGCCTGATGTTGCTGTTGTCCTGGTAATCCAGGGCTGAGTGGAAAGCTGTGGAGCGATTGGGGTAATAGGAGAATAGGAGAACTCAGACCTGACTCTAACACCACTACAGATGAATAGTCTGAGCAGTATAACTATGTGGAAAAGCTGACATACATGAAGGGCAGGCCTTTGGGTTGGCCAATGGAGGTGTCTATGAAATGATAGTTATAAGTACAAAATTGGGCAAATTCACTCCCAGTCTTACCATAAAGATGAGATTTGACACAAGAATGGTGTGATAATATCAGATTATTATTTCAAGGCCTACACCTGCTTGTTTGTTTCAATTCATTGGGTAAATTGAGTATTAAATGTGTATTCCTACACAAAAGCCTATCCCACAGAATCCATAGGAAGCAAAGATATTTAACCAAGGTTTCGGGCCTGAGGCCTTCATTATAGCTTCACTCTCTCCATTTTCATTGTTCTATCTTCTGGGCAGAAAAGCACCCACCTCTGAAATCTTCCTTTCCATCCTTACTCGGATCTAATACTGGTGCCCAACTGATTGGGCAGAAGTGGATGAAATGCAGGTCCTAATATTCAAACACATCTGTTTCAGACCACACAGAAGATCAATAACTCAGTAATTACAGCTCTTCAAACAAATTCATGTGCTGTGGAATTTAGAACCAGGTCTCCTTTGACTAAATGTAGTGCCTTCTGCAGAAAAATGTCATTGACTGCAGAAAAGTATCCAATGCAGGAGGCTCAAGAATAATAAATAGAACTGATCTCTTACCAGTGTGCTGACTGGCTGCATCACGGTGTGGTGTGGGGACACCAACGGCCTTGAGCTTCAACCCTCCCTGCCAACGAGAACAGAGAGCAGCAGCAATCATCAAGGAATCACACCACCCAGCGCATGCTGGGTTCTTGCTGCTACCATCAGGAAAGAGGTCGAGGTGCCACAAGACTCACACCACAGGTTCAGGGACAGCTGGTACCCTTCCACCAGCAACAACAAACTCAATCAGGGACTAATTTAAGGACTCTTACTTTTGCATTCTATTGATTTTTCTTCTCTCCATGTTGAACAGTCAGTTTGTTTACATTTCTTTATTTGTGTGCAGTTTTTTTTTGCACTACCAATAATTGGTAGTTCTGCTTCACCCACAGGGAAAAGAATCTCAGGGATGTATGTGATGTTATCTATGTTCTCTGACAATAAATCTCAAATCTAAATCTTATCCCTGGCAGGTGCCAATAGAACTATTTGTCTATTGATGAATTTCTCATTTTGGCGCCTAACTCTTAAGAGCTGTATTGGCAACATCATTCAACTTGAGAACATAGCCTGAAATGGCCAATCTTCAATGCTTTCAACGTTCATAGTCTTCTTTTACTCTCTCATAACATCTAAAAATAAATACTATGGGATAGAACTTATATTATGCAACACAATCATCTGGGAGATTTTTACTGGAGAGAAATGGTAACTCTGGGCAAGCATAAGAAGCCCATTCCTCCTGCTGCTGTGATGAAATTGCCTCTCTAATGTATAAATGTAATTACACACTTAGGAAACAGTGTGAGATTTGAATGCAGGTGCAGGTCATAAACTTCAATGCTCTGCATTTTTTATTCTAATTTACACAAAGAATTATGCGCAAAATCACTTCCCCGAGAGCTCACACGAAACTGGTGCAACCCTCATGGAAGGTTATCTTAACATGCCAACTTTCAAACAAAAAAATTCATACATATCACAAATTAACAGTGTACTTTATTGAAATTCAATCCCAGAGTGATGAATAAACCATTTAAAGGATGAACAAATCATCATTAGGAATTCAAAATCTGAAATATAAAATAAAACCTATATCTCCTAATTCCATGTTATGGTTTCTTGATTTAATTACTAAAGAAAAATAATTGCCCTGCAGCAGAAAGGTCTCTTTCCTGGATAGTACAAAATTAAGGTATAAATGGGCTTTTTTTAAAATACAGGAATAGTGACCACAGGCTTAAGGATCTTTTGAATTAATTTCCACTTCACCAAACATATTGAATGAAAGAAAGTCTTTTATTGCTAAATGATGTTTATCAACTTCAAGAAATTCCAAAGCACTTAACAGCCTGAACTGTTAGCTACTGTTTTAATGTAAGAAACTCAGCAGCACACACAAGCTCTCACAACCATGGCTGGGAGCCAGCCAAATCTATTTGACTAATAGATTTTATTTTATATTTCATGAGAGGCCAAGTGTAAGCTTGGACTCAAGGATTAACTTCCTATCTTGCAGCTGCAACGTCAATTCAGTTTACAGCTGCTGCCCGATCTGCTGAATGTTTTCACTGCTTTTGTTAAATTTAGACGTTCAGCATGGTAACAGGCCATTACAGTCCATGAGCCATTGCTGGCCAAATGCCCCAAATAACCCACAACCCCCGTGAATTTTGAAGGGTGGGAGGAAACCCATGCAGACATGGGGAGAACTGACAAACTCCCTACAGACATCGCCGGATACGAACCCGGGTCACTGGCGCTGTAATAGCATTGCGTTAACATTTTCTTCTCAACATCCACCTTTTCCAACAGGCTCAATATTTAATGTTTCAATGAGAACTTAGGAGAAGGTAGAACATGTTTCTTTTCTTCCAATATTCTGAGAGCAGTTCCAAAATATTTATAGATATAAATATATATATATATATATATTTGGGGCTTGTGGAATAGCAACATTTTTTTCTCTTTTTTTTGTATTCCCAGTATCTGCTGGGTATTTATTTTCACATACATTCTGTGTGCATTAATTTTCATTTAAGCAATGTTGTAAGAATGGCTTGCAACATAGTATATTTGAGAACATTAAATACTCTGGGTAAGTCTCAAACTTGCTTGAGTTGTTGATTCTCTTGTGTTCTCTCTGGCTGAGAGTAATATTTATCAGTTTGTCAGAATGCATTTCCCAAAAAGGTCAAAGGGCTTGCTAAATTGATCACTAAGGAAACACTGTGTTGCTGAACATTTTTGATTGTCTCAGATCAAGAGACCACTGGGTATTTTATGTTGCACAGGGCACTGAAACAAGGACACAGAGCCACAAAATAAGGGGCTGGTCATTTAAAACTGAGGTGGATAGAAATGTCTTCCCACAGTGGATAGTGAATTCTTTGCCACTGAGAGCAGTGGAGGCCAAATCATTTAGATATATTTATTATTAAAAAATGGAGGAAGAGACAATTCCATCATTCAATGAGATCCATATCAGTTAATCATTTTAGATAACAGCTATTTATTTTGTATTTAAAATTAACAAATGACCACCATCAATAGCAATTTTCTATACATGTTTCCCACCTCTATCCTTTTCATGCATGAGGAAACATTTTTCAATGTTGCTTGGTAAAGGTCTGCTTTTAATTGATAGGAATGCTTTCTTGCCCTAGAATCTCCAACCTGCGAAAATAGTGCATACCGGTAGCTAACTTCTTGAACTAGTCCATTTAATATCTGAATTTCCCAACAATTAACTGTACATTGGCCTCACAAATAAATGTCCAAAAATATTCTAGAATTATCAATACCAAATCAATTCTACAAAGACTAAATTTATCAATAATATTTAACAGCATTAATTTATTTTTTCATTCATTAAATTATAGTTTCCTAAAATTATGTCATTAATATACCAAAACAACCTGCTTCTCCCATTAGGTCAATTGGTCTGGTAATATATTTTTAAAAAATCAACAAGTTGACTTTGAATTTGTCACTGTGTAATGCTACTAACTAAAGGACCTGACTAATATCTTCCTGCAGTCAATAGAGAAACATAGGCTGACAATGTTCATGGTTCTTGAAACGCATAAAGGTCTTGCTTGTTTTTCCCCTTACGTTTACTAAAGTACTAAAGTTTTTTTTAGGAATCGCATTTCAGATCTTGCAAATGCTGCCGGCTTTGTACACAAGCTGGAATATTGTACTAAAGTTTTACTTGTATCATAATTACAATCCATTTGGCACAATCCATGTAAGTGCCAGAAAATGATTAACATATGACACTGTGCCATCTCTCAACTTTCCTTATCCCTAATCCAGATGTCTCTTAAACATGCAATTCTGTGATTGTATCAACCACAACTTTTGACAGTAGATATCACATTTTAAACTGGATAACAATTCGTTCAGAGTTCCTTGCTGGATATATTAATGACTGACCAATAACTCTGAGGCTTTATTTTGAATTTCCATATAAATAGGTACATCTTCTCTATGTCTGCCTTGTCAGATTTCAAGACCTCAATTGGGTCACAGCTTTATATTTCCTTCGACACAAAAGCCATGTCTGCCTTTGAATCCATTGCAATCCAAGAACAATCATGTTATCCTGTAATAACTTACTCTGTAAACCTATGCTAAGCCATTCCTGCTACTCCTGTGTCTTTGGGATATGGAGAGAAACATGCAAACCCCATACAGCCAGCAAAGGGATCAGGAATTAATCCAGATTATTAAATCCACAAAGCAGCAGCTCTATTAGCTGCGTCACTAAGTCAAGTCACCTTGTCAACCTTGTCTTTTCCGCAGAAAAATACAGCAGGCTGTACCAGTCTGATTCTCCATTCATTCCATATTATGATTGTTGCATCTTTCCCTGCATCCTGTTAACAATAAGAAAAAATCAGATCTTGTTTTAAGTCAGTGGATTCAGCACAAATGCTCTGTGTTTCTTTAAGGTCATTCCCCAGTGCTCCTGTGATTGGGTAATTCCACAGGAACAGTGGAATTGCACAGCAGGTACAGTTCCATCAGAAAGCAATTAATCCACAGACACTTTTTTTCCAATCAACATTGTCTCCAAATTAAAAACACAGCATATTGTCAACTAAACTGGCCTGAGTTAAGCCCAAAAACATGGGTCATCCTTTACTTCCTATAGATGCTGTGTTAGATTGGGCAAAAAGGCGGCAGATGAGGTACAATGTTGGAAAGTTTATTGTCATGTACTTTGGTGGAAGAAATAGATGGGCAAACTATTATTTAGATGGGGAGAAAATTCAAAATTCCAAGGTTCAAAGAGATCTGGGAGTCCTCATGCAGGATATCCTAAAGGTTAAGTTCCAGGTTGAGTCAGTGGTGAACAAGGTGAATGCAATGTTGGCATTCATTTCAAGAAGGATAGCATATAAGAGCAGGGATGTATTGTTGAGACTCTATAAAACATGATGGGAATTCTCTTGGAGTACTGTGTACAGTTTTGGGTGCCTTATTTGAAAAAAGGCAAGCTGCCATTGGAGTTCAGGAAGGATTTACCAGAATAATACCTGGAATGAAAGGGGAAGCGTATGAGGAACGATTGTCGGTTCTTGGACTGGACTCGTTGGGGGAACTTGTACGCCCGGACAGAGTAGATGTGGCAAGAATGTTGCCCATGGTAGGGGGTTCTAGGTCAAGAGGGCTTAACTTCAGAATAAAAGGGTATCAATTTAAAACAGATGCAGAAAACCTTGCGCTCAATGTCAGCAAACCAAGGAGAGGATTGTGGACTTCAAGAGGAAGTCAGAGGAACACGGCCCAGTCCTCATCGAGGGCTCAGTAGTGGAGAGGGTCAAGAACTTCAAATTTATGGGTGTCAACGTCTCCACATTGATGCAATCACAAAGAAGGCTCACCAGCAGCTATTGTGAGGTGTCAGAGGGGATTTGGTATGTAACTGAAAACTCTCGTAAACTTCTACTAGCATTCTGGCTAGTTGCAGGCACCAACTCTCAGGACAAGAATAAACTTCAGAGAGTTGTGAACTCAGCCTGCAACACCACAGGCACCAGATTTCACTCCATCGAGGAAATCTACAGAGGCAGTGTCTTCAAAAAGCAACCTTTACCCTCAAGGAACCCCATCACTCAGGCCATGCCCTCTTCGCTCTGCTAAAATCGGGAAAAAGGTACAGGAGTCTAAAGAAGAGCACTTAGTGGCACAAGGACAGTTTCTTCCCCACTGCAATCAGATTCCTGAATAATCAATGAACCAAAGACACTGCCTGTCCTTTCATGCACTATTGCTGATATTGTTTTTTTTATATATATATATAGTAAGATTGCTATAATATGTATGTTTGCATTTCATGACTTGTTCATGACAATAAATCCTGATTCTGATTCTGGAATGTCTTTAGTCAGAGGGTTGTGAATCTGGGGAACTTGTCACAGCCGGCTGTGGAATCAAGGTCATTAGATGTATTTGAGGCAGAGATTGACAGGTATTTGATTAGTCAGTGCATCAAGGATAACTGGGAGAAAGCAGGAGAGTGGGGCTGAGTGGGTGGATGGATCAGCTCATGGTTAGTATGGCGGAGCAGACTCGATGGGGCAATAGGCCTACGTTTGCTCCTATATGTGGTGATTTTGTGACCTGCTGAACTCCAGCACTTTTGTGCATTTCACTTGTATTAATACCGTTTCTCCATGTAAGGATGATTCTTATTAAACCAAGTGATTAAGTGAAGCAAAGAATATGATTATGTGAGACCGAGACAATTTAATAAGGAAAATAGCGAAGGTTAATAGTGCCATCATTTAACTATGAATATTATTGCAAAGATCAAAAACAATAACATTTGCAAGGAAATTAATGGTAAATATTTGCTGCATTATAATAAAAATGGAAGCTGTTTCCGAGCAACTACGCAAACTATTATTACCTCAGTTAAGCTATTACCCCTCATTTAAAGAAATGGCCTCTAATTCAGTTCCCAGGAATCACCAAATACATCCATTAGTTTACACAGCCATGTTTTTGTATATTTACATATATATGCATGCACTAATAGTCTTGAACTAAAAGATACAAGTTCTCTCTAGAAATCATCCTAAAAGCTGAATGTAAAGAATTATTCTATTTGTGATACCAGTACTCTCTGGTTAACGCTGTCTGCTATCTGAGCAGCTTTAGTAACGTTTATTAATTTCTTCAAACGAAATTCCTCTGTCCACAGTTTTAACAAATAGATTTAATAAAAGCAGATTAGCACACAAAAAAAAACTTTCATATAAACATGACAGTATGTTACAGAGATTGTACAACAGAGCTACACTCCCAAATAAATTAGATGTTAGATGTCAAGCAATAGCTGCCAAGAATAATCCGTAATAAAATGAGAGGAGTTCAAAATGAAATGGATTAGCAAAGTGGCCAGCTGCAGATATACACATGTAACACAAGAAAGCTTTGGCACTCATTGCTACATGGTTTTTGTTCCGATTACTGTTCTCAAATTACAACAATAAATTCATCTACTGTACATCTAGGTTTGTCAAATATACAATCCTTTTAATTTTAGAAGTGAAGGATGATATATACCAGACACCAACAGTCCATGAAATGTCTGGACTATACTTACAAACACATTAATAAATATTTCAATGCATCTCTTCTCATTTGCATTCTCTGGTACCTGGATTTATTGTCTTGGGGTCTGCTTAATAGCTCGGTATCCGTTTTTCAATCTCTCCTGTCATGGCAAATAGGTGTCATGACCAAAGAGAAACTTGTAATAATATCCACACTTCATATCCAGTTTGTTGTTCAGATTTCACAAATCAATTATCGAATCAACAACTATGGTGTTCAACTTGGCTCTTTGAGTTAACCTATCCTATTCCTTCCCCAGACTATCGGCACGTCCATTCAATTACAGTCTATGTGGGTTGGTGTTGATCACAGATAAAAGGTGTTGTGTGATTTTCTACCAACCTCAGAAATGTAATTTAGAGTGTTTATGTTAATGATATGCTTTGGTTGAAATTCATTGCACCTGTTTACTCTCTGCAAATGGAGATGGTCAAAAGCGTAAGTAGGAAAAACTGGACCTACTAGAAAGATCAGAGTTAGGATGAAATTCATAGAATGGGGAAAAGTTTGCTATAAATTGTACTCAAGAAGAAGAAGACAATATAACCAAAAGGAAGAAATGTAAACAAACTGAATGTGAAACGACAGGAACATAAATATTCAGTAATAGATAATGAGCAAAGTTCAAGTCCTTAAATAAGTTTCTGAATGAGTCTGTTGTTCAGGAGTCTGATGGTTGATATTCCTGAACCTGGAGGTTCGAGACCTGTGGCACCTGAACCTTCTTCCTAATGGCAACAGTGAGAACAATGTATTTTTGGACAGTTATTGGGACATTAATGCTTGATTCACCATATATCTAGTACCTCACAAGTGTATGAAATTCACTTTCACCACCAGACTTATTTAAGGACTTGAACTTTGCTCATTATCTATTACTGAATATTTATGTTCCTGTAGTTTCACAGTCAGTTTGTTTACATTTCTTCCTTTTGGTTATATTGTCTTTCTTCTTTTTTTTTATTATAATTTTTTTATTTTTCACACCATAAATCACATTAACCATGGTACACACTTTTTACTTTTCACACATATACAGTGCCATTTTCTCCCCCCCCTCCCTCCTCCCATCCCACCCTCCCTACCTCCCCCCTCCCGTCCATTTAAGGTATACATTCTAGGATACATTAAACCAGTCAGACAATGTTGTCATTTAATAAAAATACATCAGAAATTCTACTGAGTCCATTCTTTTCATTTCCTTTTCCTTCCGTTAACTTAGGTAATGACTGTCCCCGGTAGGTTTTCGCTATTGTATTTAATGTAAGGCTCCCAAATTTGTTCGAATATTTCAATATTATTTCTTAAACTATATGTTATTTTTTCCAATGGAATACATTTATTCATTTCTATATACCATTGTTGTATTTTCAAATTATCTTCCAATTTCCAGGTTGACATAATACATTTTTTTGCTACGGCTAGAGCTATCTTAACAAATCTTTTTTGTGCATCCTCCAAATCAATTCCAAATTCTTTGTTTTTTATGTTACTTAGGAGGAAGATCTCATATTGTCTTTCTTCTTGAGTACAATTACAATTTATAGTTACCAGTAATTAGAAATTTTACCTGGCCTGCAGGAAAAAAGAAACTTATAGTTGTATGTGATGGCATGTAGGCACTCTGACAATAAACTTGAACTTTGATTGAAAGCAGCACAATGGGACTTGCAGAACGGCAGCTGCAGAGAAAGCTTCATATATTGGCAGCGTTGACACACTGATCAACTAGGATGGAAGGCAGGTTTTAAAAGAAACCTCCTAGTAGCCGTAGAAGACCCTTCTGAAATGTCCACAATGAAGATGAGGGATAATGAAGATGGTGGTGGGGAAGGGGCAAGGGTGTGAGGAGAGGGGTGTGTGTTGGGGAGAGATATCATCCACACAAATATCTCTCCTAATTGAGTCCAGTGAAATAAGTAGCCCCAAGCCACTGCAAGGCTCAAGATGATAATTGAGGCAGAGATTGACACACTGGTGTGAATTACAATCCACCTCATAAATCCTTTAGTGCGGTCAGCATCTCTGTTTCCACCACTCAATCCAGCAGCATAATCTAAATATCCACCATTCTCTGAGTGAAATAGGTCTCCTCTGATCCCCTTATTCCTTAACTTATCTCCTCTCATCTAGCTCTGATATGGGTAATGGTACTCTGCAGCCAATGCTATCTGTGCCCTTCATAATTTTAGATACCTCATTTATGACTCTCCAACCTTCTCCACACCAGGGAAAACAGACCCTGTCCTTTCTATCCTCTCCTTGTAACTGTAATGGTCCATCTCAGGTAACATCTGATGTATCTCCTCTCCACCTTTTCCAGAACAAGTACACTTTTTTGACCATGGCAAAGTTTCAGACATCTGGAGCATCAAAAATGGAAGCTGGCAGGTGTGGGGTAAAAACACATCTTGAGCACAGTAACTGCTAGCATCAGTGTAAGAGCAGAGATCCTTGGCCATCCCTGCTTGAGACACTCTTGCTTTCTTATGGGTACATAGTTGCTCCCCAATATTGGTGATGCCACAAACACATGATCACAACCTTCTCAGGTCAGTGCATAAAAGAGGGCACCAGCAGATCCAACTTCCAACTCACATTGACAGGAATGGAATCAAGCATCTCAAGTGTGCAAGTATTTTCTGTTGAGTAGGTAGGCTCATTGCCAGATTAATGAAGTTGATATCTCTTGCCAGCAGCAGAAGCTCTTTGACATTGAAGAGTTAACTATTCTTGTAGTGTCTACCACAATGGGCTGGAGGTAAACTTCCATGCAAATAGAGGCTATTCTTCCCACAGATGTAATTTTACTGCCATACAACACGTGATTGATATTCCAGTTTACCAATGCTTCCATGTAAACATTCAGTCTTCCAAACCGTGGCCTTCTCTACATCAGAGAGACTGGACGCAGACTGGGTGATTGTATCACTGAGCACCTTGGCATCAATGACAGGGATCTCTCAATGGCCAACCATTCCAATACTACATCCCATTCCTGAGCTGATATGTCGGGTCCTTGGCCTCATGTACTGTCAAACCAAGAACGCCTGTAAATTGGAAGAGCAACTCCTAATTTTCCATCTTGGCACTCTCTAGCTGGATGGCATTAATGTCAAATTCTCTGGTTTTTGCTAGCTTACTCCCCATTCTTTCTCCTCCATCCCTCTTTCCTCCAGCTCTCCACTCCATTCCCTCTCCATATCCCTCTCCCTTCACAGACCCATCCCCCCTCCCCTTGTTTGTTGGTGTGCCCTCCCTCCCTTAATCACCTATTATCTCCAGCCTGTGGTACTGTCCTCTCCCCACCCCCTCCCCACCAATTTGTTCAGGCACCTGCCTACATTTTGTCCATACCATACCATGATGAAGAGCTCATGCCCAAAATGTTGATTATATATCTTTATCTTTGCTCTATAAAGTACACCCTTTGAACTGCTGATTTTCTCCAGAATTGTGTTTGCAAACTACCATCAGGGGGCCAGTCACCACCACTGGGACAGCAGTGTAAACACTTGCCAATATGGGCTCGCGTTAGTCCTGTGTCCAGCTGTCAATTAAGGCTCCAAAATGCCAAACCAGATTCAGGAAAACTGGGGCGCTTGGTCTTATGAAAAGTGACAGGGGAAAACATCACAGAACACCAAACAGTTTCATGGCCACCAGAAATACCCAGAAGCCTCATAGCGAGAATGCACCTTATCTCCACTTATGGAGCCAAGAGCACTGTCATGACTCGGATCCACGCTGCTGAAGATCCAACTGCGCTGGGTAGGTCACGTCTCCAGAATGGAGGACCATCGCCTTCCCAAGATCGTGACTTAAGGAGTGTGTGCGGTATTCTCCAACACGCCAACTCTGAACGGGTGAAGCCAGTGACTCTGAGCCAGAGTCAACACCACGCCGTTGATGCGCACGGTGGTCTCTGGGAGCTGGTGGCAGCGGCATGAAGATTTGTGGCATGTGTGAGGAGGGAGCTCCGAAATACTGTCACCTACAGTAGTAAGTGAACAATGGGAGGGGTGCAAGGCCAGTGGTGTTTGACCAGTGGCTGGCACTGCTAAATGAGAGGCCAGAAATAAGTGGTGCCCGGGAGGCCAGGCCCTCGCTGGGGATCGTGGATCGGTGAGGGCGGCCTGGGCCATGGCAGGGAACAAGGGACAATGGGGGCAGCCAGGCCTGTGACGGGGAGTGAGGGGCACTGAGGTTAGTCTGGTGGGGCAAGGTCGGGGGGAGGGGCATTGCTAAAACTCAGCCTAGGGCCTAGGTTTTAGTTAATCTTCTACAGACTATCATGTTTTCATTCCAACATTCAGTCTTTAAATGGTTCCAATTTTCCTTTCTTCAATGCCTAACAAGACAATATATTTTGATGTAAGTGTAATTAGCTCCACTTAGTGGCCTGGTGTTCCCACAATAAACATGCCTGAATATTCCAAGTGCTTTCACTCCAGATCCCATTCACCACCTGCTCACCTCTATTCCATACTGTATATAAATTGTTACCCATAGCTCTACATCTCTGATAGAATAAATTTTTGAGATTATTAGTAAAAGGAAATTGAATATTTCCACAGTTCTGTCTTCAGTCAAGAAAACATGTGCTCCCAGATATATCAAAGATAAAGCCTCTTCTCGAAGCTGCAACATTCTTACCAAACCTCCACTATCCCAATGCACCATTTCCCAGAGGCGACACCAACCAACAACCTTTATAATCTCCAGTACTAATTTTGATTAATGACCTTAGGTGCACATTAACCTGATCGCACATACAATTAGGCTTGGAGTATTAGTAGCTGACTTTCCTAAGCCAGTTGACCTCTGTGTATATGGTATGACCATCAGTTGAGGATGGAGATCTTGTCGCTGAGGAGGACTTTGCCGTCTAAGCTGTGCAGCGGGCTTTGGACCTGGGGTGAGATTAGCGTATACAGAGCTGTTGTCATACCCACACTCCTGTTCGGCTCCGAATCATGGGTCCTCTACCGGCATCACCTACGGCTCCTAGAACGCTTCCACCAGCGTTGTCTCCGCTCCATCCTCAACATTCATTGGAGCGACTTCATCCCTAACATCGAAGTACTCGAGATGGCAGAGGCCGACAGCATCGAATCCACGCTGCTGAAGATCCAACTCCGCTGGATAGGTCACATCTCCAGAATGGAGGACTATCGCCTTCCCAAAATCGTGTTATATGGCGAGCTCTCCACTGGCCACCGAGACAGAGGTGCACCAAAGAAGAGGTACAAGGACTGCCTAAAGAAATCTCTTGGTGCCTGCCACATTGACCACTGCCAGTGGGCTGATATCACCTCAAACCGTGCATCTTGGCGCCTCACAGTTCGGTGGGCAGCAACCTCCTTTGAAGAAGACCGCAGAGCCCACCTCACTGACAAAAGACAAAGGAGGAAAAACCCAACACCCAACCCCAACCCACCAATTTTCCCTTGCAACCGCTGCAACCATGTCTGCCTGTCCTGCATCGGACTTGTCAGACACAAATGAGCCTGCAGCTGACGTGGACATTACCCCTCCATAAATCTTCGTCCGCGAAGTCAAGCCAAAGAGACATGGTATGTGTACTGTATGCATGCAAGCCCCTGGAATGTACGGTAAGGTTACATGGTATGGAAATGGACCCCATTTCTGCATATTTTACTGCACATTTGGGACCCATGGAATCCATAGACATACACTAAATCAGACTTTAACCAGAAGTTTGGGGCCTGTTATTAAGGGGCCTGACTTTATGTGAAATGTTAGCAGCCTTTTAGAGTTCCATCCTCCAAGTAGATGCTTCTTTAAGAGTCCTATTAATCATGTCTCTAATTGTTACTGATATTCTCAGGCCTCTGTCTAATTCTCTCTTTGGAATGCAACCTTTCATTCTGCCAGACAATCTTCTAACTATTTCAACCTCCATCATCTCTCTACACTCCCATCTCCCCACGTGATCTTTTCTCTCTTTCCCCACAAACATTCACTCATCCTAACTGCACTCCAACTCCTAACTGCTTACTTCACCAACTTCTACTGCAATCTCCATTCTCCTCAATGGTGGGAATCAAAAGTTGCAGGACCTTTGAGAGAAAGGTTTCATGTGTTAAATCTTGGGCCAAATATGCCATAGAAATTACTTCCTGAGGGCTACACACAAACCCATTTGCCCAATCACTGTTTTGTTTACAATGACAGAAAGAAGGGAAAAAAATGATGCCTTTCTGAACTTTTAAACAACACAAAATGCTTTAAACCCAACACCCCACTGTCATGATGCAGCACAGATTCATCACAAAAAAGAACCCACAGTGGAATAAACAACCAAGGAAGCTGTTTCTCTGTGTGTTAAGGAATGCACAATGCCAACATATCTTGAAGAAGGGCTCAGGCCTGAAACATCAGTTATACAGTAAATCTTTACCTCCTGTAGACGTGCGAAACCTGCTGAGTTCCTCCAGCATTTCTGTGTTTTCGCATAAGGTTAGCAGTCTACTCATTAACTATTACCAGGGACAAGGGAAAACAGACTCATTTGAAACCAGATTGAATAGCATTAAAACAGGAGCTGATATTAAGATATATGAGAGTTGCATATTAACTTCCCAAACAGTTGGCTTGCAGTTTCAGAACTGTGGTCCAGAGTCTAGCGGCACGAGGAGGAACTAGATGATAAGACGTGGAAAGGTAGTGAGGTCCAAAACACCAGATTGTGTAAGAATATGTATCTTTCTCAGCATCTATGGTGCTCTCCTTTTCAGAAAACACTATGTTCCACCCCTTTAGAACATTGTGTGGATGTGTTCACCATTCTCCCTGACCACAAGGGTCTCTGATGTTTTGAATGTTTCCCTAAAATGTACGTCACCTCAAACATGCTGAACCCAGCATGTTAGCTTTGGTATCCAGTGCAGGATCATGTTTATGCATAGTCACGGGTCCCTCTGGACCTCCTGCTCAGAATACAATGAAACAAGATTAATATACAGTCAACTCCGCCACTCACATGCACGTCTCTTCACAGATTTCTATATTAACTGCCTAAGTGTTGAAATTTCCACTGCTACCAATCTAATGGCATTAGTCCCATTGTCATTCTGTGAAGATTGATGAATAATATAGACCAGAGGTTAAAGTGTAAATATAAATCATAAAGAGAAACAGTGGCTGACACATGGAGTGATGGAAGAGGTGTCCAACCTGAAAAGTCATCCCACCACAAGTTCTGCAAGGCTAATTTGTTCTGTCCTCGTTCCTCTAACCATTGGTCCATATCAAACAGGATCAGGTCCTTCACCCATTGCCCCCCACTGTCACCCACCCCCATCCCTGCCAACCCTTACCTGCGCCAGATGCCGAGAGCCAGACAAGCTGACTGTCTACAAGGCTTGAACAGTGAGTCAGCATAAGATGTACTGCTCAAATCCTGTTCTCAGAACACCTGAGAGCCTGTGACAGGAGACAAGCCCAGGGACTGCTGTAAATAATCAAGAAAATAAAACAATTAAATATATCATAATTAAAGATGGATGAACCCATTTGGAATATTTAAAAGCATGAGACAAAATAGTTAAAAACTAATAACTTCACCTACCATTTATTTTTCACCAGGGTGACAAACCCTATTCCTGTGAATGGGGATTCCTCGATCGATTTTGACTGGCTTAGGACCTCAGAAGATTCCCAACATATTAGATGCTGGCCTTGCCCAGGATTTAGCGTGACTATGGAGCCAGCACAATTCAGCCCCAGGTCCCTCCCAACAGCCGATCATCCAGAGGTAGAGAAGCACTGTAAAGTGGAAGTGAGAAATAGCTGCGTTATTAAACAGAAAATAGTGGAAATGTTCAGCTGGTCAAGCAGAATCTGAGAGAAAAACAAAATTAATCTTCTGATGTGCCTCTATTTCTTATTTTATAATCCCCCTAAGGGTTTCTTTGTCTGAATGTTTGATGGCAACTGCTGATTAACTCTGGTGTGTTTCAGACCCCTGTGCTTTCCATTACCTTATATTTATAATGCCAGAAAAAGGAGGCCATTCGGAACATTGGCTCCCAAACAGACAATCCCATTCGTCCATCACTGACTTGTGTTAACTTTGCATATGAACTGAGTGCGTTGTGTGCGTATGACTGCAGTCACATGATTTTCCTGCCAGAGGAACTCAGCAGTTCAAGGAACATCAGTGGGGATAAAACTGATGCCGCTCAGCTCCCTGAGTTCCTCCAGCAGATTACTTTTTAGCACTAGATTCTGGCATGTGCATTCCCTTGCGTGGTGCCATTTACCCCATCCCTCCTCTCCTGGTTTCCTTTTGCTTATATTCTCCTACACATGCCCATCAACTCCTCATGAACTCCTTTTGGCATTAACAGTGGAGGATTATTTGCGGTGGCCAATCCAGGAATTAAACTGAAGAACCAGGGGTAAACCCAAGTAGTTGTGGAGAGTACAAGTCTGTGAACCTTAGGATGAAACTGGAATCCTGGCGCTGCAAGGCCAGCAGCACCATCTGCTGCACCACAATGCCACTTCCCAATGCACAGGCCAGATGCAGACGCATTCGATTTCCTCACTCCACCCCTGGAATCAGCATGGTGTCCAATGTTTTTGCTAGTTTACTAAGCCAAGGCATCTAGTACACCCTGGCTCTTCAGCCACATGCCAACCACAGCTGGCACAGCTTAGACTATCCCTTTGCAGTCTACTTTTGGTCTTGCTCATCACGACTAGCTTTTTAGATAACTGAATGAACTATTTTTTTAACTTAACCAAGACAAATGCAATCAGGTTGGTTGGTTATGAGGGTTCAGAATGTATCATTCGGTGGTATTCATAAAATCAGGCCTGCTAGCCCTGCCCTCTCTCTCCATAGGTGTTGCTTGAAGAAGTGTTTCAGGCATTTCCTCTTCCTTTTGCTAATTTCCAACATGAGCTGCATTTTACTTTTAGATTTAACTATGGACTCATTAATCTTAATAAGCTAGAAGCCAGCAGGGGAATTAAAAAAGAGAAATAAATAAAAATAACTAATTTTTAGATTATTGCTTAACAATGCAATTTATCAGGTTGTTGACAAATTTCAAATAAAATTTGGAAGACCTCTGGAGATTTTTATGTCTCTCAGATAAGATCAGCCTCACACTGAGTGAAATGTTTACTTAGTAACCTCAGAAAATAGATCGAGAGCTTAAAGTTGGTTTATTTAATTGCATTTGTTCTATTGGGCAGAGGAAGTTGGTCACTACGAATCCTGATATTTGCCACATCAGAATTATGAGGCTTGGTATCATGCAGAAGAATTTAGGAACAAGAGGAGGCCTTTCAAACTTATTCTGCCAGTCCATTGTAGCGAGGTTCCTTCTATCCTCCTCAACACTTTAATCCTCATACTCTTTGCTAATAATCGTCTGTCAGTGGGAGGGGTGGAATGAATAGCCAGTGCTTTGTGCCAAAACACTTCCTCAAGTTCCAAGACATCAACAGTTCCTTTCCTTCCCACAGAAGATGCTCGACTTACTGAATTCCTCAAGATGATGTTTTCTGATCCAGATGCCAGCATCTGCAGTTCCTTGTTTCTCCAAATTTTTATCAATGTCAGCTATAAAATGTTTTGCCCCCACTCCCAACCACAACACCTTTTTTGCTCAGGAGAAAAAGAGTCAGGGATTTCCTCTCCCCTTCATCTCTTGAACTGTTTCTTGACCCAAGTACTGAATGATCCCATTTCAGTTTTAAGTTGTAGCTTTATAGCTTAGACTTTCTCCTCCTCCCCCTTCCCTTTCCAAAGGGACACCTTCTGCCTTCAGCCCCACTCAATAACCCATTGTAAGTAAATCTAAATATTATCACAAAGAAAATATATTGAAAGGCAATCAGCATCTGAAAGAGAAATGAAAATTGACATTTTGGATGCAGTTTGAATTCAAGATGTAGGTTGGACACATTCCCTATGATTGAGCTGGGCAATGCAAAATACAAACAAGGCACCAAAGGAGAGAGGTGAGCTTTTTTGAATATTGAAGGTGGTTGTTGAAGCGGTCACACTGGAAATTTCAAGGCATGTGAAATGCACTGCAACCACAGCAGTTTCTTCCACATCCATTGAAAAGTGAATTCCACGTCATCACAAGATGAAGTAAATCACGTCCATAAACAGTTCCACCCCAGACAAGATCCCACCGGGGCACTCTCATTATTGAAAAACCATCAATGTAGTAAAACCCCTAGAATCCGGCACCTATAAAGATTGGTGGATGCCGGACAAGAGCATTTTCCAGATGGTTGATTCTTACTCTACAATGCTTAACTAATACACCTGCATTAAGAATAAGCAGTTTAAAAGAGAAAAAAAACAAAAATATTCTACTGTATTTACACTGAACAAACTTCACTAGCATGAATATATAAACCTTAAAGCATTTTACTTTAATTTCAGTCGCATTTTTAAAAAAACATTTAACCATCGCTGCATCTGCAGGTTCCTCCTCCTCCACGATCTTCCCAAAAGACAAACAATAGCATTATAGATAATTAATCCTCCCTTCCCAAGTTTACAGATAAAACCTCTGACCGGGGTGATTCATACTAAACAGAGATAAGGAGACACTTAAAAGAGTGACCCCAATGGCAAGCGACATCAACCAGCTCTTTATCCTGATTCACACAACATTTTTTTTCCGTTCCAAAGCAGATAGCCTCACATTTTTCGATGTTCTACCCTCACTCATTGAGCTTACTTGCATCACTTTGGAACCTCTCTCTGCCCTCATCACGACTCACATTCCTGCTTACTTTCATGTGATTAGCGAACTTAGAATTGATGGATTTTATTCCTTTCCAGGTTGGGGCCCCAGCACTGATTCCTGCATTGCCCCACAAGTCACACCCTGTTCACTCTCTGAAGCAGCTGCTAATGGTAAAACTGGAGGAAAGGAAGCAGTCTCTGGAAGGATCTGTGAAATTATTCAAAATCTTGACCGCCAGTTTCTCTCCATGATGATCACTGATCTAACTTCTTCTTGTTCACTGAATATGCACTTAAATATTCTGACTATTGATAAATTGTTTACATGATCAATTTCTGATTTGAATGTAGGGGTCCCTTTTTGAATTACTTTTATCGTCTTTGATTTGTTATGAAAGTAGAAAGTTGAGGTAATTTAACACTCTGATGAGAATTCTGTCCTTCTTTTCTCTTTTTTTGGCCAAACAGCTTCCTTCTTGGTAGTGGGTTTAATTTTCTTTTTCTATATAAAAAAATAATATAATATCAATCTGTTTGATTAAAATGAGGAGTACATTGGATGAAATGATATGATTTAAGTGTATTGTATCATTTGGAATTCAAACATATACCTGTATGTACTCTATATTTTTGGATGTGAAATTTCAATGTTAATAAAAATTTAAAAAAGAAAGAATAGATAAATTATCAGAAATCAACAAAGAACGTGTGACAATGTTGTTCTTAAAATGAAAAAATAGGAGTGTTAAATCTTTAAATTATTTAGTTGATTTGAAGGTGTGATTAGCAGGTCAAATGATATAGGTACATAGGTGAAACACGAAAGTCTGCGGACACCGTGGTTGAAGTAACTCGGCAGGTCAAGCAGTGTCCTTTATGTGGCAAAGATAAAGATACATAACCAAGATTTTGGGCTTGAGCCCTTCATCAAGGTATGGAAAAATGTCAGCAGGCATCCAAACAAAAAGGTGGGGGGAGAAGGGGTAGAGGGAGGAGCACTGTCCCAAAGGCAGGAGGTAATAAGTGGATAAGGGTGGGAAGGGGCAGCAGCAAGTAGGGGGAAGAGGGGCGGTTATCATACATAATATGCAACCAACATTGGACTTAAAGATAATTGTTAGTGTTCAATTTATCACTTAATTAATGTCCTATCTCTTGCAATGCACAATAAATGCTGAATAGTTAATATATGCAATCTTCTCATCAAAGGGTACAAGAGATAGAGAAGACTGAGAGGGAAGCAAAGAGAACTGATGTTTCCTTTTTCTGGATCTTAGGATAGAGGCTTAGTTGAGAAATGTTTCCAGCCACCTCAACTGCATGACAGATGCTGAGTAACTCAGTACAGTACATTCAAAGCTGAAATCAACAGAGCTTTAGACATGAGGAAAATGATACATTTAGGATCAAGTAGGAATGTGTTTCCATGATGAACAATGAGAGATCATCTTGGTGTCACGATCAGTAAACTTAACAGATCAATGTACATGTAAATCCATTGAAAGTTAAGGCTTAGCATCTAACAGCAAATCATATTCACATTAATTTTTCCATGTTGTACATGATGCAAGCCATTGCATTAATAAATTACATAAAGAAAGCCATTGCATTAATAGCATCAGGAGTTAATACAGGTATTGCCAAAGTTCAATTTATCTCTGCAAACCCTACTTGTCAAGGTCATATTATGGAGAAAGTTACGTAGTTCAAGCATAAAGTCATTCACAAATCGCACCAGTATTATGTTAATTATTTTTTTTGTGGCAGGTGTGTGTCATGAATTATTGCCCAGCCTTCATTTTGCTCTATAATAAATAGCTTGTTCTTGAGAGTAATCAAATGTCAATCAAATTTGTGGATCTAGCATCGCACACTGTTTAAAAATGGCAGACTTCCAAACCTGAAGGACACCGGTCAGTAGATTATTTCAAGGACAAAATGGATATTGCATAGTCATCATGAAGGAAAAAATATCTGTCCAGATTTGCTTCTTTACAGGAGTTCAAACCCATGTCTCCCCTTCAATCTCAGCCTCTGGATACCAGTTCATTAAATTAACCATGGTTATCATAAACTTGTCTGATTTAAGAAAAAAATGACAATATTAGCTTCCCCCTGCTTTAAAATGTTCTAAGCATAATATTCACAACATTAGGCATGCCATGAATTGTGTGTGTTAGGGCTGCTCCTTTTACAACTCAAACGATTACATGTGTGGTCTGTGAGGTTCTGTGCACAGCCCATATCAAGTTCAAGTTAATTTATCATCCAATTGTACAAGTACACTCAACAAAAGAGCGTTCTCTGGTCCTCAGTGCAAAACACTGCCAACACACATACAGACATAGCACATATGCAGACAAATGATACATATGCACAGTATGTACATACAAATATTAAGATAAATAAATATTATTGTTAAATAAATAGTAGAATCATGGAGGGTTGTTCAACAGTCACTGAACTTCCCATGACCTGTTATTTATTACACACGACAGTCTCAGTCCAAAGAATACAGCAGATTTTACTTCGATTTATAGACATTATTTGTTAATTAAGAATATTATATAAATATCAATTTGATTGATGCTTATTAAACTGGTCTTTAGGATCGCATGGTTCTCATTTTCAGTCTGCAAACCTTTTCTTCTAATGTTTGTGTGTTAATATTTGTCTGTATGCGCTTTGGCTCTTCATATCTGCATGAATGAGTGCGAGAATATCCATCTTGCAGCCGTCTGTGTATAAGCATGTAGTTTGTGGTTGTGATTGTCAATAACCATTTGAATTTGCCTGCCACTCAATAAGATAAATTGCAGTTTAATTGACCTGTCATTTGACATGTTGACTGTGAGGTCAGGCTTAAGGCGAGATTGAATGTACCTCCAGTGACCTGTCTGTATCACTGTATAATCTCAGGTCTCAAAAAAACATCAATCTTTATTTTACTTTAGATCACTTGTTAATTAAATATGTGATATAAATATTAATTGCATGGATATTTATTAAATATCTATTATCTCCAGATGCACCAATTTTATCACTCTGTAATATGTCTCTAAGTGTAAAATATCACCATGGTTCATCTGGCGCAACAGAAGTTCAAGAGCGAATCAATTCGTTCGATTGCAGGCAACTGCTCTCCACTGCTGCCTGAAATGACAGCTACCATTGGGAAAGAAGATATTGAAAACAATAAAATGCCCCAACTTAAACAGTTACAAATATGCCAGGCCACACAAATGCATGCACACACAACCCACACAGATACTCTCTTGCACACAATCTTCATTGTCAATTAGACAGGAAAGTAGTCACACTTCATGGCTATTAATTATTCTTCTGGCAATAGATGAAGTGTAAGCTTATGTTAAAGTACAGATTATCTAAGTTATCTATGCTATAGGATAATGTAATCTCCATCCTAGCCATTTCATTAGTCTCCACAGAATATATTACATGTAGATGTATATTTTTGTGGATGATAACACCATTGTTTCAGTTTTTAGCCAAGGTATAGAATTACACAAGATACAACAGTAGCTGTTATAGTGAATAACATGACTTTCCACCGTCCCTGCTATAATGGATAACACGACTTTCCACCGTCCCTGCTATAATGGATAACACGACTTTCCACCGTCCTTGCTATAATGGATAACACGACTTTCCACCGTCCCTGCTATAATGGATAACACGACTTTCCACCGTCCCTGCTATAATGGATAACACGACTTTCCACCGTCCCTGCTATAATGGATAACACGACTTTCCACCGTCCCTGCTATAATGGATAACACGACTTTCCACCGTCCCTGCTATAATGGATAACACGACTTTCCACCGTCCCTGCTATAATGGATAACACGACTTTCCACCGTCCCTGCTATAATGGATAACACGACCTTCCACCGTCCCTGCTATAATGGATAACACGACTTTCCACCGTCTCTGCTATAATGGATAACACGACTTTCCACCGTCCTTGCTATAATGGATAACACGACTTTCCACCGTCCCTGCTATAATGGATAACACGACTTTCCACCGTCCCTGCTATAATGGATAACACGACTTTCCACCGTCCCTGCTATAATGGATAACACGACTTTCCACCGTCCCTGCTATAATGGATAACACGACTTTCCACCGTCCCTGCTATAATGGATAACACGACTTTCCACCGTCCCTGCTATAATGGATAACACGACTTTCCACCGTCCCTGCTATAATGGATAACACGACTTTCCACCGTCCCTGCTATAATGGATAACACGACTTTCCACCGTCCCTGCTATAATGGATAACACGACTTTCCACCGTCCCTGCTATAATGGATAGCACGACTTTCAGAAGTATGTGTTACAAGGAAAACATAATTTTCAGCTATACCTGCTAAAGGAAAACACAAACTCCAGCAGTAACTATTAAACCTAGAAAGAAGGAGCAGAAATAAACTACTGAACCCTGCAAGAATGCCCCACTATTCAAAATGATCACTATTGATCATCCAACTTCCATGTGCTGCCCCAGCTATTTCCCCGCATCCTTTGATTCATTCAGCATAAATGCAACATCTAACTCCTTCTTGAATATATTTAATGATTTGGCTTCAACTGCTTTCGCTGAGGCAGAAAATTCCACAGGTGCATCCCCTCTGGGAGAAGAAGTTTCTCCTCATTTCAGTCTTAATTGGCTGACTGTTAGCTTTAGACTGTGATTCCTGGTCACGGACTCTCCCACCATCGCAGATCGATGCAAAATTTTGCGGCCCTAATGCAGGGGCTCAATCCAAAACATCAACCTTCCCTCCACAGATGCTGCTTGACCTGCTCAGTTAACCTCGCAATGCAGAAAGATCTTTAGTGCCTTTGTAGTAGGGTTATGGTTTAAGTGATTTTGTAAGTTTCTATGAGGTCCTCTTATTCTTCTGAATTTAAATCCAAACTAAATGTATCAATATAATTTTATTGACTCAATCTCTCTTCAAACATCAATACAGGCATCCCAGGTCTGGTGAACCATCATTATATTCCCTCCTTAGCAAGAACATCTGTTCCTAAATAAGTAGAACAAAATTGCAACCAGTACTCAAGGTATAGTGTGTCCATGGCTCTCTACCAATATAGCAAGATTCTATGCACTGCATTCTATCAAAGAGCAACAGTATCGATTTTATAGAATGATAGAAACTCCACCATTGCTCAGTATTTGGAGTAACAAATGCAGCACAGGTACCACTGAATTTCCTATGCAACTGAACCTTTCTCTCCTGCATTTTAATACAATGTCCTGTCTAGTGATATTATTTCTTGCAGACAAAAAATATCATTAGAACTCTGAAAATGAATGAACCTAAACTGATCACATTGTTGACGTAAAATATTCTTTTGTGCCCAGTGAGGATGGCAAGAAGAAGCAAAGTACAAATTGTGTGCTAACTTTATTTTTAATTTCATCTGTCCCATCAAGGTACAAGTCTCAGAAGTGAATGGGAACTCCTTCAAATACCAAAAGCAGTATGTGGTCTAGTCATGCTGCAGTTTTGGTTAAAACCTAGAAGAATATTGGAAGTTTATTTATAACTGATCACAATTTTATGTGGCAACCCATAAATTCCATTTTTTGCAGTGTCCAATGTAAAATGACAGTGGAAAGAGTTGTTCACAAGTAATAAATCATTTGCCCTTACTTAGCAATGCTGCAGGGAGATTAGAAAAGACAGAAAAAAAGAAGAAAGATAAAACAACATATTTTCTTCTTTGGCTTGGCTTCGCGGACGAAGATTTATGGAGGGGGTAAAAAGTCCACGTCAGCTGCAGGCTCGTTTGTGGCTGACCAGTCCGATGCGGGACAGGCAGACACGATTGCAGCGGTTGCAAGGGAAAATTGGTTGGTTGGGGTTGGGTGTTGGGTTTTTCCTCCTTTGCCTTTTGTCAGTGAGGTGGGCTCTGCGGTCTTCTTCAAAGGAGGCTGCTGCCCGCCAAACTGTGAGGCGCCAAGATGCACGGTTTGAGGCGTTATCAGCCCACTGGCGGTGATAAAACAACATATACTCAATGCTATTAATTATTCTTCTGGCAATACCTGTATCTGGCAATAGATAAAGTGTAAGCTTATGTCAAAGGACAGATTATCTAAGTTATTTTTCTTTCAATTATTTGTACTACGAAAAACATCAGTTTGATAGATGCTTGGTTATTGGTAAAAACAAGTCCTGTCAGCCCCAGATTACTTTACAGTGAATTTTATCCAATTCTGTGAGGATCGATAAGGCCAAAGCAAATGGTTAGGAAAAGGGTAGGGCTATGATTCACAGGAGTTAGCAATGGTGATTCAGTGGTCGAGCAATTTCAACACCAGGTATGTGTGCCAGGAACTTCCAAATGCACAAACTTACTTTTATGATTGGGATATTATTGAAATGTCCTGAGATGTGTGACCTGCTAGTGATATTGAATCACATGCTATAGTAATGTCCATAAACAGATATCAGATGAGAAGGAGGGTCTGATTCACAATGCATGGTTTGCAAACACTTATAATCCAAGAGCTTACTTGTTGAAAGGTCAATCAAGAGGATGCTGAAGGTGGTGGAGACTTCCTGATCATGTCAGAGATGTGCATCTGGAGCTTAGGTTGCTGATGCCTTGGTCTGAAGGCTGTGTGGTTGCAGAGGCTGTGGGAACACTGAAGGTGAAGCCATCGATACTCAATGACTTTGGGCAGGCTATAGTTTGCTTTTTTTTTCTCTGGCTGTGAAGGGCGCTGGACAATTTCTGCTAATGGCGAATCTTTGTCTGCCTAACGGTAGACTAAATTAAATTTCATGCAATAATACGTTTTCTCTTTTATTACATGACAATAAAATAATCTTGCATCATAGAGAAACTTCACATCTTCTGCCATCATTCTTCCACCATAGACTTATTGCCACCATGGACAAACAAGAAGCCAGTCCTCCCTGCTCATGGATTCCCATTATTTATTTTTATCTTTTAGAGAAAGTCTTGCCTCGTCCAGGTCAGAAATCTGGGAACATCACCATACTAAAGCCACAGAGAGCCATGAATGAAACATTGATTCTCACAGTCTGAAGCACCTGCACTTTGTACTGATCACAGCACACATGGATCTGAAGCAGATTTTAACTGCTAGCTGTTTATCAGATACAACAGCTGACGAATCAATGATTGCTTGGAATTACCAGCGTACTCATTCTATAGCATTTAGACATGATCCTGGTACAGATGGAAATATGGTGCACTTTGCAATGCTCTCTAAATAACTAAACAAACTTCTCTTGTTTGTGGAGACATATAAATGGAGGATTTTCACATGCCTGAATCTGAAAAAACCATTCTTGCCACTATATGCATGTGTTACTGAAGCAACAGAATTGGGTAATGTATTGGAAAAGTCTCTCAAATATTTGCAGATGTTGAAGCTTGCGGTTCACTGTATGGCAGATGAATGAACAAAACAAAGTGGCCATTCTGCGATGCGACGGTCTGGCAGTAAACAGGAAGGAGAGGCCACTCAATCTGTACTTCAACTGTTCCCAATCTGTTGTTTTCAACAAGTATTATTACTAAATCTCAGCTGGTGTTCTAACAATTTGTTTTAATCCACTTAATGCTTCCCTTCACAAAATTCCAGCTGTGTTAAACATCGGCTCCTGCTGTCTCAATCAGCATTTCCAACCAACACATTGACTGGAGTTATAATGGCTACACATGCTTTCTAAATAAACACATCATAAAGGTTCTCACTATCCATTTCCTTGTGGCTTTTGTTATAAATTGTGCTAATGCCTCAATTTTTGTTATTTTATGAAACAAATATGACATCTGACTAATTTGTTCAGAAATTTTGAAATTAAATCTTTATACAAAATATTGTGGACAGCTTTTTATTTAAAAAGAAATTTAGACATACAGAACGATAATAGGCCTTTCTGGCCCATAAGCCCGTGCTGCCAAATTCCACCCAATTCACCTACAACTCCAGTATGTTTTTGGAAGGTGGGAGGAAACCGGAGAGCCCAAAGGAAACCCATGCAGACACGGGGAGAGCGTGCAAATTCCATACAGACAGTGGTGGATCCAAGCCCAGGTTGTTGGTGCTGTAACAGTATTGTGCTAACTTCTAAGCTAATCGTTCCGCCCTTATGAACTACATAATTTCAGAATATTCAAACATAATTTGATGCAAGATATTTCCATCTTCATTTTATTACAAAATTATTTTTTTTAAAAACAGGAGCAGGAGGAAGCAATTTGACCCATCAAACTCTCCCTACTATTCAATACAATGATGGCTCATCAGATCTTTGATTCTGTTCCACTTTTCTGCCCTTTCACACTATATTCGATTCCCATACTGTCCTATAATCTGTTTCCAAATAAGTTCAATTGATGCAGTCAATGTGCAAACACTTCCTTTAATTTTAATTCCTAGGTTGCAATGAGGCTAATGAGTAACATGGTGTTTCACTAAATTGGAATAACCTTAATGAATATAGTAAGGTAAATTCCTAATTGACAGAGTTTAAGAAAAAAATTGTATAAATTTGAGCATCAAAAGTATTACAATACTGATACAAGATTCCCATTTAATTAATCTATAAATTTAAGCTGAGAGGGTTGAGATCGAAGAGAGATCTGAGTGGCAACTTTTTGCTTCAAGCGGAGTCAATGCCTGGGATAAGCTCTAGAGGAAGCTGGGAGCAGCAGGTACAATTTCAATATTCAAAAGATTTTGAACAGATATTGGATTTGGATATGGGCTGTTTCCGGGAAAATGAGATGAGCCAAGTATGCCAACTTGGCTTACAGGCTCGATTTTGGGATGAAGGGCCTGTGCTTTGTGGCTCTATCATTCTACAATTCTGTATTAACCTGCATGAACTGCCAAGGGCCAGAGAAGGGGAGATGGACATTCAGTGTATCTTGTCCTACCTTGGAGCTGCCAGGAAATGTGCTATTAGGATTTTAACCACCTCAGTTGCAAGGGTTGCTTCAAGAGTTCCTGCCTTCTCCCTATAGCCTCTGATCTCCTTAGCCACAAGGGTCAAATCTAACCTCTTCTTAAATATTGATAAGGAATTACTTCATGTGGCAATGAATTCCATAGATTCACCACTCTCTGAGAGAAGAACTTTTTTCTCATCTCAGTCCTAAAAGACTTCCCCCTTATCTTTAAACCATGACCCCTGGTCCTGGTTTTTCCCAGCATTGGAAACAACCTTCCTGCATCTAGTCTGTCTAATCCTTTAAGAATTTTATATGTTTCTATAAGATCCCCCCTCAATCTTCTAAATTCCAGCAAATACAAGCCTAGTCGATCCAACCTTTCTTTCATATGAAAGTCCTTCCATTCCTGGTATTAATCTAGTAAACCTTCTCTGCACCCCCTCCATGGCGAAGATGTCCTTCTTCAGATAAGGAGACCAAAACTGAACACAGTATTCCAAGTGTGGTCTCACTTGGAAAACTGTACAGCTGCAGTAGGACCTCCCTACTCCTGTACTCGAATCCTCTTGCTAAGAATGCCAACATACCATTCGCCTTCTTCACTGCCGGTCGTACCTGCTTGCACACTTTCAATGACTGATGCACAGCGACACCCAAGTCTCGCTGCATTTACCACAAGTCTGGTCAGAAGGTTGAAGTAATTTTGTCTCTATGCTGATCCAACGCAGTTGAGCATTAGGATCAAAATAGATGAAAGTAATTAGATTTTTTCAAATGTCATTTTAACTTTATTATTGAGACCAGGAGCATTTATCGAGTTTCCCCAGCAAAACTATAGAATAGCAACACCCTCATCCCACTCTTTCATTTTTTATCAATCAAGAGAATCTAACAGAGTTACACCAGCTGTTAGTTCTGACCTGATTCTGGCAAGCAATCTCCTGATAGCCTGGTATTGAGTTACAATCCCCTACCTTCCAAGTTCGGGTACCAATGTATGGTGAGAAGGTTGGTTTTGCATGTAGTCCAGTTGGTCAACCCATAAATAGCACAGCAATAAAAAAAATGATACAGAGTACAGAGATGCACAGAGAGAGACCAATTAGATAAAGCAAGAGCAACATTATTTCATGATGTTCATTCACGTGTCTGATGACAGAAAGAAAGAAATTCAAAGGTGGCGCGGTAAGGATAGTGCCTAGTGCAATGCTGTTACAGTGCCAATGACTGGGACCTGGGTGAGAATCCCGTGCTGCCTGTAAGGAGTTTATACGTTTTCCCCATGTCTGTGTGGGTTTCCTCAAGGTGCTCTGGTTTCCACCCACCATCAAAGCGAACCAGGGGTGCAGGTTAATTGAGTATAATTGCACAGCAGCACTGTCTCATGGGCTAAAAGGGCCTGTAACCATTCTATATGTCAAAATTTAAAATTTGACATTTACATTTTTTATTTTAAAAACATTTATGTTTAAAAAAAAATTTTAATTTTTTTTTAAAGAAAAAAAATATTTTATTTAAATTGTCCTTAACTCTGATGGTACGTGATTTCAGCCTTGTGAAACTTCTTCCTTGACTGGAGGAGGGAGAAGAAAGTGTGGCTGAGGCAGGATGAGTCCTTCCCAGCCTGTGATGAACAGAACATCAGAAGATGGGATTTAAATAAGGCCCAGGGCCTACATTCTCAAGGTCTCATCTGTACAAAGTAATGCTGTTCCATTCCAGGTGACTGCCATCACATCAAGAACAAAACCAAATTTACGGCTGAGCCATTTAAATAATCTCACTTTTCCAGTAAATATCCATATTTTTTAAAAGATCACGAAAAAAAGAGAAAGATCAAAGGAAAAAATGGGGTCGGCTTTCAACAAAAATTTCCAAAGAAAGAAATAGAACTGGCATTTGTAAAGTGCCTTGAATCTCTTCATGTCTTCCCAAATCATCTACAGACATCAAAGTACATTTTACAATGCAGCCACTGGTATAATTTAGACAGAGAGCATGGTAACAGGCCCTTTTGGCCCATGAGCCCGTGCAGCCCAATTACACCCAATTGACCTACAACCCACAGTGCATTTTGAATGGCAGGAGGAAACTGGAGTACCTAGAAGAAACCCATGCAGACATGGGGAGAACTTATAAACTCTTGACAGACAGCACCCGATTCAAACCTCAGTCGCTGGCACTATAACAGTGTGGTACTAACCAGGCTGCCCCAATTTAGGAAGAACAGTATTTAACTTTCACTTAACAAACTCAAACAAAAAGCAATGTTGTAATCTGATTCTCGAAAGCTCCTTGAATTATAAATATTAGCCAGGACAAGATGAACAATTTCCTTGGTCTTTGTGTCATCGATTGGATCTTTTAGCTTCACTTTAGCAGCTCACCAAAGGATAGCTCCAGCATTGGACTCAAACATCAACCACATTTTTAGTGCTTTAAGTCTCTGGAATGAGACTTGAACACATAATCCTTGATCTCAGTATTTCTCAACTTGTTGTCTGCTGAATTATTATGGGCAGTCCTTGTCTCTCAGACAAGATCAATACAGTAAAACCCCGGGTATCTGGCATCTATGGGGAACGATGGATGCCAGATAAGTAAATTTTCCAATTGATGGAGATTGTGTGTTGCGTGACTGTTGAATGAACAGCAAGGTCCACCAATTTTAAACTTTCATATTTTTTACCTATTTATTTTCTGTGATTCTTTTGCCGGTTGCTTCAGGCTTCCAGTTGCTTGAATTTAAGATAGCAGGAGGCTACTCTATTAGTGATATGATTAACAAGTAATATGCGAAACAAGGTTGAAAGTTGAACAAAATAAAATGAAAATTCACCAAATATTTTCAAAATGATACAAGACAAAAATCCAGATGGAGGATCTGGGAAGGTGCATGAGCCCGCCAGGACACCTGTTCCTGACTGGTGGTTCATGGATTTGCGATCGTGTCTACAGTAAGTAAAGGAAAATTTTAGTTCACTGTGAGTGCAAAAAGGTTCAAAACAATTGCTCAAACTCATTATAGCAAAGGTACTCTGTCCCTTGAGCCCCATCTAATGCTAAACTCACAGTAAATTTCTTTGTTTATGGCCTAAAATTTACGCAAGGAAGGAAAATGCTGAATGTATCAGTTTCTCAAAGATGGAGATAACACACAGCGCTACAACTTTTTCCTGGACCTCTATTTGATCTCCCTGAGAATGCTCAGCAATGAGACAGAGATTCAATATTTTAAAAAAATTAACAGTAAAACCCCTGGTATCTGGCACCTATGGGGATTGGTAGATGCTGGATAAGTGTACTTTCCGGTTGCTTGAGACTTACTCTTACAATGCTTAACTAATACACATGTATTAAGAATAAACAGTTTTTTAAAAGACTAAAATACTACACTCTACTTACACTGAACAAACTCACGTGCAGCTATGTATAAACCTTAAAGCATTTTATTTTCAGTCACGTTGTTTGAAAATATTTAACCGTTGCTGCATCTGCAGGTTCCTCCCCCTCCACAGAGCTGCCTGTGATAGTACAGATCTATCACCAATGTACATAGTGTATATAGTTACTGTATCTAGACTGTGCTTACAGCGATTGGCTGAGAGCTAAGCCACGCCTATTGTCTGGGTCTAAAAGGGTTGTGTCCCTAGCCAGATCGGATCATTCCGGACTGGTCGGCCACCTGTGAAGAGCTCCTGTCTTTTGCTAATAAAAGCCTTGGTTTGGATCAACAAGTCTTTGATTCTTTCGACGAGCTCAACACCGCCCAAAAGATGAACAGCAACATTATAGATAATTAACCTCCCTGCTCCTTCCCCAAGTTTACAGATAAAACCTCTGACCAAGGCAACTCTTACTAAGCAGGGTTAAGGAGAAACTTCAAGAAAGTCACCCCAATGGCAAGTGGCATCAACCAGATCTTCAAGGGCAATGCCATTGCTGTTTCACATGACCTTATACAAACACCTGCTATGAACAAAGCACAACCAAAGCATTCTGCTGGCTGAATATTTGCTTCCATCTTCATGTATAACTTCAGAGAACATTTACTTTTGCAATTTTAGACTTATTTTTACCTATTATATTATTCTTTTTTTTAATTTATTTTCCTTGATTTTATTGTCAGTTACTTGCATTCCAGATACCAGGGCTTTTACTATTGTCTCCAGCATTGTGGCTTTCTTCTTGTTGATGACCATAATGGGAAATGGATTTTAATCATCTGGAAAATAAAACCTACAAAATTTCAAACCTGATCCCCACGGCAGGCCTTAATTTGTCTATTTGGATTTAGGAGTGGCGCCAGCGTGGGCAGGTTTGGCGGGGGTTGCAATAACAAACCCCTTCCTGTCAGGAGTGTGTCAGTCATTGAAACCTTTCAAGAAGATTCTGTGCCTACATTTCAAAAGGATTTTCTTTAAACTTGCACCAAATTTTCTGAGCTTTGGGAAACTGAGCAAGTATCCAGCAAACCCTCAATATAGGGTTTGACGTCTGGAAATCCACTCCCCCCTACACCTGGTCTCTTAACAGTCCAGGTATGTAATAGATCTGATAATTAACCTTAAAGAATCTTGAGAAGCAGTATTTTTTTGTGTTGTGAGATTTCTGCATGATTAATTTGGCTATCAAGTGCTGTGGGGTAGGGCACCCCTAAGCATGGTATCAATAAGGCCCCCTTACAGTTGTAAAAAATGGTTTTAATGGAAAGATAGTTTCCAGTGAAGATGTGCTTCAAGCAGGCATGGCAAACTATACCACGAACAAATCTTTTTATAAACTATCAACAGTTAAGGCTCTTATGGCTATTGTCTTTAAAATACTGCATTCTATTTATTAAATCACATTGGACTGATTGCAACCAATTTATTTAATTTTTAAAGAACAAACCAGTTCAGAATGGAGTTTTATTTGATGCAATGCATCAAGAATAATATTTGGACAGTAACATATTGCCTGCCTGGGGCAGTCCAGGAGTCCTTATGGCATGGTCTTTTAAGGGCTGAATTGAACAGGAAAAGTCTCTGCCAAGAAAAGAACCCTTTAAATAAATGATCTAAAACATAGTTCTGGTCCCTATACAAATTAAATAAATGATCTAAAGCACAACACCAGGTCTCACTGTATCAAAACAGTTGTATCATTAATTTCTTATTTGACATTGTGAAAATCCTTGCTGCAGAAGGTACAGGATCAAGGTTTTTGTATAACCTGGGTGCAAAACAGGATCAACGTTGACATCTCAAACTTTTCTTCCTGCTTTAAAAGGAAAGAGCCCCATAATGTTAATATTTCATGTAATGGTTACAGCTGGTGCAACACAATTAATCTGCACTCTCATGGTCAAATTTATCAGATGTTAACTGAGGTTACCAATGGAACTGATTCTTGGGCCCATTATTAGTGACCAACCTTGATGTCGCATAATAAATCCAAGATGGAATCAAAGTCTCTTTGCCACCATTTTACTTTGCGCCTCTTTTTGAGCTGTTAAGGACTATTGAGAAAGTTTCAATGACAGCAGCTCGGTTCCTAATGAGACAGGAACCAACTGTGTTAAAGAGGCTGTTATGATCAGGAGACAGCAGGGGTGCGGTGGGAACGTGGCAGCATGGTGATAGAATTAGTACCATCAGCAGTAGCATGTATATCTGAGCCTCTGAACAGCAGGCACAAAACTCACAGCTCAATTGACTTCATCCATCACTGAAAATGAACTAAAAAAGCTTGAGCAATGAGAAATGCACAAAATGCTGGAGCAACTCACCAGGACGGGCACAATCCAGGGAAAGCAATAGGCAGTCAATATTTGGCCCGCAACTTCAACTCACTTTTGACTTTCCCGAGTTCCTCCAATATGTTGTGCATTTCCCGAGTTTACCAAAGCCTGTGTTGGCTTGGAAGATACTAATTCCATATACTAAGGTTTCTACCTGTGATACACTCTCTTTGGATCAGTCCTCCTTGGTGCAATTAGAAAGGGGTAAAGGTTTAATGCAGGTACTTGAGAATAGACAGAAGCTACATTGCATTGCCGAGAATTTGGCTTGGACTTATTTGGGTGCGGGAACATGTGGGCCCCCTAAATAATGATCAAATGGTATTGAAAGAATACTGTCATATTTCTCAGTTGAAAAGGGCATTAAGTCCTGAGCAATGCATGTTTGCAATGGGAGTTGAAGAAAAGATATCACAGATGTTCAATTCTACCTGCACTGTTCATCAGACTGTAAGTGATCTGTTCCCCATGACAGCTGTAAACCAACTGCATGAAAACCACAAGAAAAGAATGAGAAAACATGGGGGAGGGGAATTCCAGATCTTTTCAACGTGGTGACTGCTCCCTGACCTGTAAGCTTTCGTCCAAATGGACTAGGGCAGCAAGTGTGAAGTGTGAAGCAACATAAAAAAAGCAAGGTGAACATTGGTGAACCAAGGAAAAAAATACTTGCAAATATCCCAAGTATTGAGGATGAGGCTATCTGATGGTGATAATCAAAAATAAAGGCCCATGCCAGAAAGTCCCATGGAGAGTCAAAAAGAGCCTTTTTAATTTCACTCTCATTGGCCATCTTGCTTGGTTTTGCTACTTGTTTTGTGTGACTATCACCTTGCAGTCATTCTCTCAAAGAGAGAAGGCCAGGAGAGTCGAAGGTGCACTATTCCACATGTGTTTGACATGGTTCTGGGTTTTTATATTCCAACTCAGCAACTTCCAACAAGACAGCCTCAACATTAACCTTTAATTTCCATTTACACCCTCTTCCCAATCACCCTGAAGTTAACATTAATGTGATCTATTCCTCATGCAGCAGATGCTACACAACATATTTTCTCAGCTCAAAAGGCAAGTCAGAGTATTCGCAAAGCAAACAAGAAAGATAAATTCAAAACAATGCTTATACTCAGTTACAAACTGCTTTGTGTCTCATTCTATCGAGGAGGAACAAAAGACCTGTCTGATTGGATCATATAAACATATGAATTAGGAAATTTGAATGGATCCCTCGTCTGTGAAATGCAGAGGAAAACGGGTGGCTTAGTTAGCAAAGCATTAGCACCCTCGCCAGCGACCCGGGTTAGAATCTGGCGCTGTCTGTAATTAGTTTGTACATTCTTCCCATGTCTGCATGGGTTTCCTCCAAGCGTTCTGGTTTTCTCCCACCCTTCAAACTGTACGGGGGTTGTAGGTTAATTGGGTGGCACAGGCTTGTGGGTCGGAAGGGGCTGTTACTGTGCTGTATGTCTAAATTTAGTATTGCAGTGATCACATTGAAGTGTCTAACGTTTCCAAAGCATTTGCAGGAAAATGCCTTTTCACCTGGCCTCTGGTTTTTCAGCTTGATGTCATTTTGCCACAAAGGTTAAATCTTCGTTAATCCCTGCCTCAGAGGACAGTGAATGCTACATCCTTGATCTTCATTTATAGTCTATGAGGGACCAAGGGATTTGAGGGATACTGTAGTGGAGGCCAGTTCGTACTGAAGGATGAGGTAGCTTTGAGGAGTCATACCACCCTATTCCAGAGTGGACCAACATAAGAATTATTAATCTGTGAAAAAGATCACAAGACCAGTTCAACAGGTCAAGGAAACACATGCCAACATGAACAAAATACATTATATTTAATTGCTCTTTCATCCTCATTAGCTGAAATATCCAACAGTGAAATATCCCAGTTATTTGAAGTTGTAGCCGAAATGGGGCATTGGTTTGGAAACGATAATGAGCCCAGGCTGCCAGCAGTGCACTTTGATGCACCAGTGGTTTCTTTCACAAAGCGCAGGATGTGGGTGCAGGATCACAAGTTCAGATTTCAATCGTGTCACCAGGGACATTATGTAAAAGTCACCATGCGAATCAGATTTCTCCACCACAACTCTCACATACAGACACTCAGATCAAGGCTGGTCCTTGGATTTTTGCTTTGGCATTGAGCAGTGCAGATGTGAGTACATGCAGACTCAAAATGTGACACACATATACATACTCACTCATTTGTATGTGTACATACAAACTCACATATTATGCATAAAAACATACAGATGTCAAGATACACACACACACACACACACACACACACACACACACACACACACACACACACACACACACAGGTGCACACACACACAGGTGCACACAATATACAGTAAAACCCCAGTTATTTGGAATTCAAGCAACTAGCAGCTTCAAGCAACCGGCAAAAAAATCGCAGAAATAGGAAGTAACACAGAAGTTTAACATTGCCGCACCTCTGATACAATAGTTAGTTTGCTAATCATACAACATGCAGATACAATAGTTAGTTCATCAATCATGCAACATACAATCTCAAAAAACCAGAAAATTCACTTATCTTTCACCTACCAATCCCGCCAGGTGCCGGATACCAGGGCTTTTACAGTACTATGCAAACATGTACACATGCAACACAAAGAAAACACAAATTATGCAGTTTTAATTGTCAAGATAAAATACTTGAAAGAGAAACAATTAACAGAAAAACAAATGTGGTACCTATTTCGCTACATGTTTGCCTTCATTGGGCAGGGCATTGAGTATAAGTGTGAAAAAGTCACTTTGCAGCTATACATGACCTTGGGAGCCTTGTGTAGAATTCTGGCTGCCCCATTACAGGAGATAAGGAAGAGAGTTAACAAGATGCTGCCTGGATTAGAGAGTATGAGCTATGGGAAGAGATTGAATAAGCTTGGGTTGCTTTTTATGGAGTGTCATAGGCCTGATAGAATGATATAACACTATGAGAGACATCAATAGGGTAGAATCTTTTTCTCAGGATTAAAGTGCCACCCACTAGAGGAAGTGCATTTAAAGTTAGGTAGGACCAGTTTGAAGGAGATGTGCAGGACATTTTTTTTAAACAGAGGGTGACAGGTGAATGGGATGGGTTGCTAGGTGCACTGGTAGAAACAGATATGATAGTGTTGTTTAAGAGGCTTCTAGATAGATATATGAATATTCAGGGAAAAGAGGTCTATGTATTATCGCCATGCAGTGGAATTTTAGTTTAATTTGGGGATCATGTTTGGCGTAGGGATCATGGATCAAAAGGCCTGTTCCTGCACTGAAATTGCCAATCACATTCTAATTTCCTTCTCATGAAAAGCATGTCTGTAATAATACCAACTGTAAATGGGATTAATCATTGAGAGAGAGGGTACAATATTGCAAGAGTCAATAGGAATACTGAGGATGAAGAGCAGAATAATTTTCTATTAAGAGAGGTTTATGGTCCAAATAGAAATGATCATATTGATGTGATTGATTTGTATGTAATTAAATAATGTAGTTTGTGAGGACTGGCTTGGCACCACTGAGGTAAACGGAGAATCTATACAACATGCTCCATAAATTCCCTACCCAGTGAGGCCTAATTATCCATAGAATTAATGGGGAGGGTGGGGATGAAAGTGGTGGGGATGTTGGTCACCTAACCAGAGTCAAGAGGACTCTGATTTTTGTCCAGAAAGCAAATATACAGTGAGCATCATGAATCAACTTTCAAGGATCTGAAGCTGTGCAAAAGCATTCAGGAAGTCAGGGGAGTATTGGAACTGGATTTTCTGTAGACAGTTTTACCTCAGTAAATCATTATTCACAGGAGTTACTTGGCCAGTCACAGCAAAACTCGCCTACCTGTGGAGACTTATCACAACAGGGACCACAATTTTTGCACTGGCCCCAAACATGGTCATTCCAAGAAAGAAAGCCCAAGGTTGAAAAAATAGCAGGTACAGGTTATTTCTCTTTCCGTAAGTGCTGAATAGCCCCATCTCCAAGGCCAAAAAGCCCCTTCTTGGTGCTGATAATATTCAAAGTCCTAATCACACCTGGATCTATTGATCTTATAACATGGAACCAGGTCATTCTAATTGTCTACCCAAGCTGGTCTCATTTGCCTGCACTTGGCCAATATCACTCCGAACCTTTCCTATCCATGAACACATCTAAACGTCTTTTAAAAGTCACAATTGAACACACCTCTTCCACATCCTCAACATATCCACCTCCTATACAAAGAAAAGTTTCCCTCAGATCCTTTTAAACCTATGTCCTCTGGAAGTGAGGTGATTGACACAATGAGTGCAGATTGTGTCAGCACTAATTTTGGTCAAAATGGAATTCTATCAAGCCCAGATATTACACTGATATAAATGCACAAAATATAATTAATCTATATGTAATACAATAAAACCCCTGTTATCTGGAATTCAAGCAACCAGCAAAAAAAATCACAAAATAAATAGGTTAAAAAATACAGAAGTATAAAATTGGACAGCCTCATCACTAGTTTGCCAATCACACAACACGCAGTCCTCAAGCAACCAGAATATTCACTTATCTGACAATTACTAATTCCCACAAGTGCTGGATACCAGGGTTTTTACTATACCCTGTATTTTGATTGTAAAGTCATATGGTTTTATCGGATAAATGATTGAATGTCGACAAAGGGTCCCAGCCTGAAATGGTGAATGGCCAATTCTATCCATGGATGTGACCTGACCTGTCAAGTCCCCCCAGCTTCTCTTTGTTCACTCGGGTTTCATTTTCTGGCCTGGCCTCCATATGACTCTTGACCCACCAAGTTCCCAGAAATGGCCTAATGAGCAACTAAATTCAAGGGCATTTAGTGCTGGGTAATATATGTCTAAGCAGTAATGCCAAGATTCTGGAAAATGAATAAATAATAAAAGGAAAAAGAACATGTGGTTGAATATGGTGTGGTCCAACAGATGAAGGGCAGGTACTGACCAAAGATGCAGGACACCTGAGAAACTCTATGGAACCACGTTCCAAAATTCCATCTGCTCAAGGCCCTCTTGCCAAGTGACACTTCTGACTTAAGACTCTCTGTAAGGTTCTGGCTCTAAGACTCCTGACAGTAAAATAAGGTCTTCCTCCCTTCCAGATCTTTGCTGACCCCTACAGTACAGGTGCCTGACATATAATTTCATCCATTATGTGCTGTTGTCTGCACGAATCATTTGGTTAATTATTTACCATTCACTGTGCAAATGAAGAGACAGATTGAGAATCTTTTTAAAGCACTTCAGGAAGTCATCTGCCGACATTAATGTTTACAAACCCCAACAGAAATTGCATTTGAGGTGACATTTGGTAACCAGGTAACCTGAAGATATCAGGCACTGACGAAGGCACTGGTGTTATTTTTAACTGGCATTACAGCTATCGGGGCCTAAGCCACTCTTGAGCAGTCAAGCATGGATTATCACTCAATAGCAATAGTTCCATCAAAACTAACAGCAACTCACGTGAATTGCACAGAGTGTACTCATTATTAAAACTATCACAGATTAAACCAGCACCTAAAAAACATAGATAATAAAAACATGCTCATTCACCATTCTCTTCCCTAGCCATACAAGGATTTTTTTTCCCCTTGGATGTTTATCCCACTTCCAAAAGATGCATTAGTCGGTAGGTTAATTGGCCACTGTAAATTTTGGCTACTGCTGTAGTTCTCAATTTTTCCCTTTCCATTCACAACCCACCTATATCATCCCTTACTAACCACAGGGTGTCTATGCCATCCTATTATCTCCTTTTGTTTAAACTTTCCATCATCCACTGAAAATCCTGCTTTTTCCATTTGCCTTGTTTCAACTTTGTCTTCCCTTGTTTATCCAATCACCACTTATCCCTCCATCCCTCCTCCCCTCTACCTTCCTGCAAACCTACCATACTGTTCTCTCCTCCCCTCTCCCTCCCCATCTTGACTTTCTGAAACTTGCTCATCTCCATCTTTACCAGTGTTGATGATAGGACACCAACCTGAAAAGTTGACCTAGTTTCTCTTTCACCTGATGCTGCCTGATTTATTAAGTATCTCCACCATTTTCTGCTCTTATTAAGATATCATTAACTCCACTCCCCCAAAGCAACCTACAAAATATGGATTTTTTAAAAAAATTTGGTTCTTTTTCATATGTAGAACTCATGCATTTGATTACTTTCACGTAATTATTTGTTTTTCTTTATAATTAATATGGACAGCGTCGAGGGAATCTGAAATTATTCCATTTGTCTGCTCCGTACTTCCTGCGTAATAGCATAACTGCTGTGGGAGCTAGTGTTACAGACAGCTATAGAACCTTGAAGTTATTAAGAGAAAAAGCTTGATAAGGAAAAGAACTGCTTCAAAAATCAACCAATCTTGTGTGCTACTTGTAGAAATTTATTCAAAACTCCCATACCTACAGCACGACTATGTATGCCACTAAATTGGTCTCAGATCTCTTTGCAAATGATGTGCCCACTCTATGACTCAATTTTTCCAGACTGCGGCATTATCCTTCCACAGATAATATTAGGAATAATGTTAGGCTTACTGTATATCTCTAAGAATTTTCCTACGCTAACTACACTCTGTGAAGATATAGCAACAATGTTTTGAGATGAAGCATTTGGTGCTCCCAATCTGGTTTCCACCTTGGGGCCATTTTCCAGAAAAATAATGAGTTAATGTTATAGGTAGATCAGCTTATAGCAGAACTGGCCAATTCCTATGTATCCTTTTTAAATATTACTATCAATACCTAATTCCACCACCACTTACCCGCCTCCCCCCAACCCCCACCATTAGCACCACATTGCAGGCACCTGCCACTCATTTTATAAAAGCAACTTTTCTCTCAAATCTCCTCTAAAATTTTACCCTTCCATCTTAAAGGGTTGCCCTCTTGTATTTGACATTTCCACCCTGGGAAGAAAAGAACCAGACTCTCTCTACCTTATCTATACTGCTCATAATTTTATATACAGGTATGTGCATTTTAATGTACACCATACGATCTATGAAATTGGCCATTATTGATATGGATGCCATGCAAACTCCATATTACTGTATATACTTAACGAAGTTGTATGGGATACTGAACTAATGCTAAATTAAACTGTTAATTTTTTAACTTTTTTAATTTTTATGTAAATTTTTTTAGCCTATAACACACACAATTTAACACAGTGTTTCAGGACCATCCACACCACTGTTCTAAACTTCCTCACACTGTTCCACTGGAAGAGTTTCAGGACAAATAACCTCCACTGATGAACTGTCACCCTATAATGCCTGAAGGACCTGACTGAGGCTCCTCTTAGAGAGATGGGATAAGTCCAGTGATGTTTGTCCAGTTTGCTTTTTCTTTTCTTCTTTAATTTTTTTTATATGCAGCAAACACTTCCTGAGCTTTCCTCTCTATTGGTGAAAAGCATTCAGTGTTTGGGTCCATCTCTTCAGCAAGCTGTGAAGGTCTACAAAGAATGTGGCTAACCCCTTAACAGTGAACTTCTTCTGCACTTGTTCTTCTCCTTCTGTAGTTTCCTTTTCGCTTGCCTCTTCTTCAGCTTGCTCTAGCTCCAGCAACTCTTCATTTGATAGTTCCTCAGGAACCACTTCTAGGAGTTCTTCAATGTTCCCATCATCAATGTCTAGGTTCAAGTTTCCATATGCCATTCATGAACTCTTTGGTCACATCATCCCAGGCCCAAGCAAGGTTTTTATTGCAGTGGAAAATGTTGTGTTCCTTCCAGAACTGCATCAGTGTCTTGCCAGTGTCATCAGTGGCAGTAACAGCTTGAGCCAAGGTCCTCCTCAGGTAGTAGGCCTCAAATGCTGCAATAACCCCTTGGTCCATTGGCTGGATTAAAGAGGTGGTGTTTGGTGGGAGGAACACCGCTATGGTGTTGGGGTGGAGGTCACCAATGAAAGGGGGATGCCCTGGAGCATTGTCTACAATTAGCAAAACCTTGAAAGGTACACCTTCTTCCAAATAGTACTTCTTCATTTCATTGGCATAGCAATCGAGAAGACCATCTGTGTCATCCAGGACTTTTTATTGCTTCTGTAATAAACCAGTCAAGTGTATTTGTTAATGTTCTTGAAAGCCCTGGGGTTTTCACTATGCCAAATAAGAAATATCTTTAACTTGTAGCCAACAACATTGCCTCCTAACAACACTGTCACTCGCTCTTTAAAAGCCTTAAAGTTTGGCATTGACTTGGGCTCCTTCAGACATTCACTTCCAGAATAAGGAGGTTTCATCCATATTAAAAATGTTCTAGGGCAAATAACCTCCGTCTACAATGAGTTTATCTAATTCTTCTGCTGGCCTTGCATCAGCGCTTTCAGACTCACCCCTCACTTTCATATTATGTAGCGAAAAACGTTGTTTGAAGCGCCTGAACCACCCAGAGCTTGCACTAAACTCAATATCATACTCCGGTCCTGCTTTTTCTTCAAGCATCTGGACCAAGCTTCATGTCTTAGCAGTTTGTGTTTGGTTCTCAATCCACATCATTAACAATTTCTCCATATCTGATACAGGTCCCCCTCGCATTTTCGTTAACCTTGTAGCTCTCAGTGGAGCTGATCCTTTAACAGAATTTTTTCTTTGTTTTTGAAGATTGCCGTGATTATCGAGTGTGACGTGCCTAAATCACGATCAATAGCATTCACTGTTTTTTCACCTTTGTGTTATTTAATAACGTTTGTTTCACTTCCAAATCAATACTTCACTTTTGCCTCTTGCTGCTGTTATCACTAGCACTGGTTTTAGGAGCCATGTTAGATAGAAAGTACAGTATCTACATACATAAGCCTTTGCATGCAATAGACATGAGATACACGTGCTGCGTGAGGGAAGTTATTGCATACATCCAGTTACGTCCACTACGTCCCATTCTTGATTGGGATTTCTGAACTCTATTATAACCTATGGGATCACAAACGATGGACATAAATGTGGTCAGATGTTGTCCAAACAGATGTTAAGCGGCGCATACCTGTACCTCTATCAGATCATCTCTCAGACTCCAAAGCTCGAGAGAAGATAATTTTATGTTGCCCAACCTCTCTTCATTGCCCTTTCATACTTTATCAGAATCCAAAATAAATACTTACTTTGTTCCATCTGAAAAGGTATAGTCATAACACAATTCTCTGCAATTCATTTCCCATGTATAAAAATATTAAAATTGTGAGTGCTCCATTTTCCAATCACTTTATAAAATTATTACATCCCTGAACTCTATTTCCCCAACCACTGTATAAATCTATTATAGTTCCCAGTGCTCCATTCCCCACAGTCTAAAATTTTCACAGTTCTCTGTCTCCATTCCCTGCCATATAAAATTATTACAGTTCCCTGTGCCCTGTTCTCCAATCACAGCATAAAATGATTACTGCTCCCTGAACACTATTCCCCTCTGTGTAAAATTATTATAGTTCCCTGAACTCCAGTCCTCACTGTCTCAGATTATCACTGTGCTCCGTTCCCCACAGTATAAAATTATTACTGTTCTCTGCGCTACATTGTCAAATCACCATTAAAAAAAACATTAGCATTTCCTGAATTCGAGTTTACTCTTGTTCAATAACAATTTAATCGTTTCCATTGTTTTTCCACTGTATTAAATCCGCATTCCAATTCTATTTTAGTGAAAGAACATCTTCGTTAATAACATTCAAAACAAAGGTTCTTTTCTGAAACTATTTGTTCTCATGCTATGCTAGAAATATCGAAAGTACTTATGTGTGTATTTTTTATTCTAATTTTGATAATCTTGTCTGGAGGTTTAATACAGTAACAAGTACAGAGGTTAGTTGGAAATGTGTTATTGTGGATAACTTTCTAGGCAGTTTTCAGCTTCTTCCATAAATAAGTAGAATGTACCCCTTTAGTGGTTAATGCTGAACGAATGTAAAATATGTATTCTTGCTTCTTGGAGTGTTCCATTTGAGTGTTTTGTACGGTTACTGTCCAGGGTCCTGGAGGTTATTCATTTATAAACTTCTGAGAAGAAACCAACAAGGGAGTCAGTATATGCAACTCTTTCACAATGATCTGCTAATAATATCTTTTGCCAGAACTATGGGAACATAAAACCATTTTCATCTTTTTAATGCAGAATTATAGAAAATTTACAATAAAGAAATAGGCCATTTGACCCATTGTGTCCATGCTGGTTGAAAATACTTTCTCACCTTAATCTCATCTGCCTCTTGGTCCAAAATCCAAAAAGTCATTACCCTTCCCCAATTAATTCTCACCTTTCCTTTCTCCTATACACATATCCATATCCAATTATCTCCTATTTTCTGTTGGTCTGTCCTTTCTTTCCTGCTCCCTGGCCTTTTAATTCAGACACCTGCCTGCTTTTTACTCATACCTTGATGAAGGGCTCAAGCCTGAATCATCAGTTATATATCTTTACCTCCTATGGATGCTGGGAGACCTGCTGTGTTCCTTCAGCATTTCTGTGTTTCTACGATAAGCACAGCATCTGCAGTCTTCTGTCTTAAACTTGACTCTTCAATTGTATTCCCGAGTAGTTTCTGGTCAACCAATTATCCATCTTTTTTCTGAAAACATGAACTGAACTATTACTGTTTGTGATATTGCCTTGCAAATTAATTTAGGCAAGTAACATTTCTTGTCCTTTGTTGTAAATGTAAATATTCACAAATAGATGTACATCTTTCAAATTTTGGATAGAGATTTGTCATAAGAACAAACTGGATCTCCACACAGTAGAAGCACTGCTGCCATCGACCCTTTCATTATACTGATCAGAGTTAGAACTTTATTCAAGATTCCCTCATTGTCATGAACAGTGCAGAATATGTAATATTACACAAAATTGCCTTCTGCCTGCTGTAAGGCAGACAGAGCTGCTATTAGATTTGGCCGTCATCCCTTACGGGTAAGAGAGAAAGAGAAGCAAAAGAGAGTCCCTTCAGAGAGTGTCCGTGGATTTGCCTCCAGTGCTCCTGCAGTATCTTCAGCCTCACAGACTCCTGTTCGATCTATCGGCAACCCAAGCTCCAGATCCAAACCTTCTAACACAATCATGAGGGCCTTCAGCACCCGAGCCCCTTCTTGCATTCTATTGAACCTCAGCTCTGATATCTGGTTCCCATAAGCCAGACTCCAGCAACCTGAAGCCCAACCATAAGTCACCCACAGCCTGTCTGGGTCGCACAGCTACTGAGCGCATCAATGATCCGCTGCTGTACTCACCATCCTATAGGGTCTCCAACCTAACAATTCTCTGGTATCCCTATATTCTCAGCCACTTATCAGTCGTTCTTCCTTTTCCATCAGCTGATTTGTTCGCCCCCCCCAACTTTCCCCCTACCTTCACATGGAAACAGCATGTTGTCCAACTCCTTTCCAATAAACAGGGCCCTGCTTCATTAGATCAGAACCATTTAAAGTGGAAAACTGGCAATGAAGGATGTGCAAAAAGTTAGACAATCATTAATATGTATCTTAATGGCAAATGCACACAAGTTGCCACTGGAAGTAAGTATTGGCCTAAAGTAATCAATATCAGAAGTGATCTTACTATTTTTCACCACGTATTAGAAATGTTTATCCAAAGTGCTGATAGCCCACATACATCAGGAAGATGATCATGGTTTTTAGAAGATAATCACCTAATACCAAGCTTCACAGGACAGAGTCCTCAGCCCCTCATCTTCAGATGCTTCATTAATGATCTTCTTTCTATAACAGAAGGATGTTCACTGATGATATCAGCAACAATTGAGCAATGTTCAATTCCATTCATGGAACCTTAGCCATTGAAGCAGTCCATGCAGGTGTGAAACAAGGCCTTGACAACATGCAGGCATTGATTGAACTGCAGCAAGTAATATTCATGCCTCAAAAATGACTGTCTCCAACATGAAAGCATTTAGCCCCTTGTCTTTATCATTCAATGGCATTACCATCAGCAATTCCCACCTCATCACCATTGACCAGAACTTATTGGGACCAATTACATAAATGTAAATGGCTACAAGAGCAGTTCAAAGATTGGAGAAAGAAATCTACCCCCTTTCCAAATTTTATGAGGTACAAGTTAGGATGAGTGCATCTCCAAAACTCTCAAGAAGTTTAAGACCATTCAGGGTGAAACAGTCCACCAGATTGATACCCCAACTACTAACATAAACATTAATTTCCCCCACCAACAGTGCACAGTTCCTGCCGTATTACCATCTCCAAAATGCAATGCAGTTACTTGCTCAATGTGCTCCAACAGCACTCTCCAAACCCGCAATCTTTACCTCCAAGAAGTAGAAGTTCAGCAGACACATGGAAACACCATTGTCTCCATTTGCACATCATTGCCAGCTGGCTCCAAATTCTGGAACTCCCTACGCAGCAGTGCACGGGGAGGCGTACATTCACCGGAACAACTCTAGCAATTCAACAAGACAGCTCACCACTACTTTAACAGGGGCTGTCAGGAATGGACAATAAATGCTAGCCTTGCTAGCAACACTGAAATCTCAAAAGTAAATGTGAAAGTAAATTATGGACCTAGTTTTTAAAACGAGCAAGATTGCTCGTTTGTGATTATGTATCCCTGCACTGTCAGAAATTCCACTATACCTCATTCAACAAGGCTTTTGAACTTCTCATTGTTTTTTTACACTGAAAAGGTTGTTTAACGAGCTCCCATTCACATTAAATCATTGATTCCAAATTGTTCACAATTCCATAAATGGCAGCAGTGAGCATTTTACCGATGATTATTTTGCAGTTGCTGCAATATCCTACATATGAATGACTTCATATTGTTAACCAAAAGCATCCATTACATGGTGATCAATAGCATATGATGTATGTAGTCAGTTGTGCTCAGATGCCATAAAATAATAGGTAATAAAGTCTATGATGAGTAAGTCTAATTCAGATCCTAATCAAGTTTCTATGACTTATACATTTCTTCACATGAAGTTCAAGCTGAAGCCCAAGATGAATTTCTACATTGCAAGATCCACTCTTCAATTCAATGATCAAAGACATTTGCCTTCAAGAATTTAAATGTACCAAGAAACGGATTGAAATTCCTCTATTCTCTGAAACTTATCAGATCAATCAAATATAAGTAAGAACACAGGACAACAAAAATTTTGCTTCCCAAACAGTTTCAGGTATTTTTTAAATAGATTTTGGGCTGCTGGTCATTAAAATCACCTTAAAACTTTCCTATCCAATACTGTTGTTTAGATACAACCTATTTTTGTGATTTCCTGTCATATTTTAAGTCTACTTCAAGCATACAAAACAGTGAAGTGCAACATGTCATTGAAAATTCATTTTCTGTATTTGCACTTGGACCTCTTCCCTGCTGATCTTGGTTCAGTCAGTGACGAACAAGGTGAAAGGCTTCACCTGGACATTGCAACAATGGAAAAGCAGTATCAGGGAAACTGGAATCCATCAATGCTGATGGACACTGACACAAGAGGCATCAGATGCTAAGTACAAACGAAAATCCAGCAGCAAAACATTTTTTGATCACTTGAACTAATGCAGTTTGTCAGTGTCATAATGCGATTAAACAGGTTAAATTCAATAAAAGTTAATTTACTGTTTCTCCAACTTCGTACATGATACAGCAAACCAAAAATTATCTTTGTGTTCATCTTGTCATAATCCCCAATTTCTTTTCAGGAAGCAAGCCTTTTGAAAAAAGGCTTCCAATGGAATCAAATGCAAAAGTGCCATTTTAATTTTAGGTTAGAACAATTGCTAATTTCAGAAATGCACCTACCTTGACTTTTCATTTGACTTCCAACCAGTTTTCTGACCTCCAGTTTGAGGTTAGGCTAATATCATGAAGTTGTTGATGCTCCCTGCAAGAGTACTGGAGCAGAGCATGTCTGGACAGCTAGAAACTGCTTTCCTGTGCATGTTCCATGTACTGCAGTAATGTTGTTTGGTACTCCCCACCTTCAGAGCATTGTATGTGGATTGGAACATGTACTGTAGCCAGGACAGGACACTGAACAGGCAATCGTGTTCTCCTTTTACTGTACAGCAACTTCCTGCTCTGATGTTACTTAATTTCACCACAATGCTGTGAAAATATAGCAGGGCTCTACAGAATTACTTCAATAATTCATGCTGTTCCAATAAAACTAATTCTTCTTTTCCACACCAAGATTTCTCCATTCATCTGATTCTTGGCCATTTGAGTATTTTTTTAAACTATCATTCGGAATTAATTTAAATCTCTTTCTTTATAATAAGAGATTGGGTCTTATTATTATCAAAGGGTGGCACGGTTAGCCTATTTGTTAGCACGATGCTGCTGCAGTGCCAGTGACCCAGGTTCAAATCTAGCGCTGTTTGTAAGGAGTATGTTTGTTATCATCATGTCTCCATGGGTTTGCTCCGGTTCCCTCCCCTTTTCAAAAATGTATGAGGGTTGGAGTTTAATTGGATATAATTGGGTGGTACGAGCTGGAAGGTCCTGTTACCCTGCTGTATGTCTAAATTTAACAATTAAAATTTTAAATGTTAAAATTTTTAATTTAAAACTCATGCCACCACCACTCCCAACCCCATACCTTGTAAGAGGAAGACAGAGTCCTCAAAACAATAGCTGCAGAAAAGAAAAAGGCAAAAATAAAATCGAATTGTGCATTAGTGTAAATTGATAAACAATTCAACAATGTACTTTAAATTATTGGGCTGTGCAGAGACAAGGCACTCGAAATAAGACCCTAATTGTTTGACAATTTAAAATACTTGAGATGTCTTCAAGAGCCCTTGCTATTTTTAATGATCAAATTATATGTTTCTTTTTTTCTTTCCCATTGCCAAACAGGGAGCAGGTTTTCCCTGAGAACCTGCAGTTTGGAGTGTCCAGACCTCACAATGCATACTGTCAGAGAGGCACCGATAACACAGCCCAATTTATCAAGCTGTCACTTTGCTGACACGCGCTAATAAATATCCTGCCAGAACCCTCACACCTGGCAGCACAAGCACAGTGCAACATTCCTCTAACCTAATTTGCTAATTGCAGCTTTCCCCATTAATTTTATTCCTGTCTTCTTTGGTGCTGACATGGAAAAGCTCAAGGAAAATAACCAGTATTTCATAGATTTCTTTTTTGTGGGTGAGAGTTTGGGAAGTTACAACTGTCTTCAAGCAAATCTAAACTAAATAGCTCTCAGCACCTGGATTACATTTAGCCAAAGCCTTATTAAAGATCATTAGTTTCAATTATGCTTCCTTGACATTAAGAAGGTCCATTACCCAGATCTGTGGATGGGCCCGTCAGGTGTCAAGATCACTTCCACACATTGTGTACTTGGCGGGAAAAGTGGAGTAGGGTTGAAATCCATGGGATGGGTCAATCTCAAAATGATGAAGCAGGCTGCTAAAATACCCAATCAGCAATCCAGAAATCAGACCCAAAAATCCAGAATTATGAATTCTAATCCCAGCAGACACGCTGTGGATTTAAATTCAGTTGATTAAATCATCTCAATGAATATTTAAAAATGAAACTTTGCAATGGTCAGCATGAAACCACTAAATTTTTGTAGAAATCCATTCAGTTTACTATGTCCATCAGTGAAAGAAAACTGCTGTTATACCATCCAGCATTTATGCAACTCCAGACCCATAGCAGTAAGTACTTTCTACAATGGTCAAGGTACATTAGACTGCTTTATCAGGACTGGCTCACCACCATATTCTCCAAAGCTTTTAGGGATGGATAATAAAGACATTTTGTAATTAAATAAAATTTTTAAATAACTTTTTTTCAGTCCATTATTGAACTTGCTACATCAATGGAAAAACCCTCAAATTTATCCAACTATTATATCCTGTCAAAAAGTTATGATAAAGGGCATTCATCATACACAACATCTCATATAGCGCTTGGAAGCATCTCATTCCACTTGGGTTGTTTACAACCCAATGGCATGAACATTGAATTTTCAGATACATCCAGTGTTCTCCTCCCTCACACATTCATTTGCCACCCTCCCCCTTTCTTAACCCTAACCTTCCTCGCACTCTCCTGCTTCTACTGCTATCACCCTACTGCCATATGGTTCCATGACTCACCCAAAAACATCTGTCCCATCCCACTCCACCCCCCCCCCAACCTGATTCTCTCTTCCCATCATCTGCTCTTCATTTGGTTCTAACTATCAACTACTAAGCTCTTTCCCCCCCCCCCCCCCCCCATTGTATACTGGCAACCTTTCCAGCTCCCTCTCAATCCTGATTCAAGCAACTTACATTTTTTATCCATACCAATGCTGGTTGGCCTGCTAAGTTTCTTCTGCATTGTTTTTTTAATTTTCATTTCAATCATTTGCAGACTCTTTTGTCTTCAGTCATTATAGCAGCTTTCCCAGTCGAAGGTCCATGTACATTGAATCAACCTTTAATATATATGTTGGTGAAAATTTCTAATCCTATCGCAATATAGTTAAGGAACAGAAGAATCCAAGCCAGATGTGTACATTAATATGTAAATAAAAGGAGAAAGACCTTCATCAATGCTTCAGTAATCTGCATAGAATGTATATTTTTAAAATTAATTTTGTAATTTGAGGACAAGCTCACAGTTTTAAATCATGTACAAAGTCAAATGTCACCAAAATTAGGCTCTTATGCCAGGAAATGCTGTGCATAATGCATTGGTGACACCAGGGGGGTGTAGCCCACAGTGACCCAAAAATTACTGTCCATAAAATCTTTGTGTAGTGTTTCAGCAGAAATTTATTATTTTTTATAAAAATATCCCTGTAGTTAGTTATAACAAAAAAAATTCAAGAGCCCATCTTAATATATGTACAAGGCTAAAATTCTCTGCTAATTTACCAGTCAGAACCCCCCACCCCCAGTTCGGCGCCACTGCTGCCACCCCAGACATACACACCTATTTTTTCTACGCTCAGTACACTTGTACATTTGGTCCGGGGGGTGGAGGTTGGGGCGAGGGGAAGGTAGGGGGGGTGACAACCATGAGTTACCGCACCGGGTGACACCACCCCTAATGATCCTACTGGTGTAATGTCCCAGATTAAAGAGATATAACAGCCAGAGTGATAATGAATTTTCCCTCAAATTGGATTAAAATGACCCAGTGGCAGTCCAAATACCAGGGTGATAAATAGGAAGGTTAGTAACATTGCAAGGATTTTTTATCGTCCCAACCAACAAAAATCTGTTTTCTTATGAAATGTTGAAACCATCATGCAATTTTTATAATGCAATTATACTTTTCATTATTTCACAGAATATGTTATTTTTCATTTGTGTTTCTTAACCTTTGGGTTGCTGTGGAAATGATGGACATTTTTCATTCTTGTGTGTTAAATCGTACCTCTTAATGTCCCAAAAATGTTGGTTATATATCTTCACCTTCTATGGACCCCGCGAGACCTGCTGAGTTTCCTCCAGTTTTTTTAAATGTTTTTAATACAATCACAGCATCCACAGACTTTCGTGTTTCACCTCCTACATTGCAAATCTCTTCTGTGTATTCCATGGTTCTCAGTCATCCAATGAAAATCTTACAAAATTTCAAGATCAATCCACTTGTTTCAAAACTTTGTCAGAGAGGGGAGAAATTCAATTAATTTCATAGGTGTGCTATTGGAGGAGAGTGGTTAAATTACTGAACTAATAATCCAGAAGTTTAGTCAGATCTGGTGGGAAGTTCATATTCACCATGGCAGATTGAAAATTTAAACTCAGTTACTAGATATGTAACAGTGACAATAAAATGATCAGAGAGTTTGAAAGAAAAATAGAGGGTTACGAGGTAGTAAGGGTTTTGTTTTCTTTTGTAGGAATATATAGGTCTGCACAATATCAAGGGCCAAAGTTTTCTATGTTCTAAGAACCCGTCTGCTGTTTTGATGAAATGGTACTAAGCAGGTACGAGGTACTGAGCAGGCGGTGGAGTGGCCTTCGGTGGGTCAGTGGTGAGGCGGCCTTTGGCAGTGAAGTGACAGCAGTGAGGCAGGTTTCGGCAAGGCCCCCTACAGCAGCGAAGCATTGGCGGTAAGGCAGCCTTCAGTGGTGAGGTATCGGCGGTGAGGCTTCGACAAGATGCCCTTCAGATGTGCGGAGATGAGGCTACAGCGAGGCGGCCTTCAGCAGTGAGACGTCAGTGAGTCAAGGCCTGGCAAGAGCAGCAACGTGAAGCCGGACTTGGCGAGGCAAGGTCTAGCAGGAGTAGCAGTGAAGGGAAGTTCAATTTTTTGATATTTGAGCAATATTTAATATTGTAATTAATTCTTTAATTAAATTAGGAATAGGTAATGAAGTCAACAAGGGCAGTGAATTGCTCCAACTGTGGGATGTGGGAAATCTGGGACAGCATCATCGCCCCTGATGACTACACCTGCAGAAGGTACATCCAGCTGCAGTTCATGACAAACTGAGTTAGGGAATTGGAGCTGGAGCTGGATGAATCATTCGAGAGGCAGAGATGGTGATAGAGAGGAGTTTCAGGGGGACAGTCACCCCAAAAAGTCAGGAGGTAGGCAGCTGTCAGGAGAGGGAAAGGGAATAGACAAGGAGAGCAGAGCATTCCAATCAACAGTAAGAATACTGTTTTGGATACTGTTGGTGGGAACAAGCTACCAAGCACAAATTATAATGATCACATCTCTGGCACTGAGACTGGAGCCTCAGCTCAGAAAGGAAGGAAGGATATAAAGAGAGCTGTAGTGATAGAGGATTCAATGGTGGGGGGACAGATTTGAGGTTCTGTGGGAGAGATCGAAAATTCCAGATGGTCTGGGTGCCAGGGTCCTGGATATCTTGGATCAAGTTCTTGGTTATCTCAGGAGGAACGGTGAGCAGCCAGATGTTGTGGTCCATGTAGGGACCAATAATGTGAGTAAGAAAGGTGAGGAGGTCCTGCAAAGAGAGTTTAGAGAGTTAGGTGCAAAGTTGAAGGGCAGGACCTCCAGGGTTATGATATCAGGAGTGCTACCCATGCTACATGCTAGTGAGGCTAGAAATAGAAAGTTAATGCAGTTAATATGTGGTTAAAGAGATGATGCAGTTGGGAGGGCTTCATGTTTCTGGGCAATTGGGCTCTGTTCGAGGGAAGGTGGGACCTGTTGCGACAGGACAGTTTGCATCTGAACTGGAGGAGGACTAATATCCTTGTTGGTAGGTTTGCTAATGCTGCTCTGGGGATTTTAAACTAGATTGGAAGGGGGAGAGGAACCAGAGTGTTAAAGCAGATAGTGAGGTGGAGGAGGATAAAGGTCATGCGAGGACTGAATGTATAGACAGAAAACAAAGGTTTGTACATGATAGAAATGTTCTCAGGTGTATTTATTTCAATGCAAGGAGTAATGCAGATGATCTTAGGGAGTGGATTGGCATGTGGGATTACAGCATTATTGCTATTAGTGAGACTTGGTTGCAGGAGGGGCAGGACTGGCAGCTCAGTGTTCCAGGGTTCTGTTGTTTTGGATGTGATAGAGGGGGAGGGATGAAAGGGAGAGGAGTGGCATTACCCATCAGGGAAAATATCACAGCTGTGCTTAGACAGGACAGCCCAGAGGGATCGTTTACAGAAGCCATATGGATGGAGCTGAGGAATGGGAAAGGTCTGTCCACACTGATAGGGTTGTATTATAGGCCGCCCAATAGTCAAAGAGAATTGAAGCAGCAAATATCGAGAGAGATAGCAGACTGATGTAAGAAATGGAAAGTTGCAATAGTGGGAGATTTAAATTTTCCACATATTGACTGGGACTCCCATACTGTAAGAGGGTTGGATGCCTTGTCAAATGTGTTCAGGAAAGTTTTCTAAATCAATATATAGAGGATGCAATACTTGATCTCCTATTAGGGAACCAGACAAGTTAGGTGACAGACGTGTGTGTAGGCGAACAGTGGCCATAATGTCATTAATTTCAGGTTAATTATAGATAAGGATGGGTCTGGTCCAAGAGTTTAGATTATAAATTGGAGAAAGGCCAATTTTGTGGAAATGAGAAAGTATCTAGGAAGAGTGGATTGGGATAAGTTGTTTTCTGGCAAGGATGGGTTCAGTAAGTGAAAGACCTTCAAAGACAAAATTTTGAGAGTGCAAAGTTTGCATAATCCTGTCAGGATTAAAGGCAAAGTTAACAGGTATAGGGAACCTTGGTTTTTAAGGTATATTACCGATCTGGTTAAGAGGAAGAGAGAGGTGTATAGCAGGTACAGGCAACAAGGAGCAAATGAGGTCCTAGAAGAGTATAGAAAATGTAAGAAAATATTTAAGAAGGAAATCAGGAAGGCAAAAATAAGACATGAGGTTGCTTTGGCAGACAATGTGAAGGTAAATCCCTCAGACCTTGAGGGGCACTAGTGTAGAAATTGCAGGGCCCTGGCAGAAATAATTAAAATGTCCTTAGCCATGGGCGAGGTGCCGGATGATTGAAGGGTATATCATGTCTTAAAAAGACTCCAAAAGTAAACCAGGAAATTACAGGCCAATGAGCCTGACATCAGTAGAAGGTAAATTATTGGAGGGTGTTCTGAGAGATAGGATATACAAGTATTTGGGCAGCCAAGGGCTGATTAAGGATAGTCGGCATGGCTTTGTGCGTGGTAGGTCATGTTTAATTAATCATAGAGTTTTTCAAGGAGGTTACCAAGAACGTGGATGTTGTCTACATGGACAAGGTCCCACATGGGAGGTTAGATCAGAAGTTTCAGACACTAGGTCCATGGAAAGGTTGTAAACTGGATTTGAAATCGGCTGATTGGAAGAAGACAGAGAGTGGTAGTGAATGATTGCTTCTCAGACTAGAGGCCTGTGACAAGTGGTGTGCCTCGGGGATTGGTGCTGAGACCATTGTTGTTTGTTGTCTATATCAATGATCTAGATAATAATGTGGGAAACTGGATCAGCAAATTTGCTGATAACACTAAGATTGGAGGTGTTGTGGGCAGCAAGGAAGGCTTTCAAAGCTTGCAGAGGGATCTGGACCAACTGGAAAAATGGGCCAGAAAACAGAAGTGTGAGTTATTGCATTTTAGAAGGGCAAGCCAAGTAAATGGTAGGTCACTGAGTAGTGCAGGGGAACAAAGGGATATGGGAATACAAATACATAATTCCCTGAAAGTGACGTCACAGGTACACAGGATTGTAAAGAAAGCTTTTGGCATCTTTACCTTCATAAATCAAAGTATTGAATATAGGAGTTGGGATGTTATGGTGAGGTTCTATAAGACGTTGGTGAGGCCAAATTTGAAGTATTGTGTGCATTTTGGTTGCTTAACTATAGGAAGGATATCAACAAGATTGAAAGAATGCAGAGAAGATTTACTAGGATGTTGCCAGGTCTTCAGGAGTTGAGTTACAGGAAAAGATGAAACAGGTTAGGACTCTATTCCTTGGAAGCATAGAAGAATGAGGGGAGATTTGAAAGAGCTTTACAAAATTATGAAGGGAATAGACAGAGTAAATGTGGGTAGGCTCTTTCCACTTAGATTAAATACAAGAGGAAATGGTTTTTGGGTGAAAGGGGAAATATTTAGAGGGAACCTCTTCACTCAGAGAGTGGTCAGAGTATGGAATGAGCTGCCATCTGATGTGATGAGTGCAGACTCGATCTTGAGTTTTAAGAATATATTAGATAGATACATGGATGGGAGTGGTCTGGAGGGTTAAGGAATGGGTACAGGTCAGTAGGATTAGTGGAATGATGTTTCAGCACAGACTAGAAGGGCTGAATGGCCTGTTTTCTGTGTGGAAGTGTTCTATGGAATCCATTATCCCAGCCTGACCTTTTTGTATCTTTAGTCACACAACAGTTGAAACCCTAGGTGGGCTGTGAACAAGGCCAGGGAAAATCGAGGATCAAGGCATCTTTTTGACACTCAAAAGACCTGCAAGGAAATACTCTTGCCCATGATCAAGCTTGGGAAGATTCCACCCTGATCAGGCTTCAAGCTAAAATTAAAACCCCTGGTGCTTTCTTGCATCTCAGCTACTGGATAAAGTGGGTTAACATTGTAGCTGCCCAATAAATGATAGTGGGGGAGGGGAGATGGTGGAGGGTGAGAAGAAAAGAAATTAAAGGCAAACCCAGTGAAGCCAACTTCTGACAAAGCGCAGCTCTGAACTCTTAGGCTCCTTGAAACAGTGCTGAGCCGTCTGTTCCGGGCTCATGACATCAGCAAATGTTTACTAAGACAGTGTCAGCACAGCCTTGTGAAGGCAGGTGGGAGAGGGAAAGGCACTTGCCAACCATCTGCTCCTTTGACTAATAAGGCACAGGATCCTTCACCAGTTCCCATGCACCTTAGTTATACAAACTCTCGTACAAAGTGCAAAACTCACCAGCATCATCAAGCAAAACATCAAGCCACAAAAACTCAAAGCTGTTAATTAATGATTCATGATTGATGACACAGCTCACAATCATGAATCCACTCAGGCCATGGTCAAAACTTCACCAGGATAAACTCTTGGGCAATTGACGTTTATGCTGGATCCAGAAAATACCTATTCACTGGAGTTAATATACAAAAGTGCTGGAGAAACACACCAGGTTCCGCAACGTCCATAGGAAGCAAAGAAATATAACCATGTGGCAAATCGCGCTGCAAGGACAGCCTCCTCTACCTATGGGATCAGCATTCAGGTTAGCGCTTACTTGTCAACACAGGAGCAGAGGTCAGTGTATTGCTCCCCCTCTGGCCCAGATATGTGTTCTGGAAAGAAGTGGCATTTCCTTCTGCTCCAGCAGCAGTACATCAGATCGTTGGGGGTAATTACAATACCACTCAATTTTAGCTCACCGACGTGTCTCAGCCGCTGCTGGGCGCCGACTTTCTCTGAGAACACTGCCTCCTAGTGGATATAAAAGGTCACTGTTTGGTTAATTCCAAGATGTTTGAGTCATTCGTTTTACAACCTGCTGCATAACCCATGTCATATCTTGACCCAATGACCCTCTGGAGAATGATTACACCAAAATTCTGGCCAACTTTCCGAGCATCGTCACTCCGCATTTCACAGAGGCCCAGCCCAAGCATGGAGTACAGCACCATATCCCGTTGAATGGATGGCCTCTTCATGCATGAGCGCACAGGCTGCCTCCATACAAACTGCAGTTGGTCAAGGAGGAATTCAGGAGAATGGAAGAGATGGGAATAGTTCAGCGCTCCAATAGACCATGGGTGTCCCCACTTCATATGGTTCCCAAAGCATCAGGTGGCTGGAGGCCTTGTGGGTACTATTGTCACTTTAATGAGATTACAAATCAAAACCCAGTTCCCCACATACAGGACTTTACCACGAACCTATATGGTGCTAAAATCTTTTCCAAGATTAACCTGGTACACAGTTGCCATCAAATCCCAGTTCATCCGCACAACATTCCAAAAAGAGCCCTCATTACCCCTTTCAGGATTTTTGAGTTCCTCCGTATGCCATTCAGTTTGAAGAACGCACCTAGACCTTTCAACAACTCATGGAAACGATAGGCTGGGGTCTGGACTTTGTGTCTATATATTTGGACAACATCCTCATTGACAGTCGATCCCATCAGGAACACCAGGCACATCTTCGTCAGCTTTGTCAGCGGCTCAATGAGTATGGCTTAGCAATTAATCTTGCCAGATGCCAGTTCAGCCTAACGACCATTGACTTCTTTGGTCATCACATTGATCAACTCGGGGAGATCCCACTACCATCTAAGGGCAAGGCCATCCACGTTCCCCAAACCATCTACAATTAAGGGGCTGCAGGAGTTTGTCAGCATGATAAATTTCTACCACCTTTTCGTCCCAGCAACTACCAGAATAATGCAGCCGCTTTTCAAGCTCTTATCTGGACAACCTAAAGAGCTGAAATAGGAAGAGGCCACGGCTGCATTTGAAAAATCCAAAGTAGAACTGGCAGCAGGAACAATGCTGCCGGAACTTACATTCGATGCACCAAGCACAGCTGTAGGTAAGATCCTGGAACAGCTGGTCAATGGCACCTGGAAATCCCTGGCCTTTTTCAGTCGCCACCTGAGGCAGCTTGAACAAAAGTACAGCACTTTTGACATAGAACTCCTCACTCTCTACCTTGCCAAACAACATTTTTGTTACTTTCTGGAGCGCTGAGCGTTCACAGTTTTTACAGACCACAAGCCACTTACGTTCGCTTTCACCAAGGTGTCAGATCCACGGACAGCCCAACAGCAACAACATCTCTCATATATCTCAGAGTTCACAACTTCTATATGGCTCAACACGGGGAGAGACAATCTGGTCACTGACACATTATCTCGCACAACTATCGCGTCAGTCCATTCTCTGATTCAGGGAATGGACCATACGGCTTTGGCAGCAGCCTAGCAAGAACACGATGATATGGTCGTATATCACACTGCCATCTCAGGTCTGAAATTAGAGGATGTGAAGTTTGGACCAGCAAATTCCATGCTGCTTTGTGATGTGTCCACTGGGCAACCAAGGCTGATCGTCCCTATTACCTGTTAAAGTTGGGTATTCAATGCCATACATGGTTTGGCTCACCCTTTTATTTGGGTGACAACAAGGCTCATGGCGGACAGGTTCATGTGGCACGGATTGTGCAAGCAAGTTGGCGTTTTGGCAAAGACGTGTATGCCAAGAACAGGTAAACCTCCAAAGTTCAATGCCACATCAAGCCTCGCCAAACGAAACCAACTCAGTGTGGACATTGGCGACTTCAGGGGTTTTTACGAGGCTCTAAAGGCTGTGTACGGCCCCTCACCCCAAGTCCAAAGTCCGCTGAGCAGCTCAGACGGCAAAGTCCTCCTCAGCGACAAGATCTCCATCCTCAACCGATGGTCAGAACACTTCCAATCTCTTTTCAGTGCCAACCGCTCAGTCCAAGATTCTGCCCTGCTCCAGCTCCCTCAACAGCCCCTAAGGCTAGAGCTGGATGAGGTCCTCACCCGGGAAGAGACATATAAGGCAATTGAACAACTGAAAAGAGGCAAATCAGCAGGTATGGATGGAATCCCCCCCCAGAGGTCTGGAAGGGTGACGGCAAAACTCTGCATGCCAAACTGCATGAGTTTTTCAAGCTTTGCTGGGACCAAGGAAAACTGCCACAGGACCTTCGTGATGCCATCATCATCACCCTGTACAAAAACAAAGGCGAGAAATCAGACTGCTCAAACTATAGGGGAATCACGCTGCTCTCCATTGCAGGCAAAATCTTTGCTAGGATTCTCCTAAATAGAATAATACCTAGTGTCGCCAAGAATGTTCTCCCAGAATCACAGTGCGGCTTTCACGCAAACAGAGGAACTACAGACATGGTCTTTGCCCTCTGACAGCTCCAAGAAATGTACAGAGAACAAAACAAAGGACTCTACATCACCTTTGTTGACCTCACCAAAGCCTTCGACACCGTGAGCAGGAAAGGGCTTTGGCAAATACTAGAGCGCCTCGCATGCCCCCCAAAGTTCCTCAACATGGTTATCCAACTGCACGAAAACCAACAAGGTCGGGACAGATACAGCAATGAGCTCTCTGAACCCTTCTCCATTAACAATGGCGTGAAGCAAGGCTGCGTTCTCGCACCAACCCTCTTTTCAATCTTCTTCAGCATGATGCTGAACCAAGCCATGAAAGACCTCAACAATGAAGACGCTGTTTACATCCAGTACCGCACGGATGGCAGTCTCTTCAATCTGAGGTGCCTGCAAGTTCACACCAAGACACAAGAGCAACTTGTCCGTGAACTACTCTTTGCAGTCAATGCCGCTTTAGTTGCCCATTCAGAGCCAGCTCTTCAGCGCTTGACGTCCTGTTTTGCAGAAACTGCCAAAATGTTTGGCCTGGAAGTTAGCCTGAAGAAAACTCAGGTCCTCCATCAGCCAGCTCCCCACCATGACTACCACCCCCCCCCCCCCATCTCCATCGGGCACACAAAACTCAAAATGGTCAACCAGTTTACCTATCTCGGCTGCACCATTTCATCAGATGCAAGGATTGACAACGAGATAGACAACAGACTCGCCAAGGCAAATAGCGCCTTTGGAAGACTACACAAAAGAGTCTGGAAAAACAACCAACTGAAAAACCTCACAAAGATAAGCATATACAGAGCCATTGTCATACCCACACTCCTGTTCGGCTCGGAATCATGGGTCCTCTACCGGCATCACCTACGGCTCCTAGAACGCTTCCACCAGCGTTGTCTCCGCTCCATCCTCAACATTCATTGGAGCGACTTCATCCCTAACATCGAAGTACTCGAGATGGCAGAGGCCGACAGCATCGAATCCACGGTGTTGAAGATCCAACTGCGCTGGGTAGGTCACGTCTCCAGAATGGAGAACCATCGCCTTCCCAAGATCGTGTTATATGGCGAGCTCTCCACTGGCCATCGTGTCAGAGGTGCACCAAAGAAGAGGTACAAGGACTGCCTAAAGAAATCTCTTGGTGCCTGCCACATTGACCAACGCCAGTGGGCTGATATCGCTTCAAACCGAGCATCTTGGCGCCTCACAGTTCGGCGGGCAGCAACCTCCTTTGAAGAAGACCGCAGAGCCCACCTCACTGACAAAAGACAAAGGAGGAAAAACCCAACACCCAACCCCAACCCACCAATTTTCCCCTGCAACCGCTGCAACCATGTCTGCCTGTCCCGCATCGGACTTGTCAGCCACAAACGAGCCTGCAGCTGACGTGGACATTTACCCCTCCATAAATCTTCGTCCGCGAAGCCAAGCCAAAGAGAAGAGTATGCCAAGGACAGGTAAACCAAAGTTCAATGCCACATCAAGGCTCCCTGCAGACCTTTGCCCCAACAGGGTTTTAGGTTAATTGCGTGGCATAGATTTAATTTTTTTTCGCTCCTGTAATGTTCCCAAGTACCTCTGCTCAGTCACTGCAACTAATCCTACTGTCATATCCAATTAACACCTATTGTTGTTCTGGACTCCTTCCTCAGGGGATAAGTCTAACGCAAATTCAAATCACCATCCTGTGACATGTCAATAACTTCCTATTATTTTCAATCCAAAATTCACTATTCCAATTTTGCATCAAATTTCTTGTCCGCCAACATTTGTTATCAAAATATAAATGAAGAAAACCTGATTGATATCTCTGCGTTCAGGTTCAAATCAAATGTCTCAGCTCCATCAAATATGAAGAAATATCAAATGAAAAATTGGGCAATTAAACACTTCCTCACTCTCCTATCCAGTGACAGCATCAAGTAAACTCAGCTGTGAAGACTAATTATGTCTCAATATCAATGATGTAATGCAGGTGTACAGGGTGAAAAAAGCATCTCAAACTCATGCCTTCATCAGACAGGGCATTGAGTACAGCCGTGTAATATTTGTACAAGATGACATTGGTGAGACCATGCTTGGAGTACTATGCACAGTTCTGGTTACCCAGCAATAGTAAAAGCACATTGAAATGCGAGAGTAACTCATTCAGTCTTGCAGTATCCTATGGAGGTAAAGATATATTATTGACATTTCGGGCCTAAGCCCTTCTTCAAGGTAGAAGCAAAGAACAAAAAGGTATCAGAATAAAGACAGAACTGGTTGAGGAAGGAGTCCAGACCAACAAAAGGTGTTAATTGGATGTGACAAATGGTATGAATTGATTTTGCCTCTGTGAAAGGAGGCAGAGGGAAAAGGGAAGAGAGAGAGAGAGAGAGAGAGAGAGAGAGAGAGAGAGAGAGAGAGAGGGGGGGGGGGAGAGAGTTGGGGGAAAAGGCAACAGGGAGGAGAAGAAGAAGGGGAGGGGGAGAGGTCAGCATTAATGCCATCCAATTGAAGGGTGCCCAGATGGAAGATGAGGCGTGGTTCCTCCAATTTGTGGGTGTTCTCAGTCTGGCAATACATGAGACCATAGACCCACATGTCAGCTAGGAAATGGGATGGGTGATTGAAATGGGTGGCTACTGGGAGGTCCATATGATTGCAATGGACAGAGCCGAGGTGCTCAGCAAAGCAAAGACTTTCATGTTTGACTCCATCCAGCCATAAAAAAAGTTATAAAGCTGGATAAGTACAAAAAAGATTCTTAAACATGTTACTGGGACTGGCAGGCCTGAATTATAAGGAGAGGCTGGTTAGGCTGGGACTTTTCTCCCTGGAGTGTAGGATGCTGGAGGAGGCCCTTATAGAGGTGTTTAAAGCATCAGGGGCAGAGGGAAAGTAAACAACCATTGTCTTTTTCATTGGACTGGGAATTTAAGACTTAAGGGAACAGATTTAAGTAGAGAGGGGAAAGATTTAAAAGAGACCCAGGGGAATCTAGTACACAGAGAGTGTACAAGAAGCAAGCTGCTGGACAAAGTGGTAGAGGCGGGTATAACTTTAAAATATAAAAGACATTTAGAGGGTGAGTGGGTAGAAAAGGCTTAGAGAGATATGGGCTAAAAGCAGGCAAATTGGATAACTTGGTCAGCATAGACAAGTTGGACTCCTCAACGACAAACTCAATCAGAGACTCATTTAAGGACTCTTACTTGTGCACTTCATTGATTTTTTTTGCATTCTCTCTATTTTGCAGGCAGTTTGTTTACATTCATTACCTGTTTACAGTTCTTTGTTTGCATTTATACGCTGTGTACAGTTTTTTTTTCACAACCAATTAGTGGTATTTCTGCCGCACCCTCAGCAAAAGGAATCTCAGGATTATATGTGAAGACATGTTTGTACTCTGACAATAAATCTGAAATCTGAGCCTGTTTTGGTGCTGGTTCTTATTTACTGTGACAGAGAAGGACCATGTTCAGTCCATTAGGTCTGTGCCAGGTTAATACAGAGCAATCTCATTCCACCGCTCTTTCATACTGCAACTTATCTCTCATATGCCCATCAAGTTGCCCTTGACTTTTTTTTGTTTGCCATTTAACTGTCATTAGGGGATCATTTATTTTTGGGTCATTTGGTAAAGGACAGTAAATAAGCTGCTGGAAGAATTGAGAGGGTCAGGTGGCATTGGTGGAGGGAAAGAGAAACATTATGTTTTGAGCCAAAACCCTTCTTAAGGTCCTGATGTAGGCTCTCAACTCATTTCCATCCACCAATGCTTCCTGAGCCATTGAGTTCCTCTAGCATCTTGCATTTTTTCACCATCATCGCCAACAAATTCCAGCACTAGTAAACCTTTGAACCTGGATTCAAAGGTTATGTCAAGTCAAGTTTATTGTCATCTGATTGCACAAGGACAACCCAAAGAAATAGCGTTCTCCGTTTCTCAGAGCAAAACACACAGGGGCACAACCAGACATGACACACAATACACATCCAATATTCATATACAAATAAATAAATTAATATTGCTTTGTAAATGTGAGAGTCTCAGGATGGTTAGTGTGAGCAGTTCATTTGGTCGTTCAGCATTTCCACTGCCTATGAGAAGCGGCTGTTTATCAGCCTGGTGGTGTTGGCTCTAATACTTCTGTATCTTTCCTGAAGGGAATAGCTGAAAAATGCTGCGTGCAGGGTGGAGGGGTTCCTCAATGATTTTGTGCGCCCTCTTCAGACAATGATCCTGGTCGACCACGTTGATGGGAAGTGGAGGGGGGGGAGGGAGATTTCAGTGATCCTCCACCACTCTTATGGCCTTCGATCCATTTCTCTACAACAACCGTATCACATACTACTGTGAGGCAGCCATCCAGAACGCTCTTGATAGGGCTCCTGTAGAAGGTTGATATAATGGTGGCCAGTCGCCTTGACCGCTTCTGATGTCATAGAGATAAATTAATTCATTGGACCATTCAGTAATAACAATTCATTATTTTAAATGTTTAATCCCATTCTGTGAGATCCATGTCAGAGATTCCCAAACTCCCGCTTCTGGACAAAGGTGAGGACTGCAAGGAGAATGTGAAAACTATCTGTAGCATCATGCACAGGGGTGACAATTGAGGGGAGAAATGAGGGGAGAAAAAAAGAAATGTAGAGGTCATAGGGGATAGTATTGATAGGGGAATGAACACTGTTCTCTGCAGCAAAGACAGAGAGTAATGAGAATTTATTGTCAAAATATAATTACATTGTGCCAATGCACTGAAATTCTTGCTGCAGCCAAACAGATACCCAAGATAAACCAACTACAATAGAATCTATGAAATTACCACAATATGCCAAGACAGGAAAAGAGATTGTTGTGTGGGAAGGGAAAAGTTTGGTGGGTTCAAAGTATAACGGGTCTGGATACAGGCTGAAGGCAGAAATAATCTTTATTGAAACACGTGTAAGGGGATCACAACAGGGGATAATTCTCAATCAACAACACAGAGCAACCAATCACATCGGATTAAATCCTACTGATACCAGTAACTGCTTATACTCTTACAAGCACAGTACAACCCAGTCACATCGGACTAAATACTACCAATAGCAGCAACTGTTTAAACAGACTTATCGCAACCAAGGACTTCAATATGCCACCTGTAGTCCCTTGTCTAATATGGGCGCAGCTCACAACAGTATAACTACAACAGTATACAACAGCACTGATCTCTATGTAGTGTACACCTTACCAACCTCACTCCTCCAGCAATGTCCACAGCAGAATTCATATTAGGGCTGAAGAGCAAAAGAGAAAGATGGTCTTTATAGTCAGGATTAGATTCAGATTTCAGATTTATTGTCAGAGTACATTACATCACATACAACCCTGAGTTTCTTTTCATGGCACATGGATGGATGGTTCAGGTGCAGATCGACAGGACTCAAAGGAAAGAATAGTTGGGCATGGACTAGATGGGTCGATGGGCCTGTTTCTGTGCTGTGGTGTTCTATGATTGTGTTTTCCTTCAGCTGCAATGGGGTTCCCACTGGACAAAGCAGAGCAGTTCAGTGAGGTAGTTCCAAGACCTCAGAAAACTGACCTGATCATTAAAGCCCTACATCTTGACGATAATGCTCCAATGGAATGATGGCACATGATGGTCTTTATAGTACAGTAAGCTGGAGGGTCTGACCCAGGTTATTAAAGGGACCAATGGTCAGGTGTGCACTAATGGGTGGGCAGAGTCCAACCTTGATTGGCAGGTGATGTGATATCCAACTAGGTTCCAGACGGAGATGTCAACTGACCCTCCACAATCCACACCCCTACCAGGTTCCAGACAGAGAGATTACATGACCCTCCACAATCCACACTACAGAGAACATAAATATACAAGGATAGATAGATAAATGTTCATCATTTCAGTCAATGCAAGAAAAATCATTTGGTGGTTCCAGAGTAGCTTATGATGAGGGTTACGGTCATATGGAGAGGTTCAAGTCTGATCACAGTTGGATAAAAACTATTCTTGAACCTAGAGGAGGTGGATTTGGCTCTGTTTGTTCTGCCTGAAGGTAGTAGCGAGAAGACTAGGGTGATAAGGGTGATGTTGGCTACCTTCTTGGTGTATTCAATGTCCAAAAGTCTGTGAGACCTGTCTGATATTTAGGGTTAAAGACATTTATTCTGGTCTGGAGAAGAACTTGCAACGAGAGTAGGAAGATCCTGTCGTTGTGGTCCATGTAGGCACTAATGATGCATGATGAGGAAGAAAGGTTTTGTTGAAGGATTATGCAATCTTGATGAAAGATCATCAACCTGAAATGTTAACTCTGTGTTCATCTCCACATGCTTCTAGGCCTGCTGAAGATTTCTAGGATATGGTTTTTGTTTTGGATTTCAAGCAGCTGCAATGCTTTTGGTTTTGATTTCTTAACCTTAAAATCATCAAACAACTTCACAAAAATCTTTGCTTAGCAATGGGACACCGTCTGCATATAGTAAGGAACACGGCCGTATTTGCTGGTGTCTGTTTCCTTACATACTTTAGCAAGATGACAAATATCTCAATGAAGAGAACTACTCCTTTAATCACTCCTAAGAAAACAGTGTCACACTTCTGCAAGCTGTAATATTTCAGCTTGATAAATGACAACTGGCTTGAGGTGTCAAACCAATAGGTTTGTTACTTGTGCTTTTCGCTGCATTTCCAACTATTCCTACCACTCTGTTTGTTGCCATTAATATTCAAGCAATTGCTTGCAATAAATCCCAATCCTGATGGCTGGTATAATAGTTTGATGGCTGTGCGCACTGGTTCATTGGCCCTGCATAATGTGTTAAATTCCTGTATAATAGTTTGATGGCTCTATAGAATAATTTGATCGTCCTATATAATACGTTGATAGCCCCTGTAGGATGATAGAATGGTTCTATATAACAGTCCAATTACCTTATACATTGACTGATGAATTTAGGCAGTGTACATAATGATGCAATGGCCCTATGTAATGATTTAGTGTAATGTTGCAGTGATGGACTGAAACGGTGCAATAAGTTTTTGTATTTGTTCAATATAATAGCATAATGACTCTTGTAACAATGCAATTGTTCTCCTAAGCAATAAAATGATCTTGAATGATTCAATGTCTACAAAACATAATTGGGACTGAACAATTGGTTTAATGATTCAATAGTGAGTTTGTGCATTGAATCGCCAGTGATGAAGGGATTCTGTTAAAGTGTGCAATGACCCTGTTGAATGTTGCAAAGTTCCTATATAATACCTGATTGGCTCCACATAATGTTGAAAAAGTACCACTCATTTTTCCTGCACCAGGACGGCAGCCACAGTCTCCCTTGTTTATGTCTCCAAATCTCATTGGTCAGCTTTACTTTTGTAACCATTACTCTACTCTAGGCCTTTCCATTGGAGCATTATCGTCAGGATGTACGGCTTTAATGATCAGGTCAGTTTTCTGAAGTCTTGGAACTACCTCACTGAACTGCTCTGCTTTGTCCAGTGGGAACCCCATTGCAGCTGAAGGAAAACACAATCATAGAACACCACAGCACAGAAACAGGCCCATCGACCCACCTAGTCCGTGCCCAACTATTCTTTCCTTTGAATCCTGTCGATCTGCACCTGAACCATCCATCCATGTACCATGAAAAGAAACTCAGGGTTGTATGTGATGTAATATACTCTGACAATAAATCTGAAATCTGAATCTAATCAATCATCTCTTAAATGTCAAACTCAAACTTGCATCCACCACTCCGCTGTAGCTTGATCTACACTCTCACCACCCTGTGAGTGAAGAAGTACCCCTGAAATTTCCTCTTAAACATTTCACCTTTCACCCTTAACTCACTAGTCCTTGTCTTACCCAACCTCAGTGGAAAAAGCCTACTTGCATTTACCCTATCTCTACCCCTCATATTTTTTTTTTACCTCTATCAAATCTTCACTCTTTTTCTGACACTCTAGGTCATAAAGATCCAACCCAGCCATTCTCAACTTTTTTTTTTCTTCACTATGCCCCCTTTTGGACTCTGCTTCAAAGTTTATGGGCACCCTTCCCTTGAAGTAGTCAAGTTTTGATTTCTTCCTATTTCTTTCCTACCGACTGCACAAAAAAATTTAAATATTTATATTACGAGGTGAAAAGAAAACAAGGTTTTTACTTAAATGTGCCTTGGCCCCCATTGTGAATGGCTAATCTAACCTATTTAGCCTTTCCCTATAACTCCACTCTTCAAGTCTGGCAACATCCTTGTAAATTCTCTTTGCCATCTTTCAATTTTATGAACCTCTTTCCTGTAGGAAGGTGATCAAAACTGCACACAATAATAAATAACGAATCAGAACAAGAGACAGTCATTTGGCCTCCCGATAAGTAACAGAAACTGGGAAGGCCATAAACCTCCCACAAATCTGCACCACCTTTCAGATCTTGTTTGATCAGATGCTGCAGGTCCACTTTCCCATCATATCCCTTTGATTCCCTTAGTGTCCAAAATCCCATTGAGCCCAGGCTTGAATATGCTCAACAAGTGAGCATCCCCAGAAGGAGAGAAATTCAGATGAGGGTTAGGGTCATATGGAACATATAGATATTTCTGCACTATCCGATATGGCTGACCCTATTAACCTGACAATACAGTAACAACCCTGTCAATGCTGTCAGAATAAGCCGATAGATCATATGAGGTGGGAGGAGAAGGCTATCTCGCCCTTCAAGCCTGCTCCACTACTCAGAAAGTACATGACTTATCTTCCACTCAGTGCCATTTTCTGATCACTATTCCCACACACTTCAGTTCCCTAAACGTCTATTGATCTCTGTTTTGAATAAACTGAATGACCAAGTCTTTATGGGCTTCACAGTACAATAAGATCACCTTTCATTCGATACTCCAATAAGCACACTGCAGTTTGAATTATTCCCTCTTCACTGGAGTTCCTTCTGAAGTGAAAATTGGTTTTCCTAAATCATTCTCTTTCATCTTTTAAGCATCAGAAGCCTTTCCCAAAAGAAACCAGCCAACTCTCCATTCCCACATACAAAAGCTTGCTGTCTGAACACCAATCTTGAGTTAAAATTTCACATTTTCTTCAGCATTTCTAAAGACTTTTATAAGTTACAAGTTGAATTGAAAGTGGTTATCCTGAAGCACTGTAGCTGAAGGGTCAGACGTTCCTGTGAGGCTGTTCCACCCTAGATTGAATACAGAGAGAAGATGAACTGTATTATCAGGATATAACCCCAGCTAAATCCATGTATATGAGGTGCAATCATCCTTCTGAGACCATTATGACCTTCAACCCACAAATAGCCATTGAAACTCTTTAGCAGAATGCTGTAAAATTTGCAGAACATTTTTCCTGGATGGCAAGAAACCTCTGGAAGCCTAGGTATAGGCTAACAATTTGAATTTCCAGGGGAGCCCAGCAGAACCCTCAGGCGGTTTCTCTTGATTTCGCATAAACTGGTAAAATATCCACAAGTGCTTAACCCAACTACACCCTGTGCCAAAAAAAACTATCTGAACAAATGAACTGTAATCCATCCAAAACTAGACATTGTCCTAAGTTCTGATGGCTTTTCTTTGATATGTTTGCTTCATATCCCTATTCCAGGACAAAAGAGCTGGGATTTCATAATTTCACTTAATTCAGATTACGTTTCATTCAAATGAATGTGAAACTGTTTTAACCACCCTCTGGGATAACCCAACACCCCATTGTGTTTAAATACATTTGAAGAAAGATGTTATTAAAGCATTGATGACTATAAAGTCAATGGGCCGAATGCCCACCTTCTAAGCCATTATAATTCAAGTATAGTAAAACCTCTGGTATCCGGCACCTATGGAGATTGTTACACGCCGGATAAGTGTACTTTCCATTTGCTTGAGACTTACCCTTACAATACCTAATTCTTCTCTTTGGCTTGGCTTCGCGGATGAAGATTTATGGAAGGGTAATGTCCACGTCAGCTGCAGGCTCCTTTGTGGCTGACAAGTCCGATGCGGGACAGGCAGACACGGTTGCAGTGGTTGCAGGGGAAAATTGGTTGGTTGGGGTTGGATGTTGGGTTTTTCCTCCTTTGTCTTTTGTCAGTGAGGTGGGCTCTGCGGTCTTCTTCAAAGGAGGTTGCTGCCCACCGAACTGGGAGGCGCCAAGATGCACGGTTTGAGGCGATATCAGCCCACTGGCGGTGATCAATGTGGCAGGCACCAAGAGATTTCTTTAGTCAGTCCTTGTACCTCTTCTTTGGTGCACCTCTGTATCGGTGGCCAGTGGAGAGCTCGCCATATAACACGATCTTGAGAAGGCGATGGACCTCCATTCTGGAGATGTGACCTGCCCAGCACAGTTGGATCTTCAGCAGCGTGGATTTGATGCTGTCGGCCTCTGCCATCTCGAGTACTTCGATGTTAGGGATGAAGTCGCTCCAATGAATGTTGAGGATGGAGCGGAGACAAAAATACTGCACTTATACTGAACAAACTTCACTTGCATAAATATAGAAACCTGAAAGCATTTTAGTTTCTTTTCAGTCAAATTGTTCGAAAACATTTAACCTTCACTGTATCTGCAGATTCCTCCCCTTCCATGGAGCCACCCAAAAGACAAACGATACCATTATAGATAATTAACCCACAAACCCCCCCACCTCCCAAAATTTACAGAAAAAGCCTCTGAACAGGATGACTCTTACTAAGCAGGGATAAGGAAAACTTTAAGACAGTCACCCCCAATGGCAAGTGGCATCAACCAGCTCTTCATCCTGGGCGAAGGCATATTATTCAAGCACAACTTTACTCAAACAGCTGCTACAAGCAAAAGACGACCAAGACCTTCCCTCTGCTGGCTGAATATTTGCTCCCACCTTTATGTGCTACTTCAGAGAACATTTACTTATGCGATTTTCAACATACATATTTTTTACCTATTATTTTATTCTTATTTACTTTAGTTTTTTTAATTATTTTCCTCATTTTTTTGCTGATTGCTTGCATTCTGGATTTGATGGGTTTTACTGTTGCGCTCTGCTGGCTGAATATTGGCTCTCATCTTCACCAAAGATTACTTCAGAGAACATTTACCTTTACAGTTGTTAACTTAGGCATTTTTAGCTATTGTATTCTGCAGAAATGCCTACCTTGCCATAATGCTTACATTCCATTAATAAATAGTATATTCATTAATGTAGCGAACACAGAAAAGGAATTAATCAGATTATTTTCATTAAACTGCCACTACAATATACATCAGGATTAGGGTGGGCGCCAAAGTGGAGGGGGCAATTACGGGCATTGCCCCCCAAATGAGGTATTGTGGGCCCCCCCTCCCACTTGTGTGGCCATTGCACCCCCTCTACTCCCCCAGAAAATGAGATACTGTAACCTCCCACCCCCACCCGCAGCACTAGCGTATGCCAAGCGTCCCTCGTGCCTAGCGTCACTAGTCTCCACATAATATAAGCAGCGCATTTGTCTGCAACATCGGGAAGACAGTCGTGTAACCACTGCATGGTGGAGGTTCATGGTAGGCAGGTAGGCACCTCCACCCCTTCCTCCCTCCGGTTACCCAAATGCCCCCCCACCCCACTAGTTCCGGCGCTGACTCTGATCAGGATATTTGCTGCAAAAAATCCTGACCTGATTCTTGTAGTTTTCTCTGCTCCTCACCGAATCTGTAAAGTAACATTCGATATTTTCACAATTTCCATTTGTTAATATTTTGTCACTCTTTGCTGGTTAATCAATAGAATACTTATTAGCGAAGGAAAAAATGAATAAAAAGTGATTTGTTTATGCTTGGAAGATATTATCTACACTACTGTACAATCTATAAAAAATGTAATGAAAAATAACAGGCACAAAAAAAATTAAGTCATCCACAACTCCATCAGTGAAACCCAAGGAAGCAATTAAGTGTCTGTTTTGGTCCAACACACATTTACCATTAGACCACTCAATATCAACCTCATTACACTACTGTCTTTATGAGACTGTGACTTTTGTACTGTGCCAGCATCTACATTTCTCTTCTGCTGTGAGGAGGGCTCAGTGGTCCATTTAAAACAGTAAACTCATTGAAGCACAACAGTCGGGTGTGTAGGAAGTAATAAAAGCTACTCAAACTAAATAAGCAATGAGTGGATAGGCATAAGCTTTCACAGTGTAAGACAATAGGGTCAGCCTAGTCTGTTGACTAAACTTATTACAGCAACTCTATTTTTGTAATTATTTTTGGGTGAAATAATGAACTGGGAACCTTTCGTGGCATATAGAGTTTTAAATGAAAGCTCTTTCAGTGGTCCCTCCCCTTAATTTACTCCCCATCCTATCCTCTCCACTGATTTCTGGGCCAAACTATATAATCTTTGGCAAAACGAGTCTGCTTGAAGAACTCAGCAGGTCGAGCCACATCAGTGGGAGGGGGAAAAAAATTGGTCAGCTTTTCGGTCCGGAACCTTTCATCAAGACTCATCATCATTAACCATTCTTTTTTCTCTCTCCCACTGATGTGGCTCAACCCATTGAATTCATCCAGCTAGTTACTTTATGCTTTGGATTCTAGCCCCTCCTGCAGTCTCTCCTGCATCTTGGATATTGGTGGCTTTTTTTTGCTTCTTTATTCAAATTTACAGCTGAAGTTGACATGTTTGAGATCTAGTCTGCAGAATTTAATGAGCAAATAATTGTTTTGCCCATTAAGTTTGTCGGGGCGGGCCTTCACCCTCTCAAGATTAACTCTTATGCTTGAGGGCTTTACCACTTTAGAATGGCAGAATTTAGCAAGAGCAAGTGAAAATAAAACAAAACTACGAATGCTATTTTTCTGTTAAATCCTAGAGAAAGGCAGCATCAGTGGAAAGAGAGGCACGCGACCACAGATGATGGAGTCCAACATTTAAAGTTACTCATGTCTTCAGTTTGTTACTCCACCGCAACGATTCTTCAAGGCACACCAGCTTTGAAGAAGTATTCCTCCTCACAGTTCCAATGAAGGGTTTTGATACAAAAAGCCCACAATTTCTTCCCTCCCTACTTAAACGATGCAACTCGCTGGATTCCTCCAGCAGATATTTGTGGCTGGTTGGAAAGAGGATCAGTCAACATTTTAAGTGCGTGATGCTTCCACCTGACCTGGAGTTTTCCCAGCCCAGTGTCACCTATATGGGAGAGCAATATGCCTTGTCTGAAAGCAGCAAGACCACACACCAGAGTACTTAGATATCCCATGGGAATGCATATGAAATATAACGTGTGCCCAGATCCCATACTTTACAACTAAAAGACTAGTTGATGAAGTAATAGCACTGTCTAAGTCTCAGGAACAAAACCAAAGAGTGGGAGGGCTTTGTTTACACAGAGAAAATTGGATAAAATGGCTAATAGGAGGCCAGGTTAACCAACCAGAGGAAATAAAGATGACTAATCCTTTTATAATGTCTAAATCACTAACTTCAGCTCAACCTATGTGAAGATTAAGCAGTATGTGAGGTGCTTAATTACAGCTCTAAATTCTACAAGAAAATACTATTTATTCTCGGGTTGCCTCTATCTAACTAAGGTGTTTCTTGCTGCTTAAACTCAGTGGCTTTTGGGTGGCACGGTTAGAGTAGCGGTTAGCGCAACGCTACAGTCACGTCTCCAGAATGGAGGACCATCGCCTTCCCAAGATCGTGTTATATGGCGAGCTCTCCACTGGCCACCGTGACAGAGGTGGACCAAAGAAAAGGTACAAGGACTGCCTAAAGAAATCTCTTGGTGCCTGCCACATTGACCACCACCAGTGGGCTGATCTCGCCTCAAACCGTGCATCTTGGCGCCTCACAGTTTGGCGGGCAGCAACCTCCTTTGAAGAAGACCGCAGAGCCCACCTCACTGACAAAAGGCAAAGGAGGAAAAACCCAACACCCAACCCCAACCCACCAATTTTCCCCTGCAGCCGCTGCAACCGTTTCTGCCTGTCCCGCATCGGACTTGTCAGCCACAAACGTGCCTGCAGCTGACGTGGACTTTTTACCCCCTCCATAAATCTTCGTCCGCGAAGCCAAGCCAAAGAAAGAAAGAATTACAGCGCCAGAGACACAGGTTCGAATCCACCATGGTCTGTAAGTGGGTTTCCTCCCGGTGTTCCAGTATTCGCCCATAATCCAAAGACGTACAGGGATTGTAGGTTAATTGGGGCTTTTGAGCAGCATGGGGCTCATGGGCCAGAAGGGTCTGTTACTATGCAGTATGTCTAAATTTAATTTAAAATTTAAATGTAAAATGTTTGAAAAGAATTAAAAATCACAACATTCAGTGGCATATATACAGGCATTTAAATAGGTAAGGCATGACAGCATATGGAGCCACTAGGTGCAAATGGGATTGGTGTAGATAGGCAAAAAGATTAGCATCAGAGCAATGGGCTGAAGGGGCACTGTAAAACCAAATGACTATAAAAGAACAGAGGTTCTTTCCTAAGAGATGGGGTCGTGGATTTTGAGTAAAAAATATTGCTTAAACTATCAAGGCTGTCAAAGATTCAAGACGCGGAACAGTTTCCTTCTGAGTAGAAATGCAAGAAGCTATTGTTGATTTGCCAGGAATAGCCTTCTGAATGGCCTTCGGTCAAAGCATTCTACACTGGCATTTATCATCTTGGTGACATGGTCCTTAGAAGAGGAACATTCTGTGTGTTATCTGCGATTGTTTTGCTTAACTCAATGACAAATGTAAAAAAAAATGAGAGCAAGCTTTCAATAACCCCGAATTGTGATCATATTATAACCATAGGTATTGCACATAATGTAAATAGTGTTAAAGCTGAGAGCTTTTTAATGGTGAGAGGATGTTACACCAAGACCAAGGAAGTAAAATATTCAAAGTGTTATCGAAACTAACCTTAAAATAGAGTATAATAGCAGTGGGCCAATAATGGAGTTCTGAATTCCCCAGGGTATTTTACAAGTTGAAATGCACAAAGATTTTTTTAATTCAATCATGCAATGTTGATATCGCTGACAAGGCCAGTATTTATTATCTAGCACTTATTGCTCTTGAGAAGGTGGCGAGGAACCGTCTTCTTAACTGCAGTAGTCCTGTGCACACTAAATGGGAGCTCGACAAGTTTGACCCAGCAATGAAGTATTTTCAGCTGAGAAAGATGTGGCTCAGAGGGAGGGGGAAACCTGCAAACATGACATCGTTGCCACTCTACGTGGACAAAGTGACAAGTTTAAGCAGCGTTGTGAAAAGCAGGGTCGGCGCCAGAACATATGTTAGAGGGGTGCATTAGTGATTTAGATGGGGGGGGCTCATTCAGCAGGGGGAATGCTAGCAGGGGCCTACCTGATGGCAGGGTTGATGGGAGGTGGGGGACTGCTGGCAGGGGGCTACCTGTCGATGGGGGGGTTGCCAGCAGGGTCTGTTGCCGAGGGGTGGGGGGGTTGCTAGCAGGGACATACCTGCAAACCGAGCAGGGGTGGGGAGCATGAGGACACTCTTTTTATTGCGTCAAGCATCATTAGACACTACTGATGCTTGGCGCGTTCTAGTAATGCAGCCGGGGGCAGGTGGAGAGTTGCTAGCGTACATCAACCTAGACGCTACTGACACAGGAGGAAGTAGGGGGAAGTGTGATGGCCATGGTGGGGGGCACAGCACTTCATTTGGGGGCACAGCACCTCGTTTGGGGAGGAATGTCTGCAGATGCCCCCCTTGGCACAGACCCTGGTGAAAAGCAGCCCTTCCAAGTGAAGCAACATTTCACCTGGGAATCTGCAGGGCTCATCTACTGCATCCGATGCTCCCGGTGTGGTCTCCTCTACTTTGGAGAGACTAGACACAGACTTGGAGATCATTTTGTTGAGCACTTCCGCTCTGTCCTCTGCAATAACATGCATCCAGTGGCCACCTATTTCAATTCTCCATTTCACTCTTTTGCCGACACGTCTGTCTATGGTCTCATGCACTGCCAACTGAGACCACGCATAAATTGGAGGAACAACACCTCATCTTCCAACTGGGCATCCTCCAATTGATGGCATTAATATCAACATCTCTGGCTTTTGTTAAAATTTCCAACCACCCCCCCCCCTCCCAATTCCTTCCCTATTGTTTGAATTCTGAGACTTTCTGTTATAATCTGCTTCTGAAGAAGGGCTCAGGCCCAAAACATCAGCAATATATTTTTGTCAAAAAAAACCTGGATGCTGAATAAACCAGCTGAGTTCCTCTAGCATTTTGGTGTTTTTACTACAATCACAGTATCTGCAGCCTATCGCATTTCTCCCTGGTGTCAAAAGAAACCTTGGCAAGTTACTGCTGCGCATTTTGTACTTAGTAAAGTATGTGGCTGTAAAAGCAGCAAATGAACAAATATTGGAAAAATTGAAAGAAACAGCTTTACAATTAATTTGTAAAAAGAGTTAAATGAATTTGGTCACACAGTATACAGAAACAAACTGGGGAAGACAAACAGCTTGTTCTTCTATTTGGCATTATTCCGTCAGTTGTTTTTCATTGTTTATTCTAACATCTTGCAAAATAACCTTCTCTTGAAGTAAAGGCTGGCAACAAAAAGCAAAGTGCAATTTTGTAATCTTTAAAACTGACATTACTCCAAGCTGTCACACAACCATTTTAATTTACCAGCCCGGAGAATGCATTTTGTCTTCAGAACGTGGCAAGTGAAAGTCACAAAATACTGATCATACACCGATGGTATCACAGTGCTGTACACTAAATGAGGGACCAAGCACATGGGAGTTTATCATTCCTGCCCTTCCCCTATATATTCCCATTCTGGTTGGTAACTCCAGGTTGAGTCTGATCTCTTTCAATCACTGGGCAGTTCATTCATTCCAATGAGCCTGATCAATAGAAGTAAAATTGTTCCATACCCTTCCAAAAGAACAATTAAAATCCATTTGGAAGCAGCATTTCAACAAACTCGATCCTTCAACCCAAGTATAGAGTTGGGGTGTGGTCAAATTGTATGGCTTAATGTGAGATTAACTTTCAGGTGGTGACAGGGAATCTGAAGCCCCAAAATTAATGTCCAGCCCTGCAGTTGTCTCAGAAGAAAAATGGGCTCGCACATTCTGGTTTTCTCAGGTTGAAAATCATTTGTTTCCCCATCGTGGAATTGGATTGAGACTGTTCCAAGAATTGCTCCACTTGGAACGTCAAGTGAGCATGCCCGCTCATGAATCTGTTTTGTGAAATTGATGTAAATTCACCATCGGATGGTTCATCGAGTGACATCACTCATTAATTAACGAACCTTGACTGAAATCATTAGGGGAATTAGCTCAAGTTTTAATGCATGTTTTCTTGACTGAGAGCTCACTTTGCCAAGACCCATCATTCAACTGTTCTCCTTTGAGGCCTCCTCCCAACATGGTACCAAATCTAGTACCACCAGTCTGGCCTCCAACCTTGCAATCACATAAAATCCAATAACCAAACTATCCATCTCCCAACTACCCTCACCTTAATTCCCCAATGGCCATCTCAGGCACCGTGAATAAACGTGCATCATGTACAATATGCAACAACCGTCCAAAGCCTATAACTACTGTAAAAGCAGCAGTGTAATGTCTGCAATGTTCATTGGAGCACCAAACATTCTAGCTGTAAGCACTTAAGGATTTCTATGGCAGTGACCAACTTGAAAGTAAGTTTTCGATAAAACAATCTTGGTAGTTATTTCATGATCATCTGAATCTCCAACACCATCCATCCAACAAATAACAGGACCAGCAATCCAAGTCTTTGATCCAGTGATCCAAGTTCAAATTACAGCACTGCAATTGGACATAATTAAGAAAATAATATGGAATTAAAAACTATGGTGCTATATAACGACTAGACTGCCATCAAAACCCATCCTGCTCATTAATATCATTCACAGAGGGAAATTGCTCCACCTTTTCTGGTTTGGGCTTTATTTGATGTCAGATGCACCACAAGACTTGCTGGTCGTGTTGGAGGTTTGGATCTGGGCTTGGGTTGCCGATGGATTGAACTAAAAGGGAATCTTGTGTAGCTGCAGAGGCTGTGGGAGTGCTGCAGTCTGACTGTAAGAGGTGCGGGGAAATGTGAATCTTTTGTCTGCAATTTTGTCCAATATTACATTTCTGCTTTATTGCATGATCAGTCCCTGGATTGAGCCTTTAAGTCATTAAGGTGAAGAATAATTTCAGTTGATTAATAAATTTTTGCAACACAAAAATGTCATAAGTAGATTAAAAAAAAGCAAAAGGAGGTTTAAGGAAGTGTAAGAATCAATAGAGAGGTGCAGATTAAAAGTGAATTATGACAAAATGAAGATATTCTTCCACCATAAAAATATGAGAAATAGAAGCAGGACATTAAGATCATGGTATATTTGGACACTGACCGAACCTCAGAACAGAATCAGGCTATTCAGCCCATCTAGAGTATGCTGAACTATTATTCTGCTCCATTTATCCATCTGCTGTCCATAACCCTTAATTTCCCCAACTATTCCAAAACCCTATTTGAGTCTTAAATAAATTTAATGAGGCTGTTTCAACTGCTTTATTGGAAAGAGAATTCCAAAGATTCACTGATCTCTGGGAGAAGCATTTCCTGCTCTTCTTATCTTGAATCCATCCTTCCCCCTCCCCCAAATCTTGACACTACGTTCCCTTGTTCTCATCTCACCTGCCATTGAAAACAACCTCCCTGTATCTATCTCATCTATTCCCTTCAGAATGTTATGTTTCCATTAATCTATACATTTCAACAGAGATAACAAAATAAAATCATGTCATGCAAAAAAAGGACAATATTTGAGAATGAAAACATGGGAGTGAGAAAATATCATTAAAACTCAGTGTGAAACCCTGAGAGGAAGACACAGAAAGAATTGTTTAAAAAAAAAACAGTGAATTAACAGCTAACAAGCCTAAACCAAAATAGAGAGTCCATGAACACAGATAAAAACCACAAATAAATTTAGCCAAAAATTGAAATTTTTTTGCCATTTAAATCAAGGCAAACAACACTCTTTTCTTTCAGAAATGTTCTGAAATAATTTTTTTTTTCTTTTAAAAAAAGCAGGTCCTGGAAATCCCAAACAGAAATATTTGGAAACACTCAGTTGAGGAAAGAAACAGTTAACATTTCAGGTTTGAGTCCCTTGGTCAGATCTGTCTGATGAAGGGTCCAAAACCTAAAATTCACGATTCAAGATTATTTTCTTGTCATGTAAGAGAAACGGGGTTATCAGAGCCAGTGCCACAAGGCTGAGCTTCTTCCTGTGGGCGTGAGAACGCTGAACAACTGAAGGAACGGCTCACACTAACCATCCGAGACTCCCATATTCATGAAACAACATTTTTTTATTCGTACATATGAATTCTAGTCCACATTATGTATTGTCTGTGTGTATGTGTGTTATGTCTGTGTGTTTTGCACTGAGGAGCGGGTTCGTCACGTTGTACTTGTGCAATCCGATGACAATAAACTTGACTTGATAAAACAGAAAATGTGACATTACTCAAATTTCCTTCAGTCTACAGTAAGGGTGACAAAGATTCACTCTCAGCAAAAATGGCCCAGCACCCCTCACAGCCAGAGAAAGAGAAGCAAATGAGAGTGAGAGTCACTGAATCTCCATAGCTTCACCTCCAGAGATCTCGCAGCCTCCCCAGCCTTCAGTCCAAACCTTCAGCAACCCGAGCTTCAGATGCACACCTCTGACACAATCTGGATGCTCTCTCTTTTACTTTCAACTGATCATGCCCAACCTGCTGAGTTTTTCCAGAGTTTTTGTTCTTTACTACTCTCCTCCTTTTCACTGGGTTTTTGAATATTATTGTATTATGTTCTGACTTTTGAGCTTGGTAATTTTGGACTTTCATGAAAAGGTTAAATGTTAGAGTAATTGATGCTGTTAAAACAAAAATATATGGAGCCATCTCAGAACCCACAAGCCCAGAGCAAATGTAAACTATCCTAAATTCTAAAGGACTACTCAAAATAAAAAAAAATACATATATGCATTGTTAGGTGTAATTTAACTCATTTACGCGAGGTACACCTTCTACTGGTAGATCTCAATTTAAAGGACCAATTACGTACGTTAATCAATGCCACATTACATTTACCTATTGAATTAGTCGTGGTTTTAATCAAAATCACAGTTGGTGATTCCTAACTTATTCCTGTTACATCCAACTTGTGACTGGTACCAGATGTAGAAACTGTTTCACCCTCCAGCAGCAGAAAGAGTGGAAAATCTATCAGTTTTTGGTTCAATTTTTTGAGAGTTTCTCGAAATGTGGAAGCAATCACAGTCAGAATGAGTCTTTTATACGAGTTCCTTTTGGTTCTTTTCTCTTCAATTTCACTTTAATTACATCTCTGAAGTCTCAAAGGTTAATTAAAAATCTAATAAAGTCTTCTAGAGATAATTCTTAACTCTTGCTTCCCTGTTTTGTTTGCTGCCCAAAAGTTAATTTTATGCAAAAATGGGCCTTGAGTCACATCAGAAATTCCTGTCATGACAGCAGAAATCATTACTTCAAAGACTTCAGAAACATTATCATCACTGATACAGTTTCCATGTATTTTTACAAATGTTTTGTATTTTTAAACCCATTAAAGAGGATGAAATGTGTACCATCCAAGAATATTTCCTTTGCTGTTTTAGGAACAAATGTTATAAAAGGGAGATTCTATAACAAGTACACATGTAAGGAAAACTTTGTCTGAACCTTGTGTCAATTTAAAAAAGCAGCTGTTTGCCATACAGTCCAAACATTCAAATATTGAGGTGTCCTTGAGCTTTGCTTTCATCTCTTAATTTAGATAATTATGTCATTGCTTTCAATAAAAGAAAATCCCATTGAACTGTGTCTGGTTTGCCTTCATGTCATAAAAGTCAAAAATATAACTTTAGCAGTGTGCTCTGTTCTGGAGCATTACCTGGAGTGTGAATGGTCAGGAGCTGAACTGAGATGAACATACAAGTCGGTCAGTACATACAGTAAAATCTCTGGTATCCAGCACCTATGAGGATGGGTAGATGTTGGATAAGAGGATTTTCTGGTTGTTTGAGACTTACTCTTTACAATGCCTAACTCATACACCAGCATTAAGAATAAACCATTTAAAAGACAAAAGACAAAAGCACTATACTGAACTTACACTGAACAAGTTTAGTTTGCATGAGTATATAAACCTTAAAGCATTTTACTTTCTTTTCAGTCACATTGTTTGAAAATATTTAACCTTCACTGCATCTGCAGGTTCCTCCCCTTCCATGGAGCCACCCAAAAGACAAACAATAACATTATAGATAATTAACCCACCAACCCCCCCCCCCCCCAAAGTTTACAGATAAAGCCTCTGACCAGGATGACTCTTACTAAGCAGGGATAAGGAAACACTTTAAGACAGTCACTCCCAATGGCAAGTGGCATCAAACATCTCTTCATCCTGGGCGATGCCATTTTATTCAAACACAACTTTACTCAAGCAGCTGCTACAATCAAAAGACGACCAAGACCCTCCCTCCACTGGCTGAATATTTGCTCTCATCTTCTCCCATTGTTGGTGTAACTTCAGAAAACATTTACTTTTACAATTTAGCTATAATTTATTTTTAATATTTTTTTTTATTTTCCTCATCTTTTTTTGCCAGTTGCTTCATATCTGGATACCAGGGGTTTTACTGTATAAAGAACATAATGTACTTTATGAGCAGAAATCGACACAGGCCATACATGGCCAGATACAAACATTACCCTTTTGCCCAGCTCGTTCTTTGCATTTTCATTGATTAACCTGCTGAATCAAAAGGAAATATCTGCAAATACATCTGAAATAAAAATAGAAAATGCTGGAAGTACACAACTGATCTGTAAAGATAAAAGACAGGTTAGCATTTTTTCTACGTGCCCTTCATTAGAACTGGTGATGAATACAAATCCTAAACTGTCTTACACAGCAGACTGACCCACTGTAAGATTCCAGCCTTTTCTCGATGGATATTATCAAGCAACCCCTATTTTAAGTTCTCAGCTGGGTCCAAAAATCCAAGCTTAAACTCATGATGCATTACAACCTAATTAAAGCAACTGGGGCTTTAGAAGTCCTTTTGTTGTGTTCCAATTGCTTTTGCAGAAGCCCTGGTGTATGGTGCTGCCATTGTTTGTACTGCTAACCACAGATGGGACCACCACGTTCCCCCTCATTTTGCAAAGTTGCTGTTTTTTTCCGTCAAGCTGAGAGTTGGCCGTTGGCTGTATTTTTTTTCCAAAAACTGCTGTGTTGGAGAGAATTCAGCAAGCAAGAGAGAGCAGGAACTTAGTAGGTCATTGCATACAAAATTATAAATTCTGACACTTAAAGGTGCCTGGATGTTCATTTAGCATTGCTTTCCTGGCAGATTTCAGCATTTCATCTGTGAAAGCAGCCTTGGCTTCTGAATGAATGTTGTCAAGTTTAATATGTTCTGGAGGCTTCTCTGAAAGTACAGTAAACAAAATGAACTGATAATTAGTCATTATTACCCCTTAAACTCATATTCGACTTAGTTCCAAGGGAATTAGATTGGATATTCCAATAAAATAAACTGAGGGTCTGGGTCTTAAATTTTCCAAATATTAATGGGTTATCAACTGGGTTCCTGATTGTTCAATGTTTTTAATATCTGGCTGTTATTTTGCATTTAAAAAGGTAATTTTAGATATGTCCCTGATGCATTCAATAGCTTGAACACATGCAAATTCATTTTAGTGCAGAATTCGGTGTCCATTTCTTTTTCTTGGATCAGTTGTATTGGGAAACAATTGAAAAAAAGTAAAGGTAGCAAATGAAATTAACAATTTAATTTTGACACATCTTGCCTGATTGTTGTGTTTGCAGGAGTAAAATCACGAAGAGAGGCTTTTGTTTTAACCCTCGAGCTTGAGGTTCAAATCCATACATCCCTCAAGATCGCCGCACAGGTTGAGAGGATAATTAAGAAGGCCTACAGGATGCTGGCCTTCATTAATAGGGGGAGTGAATTCAGGAGTAGAGAGGACATGTTACAACTCTACAAATCTCCAGTAAGACCACACTTAGAGTATTGTGTTCACTTCTGCTCACCTCATTATAGGAAGGATGCGGAAGCTTTGGAGAGGGTGAAGAGATTTACCCGGACGTTGTCTGGATTGGGAAACGAGTCTTATGAGGCAAGCTTAGCAGAGCTGGAACTTTTCTCTTTGGAGCATAGAAGGATGAGGGGAGAATTGATAAAGGTCTATAAGATTATGAGAGGCATAGATAGGGTAGACAGCCGGCACCTGTTTCCCAGGGCAAGATTGGCAAACACCAAAGAACGTAAGTACAAAGTTAAGGGGGGGGGGGGGAGTCAAGGGTAAGTTTTTTCACACAGAGAGTTGTGGATGCCTGAAATGCCTTGCCAGGGATGGTGGTGGAGACTGAAACATTAGGGGCATTTAGAGACTCTTAGACAGTCACATGGATGAATGAAAAATAGAGGGTTAAGGGATAGGGAGGGTTTTGTATTTTCTTAAGGAAAGAATATACGAGTCGGCAAAACATTGAGGGCCAAAGGGCCTGTACTATGCTGTATTGTTCTATGTTCTATCTATATTGCAAAAAACACAATGCTGGAAAAACTCAGTAGGTCAAACAGTGTACTTTATACAGCAAATATAAAGATATATAACCGACATTTTGTATTTGAGCCCTTCATCAAGGTATGCTCAAAATGTAGGCAAGCGCCACAACCTCTCCCACCAAGACCAGGGCTGGGGGCTGCATTGCTTCTGGATTCCCTCTTAAGATGCACACAATCCTGATTTGGAAATATTTTTCCTGGGGTCTAAATCCTAGAGCTCATTACCCAAAAGTACATCACCTTCTCAAAAGCAAATAGTGATCGGCAGAAAATGCAGGCTTATCCTGCATCAGTTATTTATTGAAAAAATAATAATTTAAAAAATATTCTGGGCAATATTCTTTTCTCTCCAGATGTAAATCGGTTAGCAGCTGCTCAAAAAAGCAAAAGAGGCTCAGATTTTTGCAATCTCTTCCCCACTTCATACTTGATGGGTTGGCAGCCAAACAAAATAATCACAAAAGATCAGTGACATTTTCATTTAAAAAATTGCCGACCAACATGAGCTGCCAGAAAATACATTCAGGCGAAGAGTTTGCCTCTGGAAACAAACACCAGGTGAAGTCAACTTCTTCCCCAGTTCAACATTAACGTTCCTTTCATGACGTGCAGTGCATTGGTCCATCCCTAGCATATCACTGCATCAAATAAACAAGGCCAAGATTTTGGAAATTCAGTTACACTCCAGTTTCTGCTTTTGGCCTGAAAGAAGGATCACTCCATGTCAGTTACTCCAGTTACTCCAGAAATTCAGTTACACTCCAGTTTCTGCTTTTGCCCTGAAAGAAGGATCACTCCATGTCACCAGACACCATGTCAGGTGCCAGAAGTAAAATGTGCTACTGAATGAAATGGGCTTGTTGTTAAATCAACCAGAATAAATTTAATAAATTGCCATTCACATTATCTTCCTTGATATTCTGTCCCATGAGTACAAAGGAACACATGCCTCTTTATCCATCATTTTAAGACATTGATTCTATAACTAAAATTGCCTAAAACCACCAGGAGGATTCAGTCTAATTCACCATTGAGATTATGTTGCTTACCTCTTCTCTTTCCTCTCCCTTACTGATAGCATTGTTTTTGGCCCTCCGGAAAGATTCCCCTCGCTGGGTTTCTAAATAAATCGGGATTTGTCTCACTCTCTAACCAGACAATCCCAGAATACCCAGGTTGACAAGAAACCATAGTTTTCCTTCAGCCGCCATCAAGCCTTCAGTTGCTCCACGCATCATCTTATTAATGCTATTCTGTTGCGATGAGAGACAGGAGCAAGGTGATTAAGCCACTGAACAGATATCCAGAAGCTGATGGTATCAGTTCAGGGACATGAACTGAAATACCACCAGAGCAATGAGACAACTTGAATTCAACAAATTACATTCATTAAAAGTAACTTGTTTCAGTAAAACTGGCCCTGTTCTAATTGTCTCCCATCGGAAAGAGTATAAGGCAATAAATTGAGCCCATTCCCAGAGATACCATTCCCAGAGAGCCCATATCTGCAGAGATACATTCACCAAGAGGCAAACGAAAATCTGAAGATGCTGTGATTGTAGTAAAAACAAAGAAATGCTGGAGGAACCTAGCAGGTTTCACAGCACCCATAGGAGGTAAAGATAAATAACTGACATTTCTGGACTGAACTCTTCTTCAAGGCCTTCAGAGCATCTCAAAAGAAAATGTTCTAGAAAAATCACATGACCACTAAAACAATTTGACTGTTTACTAATGTCTTTTGAGGAGGAGAAGCCCAAATTTCACAAACAAATAAAATTTTAAAAAAAGATTAAGGATGAGGGGATACACACAGAAGAGACAAATGGGCAAAATTGCCTTGTTTTTGTGCACCCTATGTAATTAAGTGTAAGCATAGATCACTACTGCACAGAAATAGGCCTTTCAGCCCATCTGGTGTGTGCCAGACTCTTTAAATTTATTGCAAGGAGATCGTCTGTGCCTCCAAATTCAGTCTTTTTGGTAGGGAATAAAAAGCAAAAGACTGCAAAAGATTGAAGTAAAAACATAATGGTGGAGAAACTCCGCAGGTCAAACTGTGATGGGAGCCTGCACAAATTTGAGAATGAATATAAAGTAGCGACAAGTTCTCCTAAATCACACATCAAATTTGAAATTAGGAATTAAGTGCAATATGATTCATCAAATGGGCTCCGTAGTGATGGTTGATGGTCGACGCTGCAATGTAAGCCTGTTTTATTCCATCGACCTTTCCTGACGAGCGGTTTTTAGTCCAAAAGGTCAACTCTCTATGAATGCCACTTGACCCTTTGCATTCCCCCAGCACTTTGGGTGTTGCCCCAATTTCACCAGCTTCTGCAGAATTTTTCCTTATCTCCGTTGCGGTAAATTGGAGGGTTCCACGGTAGCAACATTAAGTGGATGAAGATTGGCCATGAATATAGTCAACATAATGCCGCTTAAAATCCACAAAAATAATTCCAGCAAATGCTCCCCACCCACTCTCCAAAGTCAAAGTTTAAATTTATTGCCAGAGCACACACATGACATCACATACAACCCCGTGATTCTGTTCAGGCCAGGAAGAATTTCTAATTATTGGTAACTGTTAACTGTCCTCAGAAGAAAGAAATGTATGCAAAAGAATCCAGAGCTACCCATACCAAAGCTCCACTGCAACACTTAAAGTTCCTCTTCACCAGTGTGAAATCAATTGTAACCAATTAAATATTGTTAGAAGCCACATTTTCATCAATACCTACACTTTCATTTCACACGTTATCAATATAGTTGAATTGTACAACAAACGCTCCCAGGAAGGTACAGTAACAGTAAATATGAATCATTTTACTGAGGAAAGTGAAATGAATTAGAAACATTCCCACTGAAAATAGCATGGGATATTATCAAAAATAAGACTAATCGTGTGCCTTGTAGCATATGATGAGCAATTAATTTGTACAATATGCTTTTAATGGAAAGAGGTGATGAATGTGCAGAATGATATCTAAGCAATTGTTACTGGCTGAATATTTTCTTAAATAGCTCTGGTGCAATGGAACCACATAAGCAAGTCTACTTAGTTACTTAAATAGCAAACTATTGATGGTTTTTAAGACATGAATGATAAGAGATCATAATGCACAACAATAACAGCAAGTCTTCATTAACAGACATTAGCTCATTAGATTTCAAAGCATTTGTGTGAATGTAAATATATAGATTTTTATATATGTGGGTGTCTGCACATAGAAATAATGCTTATGAGTATAAGCCTAGGTAATCGCCTGTTAGAGGGTAACATACGGAGTTAAACAAGAAAATCAGCAGATGCTGGGGCCAAGTACAATGCACAAAAGTGCTGGAGAAACTCAGCAGGACACGCAGCATCGATAGGAAGTAAAAGGTAACCAGCATTTTGGACCTGGTTCCTTTATCAGGAGTCATGCAGTCAGGTCTGACTCCAGGTTGCCTTACAAGATACACAGCACTTAACAAGGTACTGGTGAAAACCCAAGCAGCAAAGCAGAGGATTTTTTTTTCTTCAATGGCTGTGAGGGTGGATAAGGGAGGAAAATAAAGACCAGGTCCCGTTTGTACATTAGGAGGCATGTAATGACTTCCATACACGTGCCTCTTCTATTGTTAGCTCCTGGAAATGTCATACTTGACCTTGAGCAGCCATCAAAGAAGATGAGGAGGTGACACTTTAGCTATGAGACATGGTCCACATTGAATGGATTTTGATTGTTGGGGCCAGTCATCTGCTGTGGAGTTTGGTTGTTGAACGACTTTGTCAACTGGATGTTGAGTGAGGCTCATCCTCTGGCATGCTTCAGTGCTCACCATCCAATCCTCCTCATATGGAAGCATCATCTGGATATTGTAGCTTAATGACAAAGATTGGTGGGATCTTGGTTCTGGAATGGAGGTTGTGAAGACCAATATTTCTCCTTCAATCTCAATTTTCACTCATCTAGTCAGGCAGTAGATGTAGGTGAGTTCCCACTGAGGAAGGGTGAGAAGAGGAATGATGCAGCCTTGCTTGACCCGGTCTAGCCTATGACAGATCTATTGGTGAGAACAATAGTTTTAAGGTCAGTTCCCAAGCAGATGATGAACTATAACAAACTTTTAAGGAGAGACAATTTTAAGAGGCCTCTTCATTAGTTCTTATTGGTAGAATTAGAGAGGTTATAAAAGTCCATGTTCTCCAAGATTTCACATCCAGTGAGGATCATACACAACCCTGCTGTGCTTCTGAGTAGGGATTTTCAACAACTGCAAATAATGGTTAAAGAGGAATTGTGTGATGATGTTTTTTTTCTACTAGGCAGTCAGTAGACCTGTCTATAATTCCCTCAATCAGTCTAATCTCCCTTCTTTAAGGTTCATGTCATGGTCTTTAAGATCCCCGGCATGTTGATCTACCAGGATCATTGCCTGAAGAGAGTTCACAAAACCATTTAAGACCCATACCAATCTGCACACATCTTCCAATTACTCCCATCAGGGGAAAGGTATAGAAGGATCAAAGCAGAACCACCAGGCTGAGAAACAGCATCTTTCCATGGGCAGTGAGACAGCTGAATGACTGATGAACTGCTCAAACAATCCCTCTGTGAATCTACTATTTTTTAGCAATATTTATTTATTTTTACATATGGACTGCACATAAATCGCTCATAAATATATGTACTATGTCTATATATGTGTTTGCATGCTTTTACACCAAGGACCAAAGAACGCCATTTCATCCAGAAGTACTTCACATTTGCCATCTCAAGTACTTCGATGTTGGAGATGAAGTCGCTCCAATGAATGTTGAGGATGGAGCGGAGACAACGCTGCTGGAAGTGTTCTAGGAGCCGTAGGTGATGCCGGTAAAGGACCCATGATTCCGAGCCGAACAGGAGTATATGCTAATCTTTGTGAGGTTTTTCAGTTGGTTATTTTTCCAGACTCTTTTATGTAGTCTTCCAAAGGCGCTATTTGCCTTGGCGAGTCTGTTGTCTATCTCATTGTCGATCCTTGCATCCGATGAAATGGTGCAGCCGAGATAGGTAAACTGGTTGACCGTTTTGAGTTTTGTGTGCCAGATGGAGATGTGGGGGGGGCTGGTAGTCATGGTGGGGAGCTGGCTGATGGAGGACCTCAGTTTTCTTCAGGCTGACTTCCAGGCCAAACATTTTGGCAGTTTCTGCAAAACAGGACATCAAGCGCTGAAGAGATGGCTCTGAATGGGCAACTAAAGTGGCATCGTCTGCAAAGCGTAGTTCACGGACAAGTTGCTCTTGTGTCTTGGTGTGAGCTTGCAGGCGCCTCAGATTGAAGAGACTGCCATCCGTGTGGTACCGGATGTAAACAGCGTCTTCATTGTTGAGGTCTTTCATGGCAGCTCTCCATCCTCAACATTCATTGGAGCGACTTCATCACCAACATCGAAGTACTCAAGATGGCAGAGGCCGACAGCATCGAATCCACGCTGCTGAAGATCAAACTGCGCTGGGTAGGTCACGTCTCCAGAATGGAGGACCATCGCCTTCCCAAGATCATGTTATATGGCGAGCTCTCCACTGGCCACCGAGACAGAGGTGCACCAAAGAAGAGGTACAAGGACTGCCTAAAGAAAGCTCTTGGTGCCTGCCACATTGACCACTGCCAGTGGGCTGATATCGCCTCAAACCGTGCATCTTGGCGCCTCACAGTTCGGCGGGCAGCAACCTCCTTTGAAGAAGTCCGCAGAGCCCACCTCACTGTCAAAAGACAAAGGAGGAAAAACCCAACACCCAACCCCAACCGACCATTTTTCCCTTGCAACCGCTGCAACCGTGTCTGCCTGTCCCGCATCGGACTTGTCAGCCACAAACGAGCCTGCAGCTGACATGGACTTTACCCCTCCATAAATCTTCATCCGTGAAGCCAAGCCAAAGAAAAAAACTTTACATTTGTATCATAATAATAAATGAACTTAAACTCTCCTTTCTCTAAGTGCTCTCCTTCCTGTGCTTCAACAGCCTTTGGTTGTTTACAGTAAAGAATGCTCAAAGACCAAGATTAATCCAGTGCAAAGCCCATGGTTTATCAAGTCAATGTGGTTCCACCTCTTATATGCATCAGTTTCATGGACAAAAATCTTAGGCATCTCAAAGATTGGAACGATACCATTCACCTCTATGAAATATTCTAAACAAATTAGTAGGATATACAAGTCAATGTTAGTGTCCTCTCAGTGAGCATTGACGGTGGATCACATCAGCTGCATGGCTGACATCAGATTTCCAAAGCAATGTTATAATAATGGCATTGAGTTTATTGTCATATACATTGTACAGATGAACCAGAAACATGATACTGAAGCTGAACATTTACTTTGTAAAAAGAAAACAACTACAGTAGTATACTAAATTGAATTAAAAAGAGAGATTACAAAAGATAGATCATAAATATTCATACTTATTCTAATGCAAAAAAAATGGTGACTTTGCAATGGTGTAGACAGTCCTTTTGTGATGCTGGAACAGTCCAAGGGGAGGTTAAAGAGCCTGATAGCTGCTGGAAATAAACTCTTCTTGAACTTCATGGTGCTGGTCATCAGCCTTCTGTACCTTCTGCCTGAAGATAGCAGTGAGGAGAGGTTGTGACCAGGGTGATGGGGGGTCATTTATTATGTTGACTGCCTTCTTGACACAGCATTTCACATGGATGGATGGATGGATGGATGGGAGGTCAGAGCTTGTGGTGGCTATGTTTGCTACTTACTGAGCTTTCTACATTCCTGGGAGCTTGAATTATCCCATCAGGCTATGATGCCATCGGTCAATATACTTTCCCACAAAACAGCAGTGGAAGTTTGAGAATATTAGATGATATGCCAAATCCCCACAAAGTAGAGGCATTGGTGTGCCTTGTTCATGGTTTATTGATGTGCTGGCTTCAGGAGAGGTTTTATAAAATATAGTCTCCTGGGAACTTGAAGGCTCTAACCCTCTCCACCTCTCTTCCATCAACGTGGAGAGGTGCATGGTCTGAGTAAATCAAGCAGTTTACTTATAGTTTCCTCAAAGTAAGTAACTTCCAGACAGAAAATATTTCAAGGACACCCACAAAACATTCTTGAAAAGTTGCAACATGACCCCAGGTTTATGGAAATCCATACTTAATGGAAAAGCATCCAGAAAAGCACTGATGGCATGGAACCTCTGACCGTAGCTTCCATAGTGCAGAGACCAAGAGGTAGTAGCACAAGGAGGCTGCAAGAACTTGTGAACCACTCAACCAAACAACCAATGCCCACCTGTGGCCCCAATGGCAGAGTCCTCTGATCCCACAATGGACTTGATCATTTCAGAACCACAGTGGGAGCAAACTATCTTCGCCCCTCCGAGACTGCTTCCAAATGCACGTACATTTGGCGTGTGTCAGCATGTAAGAGCATACATACGTCAGCATATCCACATGACTTCAGGCATCTGCAAGCATGAATACATGCAGGCATATTTGTGCCAGTATATAAAAAAAAATTCTGGTTAAATCCAAAGTATCAGTGCTTGCTCATTAGAAAGCAAAGGTCAAGCAACAATGAAATTCATCACCATTTCAAATTAGAAACCATTGCCCTACCTTCTGAAACCAGCTGACTGGCCGTGGTTTGACTAATTTAATGGTTCACAAAATGGAACCTACACCAAGTTAAAAGAATTGCACAAATATGTGTACCTCTGGATTTCATTGTACTTTTCGAGGTTATCCTGTATCACTTCTGCCTCTCATTCTTTCATAACTTTAATCATTTCCCTTTGGAATTTTCTTAGTTTTGCAGCAAATCCTAAGCCTAAAGTTAAACTTCATCACTCCCCCACCGCCTCCCCACCTCATGGAACATTTTATCCTCAAATGATTGAAGAAACAGATTGTAAGCTGAATAAGATGTGGGAGTAGCAGAACATCACAGATGATTTAAAAGTCCACATCAGCACATATGCAATGCCCTTGACCAGAATCCATGTCTCAACCATAATCAGGACTCTAATTAGCACAACGGCCAAAGGCACAGCAGTATCTATATAAAAAAGCATCATTTGTATTTTTGCGTAGCAGGTACACAACCTCATTGCTTTCATGTAGCCTTTCTCCTTCTCTATCTTGTGATTTTTGTTTTCAATCCGATTTTTCCTTGCAAGAAAGAAGCACTTTAAATCATATACCAGCAATGAAAACAGTTCTGCATGTAACCAGAAAAAGTGGCCTTTGTGGAACAAAATTACCTCTGATGTATGAAACAAATTGATACTTTTCTTATATTAGGGAAATCAAGACAAATAAAATATTGCAAGATTCACGCTAGAGTGTTTTTTTTTAAATCAGTGTATGAACATTTAAAATTAAACATCAAAGCAATAATGCAACGCTCCATTTTAAACCTATCATCAGTCATCATTTTCAAGACTGGTACCAATATGATTCAGCAGTTAACTCCATCAGAGCTGTGGACAAATGTAAATTTGAGATTACATCGTCAACCACATCAACTTGTATTTATATTGTAGCGGACCTGCAGTGAAGTGTCCCAGACAGCCTCACAGGCCTGTTAGCAAAATAGGATGCAGAATCGCAAGGGAAGTTATTAGCAAGTAAGCAAATGCATAGCCAAAATAGCATCTTAAAAGAGACATAGAGGTGAAGAGTTAAAAATATTGCAGCATTTCCAATACCCTGTTGGCAACACAAAGGCCAAGAAATATTTCCTCTTCACTTGGGATAAAAATGGCCAAGAACTGTCCATTTTCCACATCTCAAAAAATAAGAATGATGCTCTGGACATTTGCATAACCACATAAGTACTTAGTGAGTATAACTCCCAATTATGTAATGAGCAAAGATCATTTGGAATATCCCCCATATTTTTAAATTTACACAATGAATCCATCATTTTGCAAATTAACACTAAATAATCCCATCACTCCTATGTTTGCAGATTGAACAGTAAGTGCAAGAATTCTCCAGATGTTCCTTTATTCTGCACATTAAGTGCCATCTCGTGGAGTATCCTAGATGGTCCTATTTTTTGCAGTCTGCTCCAGGCAATACTTCGCTCTGCTGATGGTACAGTGCACAACAAATTCTCCTTTTGCAGACTGTGCAATGAAGGATAGTCAAGGCACTCTTTTGTTGATGGGCAGATGCTAAACATGGACCATTTCCAACATTGTCTCAGTCTTTAGAGCAGAGCTGGGTGAGCATGCCCTAAAGGTTAAGGAACAATATTTCAATCCTTTGCCTTTATCTTTCTGTTTTTTAATTAGATCCAAAAAACATCTTACACTTCTGCATAATGTCTTTCTCTACCTCTGATTGGCTCATGGTAGCTTATTAGCAATTAAGTAATTCTGATGTTTTATCACTGTTAGAATGCCAGTCAATAGGTACATAACAAGATCCCACAAACCAGCTTGTGCGTTTGAATTAAAGATGAATATTAACCAGGACAGCAAGGGATTATGGCCCCGTTATCTCTTTCAGTCGTGGCATGAAGATCTATCATCTGATCTCAGTTTTTTAACTTTTCTTCTAAAAGGGGGAAGTAGTTCTCTTAACGGCATGAAACTTTTCGCCTAAATTCGTGTCCTTGGGTTCTCAGACTGGGACCCATAACCTTGTTCGATGTGGGAGAGGGAGCAGCTCCACACCTTTTCTTCAACTGTTCATTTATTTCCCCCTTTCTCTCTTCAACAATTGATACCTGAAAGGAGACCTAGGAACTGTATCCATCAAATTTAATTTTATACAAACAGGCCCTTTCAGCCTATGAGCCCAATTAATCTACAGCCCCTATACTTTTTTTTTTAAGGCTTTTGAGGATAAGCCTCAGTAAGAGATATTTAGACAGGCAAAAGAGGTCATTTTAAAGGAGTACCATTAAAGAGCTCCAAAAACTCATCTATATAAAGAACAAGGGTGATCAGTGAACAACAACCCTGGAGATTCACCCTCAAGTCCATATCTCCCTGATGTAGAAATACTGATTATTATTTTTCATTCGTTGATCACTAGGTCTGAATCTCAAACTCCTGACCCGACTTCATTCACTACACCAATTGCAACAGTTAAAGAAGACGTCTCACTATCCTCTGAAGAATCAATTAAGGATGCGTACTAAAAACATGCACATCCTCCAAATTCATTAAAAAAAATACAGTGGGGTGGGATGCTAGAGGCAAAAGAAGCCTAAGAAAGGAAAATCAGAGCTGTCCCTTTTGTAAATATATCCTGCTTTGCTCACCTTGTGCCGATTCCACAAAAGATGCTCCAAGTACCTGTATTTTGCAGTGGATAGGAATATTATTTACAGTCTACATTGTACACTTCAGTACCCAATGGTAGAACACCAGAGAGGCAGCAAATGAATCAAGATCTTTGAAAGTTTGAATACTCAATAGGATTGAGAAAGTCACACCCGAAAATGGCTTTGAATATTCCAATAGACCCCTACAACAGAGGTTATTGCCACAAGGACTGCGAATTTTAATAATTTAGAATTATATAAAAAACTGAAAAAACAATTCAAATGTTTTCCAATCCTCAAGATCCTTCCTTTATCTCTCCCTTTCTCTCTCTCTCTCTCTCTCTCTCTCTTAAACTAATAACAGTGAACATCCCAAACATGTCACTTTGTTTTGCATTATTCAGCAGGGAAGAGGACCTTGGTATTATAAACCCTAATATAATATAAACTCATAGCAACTTCAGAAAAGCTCGATGACTTTTATTCATCGGGCATCTTTATTAGATAAACATGCATTATGAATACCAGGCAATTTAAAAAAAAGAAACATGAATAAAAGCAAATTCTTTTTGTTCTGTGCAATTAGTTCTTTGAATATGATATTCTGAGCTGATGTATCAGACTCCCATGTCTGTCAGGCATCAAAAGGGTTTAGGTATTAATCAATGACTGGAACAAGTCAGTGTGCTGTAACTTTACAGAATGTCTTGATTATCTATTAATTCCTGTGCTGAATATTTCATGTAATAAATATATGCATATACAGAATTATATTGCATTTATCTTGTGTGATGTAGGTAACAGTCATTTTCTCAATTTGAATATACAAGATGTCAAAAGGAAAAGAGCACATATAAAGGAGGGGGAGGGGTGGGGCACCTTCTTCCGCCAGCCATGCAAAACATAGACAGAACCTGCAGAATATCTGAATAATTTACTGGGACTCCTTATTTTTATTTAAATTTATATGGTCGCGCATATAACATGTACATTGCATCATGTAACGATAGTACATTGTGTTCAATTCGACAATTTGGGGAGGATTTGTAAAATTAATTAAAATGTGACAGATGCAACGCTTCTTGCTTATGAAGAATCAAAATATTAAACAGGCTTCTGAAACAGACTTAACTGTCCTTTGCTCCTCCACTAAATTGTGGATGGGTTTATAAACTCATTCCAAACATTGAGATGTTGTGGCAAAAATAATGGTTCTTCCTAAACTGTACGCTCAGGAGCTGACGACACAATTCATTTCGAGAAATACAATCATTTAAATAATCGACCTCTGTTGTGATTTTAACTCGTTTGCTAATTTTAAAATGATCTGATTAAATATAATCCAATCCAATGCTTCCTGTACTTTCTTGCCTTGTGCCTGAACTACTATCATACCCCTCCACACAGTTGAGCCCCCTCATGACGATATCTTGCAGATTGGGAAAAACTACTTCTGAAAAACACAAAATATAAAGTAGCACCTTATTACACATTAACAATTTGAAACTTGGATCACTTTGTGGATTTTAAAAGATTTCCACTAAGGTATAGTCATTCAAAAATATTTGGAAACTAAACAGCACATTGAACTTCAAGAAATAGTTGTTACCGTGTTAATTGGCTGAAAACCCACATGCACACCCACACATATGCAGAACTCTGAAATAACTTTAGTTATTGATTGAAAAGATGAACTATCAATATTAAATAATGCACTCCCTTCAACACTAAACGTTTTCCCTATTCCATTCAGTAACTTGAAAGCCATTGCAAGAATTTCTGCTTTGCTACAGATAGTGTTGAGCTGGAGTAAGGAACAATAAATTTCCAGAAGCCGACTCACTGAAGGAGGAGAGCCGACAACCCTGTCCAGTGATATTTTACGCTCAAAAATCTACTTTAAGCCAACCTGCAATTAGTTAAAATACTCAAAGATATTGTTTTGCCATCACATTACAGGCGGGTATATTCAAATGATCTTGGATCACCACTTCATCAACATGACTGTGAATGTGGAACTCCCAGTTGCCTTACCCAATACCACAGTCCTTTCTCAAATAATGAGGTAATTTAGGCACTGGTGCCGATGAGGCTAAACCAGCTGCCATCATCCTCTGCAGTCCAATCTATCTAGGTATGGTAATATCCTCCTGAGCTGTGGTGTAAGCTTACAGCATCTTTGGAAGTATACTGACAAGTGAAGATAATCCCCAATAGAATTATTTACTTGACTCTAGTAAGGGTTAGGATCTTTTGATATTAACAGAGGAACTTGGGCCACTCCTCCAGCAGCCCAAGTTCCACTGAGAGTTTTCAAGAGGTTATGAAAGGAAATCTCAGAACTCCTTCTCTGTCCACCCTGAACCCTTCCTCCCTAATCATAATTCTGCACAAGTGTAGGTCTGGGGCATGTGCAAGCATTCAAACTTGACCACTTTTGGATTTATACTTTAAACGTGTTATATTTACATATACTCTATTGTGTTTAATGGTTACTGTATTGTTTTATTTCCATGTCTATAGTTAAATGCTTTGTCTTGTGTGCTATCCAGACAAGTTGACTCATAATTAAGTATAGTAGGTATTTAAGAAAATTACTGTTAAAGCAGTGCAAAGCATCATATTTTTCTGATGAGGGGCTCATTTAAGAGTCTGATAACTGCAAGTAATATTAATGGGACCGCTCTTCAGCTTTTCCTTCCTGATTCTCCCACCCCACTGCTGTTTACAAAATTCAGATCTAACCATTGCCAAATTTTAAGGATTATTTCCTCACCAATCCTACTCATACTGTTCAGCTATCAATGAGATATACAGTACATGGTGTAGGTTTTGTCAGTTCAGATTTCTCCCAGGAATTATTAAGAGGGCACTGCCTAAATAGATCCCAAACTGCAGCTACTGATCTCAGAACAGTAGCTACGGTATAGATATGCCTTAGGAAATCACTTGAGTTGTAAAAGCCTTAATCCGGCACAGTGTGCATCAGCTAATGAATAAGATCAGCAAATACTTGAATGGAACTGTTACGACCTTGAAAATGGATGAGGGGTTAATGAAGCTATTGGATAAATTGGTAGATTAGCTTAAGCCCCCTAGTCATTCTATATTGGTTGATAAGGTTACAATTAAGTAAAGTGAAAAGGTTGCTTGCTGGTACCATTTTATTTTTTTACAAAACTAGAAAAAAAATTAGAAGCAGACTTTTCCTCTCTAAGATAAAACTAGTCTTTATTTTTGAAACAAAGTGTATAAAAGTATGCCTTAAGATCATAAGACACGGGAGCAGAAATAGGCTGTTAAGCCCTTCAAGTCTTTCCTGCCATCAGTCTTGAACTGATCCATTTCCCCACTCAGCCCCACTGCCCAGCCTTCTCCCCATAATTTCTGTTGCCCTGGCTAATCAATCTCTAAGTTAAATACAACCAATGACTTAGCCTTCACCTGTGGCATCAAATTCCACTCTCTAGCAAATGAAATACCTTCACATTTTCTGTTCTAAGTGGACACCCTTCGATCCTGAAGTGTGCCTTCTTGACTGAGCTAGACTCTCCCACCATAGGGAACAACCTTTCTACATCTACTCTGTTTATGCCTTTCAACATTCAACATGTTCCAATGAGACCCCCATTCTCCTAAATCTCTTGGAGGTCATGTACCAATCTAATTCCAAGAATACACTGGAGCCAAATTATTTCTGATTATAATCCTCACCCTAGCCCACCAACTCCTCTCACTACCCAGGAAGCAGCTATGACTTGAATTTGGTTTGATTATCTCATGGTCATGACAAAGATCTAAATTTTACAAACATTTTAACTGAACAAAAAAATCAAAATCAACCTCCTTTCCATTGTATATTTTAAAGTAAAATCCACTCTTGATAGAATGATCCTCTGCATTATTTATTCTACCTTATATCGCTGAGGTCATCAGAGATATCATCATGGAATTTGTTGGAAGTTAAATTGTGGGGTATGGTGGTGGTGCAGTGGTTTTGTAATCTCAAGGCCTTGATATCAGTTGGAGACCAGAGTTAAAATCCCACCATGGGAGCTGTGGACTTTAATTAAATAAACTGGAATGTTCAGATCAGCCATGATCTTATTGTCTGGTGGAACAGGCTTGACAGGTCAGTTGGATTGCTCCTATTATTTTTCTGGCGATAAGGCATTATCGTGATACCATATATATTCATTGTTAATTCAGTTTTGTTCACTGTCTTGCCAAATCCTTCAGTTCAGCAGTGTTAAATTTACTCTGCAAGTCTTATATTCTGAATGTTCACATCCTAAGATTTCTAATTGAAATAATCATTGTACAGTCTTGTAGAGAGGGATTTTCCAAATAGAAGAACAAAATGCATATTCTTGCCATTAATTACAAACAAATAAGTGGTGCTTAAAAGACATATGAATATCCAAGGTAGAAGAATCTGTATCATGTCCAAGCAGCTGAGATTTAGTTTAATTTGGCATCATGTCCGGACAAACATTAGGAGCCAAAGGGCCTGTTTCTGTGCTTCTTCTATGTTCTGTAAACATCCCACAGACTTACAAGCAGAGCCTCCAGTTAATTGCTTGCGTAAAACATTATAAATAACTACTGCAGCCTCATCAAAGAGGCGTAGGAGTATACTGCCGAGAAACATGGGAAATAGGAGAGTCTGTAGGTCATCCAGACCCTCGAGCCTTTATTGCCAGTCAGCAAGTCCAGGGCTGATCTGATAGGTGGCCTTAACTCAAATTTGCTGACAAATCCCCAGTACTTTTGATTCTGTTGTAATACAACATAAATCTTTTTCTGCCTTGTACAGTCTCAATGACTCAGCATCCATGTCTCTCTTGAATAGAACATCCCTTATTTCACAACCATGAAAAGAAATTTCTCCTCATCTCAGACTTACTTTGTCCATTCATTATTGAAAGACAATGTCATCTAGTTTTAGATTCTACCAACTTGGGAAAAATCCTCACAGCATCTATCCTGTAAACTCCCCATAAAATCTTATATGTTTCAATAAGATCATTTCTCTTTGATGTAATTTCCAGAGAGTTTCCTGAATAAACATAATCAATCAATAGAGACATAATTTAACCTTATTGCAAAACAAATTCAAGATGCATTTTATAGATTCACATTTCATATTTTTTTTCAAAATGTATGGGACAAAAGGAAGACAATTGACTTCTTTAATGTCAGCAGAGTGATTTAAACCAAATTCGTTGCCAGTTCTCAGACAATAGCCCTCTCTTTAAGTTGTGGCACAAGACATCTAGCATCTTTACAAATGTGATATATTTTGCTTTCAGATACAAAAGAAGAAAATAATATAAATACTCAGCAGGTCAAACAGCAAATGTTGAATGAAAAGCAGAATTAATATTTCAGGTCAATTTTCTTCCAAAGTCAGCGCATTTCCTTAACCAGGAAAAGAAAGATAACCCCATTGAGGGTGAATAAGGTGAATAAACACTTGGAAGTGTGATGGAGGGGGGAACAGAGCTGCTTCAGGTTATGGTGTTTTCTGCAAGAGAAGAAGTGGTGAGTTAAACATTAATGATGAAGTAAGAAATTGCAGACACTGGAAAGCTAAAATAAAATCAGGAAACTCTTGAAATATTCGATAAGCTACGGTATCAGCAAATGCAGAGAGAGAAGCAGAGTTAACATTTCAAGGCAATAACCTTTATTCCTAATCATAATGTTAACCAATAGAGCACTTTCAACTATTTTGCTTTTCAGTGAATTTAAAATTCCTGATAGTTTTCACATCAAAGAACTCATAGAACCAGAGAACATTGCTGCACAGATAACAGGCCCTTTGGCCCTTCTAGTCTGTGTCTCTCCCTTATTGTTGTTCTTTCTTCTTTGGCTTGGCTTCGCGGACGAAGATTTATGGAGGGGGTAAAAAGTCCACGTCAGCTGCAGGCTCGTTTGTGGCTGACCAGTCCGATGCGGGACAGGCAGACACGATTGCAGCGGTTGCAAGGGAAAATTGGTTGGTTGGGGTTGGGTGTTGGGTTTTTCCTCCTTTGCCTTTTGTCAGTGAGATGGGCTCTGCGGTCTTCTTCAAAGGAGGCTGCTGCCCGCCAAACTGTGAGGCGCCAAGATGCATGGTTTGAGGCGTTATCAGCCCACTGGCGGTGGTCAATGTGGCAGGCACCAAGAGATTTCTTTAGGCAGTCCTTGTACCTTTTCTTTGGTGCACCTCTGTCACGGTGGCCAGTGGAGAGCTCGCCATATAATACGATCTTGGGAAGGCGATGGTCCTCCATTCTGGAGACGTGACCCATCCAGCGCAGCTGGATCTTCAGCAGCGTGGACTCGATGCTGTCGACCTCTGCCATCTCGAGTACCTCGACGTTAGGGGTGTGAGCGCTCCAATGGATGTTGAGGATGGAGCGGAGACAACGCTGGTGGAAGCGTTCTAGGAGCCGTAGGTGGTGCCGGTAGAGGACCCATGATTCGGAGCCGAACAGGAGTGTGGGTATGACAACGGCTCTGTATACGCTTATCTTTGTGAGGTTTTTCAGTTGGTTGTTTTTCCAGACTCTTTTGTGTAGTCTTCCAAAGGCGCTATTTGCCTTGGCGAGTCTGTTGTCTATCTCATTGTCGATCCTTGCATCTGATGAAATGGTGCAGCCGAGATAGGTAAACTGGTTGACCGTTTTGAGTTTTGTGTGCCCGATGGAGATGTGGGGGGGCTGGTAGTCATGGTGGGGAGCTGGCTGATGGAGGACCTCAGTTTTCTTCAGGCTGACTTCCAGGCCAAACATTTTGGCAGTTTCCGCAAAGCAGGACGTCAAGCGCTGAAGAGCTGGCTCTGAATGGGCAACTAAAGCGGCATCATCTGCAAAGAGTAGTTCACGGACAAGTTTCTCTTGTGTCTTGGTGTGAGCTTGCAGGCGCCTCAGATTGAAGAGACTGCCATCCGTGCGGTACCGGATGTAAACAGCGTCTTCATTGTTGGGGTCTTTCATGGCTTGGTTCAGCATCATGCTGAAGAAGATTGAAAAGAGGGTTGGTGCGAGAACACAGCCTTGCTTCACGCCATTGTTATATTACCCATAATAAATGCCCTTTAATGTTGGGCTTCCCTATTTAATGAATTAGGTACTTCCTGTGCCAGTTAGCTTACTCTTTTTTTTTTACACCATCATTAAATTTCTCCTCAGTCTCTTCTGTTTCAAAGAAAGTAACATTTTTTTGCAGATTTGCAAAGCACCTAACTGTTGCAGGCAATCCAACCAAACAATCTAAGAGATTCAATTAGCTTTCCAGTGGACCAGAAAAGAAAAAAGATAATCAGTCAGATGAGAAGTTTGTACAATTTTGTAACACGAACTGTTAGTTGTGATATGACAGGTTATGATGGGGCTTTTAATAAACAGTATTTCATACCCCAGAAATTTATAACAGCTTGTCATAATAAGAAGTTTGTTATATCAGAATTTGTTGTACAGCTGTTCTGAGTAATTATGTTTCATAATTAATATTATTCACAAATTCCAAACAGCATATTTTACAAAGATTTTTAGTGCATAATAGCATTAAAAACATAACCTGGTCCTCTGTCAAATAGAGGAATATGTATGAAGTGTATTAATAATTTAATTTAATGAAATGTAAAATCTGTGTAAAAATGCATTGAAATAAACACTGTAGTGAGTTATTAACATTGAAATGCAAATAAAATTCATATTCAATATCTGCCTCAATACAATGCAAGGCAATATTTTTTTTCAAATTTCATTTCCTCCATATTCGACGATTATGTGATGGGCCACAGTGCATCCTGCATTTCAAATACAATTCTCAATTATTTTTAAGCTTTAATAATTTATAAGTCGGTTCACCTTTTGAAATAATCCTGGCATTCTCCTTACGTGTGAGTTTTAGCATCAACTACTTTCAAATCATGTTTTAAAAAAAAATAAACAATCTACCCTTATCCTACCTACTAAATTCAGAGGTTTAACGTCTTTAATACCAAACGGTCCCCTCCCCCAGTTTTTTCCTAGTGACTGGAGTATTGGGAGCATTTTCATAATCAAATCTGCAATGATTTGACTATCCCTGATAGAATCCTTCATTTAGATAGACTGTTCAATTCAGAGCAATTTAAAGCTTCATTATAAAAAATACTTTCTTTCACTTGGACCAGGGAGTATTTTGTCAATATGATCCTAGGTATTGAAGCAGTTGCAAAACTGCACTCCAAGAGAGAGAAGGAAAAAGTTATTTGGTGTAGCAATGGAACATCATTGCAAAGTCCTGAGAGCAATTCATCCTGGTCAATGATAAGTTAGGGTCGGGGTGACTGAAGGGGCATGCAGAGGTGTGGGTAATGATGGCATGGTTGGAATAAAAGGGAGAGGATCAGATCTTGGTGTCTCTGGCACCAAGTTAATCATTATGCTCTAATAGTTTTGAATGTCTGAATTAGGGGCAGGTTATTCAGTCCCTCAAACCCAATCCACCTTGTCATGAGAACATGGTTGATTTGATTATAGCTTGAATTGCTCAATTTCAGCTGCCAGCCGTGAGCAATCTAAATCTCTGCAGCCAAAAATCGAACCTTTCAGGTATGTTTTTGGGTTGCTGAGAATTCCCATAATGTTTCATATAAAATTTAAATCTTTGAAAATTAAAAGAATCCTCCTAAAATTCCATCAAAAGATTCACAAAAGGCAGTGCAAAGCTGAGCAAGAGTCCAAAACTGAGTATTATTTCACCATGCTGGAACCCTTTTTAAATAGTCGATCAATTCTGCTAGAATCTGATAGCAGAAGAAGTCATTAATCCTTCTGAATGTTCTCAACAGCTAATTGAATGATGCCCAAGAGTAAATGACCAATCATAGTTAAATAAAGACATCAGAAATCAAGGTGAACTTTTAAAACCATCAAAAACCTCTCATTGCTTAACTCTGAGAATTAGAGGCATATTTTAAATTACTGCAAGATCATGGTAGACTTGGTGTTATCCCTAGAATTGGAATAATTCTTAAATTGTCCTGTAAAGCAAGAAGCAAATTGTAAATTACTATATAAATGTGTGTTAAATTTCCAAGTTTTTTTAATAAATTGGAAACAAAAAAAATCACTTGAAGTAATGATACATATTACACACATTTTGAGAAATGCATGCATCAATCTCATACAAGAGAATTAATTTTAGCAGGGGGAACACATGGTAAATTATTCCTTATGTGTGGAGGCAATCAACAATATGTACAGAACTATTCAGTGGGATTTTAAAATGCCCCATATAATTAATCTGTTAAATGCGTTCATGGGAATCATGTGGAATAGGGAGAATACTGTTAAAGTAAAATCTGTCATCTCAGTTGTTTCAATAAATGGCAAGAAATTAAAAATGTATAAAACAAGTGCTTGCTTTAAATCAATGGTGCATTTTGAATTGTGCCATATAATATGGATTCTTTTGTGATATATTTTGCCAAATATATGGTCGACCTTAATTAATTACAAAGAGTGGATACATTTTAAATTGCTTGCAAAAACTTATTAGAAAGTCAATCGCAATGTGGAAAAAGCGACACTGAGGAAATGTTACGCTCATTAAAAGTGCGATGCAAGTCTAGGAAAATAGGTGCTTTTTAAAAAAAATAATAAAACGCCACAACCGCAAGCCTTTCTTTGATAACCCAAGGAGGATTCTGCCAAAAGTGTGTTGCCTTTTGTAAGGAAGAGATCCAAATGTTTTTTCCACGGATCTAATTAGATCAGTTTATCTGTGATAATTTTGGAAAAAGTAATTGTGCCAAGTTGACCTATATGCTATGGAGCTCCTCTGCAGGGAATTAATACATGCCCAAAGTGATGTTTATTTCCACATTTTTCAAATTAAAGCATTGCTAAACGTTCACTCCTCTCTTGTTTTATGTCAGTACAAGACACGAGCTGAAACACTACAGATTGCGCCCATTAGAGATTTCACTTAGTCGACAGAAAGAATAAATACAATGCAGAGTGGTCGGGATACAGCGTTCTTATTCGGAGACAAGAGTCCGTCAGAAATCCCTCATTAAGTCTGTTTGTCATTGATATCGTCTCACTGCAAGTGAGTGATCCAAAGCGCTAAATGGTCACAAAATTTATTTAATTCTGCGGACATTGCAATGTTCACCCCCCCACTCTCTCCCCTGTGTAAACTGCCCCCACCAAGGCAGTCAAGTGTGCCTCGACACTTTAGGTGTAAAAATGCATTGAAATAAAGACTGTGGTTGAGTTATTAACATTGAAATGCAAATAAAATTCATATTCAATATCTGCCTCAATACAATGCAAGGCAATATTTTCATGTCCAACCTAGTTCGGGTTAAAATTGAGTTCCTTTCCCTGAGTGAAAGAATTGCCCTTTCCCATTTCTGAGAGATGTTCTATTCTATTTCGAAACATTTGTTTTTTTTGGGGGGGGGGTGGAAATTTTTAAAACCAACCCCCCCACTCCCTCCCCAGTCCTGGTCTGGTCTGGCTTGCAGCGCTTGTACCCACTTTGGTTCCGTCTTGAGGGCTTTTCGGGCTAAAAAGAATCCGCTCCGTGGCTGTGTTAATGCTGACTTCAGTCCTGCTGCGGTGAGTCTCTTCACATCTGCGTACTAATGACAGTAAAGATTAATTTCTCGGTGCCACAGTCAGCACCAAAAATACCACCAGAAATCCCCTCAACAGACATCTCGAGGAAAGGGAGAAAGTACTTTCTGCTGAGTTGCTTTCTCTTGCACCGCTGCGGTGCAAAAGTGATCTCAACCGAGTTCTGCAGTAAACACTCAAAACAGCTCGCTGAAGGGCAGCTATTTAAACTGGTGGCCGTGAAAATCCTCATGCCCTGCGTCATGGGATGAAGCTGGCCAGGGAATTCGAGTCTCTTGCCAACCCTGTTCACCTCCCCTTCAGTAACAATGCTCTGCAGGTAACACGCCGGCTGCCAGCCAGCATTGCATCCAGCGATCTATTTCTGCTTCTGCCCCATTGCTTTGCCACCGAGAGGTGAAATTCAACATCATCATTTTAACGAGGCAGGCTTTCACCTGCCAATCTCCAGGCAAGTGGGTGATGATTAACCTCTGCAACCTTTCCATAACACCTTCAGCCCGAAGTCCCAACGCACTTCACACCAGCCACTGAAGGAGGTATTCAGAGAAAGATGTTCATAATAGTGGTGGGCTTCTTGGAGAGGGGGTAGAACAATGGAGGTTTAACTCTTTGGACTCCATGTCCCTGTTTCCAGGGCCTGCCAACAAGCAGTTTTCTGGGACTGACCCAACCCCCAACTGATCTGTACTGGTGTTTGTACTGTAGTTTACCCATGGACTCAGTCCCGGAGTACAAAGGGTTAATGGGCGAATCCCTGAATTAGGACCAAACTTCAACTAAAGTTCGGCTGCTGTTGATAGATTGGCAAGAAATGGGCATCCATATGTTATAGCTTGGTAAATAATTCTTTTGCATTGTCACCTGAAGCCTTGAATTTGTGTAGGTGAATGTGGTGTTATGAACCCAATCTTCAATGTTATGAGATTATCTGCCTGATGGTCAATCCATTCCAGACTTCAAATCCCATCTGTGCAAAAAAAATCCCTGTCAGATCCCCTCTAAGCTCCCTGTCTTTCACTTTAAATCTATATTCTTTTGTCTGAGATATCCCCACCATAGGGAAATATTTTTATTGTCTGCCACATTCTTGCCATTGAACTATCTGACTTTACTCCTGACATTATACTATCTGTTTTCTTCTTCTTTGGCTTGGCTTCGCGGACGAAGATTTATGGAGGAGGTAAATGTCCACGTCAGCTGCAGGCTCGTTTGTGGCTGACAAGTCCGATGCGGGACAGGCAGACACGGTTGCAGCGGTTGCAGGGGAAAATTGGTGGGTTGGGGTTGGGTGTTGGGTTTTTCCTCCTTTGCCTTTTGTCAGTGAGGTGGGCTCTGCGGTCTTCTTCAAAGGAGGTTGCTGCCCACCGAACTGTGAGACGCCAAGATGCACGGTTTGAGGCGAGATCAGCCCACTGGCGGTGGTCTGTTTACAACAAATTTAACCACAAAGAACCATTACATCAGGGTTTAACATTCCCGGAAGTGTTCCTTAATGTTCATTTCCCACTGTTGATTCACAAGGTAGGACTGAAAGGCAACAAATAGGCTCCAGCCAGTCCCATCAAATCTGGCAGCAGCAAAGCTGAGAATTTGATCCAGCTCGTCCCTGCTGGTATTTGTGGTCCACTGTCTTAAACCATAATTGCACAATCTTCTTTCCCTCCTTCCTCCAGTTCTCATTCCGCTTCTCCTTAAATATTTCTATGATATTCACCATAACCAAGCCAGACAATGATGAATTCCATGTCGTCGCCATTTTCATTTGGTACCAATACCTATCAATTATTATCCAACTAATCAATGGATTTATCTACTGCAGTGATATCTCATCAAAAAAATAATTTATATTATCCTGATTATATAAAATGTAATATTAATCCAAATTATTTTATTCATTGCAAGTTGAAGTACTAAGATTGGCAAATTACTAAAACAACTACAGATTAATAAATATACTTAGATGGAGAAGGTAATTAGGCTGGAAGTAAAATACATGTTTTTCTGACTGTGCTATGACTGATCACAATTACATCATGGAGCTCTACACCATAATTAAACCAATCTATCTACAGAACGCTGTAACAAATTCAGAAGTAATTGTTCTGAGCAGCTCCACTGCTATTACAATGCGCTGGTACTGTAATTGCATTAACACTTAGGAGTGTAGCAACTTTTTTTGATTCATTCATGGAGGTAACCATAAGGTCAAGGGCAATCATCTATGGTGCTAAGTACCTTCTTTATATGGGTCATCCAATCCCTATTTGTCCTTTTAGAGGGCTAAAAGGATTCCACGTTAACATGATTCTGGAGTCACCTGTAGACCACAAATGAGTGGACTAGATTTCCTTTCCTGAGAGTCATTAATGAGCCAGATGGACCTTCAATGCTGAGGTTTCAAATCTGCATTGTAAATGTTTACAGAAGTGACACGTAATGGAAACTTGTTTTTACATTCAGACATGAGGGGCTGAAATGGATCCGCAGATCACAATGCATGGATGACCAGTGCTCATTGGTTTAAGTGTGTGTTGTTGCCAAGGCCTTGCAAAGGTTCCAGCGTTCAGTGGTAGCCAACTTGTTAAATCGTAGAAATCCAACGGATGCTGGAAAATTAGGACAGCACAGGAAAGAGCAGGTTTTGCAGTTTTCTGAGATGGAACAACGAGATAGAAGAGCAAACCCCTAGGTGTTTTGAAAATAGGAGCAAGAGGCCACAGCCTATCGGGCCTGCCCAGGTATGATCACGGTTAATCTATTCAAGGCCTCAACTCCTCTTCTCTGTCCATTGCCCATAGCCCTCCACGGCCACCCTTTCTCTACCACAATATTTCATGTCCTCACACCATTTAAATAATGATTTTCTATTTCATTTCTCTTTCCATCCTAGAACTACAAATAATCTAATGGGTATTGAATGAGAAACAGAATCATAATTAAGATCATGACTCACCATGTGCTTAGAAATGCTGAGACAGCCTTCACACTTCCAGGGAGGCATTAAGCACAAGAGATTGTAACCTGCTTTTAGTTTCCGAAGCTGGCCAAAATAGGGCCGATGTCACTTCCTTCATTTCTTCAGAATGGAAAGAAAACTGTGAGGTGGTTCAAACATCACCTCCAGCATTCATCTCTGAAAAATGTGTCTGTGACTGTACATTTAATCTCTTAGCACTATGGTCCCATTAAAACTTTTGAACAAAAAAAAAATCTTGGTAAGATTATTGATGCAACAGGGCCCAGGAGGAAGAGAGGATTACAAGGAAGGGCTTATGGAGGGCATGCGGAAGCCCAAAGTGGGCCATGAAATGTTATTGGCAGAGGTTGACCCACTAAAGGACTAGACCGCCCAAGGTCAAAGGATGAAATTAATACTTGGAGGCAGAGGGCAAGGTACAAAATGAGTACTTTGCATCGGCAGCCAACAAGTAGAAGGACAGGGAAGGTAAATTGGAAGATCAGATTATTATTTAAATAGCAAACAAATGCAGCATGCTGCCATGCGGAATGACATGGGAATGTTTGTGTATGAATTGCTAAAGGCTGGTTTGTAGGTGGAGCCGGCTATCAAGATGGAAAATGGAATGTTGGCCTTCATTGCTAAAAGCATTGAATTTACAAGCAGGGAGGTTATGCTGCAACCAGACAAGGTACTGGTGAAGCCACATCTGGAGTACTACATGCGGTTCTGGTCTCCATACTTGAGAATGCATGTACTAGCTTTGGAGCTGGTGCAGAGGAGGTTCACCAGCTGGACTTCAGAGATGGTGAGGTTCAGCCTATGAGAAGAGATTGAGTCACTGGAAATTAGAAGAATGAGAGAGGATCTTATAGAAACGTATAAAATTGAGATAGAGTTAGTAAGTTGTTTCCTATAGTGGGGGAGACTAGAACTAGGGGACATAGCCTCAAGATTCAGGGTAGTAGATTTAGGATGGAGATGAGGAACAACTGCTTTTTTTTTTCCAGAGTTGGTGAATTTATTGAATTCACTGCCCATTGAAGCAGTTGGGGCAACCTCAGAACAGGCGCTCTTCGACTTATGATGGGGTTACATTTGGATAGACCCATCATAAATGGAAAAATCATGTTAAAAAAAGAATACAGTGACACACCTACTGAATGCTATACCCTAGCCTACCTTAAACATGTTCAGAGCATTTACCATAGCCATTTATCTAAATTTATCATTTATCTAAAACAAAGCCTATTTTATAATTAAATGTTGAATACCTTTTATTCCACATTGAAAAAAAAATTTCATCATAAAATATAGAGATAATGAACATAATAACTTGGAAAAATCGTAAGTTGGACCATCGTAAGTAGTGGAGCATCTGTATATATATTTAAGACAAAGTTGGATAGATTTTTACAAAGTAGGGGAATTAAGGGATGTGTGAGAAAGGCAGGTAGGTGAAAATGAGCCCATCGTCAGATCAGCCACGATCACATTGAATGGCGGTGCAGACTCAATGGGCGGGATGGCCTCCTCCTGCTCCTATTTATTATGTTCTTATGGAGGATTGTATCAGAGAGCAGAGTATGGAGAATGCTAACATGCTGGGGCCTTTTTAATAGATTTAAGATGGTTAAGTCCTTAGGACTTGTTTGGATATATGCCAGATTACAGAAAGAAGCAAGTGTGGAGATTTCCAGAACCTTTATAAAGATATTTGTACCTTCACTAGCAACAGGCAAAGTCCAGAAGGATGGGGAGAAGCCAATGTATCTTCATTCAAGAAGGAAAATGAAGAGGATCCAGGAATTTATTGGTACATTAGTCTCACATTAGTGGTAGGGAACCCATTGGAGAGGATACTTAGGGATAGGATTTTCCCATATTTGGAAAGGCATGGTCAGATAATGGGACAGTCAGCATGGCTTTTTACAGGCAGGTCATGTCTTCCGAATTTGATTGAGTGTTTTGAGATGGACAATGGTGGTTGACAAGGGTAGAGCAGTAGATGCTGCCCACATGACTATAGTAAGGCATGTGACAAGGTCCTTCATTTTAGGCTGATCCAGAAAGTGCTGATGCAGGAGAATTGATCATTTGGATTCAGAATCGGGAGGCCCGGGGGTAATTGCAAAAGGGTGTTATCCTGGCTGAAGGCCCGTGACCAGTGATGTTCCACATGGATCAATGTTGGGATCCCTTCAGTTCATGAAATACAGAATTAAATGAAAAAGTAGATGGATATATTAGTAAGTTTGCAAATAAAACTAACTGGTGGAGCTGGAGACAGTTTAGAGGAGCGTTACCCAAACTGGGTTCCATGGAACCCAGGGGTTCCGCAAAAAGGCACAGGGGATCCGCCATAGAAATGTGTAGTAACAACTAAAACTTGTAATAACTGTTTTTATTTAATTTAAATTTAAATTATTTTTTAACCTGTGTTTCTAAACAGTTGCCTCAATGTTAACAAAACCAAATGGCATCCTGAGGCCTGATGTCAGGCCTCAAGATGCCATTTTCAACCAATAAAACTTGGATTTCTTTTGGCATGAGGCTGGCCACATTTTTCTAATTTAAACTGCCTCCACCCTCCGCAGCTCTCTCCCTCCCTCTCTTCCTCCCTTCTGCTGAGGTTGGTGTGGAACTGGTGGAGGAGTCAGTGTGGCCACCCGAACAGTGTTGGTCAGGTCCAGGACCTGCATCGATAGAGGCATCGGGGGCTATGGTATATTTGCAGTCGGGGTCACCGGCAGAGGTGATGGTGGCTCCAGCACCTGGTCAGCAGGTCGGGGTTAGTAAAGGAGGTGTTGGAAGCTCAGGCCTGCGGGCAGCAGGGGCTGGGATGCAAACCCACATTTGTAGCATCAGGAGGTCAACCTGCAGGCAGTGGGGCCAAGATGGATACGCACATCAGAGGTTTTGAGAAATCCAGCCTGTGCGGGACAGGAGATGGGTTAGAAACCCGTTTCTGGAAGGTCAGTGATGGTGGGCATTTGGGGTCTGGGAGATCAGTGATATTTGTATTTGTAATTTGGTTAATATTCAGTTGATACAAAAATACTGAAGAAATGGGATTTTCTGACCACTACCTCAGATGGCTTACTGTTTAAGAAAAGTAATTTAATTTAAATTGGACTCAACCACACTCGAACTGGAAGTTGACGCCATTCTCCTTCTAGTCGGCTTCCAGTTTCTTAACTACGGGATTCCGTGATTTCCAAGTGCTCCCTAAAATGGTTCCACGATCTTAAAAGTTTGGAAGCCTTGGTTTAGAAGACTATCAAAGAGTGCAACAAGATTTCAAACAGGTGCATATATATGGGAAATAGTACAGGTTAATCTGGACAAGTGCCCAGTGCTGCACTTTGGGAAGTCAAATGTAAGGGGAAAGTAGACCGTTAAAGGCATGACCACAAACGGAATCGAAGTGTGGAGAGATTGTTCGGGTTTGGCTCCTCGAAAGGCAAGTGGTCAGGGTGGGAAAGAATCAAAACTCAAACAGATCCCTCAAAAGATTCGTCAAAAGGCCTTAAGAAATCCATTGTTGAACCTCCTGCTGTCTCTTCCTCATGATTGCATTCCCTCCTCTTAAATTGGGCTTAATTTTTCAAAATCATCATCAGGCAGGAATTAATCTTTAGAATACAAGATGAAAACTATCAACCTTCTATGAAAATTCCAGTGCTTCATTGTGTGAGACAGAGTTTAACTCGTTGCACACTCAGCATAATGTGGGTACGCAGGACACCCAAGACCACTTACTGATGCTGCCACCACTCCTTATCTCCCTCAAAAGCCATCATGTCAGACAATGGACCCATTTACAATGCAGAATGGGGTCCCTACATTTTGTATTGATTTGCCCATCGCTATCTTCCAAGAATATTGAGGGAAGACTGCTCCACACAGACTTTATTCTCTGTACGCAGATTTTATTCAGGCATCGGCCTACCTTTTTGCTTCTACGTTGACGAAGGGCTCAGGCCCGAAAAGTTGGTGATGTATCTTTACCATAAAGAACGTTGCATGACCTGCTGAATTTCTCCAGCACTTACTTGTATTCAATTACTCTCACAGTGTCTTCAGACTTTCTTGTTTAACTCCACACAGACCCTATGCCTGCCCTAGTGCTCGTGATCTTCCTCCAGAATTCAAACAAAACAGATGACACAAAGGTTGGAGGTGTTGTGGATAATATAGAAGGTTGTCGTGTGTTACAACAGGATATGGACAGGGCAGAAAAGTGGCAGATGGAGTTCAATCTGGATAAGTCCGAAGTGATGCATTTTGGAAGACCAAACTTGAAGGCAGAGTTCGTGGTTAATGGCAGGATTCTTAACGGTGTGGAAGAACAGAGGGACCTTGGGATCCAAATCCATAGATCTTTCAAGGTTGTCACACTGGTTGACAGAGTTGTTAAGAAGGCTTATGGAATGTTGGTCTTCGTTAGTCAGGGACAGTTCAAAACTCATGAAGTAATATTGTTTCGTCGTTGATGGATTAGAATTTAGATGAGATATTAACCAAAGCTTCCTCAGGTAAGTGATCCCATAGTACTGCTTTGGGAAGATCCAAGGCTCCCTGGGATGTCCTGGCTAAAGTGTATCACTCAGCCAACAGATCATCTCACAGATCTTTGTGAGAGTTTGCTATGCAAAAATTGAGTGTCCTGCAGTACAGCACTGACCTTATTTTAAAAGCGCTTCATTGATGTAAACTGTGGCTTAGGTTGTAAAGGCCACTATAGAAATACAAACACTGTCTCTGTTGCTCCTTGAAAGGTTATAGATGTGGCAGGTATCAAAACACTGGTACACTGACAGCAAATTCAGCCAGCTTCCAGAAGAACCCAAGTAATGACAACCGAATATACAGTATCTCAGTAAAGCTGCTGTGTAATAACTCCTGACACTAATAATTATGAAGTGAAGCTTTTGCATGCACAGGCTGTTAGCTTAATAACAATTCATGCTTCTGCAGACCCAGTTATGACACACTGAATATGCAGACTATAAATAGTTGGTGTGAAAGTTATTGGAAGAATTAATAACATTGCCTCAGGGTTACAACTAATTCTACTAAGACTTCATGTGACACTTAACAGCTATTATACATGACAACACAAAAGCATTGTCAATTTGCTTTGTAATACATGAATTCTTCTCACTGGAGCTCTGTTGTGTTGTAATAAGTTCCCCATTCCTTTCCTAGTCTTTTCTCTAAGATGATCATCCCTTAAGGATTCATTTTAATTTAATGACCCATGTTCCCCAGAACCTTTCTCAGTTCTTTCATCAGTCTGCCAACCCCAAAAGCAGCCAGCAGAGAAGGCATGGGCATTTCTTCCAGCTGCAATAAATTTATTGAAAGATCTCTGGAAATCGGTGCCAATGCATGTGAGGGAACGGGATTGCGAATGTCTCAGGTTGACACCTGCATTTGGACTGACATCGGAGCCAAACAAAAACGTGAATAATTACTCTCCTTTCACAGGTGCCGCTCGACCTGCAGAATCCAGCATCTGCAGACTCTTGTGACACAATGAATGTGACACCAAGGAGATGATTGTGGACTTCAGGAGAACAAGATCCAGTCCTCATCGAGGGCTCAGTCACGGAGAGGGTCAAGAACTTCACATTCCTGGGTGTAACATCACCGAGGATCTGTCCTGGAGCCTCCATGCTGATGAAATCATGAAGAAGCCTCGCCAGCAGCTATACTTTCTGAGGTGTTTGAGGAGATTCGGTAAGACACTGAAGACTCTCAAAACATTCCACAATATACCGTGGAGAGCATTCTGGCTGGTTGCATCACTGCCTGGTATGGAGACGCCAATGCTCAGGACAAGAATAAACTCCAGAGGGTTGTTAACACAGCCTGCAACATCACGGACACCAGACTTCACTCCATCGAGGACATCTACAAGAGGTGGTGTCTTAAGAAAGCAGTCTCTATCCTCAAGGACCCCCAGCACCCAGGCCATGCCCTTTTCACTCTGCTAACACCGGGAAAAAGGAACAGGAGCCTAAAGACGAGCACTCAGCAGCACAAGGACAGGTTCTTCCCCGCTGTCATCAGATTCCTGAATGATCAAGGAACCAAAAACACTGCCTTACTTTTACTTTTTGTGCCGTTTTATTTATTGTTGCAAGGTGAATACACTAAGATGCTGCCACAAAGCAACAAATTTCATGACTTGTTCATGACAATAAATTCTGATTCTGATGTGGTTTTAATCCTTGATAACTCCCTTGATGCGAAAGTCATGAGAAATCAGTTGTCTGGGCGAATCGCATCACACATCCCTGCCATTAATGACTCCGATTTCCATCTCTGAAACTGAACCTGATCCCACCCACTGCTCAAACCCCATCCATGTCTTTGCTTTATCAAGACGAGGCTCTTCAGTTCTTTGCCCAACTGACTTCAAACAACGACAGTGCTGGCTGCATCCATTCTCCCACCCACTTGTTCACTGATCCAACATGGCTCCCAGTTCAACAAATCCTCAAGGCAAAACCACATGGCATGGATTTTACATCAGCAATACACTGCCCAGACAGATCCCTGATGTAAGGTTTCGGCCCGAAATGTTAACTTCTGCCTTGCATGGATGCTGCCTGACCTGCTGAGCTCCTCCAACATTTTGTGTACTGCACCAGTTTTCCAACATCTGCAGTCTTTCTCTGCTCCCTCAGGCCTACATTTTCACCCCATCAGAGAAATTCCCTTTGTGCATACATCACCTCCCTCGCCTTCTCACCTAATTAGACCAACGTGCTTTACCTCTTATTCTTACCTCTGATGAAGTCTTTGACCTAGAGTCACAAGAGTTCTACAGCACAGAAACATCAGTGTTAGGGTTGGGCCCAACTCATCACTGCTGATCAAGCTGCCCATCTGAGCTAGTCCTGTTTGATCACATTTGGCCCTAATCCCTTTAACCCTTTCCTGTCTTTTAAATGCCATGCTGGTACCTGTCTCTAACATTTCCTCAGGGTCTCATTCTTAATACCAGCACAAAGATTTTGTGTGCAAGTTTTCCCTCTTATTGTAGTGAAACACAGTGTCTGCAGACACTGTGGTTGAAGTAAAAACACAACACTGGAGAAACTCAACAGGTCAAACAGTGGACTTTATATATCAAAGATAAAGATACATAACCAACATTTCAGGACTGAGCCCTTCATCATGAGCAAAATGTAGGCAGGTGCCCAAACAAAATGGGGTGGGGGGTGGGGGAGGAATAGGAGGAGGAGCACAGGCCCATAGGGAAAAGTGGCCAATTCTACAACCCACTCGCATGCTGACATGTCTGTCCACAGCCTCAGGTACTGTCAAACCAAGACTGCCCGTAAATTGGAGGACCCACACCTAATTTTCCATCTGGGCACTTCCAACTAACTTCTCTGGTTTCTGCTAGCCCGCTCCCTTTGTCTTCTTTCCTCCACCCCCTTCCCTCTCCATTCACAGAGGCATCTCTCTTCCCCTTGTTTGCTGGAGTGCCTTTCCTCCCTTATCCACATTACCTCCTACCTTTTTTTTGGTGCAAAATATTGTGCAAAATTTTTCCCCTGTATCCCTTTAAAACATAAACCTATGCCCTCTGGGTTTGGAATCACCTACTGAGGGGAAAAGACTGATTATTATGTTCCTTTCCTCTAAAAGGTCATTCCTGTACCTCCTATTTTCCAGGGAACAAAGTACAACTCAAGCCCTCCAGTCCTGGTATCCTCTCTTGTTTATTGAACCTGTGTGACTAAAACTTCATACAGTATTCCAAATGTGATTGTACGAACATCTTTTATAGATCACACAAGATTCCCCACATTCTGTGTCCTGATTCATAAAGGCAAGTGGGCCAAATGCCTTTTTCAGCTCCCTGACTACCTGTGTCATTGCATTCAGGAAGCTATGTCTGTGTACCCCAAGGTCTCCATGTTGTGCACTACTCCTCATGGCCCGACCACTTGCGGAGCAACTCCTGCCCCAATTGGACGACAAAATGCAACACCTTGCACTCATCTGTTTCTTTCCATAAATGGTCCATTGACTTTTTCTGTTCTTATTATAAAATGACATGTTAGTTTTGAAATTCCTCCAATATATTTATCCCTCTGCAAATCTCTGCAAGCTGCTGAGATATCAATGCTCCTCCATTTCCAGACACTTGCTCATTCCAAATGTCAACCATGCCTTCTGTTGCCAAGGCCCCCAGGACCAGAATTTTCAACCACTCCCTTCCCCAACGAGACTTCTCTACTTCTCTCAAAGAAGCTCCTTAACATCTCCCACATCTCTCCCCAAAACCAAGTCCACCTTAACATCTGCTGTAAAACGCAGGATACCGTTGACACCGTGGTTCAGTGAAAAAACACACAAATGCTGGAGAAACTCAGCAGGTCAAACAGTGCCTTTATGTAGCAAAGGTGAAGATACATCACCAATGTTTCGGGCTTGAGCCCTTCATTGGCTGCTGTGTTAAGCCCCAATTTTTTTTCTCGATTATGCTCCTGTCAAGTACCTTGGCTTTATAACCAGAAGTTGTTGGTCATCTATTCTTCTCATTATTCTCTCATTCGCCCTCTCTCACTCAATCTTTGTGTTGGTTTCTTAACATGAATAAGTGAAGGTACAAGCAAATTACCTCTTATTACTGTAGAAATCTGGACAATTTTTCAAGTACGAAAATGGAAAGTAGGATATCAAAACACAAACTCACAGAATACTGTTTCTTTATTTCTAAATATGTGCATGGAAGAAGTGCTTGCTATGCAAATAATGATTCAATAAATAGGTTTAATCAATCCTGAAATATTAAATCACCGAATTTCATGTGAGACTTAAACTTGTTTCCATTCTCTCAAGAAGGTTTAAATGAACATAACTTCAAAATAGAGGGTTCTAATGCAATGATTTAAATACACTAGAATACCTTGTGTTGCCTTTTGTGTGAATACAGTGACATCAGCTCCCAGTCACAGACAAACATCCAGACAGCAAAGTGGAATCAAATTTTTTTTGTAAAGCAAGCTGAAGATTTATACCTCCCCTGTCACCTCAATGAACTTGAGGGAAGATCACCCTAGTGGAATTCAGATGGAACTTGAACACAGGGGTGAGCTAATACTGTCAGTTAACACTTGGGAATGGGTCAGTAAGAAGATCTGAAAGCACAACTGGCCTCAGTAGGGCAGGGTGCCACAGCACAACACTGCCATCATGTGGGCAAACTGGGTATGAAACCTTTTACCCCAGCTGGAGGAGGGTTGGTTGAATCAACGAAATATCACGCAATGTATTGTCTCATTTGATGTTGAAGCAGATATTGAACAAGGGTTAAGGTGTATTGGTTCTGCCTGTAAGTGAACAATTTATGAGCTGATCTGTTAACAGGTACTTCTCAACCATTTTGAAATGAGGCACCATGCCCTTACTGAGGCCTTTACAGCTGGAAGCCCAATTGTCAGCAACTTCACACTATGTCCCGCATTGTCAACTCATGTCTACTAAGTCCTTAATTATCAGCCTAAAAATGTACTTACAGGTCTTTATTTTTGTTTGATTACACTGGAGATGAGCTCACCTTAAGATGGCCAAAGCAACATGTCAGTACCTATACTGAATACTCATTGTATCTACACCAATGGTTTTCAAACTTTTTCTTTCCACTCACATACTACCTTAAGTAATCCCTATGCTATAGGTTCTCTGTGATTAGAAAGGGATTACTTAAGGTGGTCTGTGAGTGGAAAGAAAAAGTTTGAAAAGCACTGGTCTACACTCATGCCAATGTCCGAGAAGAAAGAAAAGAAGAAAAATTTGTCCTAAGCTTCATCAATGAAGAAGGTCAATTAAGTTCTGTCCCATTGCCTTGTTGACATGTCTGTCCATAGTCTCATACACTGCTAGTCTGAGACCATCTGAAAATTGGAGGGAAAACACCTCATCTTTTGTCTGGGCACCCTCCAACCAGATGCCATTAACTTCAACTTCTATGGTTTACATTAAACACCCCCTCCACCCCCCACTCCTCCCCACTATTGCCTTTCCCCCAGCTTTGGCTCTCTCTCCCCCTTTTTCCTCTGTCACTTTTCACAGAGTTAAAATCAATTCTCCCCTTTCCTCTAACTATATCCAATTAACACCTTTTGTTGATCTGGACCCTACCCCCCCGCCATTCTTCAGTCTTCATTCTGACGCCTTCCTGTTTTTTGCTTAAACCTTGAAGAAGGGCTCAGGCCCAAAAAGTCGGTAATATATCTTTACCTCCGATGGACGCTGTGAGACTGGCTGAGCTCCTCTATCAGATTGTCATCAATCAACAGAAAACCAGTATAATTGATAAAGTTGACAAAACAAAGAAAAGGGACAATGGGTCAGGCAAAATCGATGGAGAGAAAATGGTCATTCAATGTTTTGGGCCCCTTTATCAAGACAAGGGAAGTGTTAAGTATATAAAGAGGAGAAAAATAAAGTTGTTTGAAACATTGCTTAGCAATTGCTGGAAGAATATAAATTACCATGAATGAAAGGGGGAGGAGTCCAGACCAACAGACAAAAGGTATTAAATGGATATGATAAGAGGAAAGGTGAGAGTAGATTTTGTCTCAGTGAAAGGAGACAGAGGGAAAAGGGAAGAGAGAGAGAGAGAGAGATCTAGGGAAAGGAGACTGGGGGGGAAATGAGGCTGGTTTAAATGGAAACCGGAGAAGTCGATGTTAATACCATCCGGTCAGAGGGTGCCCAAATGGAAGATGAGGTGCTGCCAGGAGAAGTGGGTGGAAACAGATAGGAATCAGGAATCAGGAATTATTGTCATGAACAAGTCATGAAATCTGGTGTTTTGCTGAAGCATTATAGGTCCACCTCACTGACAAAAGGCAAAGGAGGAAAAACCCAACACCCAACCCCAACCAACCAATTTTCCCCTGCAACCGCTGCAATCGTGTCTGCCTGTCCCGCATCGGACTTGTCAGCCACAAACGAGCCTGCAGCTGACGTGGACTTTTTACCCCCTCCATAAATCTTCGTCCGCGAAGCCAAGCCAAAGAAAAAATAGGTCCTTGAGGATAGAGGCTGCTTTCTTAAGATGTTATAACCATCTTACGACATTGTCATAAAAAATAAAATAATAATAACAATAACAGTGGATGAAAAGTGAGTCAGTGTCTTTGGTTCATTGATTATTCAGGAATCTGATGGCAGCGGGGAAGAAGCTGTCCTTGTACTGCTGAGTGCTCGTCTTTTGGCTCCTGTCCCTTTTTGCCCCCAATGGTAGTGGAGTGAAGAGGGCATGACCAGGGTGGTGAGGGTCTTTGAGGATAGAAGTCACTTTCTTAAGACACCACCTCATGTAGATGTCCTTGATGGAGTGAAGTCTGGTGCCTGTGATGTCGTAAGCTAAATTAGCAACCCTTTGGAGTTTTTTTCTTGACCTGAAAGTTGGTGGCTCCAACCAGCCAGAAATATCTCTATGGTATACCTGTAGAAATTTACAAGAGTGACAAACTGAAGCTCATCAGACATCTCACAAAGTATAGCCACCGGTGAGACTTCTTTGTGATTGCATCAACATGGAGGCTCCAGGACAGATCCTCGGTGATGTTGACACCCAAATATTTGAAGTTCTTGACCCTCTCCACTACTGAGCCCTTGATGAGGACTGGGTCGTATGCCCCTGACTTCCTCCTGCAGTCCACAATCAACTCCTTATACTAGTAGCATTTAAGGGGCTTTTAGATAGACACATGATTATGAAGGGGATAGAGCGATATCCATCAAAGACATGCAACAGTAGGAGATATGATGTTATTTCTTTGCATGGAATGAGCCAAATTCCAGACTAATAGAATTTCTCAACAATGGGATGCCAGAGTATCAGAGTTTGAATGTATTCCCTCACATCTTCATCTTATTCACAGTTACATTGTACAGAAATTCCAAATGCCCTCCCCTTACCTAAAAAAGCTGCAGAGACCTGGTGTTATTGGTGGATAATGAATACTTTGTAACCACTCTGTAATGACAGCATCCCTTCATTCCTCCCCATCATAGAAACTAATTCCTCCTGGGTGGGTGCTTCAGGAGCTTTTATTTACAAGCTATTAATATGGCCAACTTTCAGTCCTGACTCCTCCTGAAGAAATAACACAGGCATATCTGGCCTCCTTTTAAAAGGTACATGAGCAGGAACGGCTCCTGGTGTCAGACGACAGCCCAGAAAAACAGGCCCCACCACCCCCCCCCCCTCCACAAGAATACAGGTACATGCTAAATGACAGCCAGTCTCCTGCCTCATCACTGGATAGCACGGAAGCAGGCATCTGGGCTCTGTGCCGGGGAAGCGTCCAAATGTGAAGCCAAGGTGTGGGATGCTCTAGCCAAGAGAGGGGTTTGGCACTTTATAGATGATCTTGCACTACCTACTTGCAGACATTGGAGGTAAAGGTGAACACATACTGCAGTCATTGCTGCAGTCAGAGGTTCCCACCTGCTTCAAAAGGGAATCAATCATCCCGGTACCCAAGAAGAATAGTGGGAGCTGTCTCAATGACTACCGCCCAGAAGCACGAACTTCTACTGTGATGAAATGCTTTGTGAGGCTGGTCAAGGCCAGAATTAACACGTATCTAAGTAAAGATCTGGATCCACTGCAATTTGCCTATCATCACAGTCACTCTACAGCAGATGCAATATCTCTGGCTCTTCACTCAGCTCTGGATCACCTCGAAAACAGCAATGCATACATATGGCTGCACTTCATCAACTACAGCTCAGCCTTCAATGCCATTATTCCCTCAGTGCTGGTGAAAATGCTACAAAATCTAGGCCTCTGTACCCCCCTCTGCAACTGGATCCTTGACTTTCTCATCGGAAGACCACAGTCAGTATGAATAGGAAACAATGTCTCCTCCTCACTGATTATCAACACAGGCGCATCCCAAGGATGTGTGCTTAGCCCACTGCTCTACTCTTTATACACCCAAGATTGTGTGGCCAGGCACAATTCCAATGATACCTACAGTTGTCAACAGAATCACAAACGGTAACAAAGAAATTTACAGGAAGGCGATAGATCAGCTCGTTGAATGGTGTAACGACAACAACCTTGCGCTCAACAGTAGCAAAATCAAGGGGATAATTGTGGACTTCAGAAGGAACTCAGGGGAACATGATCCAGTCCTCATTGAGGGCTCAGTAGTGGAGAGGGACAAGAACATCAAATTTCCGGGTGTCAACATCTCCGAGGATCTGTCCTAGAGCCGCCACATTGACACAATCACAGAGAAGGCTCGCCAGCAGCTTTACTTTGTGAGATGTCTAAGGAGATTTGGTTTGTCACCAAAAACTCTCGTAAATTTCTACATATGTACCGTAGAGAGTATTCTTACTGGGTGCATCTCTGCCTGGTACGGAGGCACCGATTCTCAGGACAAGAATAAACTCCAGAGAGTGTTAACTCAGCCTGCGACATCACCGGCACCAGACTTCACTCCATCAAGGAGACTTTCATGAGGTGGTGTCTTAAAAAGCAGCATCTCTCCTCAAAGACCTCCCACCACCCAGGCCATGCCCTCTTCACTCTGCTACCATTGGGGAAAAGGTACAGGAGCCTAAGGACGAGCATTCAACGGCATAAGGGCAACTTCTTGCCCACTGCCATCAGTTTCCTGAATAATCAATGAACCAAAGACACGGCCTTACTTTTCACGCACAATTATATCTAAATATTTATTTATTTAATATAGTGATGTAAGATGGTTATAATATGCTGTGGCAAAACACCGAATTTCATGACTTGTTTATGACAATAAATTCTGATTCTGATACTGTAGACCAGCTAAGCCGGAAAACCCAAGCACATAAGTCAGCAAAAAGACAATGTTCTTTCTCTTCCCTCCCTCTCACACTGGGGAGCAGTTCCCACACCACCCTGCTCCATCGGGAACACAGCAACCCTGTGAGGCGATGTACCTTGTCCATCATATAGAAGGCACTTGTCTACATATTGATTTGCATCACTTTAGATGTTTTTTTCTGTCATAGCATGTTATTTAGATTCTACATTTTAGAAACTAGTTATTCATTGAGTTTGTAGTGATTGGCGAATTCTGTGTCTTCCAAGGGTGGAATGTTATAGGTGGATTGTTGAGGAACACATGGCCTCCCTGTATGGAACATTGATGATTATGGAGGATCATGTGACATCCCTGTCTGAAACTTATTTGGAAATCACATCACTTCAAGGTTGGATTCCGGCCACCCATCAGCGCGCACTTTACCGTTGGCTCATTTAAATGAAACAGTAGTATCACTGGCCAGACATCCAGCTCAGAACAGCATGAACATCAATGCATACCACATTTCTCTCACTCTGCCTCATGGGCTAAACCCCAGACGTCGCACCGTGCCAGGTCATTACTGTGGACATCGCTGGAGGAGTCGCGGGTTAGGTGTTGAGCCATAGTACTGCAATAGATCAATGCGTGCAGCGAGCCGCACCCCCATTGGTACAGGGAATCGGGAGAGTGTTCGAAAGTCCCTGTCTGTGAAGTGTGTACACGTGTGGGAGGGTGTGGTAGTGTAAGCAGCCAGTGGTATTGGAATCTCTTGTGCCCGATATGCCAATTTGCACCATTATAGTTTTTGTCTCGTACCATGTAGAAGATAAGAGGCCACTGGTATCAGAGTCCAACCTGAGTCTGATGTGAATGTCTATATAGTTATTCAGTAGTAGAGTAAATAAGTACCATTTGGGCATCTTCCCGCTTGTCTCCCATGTGTTCAATAAAGTTACCTTCGATTGTAACACTTGTGTCCAGACTTGTCTCTCTCTGCGAACACATTGAAACAGATACTTTTTCAAACACAACACCTAGTTGATCACAAGCCACTTGGTATTAAAAACCCAAATGAAATTTAAATAGCAGGACAACTTTTAATTACAAGTTCTTATTTTTTAAACACACAGCCCGGTAACAGACCCTTCCAGCTCATGAACCCATAGCCCCATATATACGAATTAACTACAACCCCTGTACGTTTTGAAGGGTGGAAGGAAACCGGAGCATCCGAAGGAAACCCACGCAGACACAGGGAGAACATGCAAATTCCTTAGAGAAAACACTAGATTTGAATCCGGGTCGCAAGCGTTATGCTAACTCCTAACCGTGCCACCCACAAAGTAATTTCTAAAACCTGTCCGACTTACCATACCCTTTTTAGCGCACCTTTCACCCTGTCTTGCAACATATGCCCAATTATGATCCTGTTTTTTACAAATGAAGAAGTATTTTAATCTCTATTACACCCATCACTTGGGTAACAAAAAGTATCAAGAGTATATACCTGTGTTGACAATTCATCGTGCCCAGCAAACTCCTCTGAATATTGGGAGCTGTATGTCCTCTATCAGTATTCTTCACAGGAAACTGGATGTGTTTTTTAAATCATTAGGTTTACAAACATCACCAATAATAGGTTCCAATTCCAGAATGTATTTCATTAACTCACTCTTAATTCCATGAGTACTGTGATGGAATTTGACCCCATGTCTAATCACTTTTATATTCTCAAACCATTCAAGAAAAGATTGCTGGAAATACAAGTCATTGTTCTGAGATAAATACTCTAATACCTGCATTTAATAAAAAGTGGAACTAGAGATAAATATTTTAGAATTTCATACAGCTCATGGAATTATGACTTGAGCTCCAAAAAAAATGCGAGGAGGTGAAATGCCCTCCTCGATTCCAACTAGTCATAGATGTTGCCCTACAAATTACATTTGTTCCATGACAGTGTGTAAGGAAACCATGATAATAGCCAGAGGGTGTACAACAAAGCCAATTTACACAATGCCCAGTCCCAAGAACTTCCTCAGTCTTTCTTGGTACATGCTACACCTTTCCTCCAACAAACTTTTCCGTGTGTGGGCAGATCAGTTAGCACAACACTATTTCAGCTCCAGTGACCAGGTTCAAATCCCGTGCTGTCTGTAAGGAGTTTCTACGTTCTTCCCAAGTCTGCGTGGGATTCCTCTGGGTGCTCCGGTTTCCTCCCACCCTTCAAAAACATGCAAGAGTTATTAATTGGGGTATTTGGGCAGCACGAACTTGTAGGCTGGAATGGCCTGTTGCCACGCTAAATTTTTTTAAATTAATTTAAGAGTGGAGGTAAACTTCTGCATTGATTGGAATCAATGAAAAATGACGGCGTTGTGGGGCTTGCTGTAATGGCAGCATTCTCATTGGGGCCCCGAAGAGCAGGAAGCAGAGATACAGCGCTCCCCCGTGAAGTCCAACCGTGCGATCTGACTGCCGTTGGCTCTGTACAGAATTTAAACAGATGGTGGTTTATTTTAAAATCCTGTGCGACCATCGGGTCTGGGCCCAAGTTGACAGTGCCTATGTTCGGCAGTGGCCACAAGGGGCTACAGAGTCCAGGGAAGCGGAGGACAGGGGCAGGACATCAGTAAACAGGGAAACTAACCCCCATTTGAGAAGGAGAAGTAGACCCACATGACAGTGACCACGGCCGTAGACCAGCAAGGGGCTCCGAGGCTGGAGAACACAATGGCTGTGGGCTGTCAGCGGCTCGAGGCAAGGAACCCGCATAGGCTGCAGACTGCTGGTCATGGGACTCGCACCAGGCCGCAGACTGTTGGAGACTAGCTCAAGACTGGCTGAATGGGTGCCAGGTATTGGAACACAGATGTGAGAGCATGCTGAGGGCTTCCTGATTGTGTCAGAGGTTTGGATCTGGAGCTCAGGATGTTGATGATTTGGACTGGAAGCTGTGTAGTTGCAGCGGGTGCAGGAACGCTGGGTACAAATCCATGGCTTCTCTTTCTCTGAATGTCAGGGGTGCCAGGCAATTTCTGCTGATGGTGAATCTTGGTCTACCTTATTGCAGACTAAAGGAATTTTTATGTAATATTACATTTGCTGTTTTATTACATGACAGTAAAAGAATCTTGAATCTGTTCAACCTTTTGCAAATGCAATGGAATCCTTCCATTGCTGAACTGCATTTTTGCACAGAGGACAAGCCGATGGGCTCCTTCACTGAATGGAGAGAATGGGCTTTACGTTCACATCTCACTCAATATCCACATTCCTCAAGGATGTGTACTCAGTTCCCTGCTATACTCCCTCCACACCCACAACTGAACAACTACATATCATTTCTACTCTACTTTCAAATTTCCCAATGACACCACAGTTTTAAGACAGGTATCAAATAAAAAGGAGACAGAAATAAGATTGAAAGTCCAGTGGAATGAAGCAAAGATAACAACCTGTCTCTCAATGTCAGTGAGATGAAGGAGATGACCATTGCAGTGAATGCAGCACAGAACATTATCCAAAATTCACTCCCTTCCATTGTCTTGGAAAGTCAGAACATTCTGAAAGATCCCTCACATCCCAGAAACATTCTCATCTTCTTCCTTCCATCAGGAAGGCTTAACAGTGTGAAAGCATGCACAGACAGGCTTAAAGACAGTTTCTTCCCTGCAGATATCAGGCTCCTGACTGAACCCCACAACTGCGCTCTCATGCTGCCCTTGCTTGGTGCTAATTAATCTTCCTTTTCATTGTGATCTTTTACTCAGTGAATTGTGCTCTTTTTACGACTTTATATATGTCAAAGAAAACCCTGTTGTTCTGTTAACAGAAGAACTCTTCTCTCATCCTCTACTACCTGACTGTGCTACACCTCACTGCTCTCAGACAATGAAAATTCCCTGGTGAGACCCTGGATAAATCTGGACCATTTCCCATATCTGAGGAGCCACCTCTCGATGAAGTCGACATTAATGATTGAGTTCAGCCCCACTGTTAATGCGCCAGCACAAACTTTGGTGAAGAAAAGATTACTTGAAGATCAAGAAGACACAGCCAGGATAAGACTCACATCACCAGGTTCAGGAACAGCTGCTACCCCTCCACCATCAGACTCCTCAACAACAAACTCAATCAGAGACTTTTACTTTTTCACAACAGACACTATTCCCCTGTGAGATGAATATCTCACAACTGCAAATTATGGAACAGCAGGTCGGGACTAACGTCAAACCAATCCCTTGTCAGAAGAACATCCTCAATATTGAGGTCCGAATTATACTAGTTGGCCCCAACAGGCTGTCCACATTGTTCACAAGCCCGACACCAAACACTGCTGTTGCAAGTCCTGTCCTGGGAGAGGGTACTCACAGCAAGATATCTCAAGAGAAAAAAAAAAGAAAATCAAAATCTTGCGATTAATGTTTATTACAATTTCTCTCTGGGGAAAGGTGATGCCCTTGATCTATATTTTCACTGCATTTCTCTCCATTTCCTGCACCATTTTTATACTTTTCTCAATACCCTTCACTGCTGGAATTAATTGTGCTTTTGCTTTTTTGTGTATTTGTTCCTTTATTATTCATGTACTCCCTGCTATATGAGTTGACTTGCCTGGATAGCATGCGAAGCAAAGTTTCTCAGTACCTGCGTCAACAAACAATTCAAACACAATTATACAAGGAGTGAATTAACTTTAAAGTGGGGGTTTTCCTTATCGGAGTGGCAACGTGTCACTGTGAAGATTTTGCCTCGACTCCGTTTTCCTTGCTTGCTGTGCTACTTGTTTTTAAAACTAAAGTTCTCTCCCTTCTATTTAAAAATGTCAAAGGAATAAAGGAATGCAAGACATGTAGAGTAGCTGCTGTTATTACACAAAATTAATCATACCTTGCAATCTGAACGGGGAGAGGCCTGAAGTTTTTATGTATGACATGTGTGTGTGTGTGTGTGTGTGTGTGTGTGTATTATATGCTTCAATACGACCAATGCATTCAACTGCAAATAAGCACCATCAATCATGATACAGTCAGAAATTCATGTCTACTTCTACCTGCTAGTCACCGGCATGACTCTCAGAGTCTCTGGAGCAAATGGTTGGTATTGTATGAAAAACTACTTATCAGCAGACAAATGGCAGGTGTGTTAGGAAACATTTTAGATTTTGCCAAGTTCTTTTTTTTAATCCTCTGTGTGAAGCAGGTCGATAAACGAGATGACTAGGGCATCCACGGGGGTTACAAGCGGTCCACCTGCAATCCACTCCACCTCCCCTTTCCGCCTGGATGTGTCAATGCACTTAAAACCTTTCGCTTGGAGCGTTCCACGGTTAAGCTGAGAAAAGCCACTTGCTACTTCAAGTAAAGCTCAACTTCAAATGGCACTATTCCCCTGTGAGATGAATATCTCACAACTGCAAATTATGGAACAGCAGGTCGGGACTAACTTCATCATTTAGGAGCAGATAGGTGAGAGTCAGCATCAGATTAAAGAAATGCTCAAGGGTTTTCTCAGCTTTCATCGTACTAATGAAGCCTGTCATTGCGTTTATATGGAAGCAGCTGAATTGCTCAGTCTGTGGTTTAAAATCCACTTATTAAGGCATAATGAAACTAAGCACACTGCTATCGCTGAGAACTTGTAAGTGAGAGCTATGAAAACAGGTCTCACTGTAAGCGACTATAATGACATGTTAAAACTACTTCCATATGGCAACCTTTCAAAGCTTCCTCAACACCCATACCATCACCCTGCGAGCTCAAGGCAGAATTGTCAGCTGCATGCTTTGTGCTTCTAATGCCATTCTAACTCGATTATTTAATGCAGAGTATTATTGCAGAGTAACAGCAGAGAAGAATTACAATCAAATGGTACAACTCGGCTAAAGATTTTCTATACAAATGTGCACATCTGCAACAGCGTCCCCAGTCCTCTGAAGGAAAAGCCCAAATCGAACCACTCATTAGCATCGGAATTGTATTTGTATTGGTGCGGGCATGTGTTGCCAATCTCGCCAGCTGGCTTCAGAGGAGGTTTCTTTAAAGCCAGGTCCCTCAGGATGGTTCAAGATATGGTTTAGTTCAATGACCAATCTGTTCTACTCGTGGTCCAGATCTTAAAAAATAGTTGTGTTCCATTCACATTGATTTCAGATTTGTCAGTGTATGTACATGACATCACATACAACCCTGAGATCCTTTTTTTCCTGCAGGCGAGGCAGAATTACTACTTATTTGGAGTGCAAAATAACTGTACGCAACGTATACATGTAAACAAATAAGGAAATATAAACATACTGACTGTGCAATACAGAGATAGAAAAAAAAATCAGTAAAGTGAAAAAATAAAAGTCTCTGATTGAGTTTGTTGTTGAGGAGTCTGATGGTGGAGGGGTAACAGCTGTTCCTGAACCTGGTGATGTGAGTCTTGTGGCACCAGCACCTCTATCCCAATGGCATCAGCGAGAACAGAGTGTGTGCTGGGAGGTGTGGCTCCTCGATGATCGCTGCTGCACTCTGATGGCAGCGTTTCCTGTAGATGTTCTCGATGGTGGGCAGGAATTTGCCTGTGATGTACTTGGGCTGTATCCAGTACATTTTGGAAGGCTTTATGTTCAAGGGTAATGGTGTCCCTATACTCCAATGGGTGCTAATTTCAGGTTTGTAGAACCTGAATTCACCACAGATTGACCAAAACACTTGGTGATGGTGGATATCACTGGATTAGCAATTGATAGACCCCACCAATAGATGTTGACGTAGGAGTTCAAATTCCACCACAACAATTAGGAATTAAACTTCAATCAAATTAAAAAGCTAATGGCAAATAAAAGCCTATCTGTTTCACTCCCTAACAGAAGGAAACATGTTAGCTTTACTAATTTGAGTCCAGATCCCCAATAACGTAGACTCTGAATTGCCCCCATTCAATTCACAACCTTACCAATGAATGTCAGTCTTGCCAGCAATCCACAAACCCTTGTCATGCATTAAAGATCTGGGTATAAATTTACCCTCAGCAGCATGGACTCAATATATGATGTGGTAAATATTTTATGTTATGCTCTGAAGGTCATGGGCACACTTTTCAGATGCAGGACTCCAGATGTTATAACATTGTCTATTCAACACATTACAAAAAAGGTTGAGTTTCCACCCAGTAATCTCTCACAGAGATTATTTTAATGTAACCACAAATTTACAGACAAGAAGTCCAATGAGATCTGCCCTGGATCTTCAAGAAGGCAAATTAAAGTTCACTCAAAACTCTATATCTCTGAACATCTTGTTCGACAAGAAATCTTTCCTTCTTATCCACACATTAATATTTTTCTATCCTTCGTATTATGTTTGTCCAAAAGCACATCCCACTGGTTAGGGTTTAAAATATTCCAGTCATTAAACACAGTGATCAAACAGAATCTCCTTATTTAACTCACAGAAGAAAAAAAAATCACAATTTAAGACGGGTTACAGAACGTCTGCAAATGCTAGAATCGAGAGCCAAAGGAACTCAGTGGGACAAGCAGTGTCAATGGGAGAAAAAGAACCGTCACATTTGAGGCTGGAACCCTTCATCAAGGCGAATTGAAGTTTAATTCCTAATTGTTGTGGTGGAATTTGAACTCCTACGTCAACATCTATTGGTGGGGTCTATCAATTGCTAATCCAGTGATATCCACCATCACCAAGTGTTTTGGTCAATCTGTGGTGAATTCAGGTTCTACAAACCTGAAATTAGCACCCATTGGGGTATAGGGACACCATTACCCTTGAACATAAAGCCTTCCAAAATGTACTGGACACAGCCCAAGTACATCACAGGCAAATTCCTGCCTACCATCGAGAACATCTACAGGAAATGCTGCCATCAGAGTGCAGCAGCGATCATCGAGGAGCCACACCTCCCAGCACACACTCTGTTCTCGCTGATGCCAAAGATTTTCATCAACCCTTCCCACTCATCTGCTGAGTTTCTCCCAAATATTATATTTTGCTTAGGTTTCCAGGAACTGCGTCCTCTCATGTGTCTCCAAAATTAAGAGGGGTAGGGATAGTGAGAAGAAAAGAATGATTTCCCTCAGCAGCGAGTTCAATAACCCAGAAGGGTAGAATGATTATGGGAAAAGCTAGTAGGGGTCTGGAACTCATGGACTGAACGGGCACTTAAAACTCATGGATGACCACTTAGAAGTGCCCCAAATAACAGGGAAGGAGATATAGAGCTGGGGTCATGGATGTTAGGATAACAAACTCACCCTCAGTGTTGCAGCTACCTAAAATTTTGGTTAGGCCACGTTTACAGTATTTCTGGTCACCACATTACAGAAAGGATGTGGAGACTTTGGAAAAGGTGGAGAAGAACTTCACCAGGATATCAGCTGGATTGGACTGTATACGTACAAGGACAAGACGGACAATCTTGGATGATGAACGTCAATCTCCGGTCAAACACATCATACAATATACATGTGCACCCAAATTGCTTACTGCAGCCGAAAAGGCAATTGTAAAGAAAACTAAAATAGTAAACCAATTAAAATTGGGAATAAATAAATGCGATACTTTCCACAGTAATCTTAGTGAAAAATAAAGTCGTGATAGTGCAGACCATTGTTTTGTGCTGTAGGTGCAGTCCTTGATTATTGTCCCAAGGGGAGATTCAAGAGTCGGATAGCTGTTGGAAAGAAATTCTTCTTGAACCAAGAGATTTCAGATTTATTGTCAGGGTACATACATGACCATCAGATACAGCCCTGAGATTCTTTTTTCCCTGTGGGCGTGGCAAAATAAACTGTACACAGTGTGGACATGTAAACAAATAAAAGTACTGTAAACAGAGAATGAATGTAAACAAACTGACTGTGCAATACAGGGAGAACAAAAGAAAATTCAATAAAGTAAACAAGTAAGAGTCCTTAAATTAGTCTCTGATTGAGTTTGTCACTGAATAGTTTGATGGTGGAGGGTAGCAGCTGTTCCTGAACCTGGTGGTGCGAGCATTGTGGCACCTGCACCTCTTTCCTGATGGCAGCAGCGAGAACAAAGTGTGTGATGGTTGGTGAGGGTCTTTGATGATTGCTGATTCCCTCCAATCGCAGCACTCCTCATAAATGTACTCAATAGTGGGGAGGGTTTTGCCTGTGATGTCCTGGGCTGTGTCCACTACCTCTTGGAGGGCTTTACACTCAGGGGTATTGGTGTTCCCTTACCAGACCATGATGCAGTTGGTCAGTACACTTTCCACCGCACCTCTGTAGAAATTTGCCATGGTTTCTGGTGTCATACCAAACATCCGCAAACTTCTGATGAAGTAGAGGTGCTGACTTGCTTTCTTCACAATGCCATTGGTGTGTTGGGTCCGGGAAAGATCCACCGAGATAGTGACTCCCAATAACTTAAATTTACTCACCCTCTCCACCTCTGATCCCCCAATAATCACTGGATTATATTCCTCTGGCTTTCCTTTCCTGAAGTCAACAATCAGCTCCATAATTTGGGTGACATTGAGTGCAAGGTTGTTGTTGGTGCACCATTCAGCCAAGTTTTCAATCTCCCTCCTTTATGCTAACTCAACCCCTTCCTTTATACAACCCACATTCGTGGTTATCGGCAGCAAATTTGAAGATGGTATCATTGTTTTATCAAGCCACACAGAGATAGTGGGCTAAAAATGCAGCTCTGCAGTGCTCCGATACTGTTGGAAATTGAGGAGGAGATGTTCTTATCAGTCTTCACTGATTGTTGTCTGGAGGTGAGGAAATCCATGATCCAATTACACAGTGGGGTGTTAACTCTGAGGTCTTGGGGTTTTGCTGATCAGTTTTGAGAGAATTATGGTGTTAAATGCCAAACTCTAGTGATAAAGGACATCCTGATTTATGTATCTTTGCTGTCCAAATGTTCCAAGGCTTTGTGTGGAGCCAGTGAGAGAGCATCTGTTACTACGATAGGCGAATGGAATTGGATCCATGTCAAAACTCAGACTGGAGTTGATACGCTTCATCACCAGCCTTTCAGGACACTTCATCACTGTTGATGTAAGTGCCACTGGTCAATAGTAGTAAAGGCAGGTTACTGCACCCTTCTTGGGCACCGATATGATTGATGCCTATTTGAAACAGGTGGGTACCACATCCTGCTGGAGTGTGATATTTAAGATATCTGTGAATACCTTGGTAAGTTGGTCAGCACAGATCTTTAATACTCAGCCAGGTGCTCCATCCGGGCTGAAGGCTTCCCTTAGATTCACTCTCCTGAAGGCAGCACACACGTCATCCTCGGATATGAACAGGATGGCATCCTGGATAGAGGTGGTGTTTTTGAGGCTTCTGTACCTTTAGCCCAAAGGTATCAGTGAGAAGAGGGTGTGACCATGAAGGTTTGAACCTTTATGATGTTGGCTGCCTTGTTGAGTGGTCAGAGCCTGTGTTGTACCTGCCTATTTTCACTGCCTTCTGCAGTCTTAAGTGTCCCTGGACACTTGAATTGCCAAGCCAGTGTTGCAACCAGCATCTGTAGAAGTTTGAGGAGCTGAGAAGTATATAAAATATGGGAGGAGTTGATAGATTGGAAATGTCACAGGAGGGGAATTAAAGGAGATTTCTTAGGCAAGCTTTTTTTTTTACACAGAGTGCGGTAGGTGTCTGGAATGTGCTGCGGAGATGGTAGATACAGATATGATAGCCATGTGAACAGGCAAGGAATAGAGGGATAAAGGAAGATGGGATTAAATGAATTGGTATCATGGTAACCAAATGGCTGTCCCAATGTTATGTATGATCTTCTATAACAAAGATCCTCATTGAATCTTCTGCATGAACCCCATTATAGTGCAAACAATTTAGTCTTAAGAATATCCATTGCATGGTTAACTTCACTTCCAGCTGCTCTTTAACAATATAAAATAATGGCTAAATCAAAACAAATCAGAAAGCATGCTCCAGTATTCAGATTGGGCCTGTGGTTGAAGCCTTCTATAGACTTTCACCTTGCTCAGTTTGATTTTTATTGAACTACATGACGGGAGTCTTGATGAGTTATACATGGAGACACTATTTGATCACGGTATTCTAAACACCTGAGTGTTTTAAATGATTCCAGCCACTTGTAGAAAATTATCAAATCTCATCCATCAACAAAATTATTAGGCAACCTGCATCTGTTTGAAGAACTTACTTGCATGTGACTAAAACACCTCTTAATTTAACAATGGAAGTTTGGAACAGGGAAAACTAAGAATTGGTTCTCAAGCTGCCTGAATGCAAATTGCCACACTATCAATTTTCATAGTGTGTGCTCACCTATGATCAGCTCATTAAGCAGCCATGTGAGTAAAGCCGTACATCTTCTTCTTTCAAGACAGTCAGCCCCTACTGTTATCCAGCTGCCATCTGCGTGTTCAAATGACGGAACAGCCCAGTCTGTTCTCAATGACAAATGCACAGGACAGTGGCATTGCCCCACAACTATGGCTGGGCGAACAGGATTGTGTGTTGCAGGAATCAGTTCAAAGGGCTGAGCACTAGTTGACCCAGTGCAAGTACTAACATGGGTTGCTTAGTACAAATTAATTTCAACGTGAGTTAGAAATTGTTGGGTGCTCCAATAAAGTAACCTGTTCAATTGATTCAGATTTGGAACTCCAACCATTAATTCAGATTCATAGAAACTTAATTAAGTTCATTTTGTGATTGTCCAGTCCTTAATAAGGGCAGAGGAGGAAAATAACGATTTATGGAGCATTGTAGAACATCGATGTATTTACAATCCAAAACTACTCCACACAAATTTGTTAGAAGAGCTTATTTGATGGCAAACAAGTCATGAGATAATGCAATGTTGCAATCCTGGTTTTCAGTTTATCCAACAACAAGTGTTCTCCAACTGAAGAGTTTTCCATGCATAAGGAGTCCACACTATCTGAAACAAGTTGTAACATTATTTCAGAACACTCAAAAATTCATTGTAATAAGCTACTTGAATCAACTGATTGCACAAAATAAAGAGATATTCCAGCATGTACCCATTCTAAAGCCATTTGGACGTGCTACCTGAGAAATATCTTCTCAACTCCGTCTAGCAGTTCAGAGCCAATTTTCCTTTGGTTCCAGATGAAAGGATGAACACTTTGGATGATTTTCAGTGGAGAATTAGATCAACCTCAAAGGTCAAAGGAGAGAATTACAACATAGATATGAAGATGAAGTGAATAGTTTTGCTGAGAAATAACTTTTTTTCAATGCCCAAGAGCGATACTACAAATCAGATGTGAAAAATTTAAGCGGGACACAAATGATTTAATTATGTGATATGCTTACACCATAGGCAAAATTCATTGAATGGTAAAGGTACAAAAAACAGTTAAGTGGCTGAACAGTGCATACTGAAAACTCTCAACTGTCACACTCCCCTGTTCTGTGTCCAAATCCCTGCAATCCTCAAATAATTTTGAAGGCTCCTACTGAATTTCTTTCCAGCGATGTATCAGGAAGCTGAGTATACATATCAATACAAGAAATTTTCCCTAAACCTGCTTTTACCTATCACCATCTTCAAGCTACTGGTGTTGGCAAGCAATTTTTATTTACCTTCTCTGCCTGGAGAAAGTACCGTTCTTGGTCATTTCCTCAAACCAGGGTAAGTGGCACTAAATCCCTTTTTTTAAATCTTTTTAAAAGAAAAAAACCCAGAATAATATACAGAAAATGTGAAAAAGTAATATTCATTGTCCTTGAATATAATAATCAAGTACTTTCAAGTTAATTCAATATTTCCATATAATGACAGTTACATTAAGAAAGGAAATAAAAAGTTAATGCATAAAACAAAAAAATATCTAACTCGGATGAAAAAAAAGATTAAAAACTCCAAAAAACAAAAATGACTGGTCAATCCATTGTGAGAGTAATTTCAAAGTAAGTAGAAAAGAGATTCTTCCTGAGTAAACACAACACACTTGGAGAACAAAAGAAACTGGAAGTGGTTCAATTTTGTTTATTTTGTTTGAGACATACGAAAATATTGAATAAATGGTCGCCAGGCTTTTTTGAAGTTAAAGGTAGGATCAAATGTCCAACTTCCTAAACATGACATAATGGAGGAAAGCCATTGAAGTAAAGTAGGCAGATTGCAATCTTTCCATTTGAGTGATATAACTCTCCTTGCTATCAACGTTGAAAATCCGACTATCCTTTGGGCTGAAGCAGGTGCAAAGCCTGATCCCAATACTGTGATCCCAAAAATAGTCCAAGTTTGGGTGTAAAACTAGGTTCAACACTTTAGCTAAAGTTTCAAGAACTACTTGCCAAAAGTTATCTAACTTTGTACAGAATCAAAACATAGGAGTCAAAGTGGCCTCTTCAGATTTACACCTATCATAAATAGATATACATCAGGAAAAATGCGGGCCAATCAGTCTTTAAATATATGTGCCCTGTGCACTATCTTGAACTGAATCAAAGTGTGGCGGGCACAAATTGAAAAAGTATTGACAAGTCGAAAAATTATTTCCCGTGAATCATCAAAATATAGTTTCCTGTTCCAGTTCCCAAGCACCTTTAATTTTATCATTGATTATAGGACGTAAAATAAGTAAGCTGTTATAAATATTAGCTATCAGTCCTTTTCGGGAAGGATTTAATCGAAGAAGAGAATCAATCAAATTAGTTGAAAAGGCAAATGGAAAATTTGGCAGAGAAGTGGGTAGAAAACTCCTAATTTCGAAATATCTAAGAAGATGTGTCTTAGGCAAATGGAACTTCTCAGCTAATTAATCAAATGGCATTAAACAATTTCCTTCAAACATATCAAGAAAGCTTGTTATTCCTTTATCTTTCCATAGTGCAAAAGTTAGATGCTATCTTGAAAAAAATAATTGAAATAATTTTTACTGGACAGAACAAAATTATTTAAATCAAAAAATTTCCAAAATTGAAACCAAATCATTAATGTATATCTGAGAATTGGATTAAAATCTTGTTTATATACTTTAGATAATGCAAAAGGAGTGAAGTACCCAATAGAGGTTAAAGAGTATCCTCTAACTAAATTATTTTCCAATTCCACCCATAAAGGCCAACCATGCATCTCAGAATAGTAAGTCCAAAACATAATGTATTATATATTAATTGCCAAGTAATAAAACCAGAAATTACGTAACGCCAATTTGGAGTGCGACCAACTCCCATTGTTTTCTTTTTCCCTCTGAGCTCTGAAATTTAAAAATTGGGAAAGAAGCAGCAGTATTGGCATAGCATTTAGCAGAATGCCTTCACGGAGCCAGTAATTGGGATGGGTTCGAATCCCACACTGTCTGTTTGTACCTTCTCCACGTGTCTGCCTGGGTTTTCCCTGGGGGCTCCAATTTCCTCCCATCATTTGAAACATACTGGGGGTGTAGGTTAATTGGGTGTAAGTTGGGTGGCACAGACTTGTGGGCCGAAATGGCCTGTTACCGCACTGTATATCTAAATTTAAAATATTAAAATTTAATTTAATTTTTTTTAAATTAGATCAATATTTAATTATGTGTTGATTCTAAACTATCAGGCAGTTATGCAGGAGTCATATATTTATCTGCCTGTACAATGTGTTTCAATGTACAGTTAAAAACCTTGGTATCCAGCACCTATGGGGGTTGGGAGATGATGGATAGGTGTATTTTCCAGTTGCCTGATTGGTGAACTGACAAATGAGGCATGCCAAATTTTAACTGTGTGTGTGTTTTTTAACCTACTTATTTTAATTTTTTGCCAGTTGTTCGAATTCCGTATACCAAGGGTTTTACTGTATTAACCGTGATTCCGTGGTACAAAACTGGTCTGCCACAAAACACTGATGAATCTTGAAGTGACTTGGTAATCTGATCCTTGGCCCACAGATCCACTTGTAGAAACCACAGAAGCTTTGTTGCAGGAGAACTGCTTACAGCCTGAAGTAGACTTTCCTTTCAACAAATGATTCAAGAGCAAAGCATTTCTCTTTGAAAAAAAAGCTGAGTGAAGTTTTAACATCATTGATATTGATCATATAGTTAACCTAATATTAGTTAACCTAGGACCCTGGATTTAGATAGCAAATTCAGTACAAAAAAAGGGGAATTTCCAGGAATATTTCACATGGGCAGTTGAAAAAAAAAATGAGGAAAGCTATCACGATATGAAAAATTCATCTACCATTTTAGGTAAGATTTTAAAATTTTAGATTACATTTTGATTTCAGATTTATTATTAGAAGACACACAAGACTTCACATACAAACCTGAGATTCTTTTTCCTACGAGCGAGGCAGAATTCCCACTTAGTGGTAAAAAAATCTGTACACACATACACAAGTAAGCAAATAAAGAACTATTAACAGATAACAAAATGTAAACAAACTGCAATACAGAGAGAATTTAAAAAGTGCACAAATAAGAGTCCTTAAATGAGTCCCTGGTTGAGTTTGTTGTTGAGGAGTCTGATGGTGGAGGGGTAGCAACTGTTCCTGAACCTGGTGGTGCAAGTCTTGAGGCTCCAATACCTCTTTCCTGAAGGTAGCGGCAAGAACAGAGCATGTGCTGGGTGGTGTGGATCCTTGAAGATTGCTGCTACTCTCCGAAAAGTAACATTACCTTTAAAATGTGATAGTTTTGCTTTAGTTCAATGATTTCAAATCCTGCTGAAGAGCCATCAACCTCACTCTGGTTACAAATGGTCTTGGATATATCAACCCACACAGATTACGTTTTTTCAGAATCTCATGGTAATATGTCATGTCACTTATGTACCCTAGCAATAAATTTGACCTTTGAATCTAATACCTTAATTCCTGCCACCGATAAGAAAATTTATTAATAGCAAGACCCGCTCCTGATAGCGGGACTCAGAGCATTGATGTGACTTGTCAGGGGTAGGAAAGTAACAGGTACAGCTTCAGTGGTGTTTGGAGAGAGCAGTGAAGACATTTTTCTTAAGAAGTACGTTAATTAATTAACAGCCTTCAGATTCTTGAATCGCTCCAAACTACCTTAACCATAAAATACTCCAGGACCACCAGAAGAACCAAATATTGTGGCAGTTAGCACAACACTGTTACAGCGCCAGTAATCCGGGTTCGAATCCGGCAGTGTTTGCCAGGAGTTTGTATGTTCTCCCCGCATCAGCGTGGCTTTCCCCGGTAGCTCCGGTTTCCTCCCACCCTTCAAACATTGGGGGTTTGTGGGTTAAATGTGTGTAATTGGGCGGTGCAGGCTCGAGAGCCAGAAGGCCCTATTACTGTGCTGTATGTCTGAATAAAGGATCTGACTAAACCACTTTTTTTGGCATAAACTGTCCTTCAATGTTTTTAACCTCTTTTTTGGTTTCCTGGTGCCTTATGGTCATTTAATTTATACTATTGTCGCTGAATCTGACGTGTCTGTGCTGCTCCACCAAGAATTTCAGTGCTCCTGTACTTTGTACTTATGTGTATGACAATAAACTCTCATATCACATTGAAATGAAGTCACTTATAACAACTGGAAATCACACCTCAATTCGCCATTGATCAAGTATGTCACTGCATTATTTTAGCATGCATTATTGTGGAGACACAAGAGACTACAGATGGTAAAATCTAGAGCAGCGATACCTTTCTCAATCCAAGGTCCACCTGACTTCCAGCCTAACATGTTGTGGCCTCCTAGTCATAATGACTGAGCTATATTTTCAAGTCAAAGGCAACTCTGCAAGAAACACAATTTTACCTAATTAAAAGTATTTTATTGCAAAAATAATTTATATCCAATTTTAGAGGAGAAATATATCATGTATCTTACCATATGCACAGGAGCCTCTTGAGTCTTGACTGAAGCAAAGAACAACAAGTAGTAAGAAGACAGAATACACACACTTCTGAATCTGTCTTGAATGGAGGTCTGATAGGAACTGTTACTAAGTTCTGTAACGCCAAGCCACTTACATTGAAAAATGGCCAGATGAGGGTCATTGACCTCAGTGGCAGATTGCTCGCCACCCCATTCAAAGTCGCCCAGTAGTACCGAGACATGACCTCAGACCTACCTGACCTCAATTGGATAGGAAGTCTCCATGGCCCACTTGGAAACACGTTGTGGGACACCACAGATCTTGAGCCAAAAGGTAAGCTGCTGGAAGAACTCATCAAGCTAAGCAACGTCTGTCGAGAGAAAGGAATTGTCAGCATATCAAGTTGGGAGGCAGAGATAGGTGGCTGAATGGTGGAAGCAAACAGAGGTAGAAACAGGTTGATTGAGCCAGAATGAGGGAGGAGAAGATGAAGGTGGATACAGAGGCTGGAGGGTGATACGCTGTGTGTCAAAGAACACGAGTCGATAAAGGTTACAAACAGTGAATCACATGACACAGAATAGCAAACCTGTAGCCACAATCTGCTGGAGGAACTTAGTGGGTTAAAGATCATCAGAGGGAGAAAGGCAAAGGTCAACAATTCGAACCAGAACCCTTCATCAACCCTGGGAATACACTGAAGAGAGGCCACTACAAAAAGGAGAGGTGGGAGGAGCAGGACAGTGGCCCATGTGGGATTAGTGGATCAGGAAGAGATGAAACATGATGGACAGAGGCAGTAGATTGGCAGATGACAAATTGAGAGAGAGGGGGGACAACATGAGGTGGGGTACCAGGTAGAGTGGGTGATTAGAAGACAAAAGCTGCCATCACTGGAATTTGGTAAGAAATGAAGGTGACAATGATGTTTTAAAGAGAGACCAGATGTGTGATGTTTCTTTTATTGTAATAAAGAAACTTGGATTCTTTTAAAACAACTATATTAGCTAAAGTACACACATGTGGAGGCATCCATCTTGAATCCAACCAAAGCTGTAGCAGACAAGTCTCCAACTCCCTCTATAAGTCAGGAGGATCACTAGCACTCTATCTTTGCATCCCCATTCCTTGAGATGTTTAATCTAACAACATGACACATACAGCATTCATTTCAATTTAAAGTTCAGCACAAATATAAACACATCAGCAGCACAAACTTTTAAGTGTGTAGTTCTTCTTCAGAGATTTGATAACACATGTGGAGCTTCGTGACACAGGTGCTTATGTCAACTCTGCAGGTCCACGACTGTCTAGGACTGGTGGTGTTTCCTCAGTTGCTGAGGAGGCTGGATCTTCTGCATTTGTTTGTTCCTGGAGTGTCTCTTTCATTTTCACCAGGCTCTTTTGATTCCTCCTTAGTATTTGACCATCCTCTGTTCTAACAGTGTAAGATCTTGGATTTACTGCCTCCAGAACAGTGGCCTTTTTGTCCCAAGTGTTAGAATCTCTGAGTCTCACTGTGTCGTGCTGTGCCAGTGGCCCTAAGCTTCTCGCTGAGTTGTCATAGTTTGCTTTTAGATTTTTGTTTCCATTTAACATCTTTGATATCTCTGTTCTTGCTTGGGTCTGCAAAGTGGGGATGTGTGGGACATAGTGTATGTCTCATCAGAAGCTCAGCAGGTGACATTCCATGTTCAAGTGGCAAAGCTCTGTAACTCAATACAGATCTGAGACACTGTCTAGTGCTTTCTTGAGTAACTGTTTTACTATGTGAACTCCTTTCTCTGTTTTATCGTTTGACTGTGGATGTATGCAGAGAACTTCAAGTCACATGTCAAAAACCATACCCTTCTGCAAAGTTCTGGAATTCTCTTCAACAGTTGCATGGTCCATTGTCACTGCCGACAATTAAAGGAATTCCATGTCTTGCAAGGATCAATTTCATATATTAGATCACACAAGCAGCAAACATATTAGGAAGCAGCACAATCGCTGGATAGTTCAATAGATAATCGTAACCAGCAAGTAATTCTTTCCATCCATATGGAACAGGTCAATCCCAACTTTCTGCCATGGTTCTGCTGGCAAGTCATTTATTATCATGGATCACTTTGTGTGATGTTTCAAACAGATCTCACAACTGGAAACCATCTTGTCAATATCAGTGTTTATCACTGGCCAATAAACAGCAGTTGTGGCCCTCCTCTTGCATTTTTCCATTCCAAGGTGCCCCTCATGCACCCTTTTCAGCATCTCCTGTCACAGTGATTAAGGAATGATAATTCTCCTCTGTCTGAGTAGAAGCCCAATGACAACACTCAGCTCAGCTTTGATGTTGTAGTATGGCTGACATTCACCTCTAAGCTTCCTTCATTTAGATTCTTGATGACGTCTGTAGAACTATGTCCTTTTCTGTTTCAGCTGCTATCTGCTTGGATTTCTTGTTGGATATGGGAAGAGATACAGTGATCAGATTCACGTGAAGATTCACATCTGTCTCTGTGGAACTCTCATTGTGTGCATCACTCTGCATTATTCCCCTGGGTAACACATCAGCTAACTCGATAGGTTTCCCTGCTGTCTACACCCTCTTGACTTTGTCACGCAGCAGTGATTCATGTCCATCTGGAACTACTGTGAGCCTGAGGTGGTGCTCTTTATCTTTAACTTTCACCTTGAATTTACATGTACCTTTCATGTTGATGCTCTGTCCACTGTAGGCTTTGAGCTGTACAGGATTTGCATGGATGTATGGTTTTATCTTCATTGCCCTGATGTCATGCTCACAGATCAAATTGATCTTTGCCACGTCCAACTTGAAAGGAATATTTGCTCCATTTGTATGCAATGACACAGTTAATTTATCCTGCTCGACTCTGTTCACACTTGTTCAGTGTTATTTGATTTATAATCTTCCTGAACAACCATGCCAACAAAAAGTGTAACACTGAGGGCTGTTTCTTCTGTAGGGTGTACAGTTTCACTTCTGTTTTGTTTCCCTTTAGAAAAACTTTGCTTTGCATAGTGATTCTACTTTTTCACTTATTACAGACTATAGGCTGGGCATGTTGAGTGCCACATCATTTGCACTTGAGTGTCTCTCCATCTTTTTTTGTTTCCTATATCTCATTCTTTGTTGGTGTGTGTGTCCCGACACTGGCTTTCACTGGCTTTTGCACTCCCACCAAACTTTTTTTTGCATGCTGCAGAGCTAATTTACTGGTGCGACGTAACTCGACAAAAACAAATGTATTGAAAAGCTCCAGTGCTTGAGATCCCACTACAGCAAGTAGCAATGCAATCTTCTATGCATCAGCTTTGCTATCAAGTCCAGTGGCTTGCAGGTACAGCATGAATCTTTTTTTAACAGCCTCCACTAGTGGCCAACATTTCCAGTTCAATTTACACTCTTCATATTTTCTGCTGCTATCAACTAGTTCTCAGTCTGCACACTCCTGGTGTTTCTTCCACTACTGGTATGATATCGCCTCAAACCGTGCATCTTGGCACCTCACAGTTCAGCAGGCAGCAACCTCCTTTGAAGAAGACTGCAGAGCCCACCTCACTGACAAAAAACAAAGGAGGAAAAACCCAACACCCAACCCCAACCAACAAATTTTCTCCTGCAACCGCTGCAACCGTGTCTGCCTGTCCCGCATCGGACTTGTCAGCCACAAACGAGCCTGCAGCTGATGTGGACATTTACCCCCTCCATAAATCTTCATCCGCGAAGCCAAGCCAAAGAAGAAAAGAAAACCAAATATACTTTATGAGCTACAGTACAAACAATCATGTGGATATATCCATCTTGAATCTATCTGAACCTGCAACAAACTAATCTCCAACCACCTGCAGTGGTCAGGAGGATCACTAGCACTCTATCATTACAAGATGGAACCAAAGTGGGAGGGAAAATAGATCTGAAGTGTCAATTATTATTTTTCTCCCATTGACACTGCTCGACCTGTTGAGCTCTTCCAGCAGATTGTATTTAGCTTCAGATTCCAGCATCTGCAGTCTCCTGTTTGTCTAGAGTTTTTATGCGGCTGCTCCACCACCCACAGCTCTCTCTTTCCTCAATAAGGTTCATGTTCTGGGCATCACTGCAAAGAATCTCTAATTACCACTGAGGTGGTCGTGGTGATCCATCTTCTTGAACCAGGGTGCTGCTGGGAAAGAGTTCAAGGATTTAGATCCAGCAACAATGAAGTACCAATGACATATTTCCAAGTCAACCTGATGTGCAAGTTGCAGGACACAGTGTCCCCACGCTCTTGCTGCCCTTGCCCTTCTTGATGGTAGAGGTCTCAGGCTTGAGAGGTGCTGTACCCTGGGCAAGTGATAAGAGTGCATGTAATGGATGTGGCGTGCTGCCAGTCTGCATCCTTGGGGGAGGGAATCAATGTCTGATGTGGAGCAAGGGTTCCAATCAAGTAGCCTTGGCTTTGGATTTATCTACAGAAGACAGAATATCCAGTGAGATTGAGTCTCACACTTTACACAGCCATTCCCATCCCCCTTCTAATGGTTACATTTAATAGATCTTGAAAAAACACTGGAAGTTCCCTTGGGATACTGTTGAAACTACTGACTGAAGAAGCGATAAAAGTCAGCATGCATATGAAATTTTGGTTTGAAAGTTAATTTGTGCCGTAGTTTCAACATTCAGCTACAGAACTATGATGAGGGTGCCCTGAAAACTAAGCCTTGGGGCCATAATTCTAGTCTGATTTGAACATGATTAATAGTCCCTTCCAAAATGCGAATATGATGTACTCACCCTGACACAGAATATTGATCTATGCTTGACTAAGGTCAAACACTGAATACCCAGAGGTATTTTCTCAGTACTTTGAAGTAAATCCCCATCCTACATTACTAATGGTAAACTTTTTTAAAATTCTGACAAGCAACTAACACATTATTTTTGAATGACATATGTTTAAATGTTTTAAATCCTGCACATACCTACAATCTAAATGGAAAATTGACTCCTCTGTTCATTTTGCCAGCTTATTTCATTACTGTTCTGCAAAATCAGTGACATTATTTAAAATAGATTGGAAACAATTTTAGAAATAAATATACAAGGTAAGCATATATTTAAGATTTGGAAAATTAAAGAACTAAATTTTAGTTTCAGCCAAGGGGCCAGTTTTCAGACAAGATGTTAACTGCAATTATCCATGCCTTGGAATGAGATGAACTAGCAAAATTAAAAGGGAAGTATGGTATTTACAATATCATTTAGTACGAAAAAGTACAAATACAGGCTAGTATGGGGGCACCAAAGTCCCTGAGCATAAAGCCCTGCAAAGGACAGTGGACACAGCCCAGGACATCGAGAACATCTACAGGGAACGCTGCTGTCAGAGAGTAGCAGCAATCATCAAGGATCCACACCATCCAGCACACAGTCTTTTCTCGCTGCTGCCATCAGGAAAGAGGTGTAGGTGCTACAAGACCTCACACCACCAAGTTCAAGAACAATTGCTGCCCCTCCACCATCAGACTCCTCAATCAGGGTCACATTTAAGGACTTACTTTTTCACTTTACTGATTTTTTTTTCCCCTATCTCTGTATGCACAGTCAGTTTGTTTACATTTCTTTATTTGTTTACATGTGTATGTTGAGCCAGTTTTTATTTTGCAAGGCCAATAATTCTGCCTCACCCTCAGGAAAGAGAATATCAGTATTGTATGTGATGTAATGTATGTACATTGACAATAAATCTGAAATTTGAGTAAATTGCCAAAGTAATTCTCCAACATCTGATGGGATGTGTACTTTGAGAAAACTGACAAATTCCACTCAACACCATTGATATGCGACATTGGATAGATTATATATAGAAAATTGAGTGGAGATGGAGGTCATTTTTTAATTAAAATTTTGTATTTAGATATACCATACAGTAACAGGCCCTTCAAACCCTTGAGCCCATGCCGGTCAAATACCCTGAATAACCTACAACACCAGTATGTTTTTGAAGGGTTGGGGGAAACCGAAGCACCCAGACAAAACCCACACAGACACAGACGGAACCTACAAGCTCCTTACAGACAGCGTCGGATTCAAACCAGGGTTGCTGGCAGCATTACAGTAGCTGCCCCATATCATTCACCTGTGGTATTAACGTAAATTAGACATAGACATACAGCTCGGTAACAGGCCCGTTCATCCTTCGAGGCCATGCCGCCCAATTACACCCAATGGGCCTGCAAACCCAGTAGGTTTTTGTGGGGTGGAGGCACCCGGGAAACACCCACACAGACATGGGGAGCACATACAAACTCCTTACAAACAGCATCGGATTCGAATCCTGGTCGCTGGCTCTGTAAAAGTGTGGCGCTAACCACTGCTTTGAATTGAACCACCTTCGAAGTTTCAATATGTTCATTTTATTCTCCCTCTACAGGTTGTAATGCTTTATATTGAGCTGCATTAAATGCAATTCATTATTCAAGAACACTGTTGACTGCACCTTAATATTACATCTGCCAAGAAAGTCATTCAACACCGTGGTGTTTATTGCAGTATATGGTGGTGTCAGCGATTGTACTCTGAAATTCATTCCATTCACTTGACGATCAATGACAACAATATATCCTCATTCCCACCCTTCCAAATGTAGAAAATATTATTCATTACAAGGTTAGTTGAACTTTATTTTTAAATTAAAATGATAAATTTGCGTTTCTTTGCTTTGTGCCGATTCACCATTTCATTCTTGAGAGACTGTAGTAGAAGATTAATAACTTTGGTATCATGATAGGACCGAGGGCAGATTGTGTACTCAAAGCTGAATGGAGAGGGAGGTTCTCTAATTCATCTCCAATTAGGGTCAGTGATGTTTTAATGTAAACTTTCCTGGGTAGCTAACAATAAACTTTCATTTTCAGTCTGTAAAATCATTAATTTGTCAGATCATTAATCTACAGCATTGGTATGTTTCATTCCTTGAAAACAATGGGACCCAAACATACATGACTGTCTTTTTGGCCCAGAGTAACCTACGCACTCTTCCAAGTGAAGTAGCATTCCACTTGTGAATCTGTAGGGAATCATCTATTGCATCCCGTGCTTCTGACAAGGCCTCCTCTGCATCATAGAATGGGGGATCAATTTGTGGAGCACCTTCACTCTGTCCGCAGTAACAGTAAGGACTTCCCAGTGGACAAGCACTTCAATTCCACAGTCCATTCCCACACTGACATGTCTGTTCCTTGCTTCATGCACTGCTAAGTTACTCGTACGTTGGGGGAACAACACCTTGTATTCCATCTCGGCAGTCTCCAACTGGGCAGTATCAATATGAATCCCCAATTTCTATTAACCCTCTCCCTTTCCCCATCCCTCTGTCTCCCTTCATCAGCTCCCCACCCTCTTCCCTTTCTTTTCCCATCACTTCTATGTTTCTTTCTCTCCCATCCTCCCACCTGTATCCATCTACCACATACTCGCCCGAGCTCCTCCACCTTCCCCTTCCCCCCTTCCCCCTTCCCCCAATTCCCCCCCCCCCCCCCATAGCAACCTGTCTGATTTTCAGCACTCTTGAAGAAGGGCCCAGGCCTGAAGCATCAACTGCCTTTTGCTTTCTGCAGATACTGTGTGACCTGCTGAGTTTCTCCAGCACTTTTGTGTACTGTTTGTGCCTTGATGGGAAGACATAAGGATGTGTAACTGTAAGTGAGCAATGTGTGCAGGTCCTAATAAACAATAGAGGTACAAATCAGGGAATATTATAGACCCTTGGAAAGTATGGAAAATCTCACTATGTGCAATATGTGACACAAATTTGTGGGTACAATCATATTGTACCCAGAACATACTGGGATGTGTGGTAGGCAAGTACACTTGCATTCAACAATATTTTGCCATCATTGCAAATAGATGCATTCCATAGAGGTTTATGACATTTCAGAACTGATCATTTTGCATCAGTAGGATGGCAAAATGTTCTTACTCAATGACGATGACTGTAAGTTTTCAGGAAATGGACAGCAACTCCCAGAAAAATGCTGCACTTATCGAGTGTTAGCTCTGAGCTCATGGATATTCCATGTTAAGTACAGTAAAATCCCTGTTATCTGAAATTTAAACAATCAGTAGACTCAAGCAACTGGCAAAAAAAAATTAATGGTGGAAAATAAATAGGTAAAAGTACAAAAGTTTAAAATTGTAGTCCCCTAACAGTCAGTTCATCAATCTACGCAACACGCAATCTCAAGCAATCGGCAAATTCACTTATCCGTCATCTATCAATTCTCTGTAGGTACCAGATGCCTGGGGTTTTACTGTACTTTTGCTCTCCAGTCCCTGCACACCCTTATTATCAAATGAACTTCACTAAGGGCAACCAATTATCATAGAATGGTTACAGTACATTCAACCCAATATGTATGAATTGACTCTTTACTAAAGCAAATGATTAGTACCACCCCAGCCCCTTCTTTGGAAAGAGATTCTGGCAATCTCTTCCTCACTGGATATCTATCCGGTTCTCTGTCAAAGGCCACAGCAGAACCTACCTCCATCGCATCTGTAGTCAGGGTATTAGAGATTCCAAATATGCATTTGTAACAAAATTTCATCTTCTTAGTTTTGCACCTGTAATCTCTAGCCCTCAATCACTCCATGAAAATCAAGAAACTCCCTCTATCCATTCCATCTAGAACATATTTCAGATCTTCTGGGGTGGCATGGTTAGCGCAGCGGATATCGCAATGCTGTTGCAGCGACCAGGGTCCGAATCTGCTGCTGTCTGTTCTCCCCATGTCTGCATCAGTTTCCTCTGGGTGCTCTGGTTTCCTCCCACCCACAGCATACGGGGGCTGTAGGTTCAATTGTGTAATTGGGCGGTATCGGCACTTTTGGCAGAAGCGCCTGTTGCCGAGCTGCATGTCTAAATTTAACATTCAAATTCCTTCACTCTTCTCTCATCCAAAGAAAATGGTCCCAGCCTCTCAACTCTATCCCATGGTTCTATGTCTCAGGAGACTTTGTCACCTATCTGTTCTGGCCTACCTCTTCAAAGTCTCCACAGTCCCTTATAATGAGGAGAGCAGTATTAAAGATGAAAAAGTTGTGGCCAGACCAGTGTTTTATAAAGGTTTGCTTTGGCTTCTTGCTTTCGGATTCTCTGCCTCCATTGATTAAAAAACCCATCATTGGTCTATGCCACGGGAAATGTTGTCTGCCCATTCAGAAATTTTGGCTTGCTCTTCAAAGTCTACTCATTAATATACCGGTAGATCAAAAAATATAATGGCCAGACAGCGATTGCTGGGAATTGGCATTATTCTGCTTCCTCCAGTCTGATTAACAACCATTCATCTCAGCTATCTGTTTCTTACCCAGTTCTGTATCCATGCTACCATGCACCTTTATGGCACTTACTTCAAAATTACTTATAGTCAAGTTCTAACATGATGGTAAAACATTCTCATCTCATCTTTAATTGATCTGACACTTGAATACTCTGAATAATCTCCAGATATCTTGAAATAATCTAAACTGCAAATAAATCCAAGTGAATGTCACTTCAAGCAAATATATGCAGATCAATAAATGATCTATTTTTTTTTAAATTTAGATAGACAGCACAGTAACAGGCCCTTCTGACCCAAAAAATCCCCATTACATTTTTGAACGGTGGCCGGGGGGGTGGGGGAGGGGGGACCAGAGCGCGCGGAGGAAACCCATGCAGACACAGTGAGCTCCTTATCGACGTCATCAGATTCGAACTTGGGATGCTGGCTCTACAATAGCGTGGCACTAACCTGCTACTCTAACTGTACCATCCCTTTATTGTTAGATTCTATTTGTGTGTTTGTCCAAGTTCATCTTGAAAATATTATTTCAAGATCAGAAGTGGTCAAAATTGGGCCCATTCAAAAGAGTTTTCCAAGACAGCCATGAGCTTATATTTGATGGAAGTGAAGCCAGCTGATGGGGACAAATCTACAGCATGATTGGAAAAATGAACCTTATTTCTCAAATGAAAATAACAATGTGACCAGCATTTCCATTCCCAAACTAAAACATGTTAATTTAAAGTGTTTTTTTTATTCTTTAGAACTCAGGGCTACTTTGAATATTCAGACTGAATATTCTGCTTCGCATTTAGATAAAAAGAATATTTACCTCACAGGATATTGTGCTGTTTCACTCCTTGGACTTTTTAAAATTTGTTTTAAATCTTTCCAGCAAATTCAATTCTTTTACCACACCATGGTCAAGAATCGAATCACCGGATTAACATGTCAGTAGAGAGAAAAAAAATGTTATTTTGTACAAGGGAACAATTATGTAAGGACCAGCTCCAGGCGCTTGTTAATTTGAGGCAAAAATAACTTGAGTGCCAGCATTTAGTGCACATTTCAGCACAGAATAACGCTGACTTTGCAACCTGCCAACCACTCACAGTCGACCAAGAATTCAATTCAGAACATTAGAAGCTCTAACTACTTCCTTCATTTTGTTTTAAACAACCTGAATGTGTGTATGAGGAAACTTGATCTCAACAAATTTATAAAATCATAGATCCACCATCGATCCCCGACTCTTAAGCAAGTCTCAAAAGCACAGTGGCTGCTAAATCCTCTCCCTGACAAAAGACACCAATTTAATTTACAAAGAGAAGCCTCCCTAGTCATATTTCAAACCAGTCGAAGGGTCTAGTCTCTTGCTATTAAAATAAAAACGAAAACATGAGCAAAGCCACATTGTCCAGTTCTTTTTGATTTCATTTACAAATTAAACAATATGCAGGATGATATGTACTGACAGGCAACAAAAAAAAGGAAAGGCTCAGCCAGACAAGACCAAAACTCTCAGAAAATGATTATTCATCAATTTCTTTTCATCCAAATTTATTTCGTGTAAAGAAGACTGAAAGGAGGGGAAAACTTTGAGGAGCTAATAGAGTGAGGCCAGTTCGAAATATGCATTAACTGAAAGTGGGAATGTGCGTTGATATTTATCCTCTGGATAAAATCTGAGTGGGAAGGAAGTTTTGCCTGTGGGTTACATGGATACTGGGAGGAATTTTTACCTAACATTTCCACACCTAGGATTTAATAGCTTGAATATTTGAAATTGAGAATTGAATTTTAAAATATGTTAAGGAAGTGGAATAATTTAGCAGTGCCTGCACAGAACAAGTCAATGGGGAATGGATGATAGAGGAAGAGTGCACACCGTGATGGATTTCAGAAAGCAGGCTGATTACAAATATCTAATTGTTAATTGAGGGGATCTCATTGAATGGTATAATAATGAAGCTGTCATAATCAGTCCGAGTTAAATGGCAACATGAACTGGAACATTAACATCGACTGTAGTGAAAGTCCTGATGGTTATTCAGGAATCCAGTCTTGAAGGTTCTCAGGTGTGAGTGTAACTTCAGCACTCTGTGGTCGTGGCTCTGAACACCAAGTCAAAATAGAGAATGTTGAAAATACCCAGCAGGACAAGCAGCAGCCGTGATGAGAGAATTAGATTTCATGTCATCAGAACTGAGAAAAGTTCAACTAAAACAGGTTTCAAGTTGCAGAGAAAGCAGGGGAAGGTGGGAGAGGACAACATCGGAGATCTGTGACAAGATGGAGATCAAACAAAACAGTGGCTGAAAGAGGATGGTAAAGTCACATCTGAAAGGAGACACAAATAGGAAAACTTAAATGAAACCTGAAATAATAATGATGAGAAAATCTTGGAAAAAAAAAGAAACAAGACTCTTAATACCTGTTGATTATGAAATTACACCTGGACTTGAGTTTGGAGACATTGGTTCAAGTTCCACCAAGGCACCTAATTTAATCAAATAAATCTGGATCTAAAAGTCAATGATTACAGCAAAGAAGTTTGTCAACAGCACCTCATTTTGAATATTAACAAATGTGATAATGGAGGGTGACCTCTGGGGTGGGTGAGGTAGTATCTTAAATTGACGTAGAATCATCCAGCAAGAGAACCGACTCAGAAATTCAATTCCCATTACTTGCACTAAGTAATCCTATGCCATAGGTACTCTGTGGTTAGTAAGGGATTAATTAAGGTGGCATGTGAGTGGGGAAAAAGTAGTTGAGAGCCAGTGTACTAAGTGCAATGCTTGGTAACTTCCTCTCAGCCTCTGGATGGGACAGTTAGCTTAGCAGATTGCACAGTGCTATCCTGCCCCAGTGATCTGGGTTTGAATCCAGCCCTGTCTGAAAGGAGTTTTGTACATTCTCCCATTGAATGTGTGGGCGTTCTGCGGGTGCTTCGGTTTCCTCCCACGTTCCAAAGGCTAATTGGAAACATGGGTGCAATTGGGAGGCACAGACTCGTGGGCCAGATGGGCCTGTTACCCCCATGCTGTATCTCTAAATTAAAATTATTTAAAAAGTGATTTTCATTGACTTAACAGAATAAATTTTAGGGCGCAACTGTTTGGTCTCACATTGACAATAAAAGATGAATCTCTTTCTCCTCATTTCAATAACAAGAGGGAAGAACATAGAAAGAAATAAAAATGTGTCCTGAGATCTTTAGGATTAAATGAAACCTAACATCTAAGTTATACAAAGCAAAAACAAATTAGCCATGCCCCACTTAGGACACTGCTCAAAGTTCATGGACTTCCTTCCCTGTGAAGCAGTCACGTTTAGTTGTTTTTTTTCCATACTTCTCTCCTTCTTTCTTTGGCTTGGCTTCACGGACGAAGATTTATGGAGGGGGTAAATGTCCACGTCAGCTGCAGGCTCGTTTGTGGCTGACAAGTCCGATGCGGGACAGGCAGACACGGTTGCAGCGGTTGCAGGGGAAAATTGGTGGGTTGGGGTTAGGTGTTGGGTTTTTCCTCCTTTGCCTTTTGTCAGTGAGGTGGGCTCTGCGGTCTTCTTCAGAGGAGGTTGCTGCCCGCCGAACTGTGAGGCGCCAAGATGCACGGTTTGAGGCGATATCAGCCCACTGGCGGTGGTCTCTCCTACCAACTACATAAAACACATCAAAAATATTTTATGATTTCAGCCCATGGTTCCCCTTAAATGAGCTGTGGCTCCCATGGAAAATGGTTGAATTTGATGATGACTAGATAATCCGTTTAAACAGTGTTGTCTTGGGCTCTTTAAGGACACACATGAAGAGAAGAGGGAAAAGAAGGATCAATCCAGATGCTCCTCAAGAATGAACAATTAAATGGCAGTCACACGTGTTCACCAGGAAGATACACAAGATGAGAACTAAAAAAAATGCTGAGGATTTCTACCAAGAACATCAGGTCAGAAATAATAACACCTCTATGACGAGAAGTAGGAGCCCAAGCAAAAATCACAAAGCAGAACTACAGAGAAATGTGGGCCATGATTTCTCTCTCAGTCAATGATAGATTTTGTGATATTTTCAATCACTATTTTTGTGTTTTATTTGAAGACAATGCTCCTGTAATTGGAACAAATCAGTCCTCGCTAATTCTTCCTGTTTAAACAACCAACATTCACAAAGAAATATGATAAAGGTCGGAGAGAATGTGGAGTTAATTTCCAAAAATAGAAGAGACATTCAATTAATTAAGTCCATGAGAAGACGACAACATTTGAAGTGGAATATAAAAACATGTGGAAGAATCTAGCTTACTGCAGAAGGTCCTTTATTAAGCTACAACATTTTTGGTAGTAACAGTTACTTATATTGCACCAGATTAATAGTACTTGTTTTGGTCATCTAATAGGCTGCTTTGTCAGAACAGGAGTACAATACATGATAAAAAGTCTTATTTTTTTATGGAGTTGTGTGTGATCTACTCTGTCCCTTTTCTAATTGCTGTAAATGGGCACATACTTAAGTTACCAGCTAAGCATTTACTGAGGTCAGAGGATAATTGTTTCTCTGTAGCTTGCAGCTGCTTTTAAACCCCTGGCTGCTTGCTAAGACGACAACCAGCAAGAAGTATGTCTACCTATCCTTTTTTTCTTAAACACCCTTGGTTCTCTGAAATGTGATCCCTTGAAGTATAATATCCAACTTAAAAACAATCTTTCTTGACTTTGTTTAAAATAGGTTAATGCAAATTTGACCAAAACCTCAACAGCTATTTTTTTTTTGTCATTATTAGTTAGCCCTCCTCACTACAAGGAATTGTTGACGATCATACCCATAATGGAATCTGCCTACAGAGGTTTTCATGAGACAATATTGAAAGGACAGTGTGCAGATATTCAACAGCAACTTTCTAAAAGGGGATGAGATGCATGAATCAAATAAATATTTGCAATACTCTGGACCTAACACAAGAGAGCTAGAAAAATGGATTGAATGGCCTCCTCTATTGTTCAACAGGCTATGTTGTAGCTTAATTTTATTTGTTCTTGAGGATGTCATTTCATACATTTGAGAAAACAGGCTAAATCTATTAAACTTAACAATGAATTCTTCAACTAATGACGCACAAGGCGATTGCAGATGCTGAAATCTGAAGCCAAACTGGAGAAACTACATTTGCAGCAACCCATGTTCGAATCTGCCACTGAAAGGAGTTTTGACCTTCTCCGCAGGACCACGTGGGTTTCCTCTAGGTGCTCTGGTTTCCTCCCACATTCTAGAGATGTATAAGGTTGGTCACAAGGGTGTCGTCGGGTGACACAGGCTGACGGGCCAAATTAGAATTAAAATTCAGAGGGGTTGAGCAGCATCAGGGAGAGAAAAAGAATGCTAAATATTTTGAGCTGAAATTCTTCATTGGAACTGAAGAAAATCTTCAATTAAAATTTGAAACAAGGGTGAGAAAAGCAATGGGTTTAGCATTGGAGTTTTCTGATTATTTTGTCAAAATTTGTGATTGCGTGACAAAGGCTGGGTGCTCGAGCTAAAGCATTGGACATCCACTGTATTCACCTCGCCATATTTAGTTCCATAAACAGAGATAACAATGTCATCTATCAGAAGTCCAGTATGCAATTAAATTTAATTTTTATTTAATTTAAGCATACAGCACCGTAACAGCCCATTTCAGACCACGAGTCCGTGCCGCCCAATTTACACCTCATGAACCTACACCCCCGGTACATTTTTGAACGGTAGGAGGAAAACTGAGCCACCGGAGAAAACCCACACAGACACAAGGAGAACGTACAAACTCCTTACAGACAGTGCAGGATTCAAACTCCAATCACTGGGGCTGTAAAGGTGTTGTGCTAACTGCTACACCGACCGTGCTGCCCAAGATTAATTTTATTCATAAACAGGTAATGAAAAGGGAAAAAAGGCTGAAGGTAGTCAAATACTATTTGGTATCCAAAGAAAAATCATGAGATTGGGAGAAATAAACAAATTCAAATTGCATATATTGCATAGAATTTAAGAAAATAAACTTAACCAAAATCATTGATTAAATAAAACATTAAGCCGTATTGTAGTGTAGTCAGTGATTCTACTAATGAATAGTTTGTTTGTAAAACTAGTTTTTTTTTAGCCTTCATTTAATAAACACACAAGCACTTGGGGATAAAATAAAGAGTCACCAACATCAGGAGGCATTATCCAGAACAGAGGTAACATCATTGTGCCTGTACATATTCTCCATAATGTTGTCTTTATTGGATGAATTGCATCATTAAATTAAATTGCACAACTAAAAATGCACCATTAATTTCAGAAACAACAGTAAGTACATCTCATTTCATATGGAGGGTCTGCATTGAAATGTCTTGCCTGCAGCTACCTTTGTAAAGTATTAGAATCACATTATATAAACTATAATGATGTAGTCACAAAGCTAAAGTGTCTGTAATATGAAAATTAATGTCTTTTTAATTGTCTGTGACTTGTGAGAAAGTACTCAGAATGACTGACATTGGCTCCTATTCTCTCAATGCCTTAATTTTAAAATGTTCACCTTTGTGTTATGATCCCTCCAACTCTTGCCTGTTGGGTACTGACCATTTCCTTACCCCTGAGATCATGTGCATCAATGTCTCTTAGTTCAGACTCATTGTCAGGGTACATACGTGACATCATATACAACCCTGAGATTCTTTTTTTCCTGCAGGCGCGGCAGAATTACCACTTACTGGACGTGCGAAAGACTGTCCTCAATATGATACATATAAACAAATAAGGAAATGTAAACAAAACAACTGTGCGATGCAGAGAGAAAAAAAATCAATGAACTGCAAAAGTAAGAGTCCTTAAATGAGTCTCTGATTGAGTTTATTGTTGAGGAGTCTGATGGTGGAGGAGTTGCAGCTGTTCCTGAACCTGGGGGTGCGAGTCTTGCGGCACCGATACCCTCTTTCCTGATGTTAGCAGCAAGAACAGGGAATGTGCCCGGGGGCGGGGGGGGGGGGTGTGTGGATCTTTGATGATTGCTGCTGCTCTCTGATGGCAGCATTCCCTGTAGATGTTCTCTCAACGATGGGGAGAGTTTTGCCTTGGGGAGAGCTTCACAACTCATTGTAGTGCGCGTCAAAAGAACCAAAGACTTGTTGATCCAAACCAAGGGATTTTATTAACTAAAAGACCGGAGCACATCACAAGTAGGTCGACCAGTCCAGAATGACCTGGTCTGGCTAGGAGCAATCCTTTGAGACCTGCCAGTAGGTGTGGCTACACTCTCAGCCAATCACAGTCATCCTACACTACCATCTGTACGTATACACATTGGTGATAGAATCTGTACTATCACAACCATTTAAGTATGTAAAGTGTGATTGGACAAGCCCATTTCCCGAGGCTGGATTTGTTACAATATTGGATAATAGAAACAGGCAACAGCAATTAGAACCATAGCAATATATTTAAAACTTCAGTCTGAGAAAGTGAGTGTATTAGAAAAAGGAACAATTGATCCATTAGATTTTATGTGTACTGAAAAGTTGTATAGATACACAAGAAATTTAAAAGTTTGGCTCGATCAGCCCATAATAATAACTGTCCTACATTTGGCCATTTAGCTGTCCTCCCTACAGTTGAGTGTCCATTTTCTCTAGTTGTTCCACAGTTGTGATTCAAAGTTGTTTGAACCTCAAGAAAAAGTATAAGATTTATGAAAGGAGGTCAAGGTTATAGCCATGGAAAGTTTGGTTAGACTCAACTGCTCCCAACTTTTTGAGGCATCTAGAATGTTTCAACATACCTCCAGAACGTTTCTGATAACTCTATAGCTCTCGAGGTCTTCATGTTCAATCAATATTCATGGTTGTCACCATTATGTCTGAAATAAGTGCATTGGACAGGAAATAACAGAGGTACAGATTTCAAAAGTAGTGTTTAAAAATTGCAATAAAATAATGCCTTCATCTTGCTAAATTAATGGTGAACTCGTAGAAAAAAAAACTTCTGTAGCTTTCATCTACAAACTCCAAATTCACTGTTAAAACACCATAAAAGCAGCAGAAAAGTCTGAAATGATACAGGAGTGTAAAAGTGGGGGGGAATTACTACATTTGGGGTCAAGTGTTAAGACACGATCATATTGGCTTTTTTGGATGAACTGATGCCTCAGTTTAGGAGAACATTGGATCTTGGTCAATACATTCCCATCCCCTCCCCCTGCTAAGAACACAAAAACATTTTTGATTGCATTTTAATTGCATTTCCATTTGTGAGAGGTTGCATTGCAAAAATTGGCTGATGCATTTCCTACATTATAATGGGGCTGATTGAGAAGCTCTATGGTTAGTACTGAAAGAGATATTTAAAAAAAAACAGTATATAAATAAATCTGTTTCTTTCAAGCATGCACTTACAATCAACAAATAAACCTGCAGCCTTGCTTTTGTGACCAGAAGGAGTAGCATGAACACATCACATTCCCAAAATAAGTCACAGCCATTTCTACACACTACATCCAATGTTTAGGTGATGTGTTAGCTGCTGACAACAACTGTTATCATGAACCAGTGTTGCAGTCCATCTGAAAATCTTCACTATAAATTCCAGGTTATAAAAATGCTACTTGCTCATTTCAAGCTGTACATTGCTTTTTTTAAATTAATTTCCTCTTTATTCCCATTGTCCCTTCTTTTCCCATGTATTTCTGTTAATAAACTCTCCAGGTACCCACTAGAATTAAGAAGGAAAGGGGATTCAATGTTGATGACTTTCCCCTTTGTTTCAAAGGGTATCAATTACAGATTTCTCCTGTCTCAACGGCAAACCTTCCAGACAACCGACTGCCAAAGGAAATGACAAGAAGCAATCATCAATGTTCTCCTTCAACATGTTGCCAAGAAACAATGGCTCTTCCAGGCATTTTCCAAGATCGAATAGCACAAAATCTTTTACTTCATTTAGTTGTGCAGCTATAGTAATGGTAAGGTAATTAGCTCGCTAACCATTAGGTTTCCAAAAGAATGGAAAGAAATTATATTTAATTTATTCAATCTACCATCATGCTTATCCTTTACAGCACTGCATGTGAGGAAATGAGATTGAGAAGCCCAAAGGTTCTGAACATACAACTATTATTAACTGCAGGATTAAATCATGAAAGTCTCTCCATGGCTTCATGCACCGCCAAAGCAAGGCCACTTGCAATTTTGAGGACAACATCTAATATTCCATTTGGGCACTTTCCAACCAGATGGCATTAATATCAACTTCCCTGGTCTCTACTAGCCTTCTCCCCATTCCCCACCCCCTCTTTCCCTTTCCCTTGGACTTCTATTCTTCAGCTCTCCATCCCCCTTCCCTCTCTATTCACAGAGCCATTCCCCCTCCCCCTACTTGCTGGTGAGACCTCCCTCCCTCCCTTATTACCTCCTGCCTTGTGGGACTATACTCCTCCCCCTGTCCCTTCCCCCTCACTAGTTGTTTGGCCTACATTTTGCTTCTATCTTGATGAAGGGCTCAAGCCCAAAACATTGGGTTATGCATCTTTATCTTTGCTATATAGAATTTGCTCTATTTGACCTGCTGATTTTCTCCGGTATTGTGCTTTTATTATTAACTGCAGGATACTTTGTTGCAAAGCTAGTTGGTAAATGCACAAATTTCACCTCATTTCCAAAGAGAAGCTGAAGGGATTCAGCGAGTCAGGAAACATTCATGGAGAGAAATGGACGAATCAAAGGGTCCTGACCCAAAACCTTGACTGACTATTTCTGCCCTTGGATGCTGCCTGACCTGCAGAGACCTTCCAGTTTCCCTCGGTTCACTACGATTCCCACATCCGTGTTTCTCAGTTCCAGTGAGTGCAGTGTGATTGCTGTGGGAGCAGCAGCAAACAGCACAGTATATTACGGCACGTCAGATCATCAATAAGCAGCTTGTGGGGTCCAACATTCAACAGCACTGGCACGAAACCCCCGAAGTTTCCATTAACTTCAGGCGTACCAGTGACAAATGATGATTATTTCACCATGAGTGCCATTGTAAAATCCAGACCAACGGGTCACAACGTAGACAAGACAGTTTCCTGAAACGGTATCAGAAATATAAACACTTGAAGCCAAAAAAAAAGGGGCAGTGTAGAAGTTTTAATGGCTCATTTTGCATGTTGACAGGAAATATGAATACCTTGGGATTTATATCTAGAAACAATTTTAATTGCTCCAAACCAGATATGATGCTTATCTTAAGATATTGGCACTGCCAATGTGTTCCACCAAAGCAAGGTAATGCATTCAGCTGATATAGATGTTCATTGACATAACACAAATATGCACAAGTATTTCCATCATTATCTCTCTTTATCTGACAGATTTTTCTTTTTAAAAGATTTGCTGTATAATGTGCATGCACCACGTACAAGTGCAGGAAATGTAAATATAGACCCCATTTTCATTGTTGTTTTTTTTAAACCTCTCTGGGAATTTACAAAAGGCAGCCCTTACTGGGAATGCTCGGTAATAAATTATCACCATTATGGACCTAAATAAGTCAATGACAGCGAATAAATGAGAAATGAAACCATGTACCCAAGTTGTTTCTCAGCCATGCATAAGATGTACTCTCCATATAAGAAATGCAAATGCTTGTGTAATGAAGTTTAAAATAGCAGTGTTTTAAATTAAAACATTACAATCACTTTTATTCTATTTCATTTACAGCAAAATCAGAAAATGTTTTAAAAAATCAAACGTTCTCATTAACTTCAATGTACACGGTGGCACCTTTTTCTTTTAATATGGGAAAAGTCAGAATCGGTTTATCGTAGAACGTGTCGCACAGCTCATTTTAATCTCCCAGAGCAAAACATAAATTCTGGCCAGCAAAAGAAAAGTTGAAATATTATTTTAATGCATTCAGAAAAGTCCTCCTTTCTCTTCAAAAGTGCAATAATACTTAGAAACATAGAAGATAGGAGCAGGAGTAGGTCATTTGACCCTTCGAGCCTGCTCCGTCATTCAACGAGATCATGGCTGATCTTAAAGTTCAGTACCCCGTCCCCGCCTTCTCTCCGTAACCTTCAATACCCTTATATAAGGGTATTGAAGAAATACTGAAGAAATATATCTAATTCCCTCTTAAATAGATTTAATGAACCTGCCTCTACTGCCCTCTGTGGCAATGAATTCCACAGATTCATCACCCTCTGGGTAAAAAAATTCCTCGTCATCTCGGTCCTAAATGGTTTGCCTATTATCCTCAAACCATGGCCCCGGGTTCTGGATTTTCCCATCATTGGAAACATCCCATCTGCATCCATTCTCTCCAGTCCTGCCAGAATTTTATAGGTCTCTATGAGATCCCCTCTCAATCTTCTAAACTCCAGCGAGTACAATCCCAATTTGCGCAATCTTTCCTCATAAGTCATTCCTGCCATTCCAGGTATCAGCCTGGTGAATCGCCTCTGCACTCCCTCCATTGCAAGAACGTCCTTCCTTAGATAAGGTGACCAAAACTGCACACAATACTCCAGGTGTGGTCTCACCAAGGCCCTGTACAGCTGCAGTAAGGTATCCTTGTTCCTACACTCAAACCCTCTTGATATGAAGGCCAACATACCATTTGCCTTTTTAATCGCCTGCTGTACCTGCATGCTCGCCTTCAGAGACTGATGTACAAGTACCCCTAGGTCTCTCTGCACTTCCCCATCTCTTAATCTATTGCCATTCAAATAGTAATCTGCCCTCCGGTTTGTATTACCGAAGTGGATAACCTCACATTTATCCACATTGTAGTGCATTTGCCATGTATCTGCCCAGTCCCTCAATTTATCCAAATCACACTGGAGCTTCCTGACCCCCCTCTTCCATGCACACAACCCCTCCTAGCTTAGTGTCATCTGCAAATTTGGAGATATTACATCCAATCCCCTCATCCAGATCATTAATGTAAATTGTGAACAGCTGGGGTCCCAGTACAGATCCCTGTGGTACCCCACTGGTCACCGCCTGCCTCTCAGAAAACGAGCCATTTATCCCAACTCTCTCTCTTCTACCTGCCAGTCAGTTCTCAATCCACATCAATACTTTGCCCCCAATCCCATGAGCCTTGATTTTGGAAGCCAGTCGTTTATGCGGGACCTTATCGAAGGCCTTTTAGAAGTCCAGGTACACCACATCCACTGGCTCTCCCCCATCTATTTTACCTGTCACCATCTCAAAGAATTCCAATAGATTTGTCAAGCACGATTTACCTTTTGTAAATCCACGTTGACTCCGTCCGATCCCTTCTCTGCTAGTCATATGCTCCGCTATTACATCCTTAATAATGGATTCCATCATTTTGCCCACTACTGATGTAAGGCTCACCGGCCGATAATTCCCCATTTTTTCTCTACCCCCCTTTTTAAATAGTGCGGTAACATTAGCTACCCTCCAATCCATGGGTACTGATCCTGAGTCTATCGAGTTCTGGAAAATAATTCTTAAAGCATCTGCTATCTGAATGGCCACTTCCTTGAGTACCCTAGGATGTAGATTATCAGGCCCTTGGGATTTATCTGCCTTCAATCCCTTCAATTTCCCCAAGACCATGTCCTTAGAGATACTGATTTCTTTCAGTTCCTCCCTTGCATTAGTCTCTATATTTCCCAACATCCTTGGGAGGTTATTTGTATCCTCTCTTTTAAAAACAGAACTAAAGTAAGAATTTAATTGGACTGCCATTTTCTTATTTCCCCATTATATATTCCCCTGATTCCGACTGCAAAGGACCTACTCTGGATTTCACCAATCTTTCCCTCTTGACATATTTATAAAAGCTTTTGCAGTCGGTTTTTATATTTGCCGGAAGCTTACTTTCGTAATTTATTTTTGCTCTCTTGATTAATCCCTTTGTCCTCCTTTGGTGCATCTTGAACTGCTCCCAGTCTTCGGTTGCGGTACTTTTTTTGGCCAATTGATATGCTCTCTCTTTGGACCCAATGCTGTCTCTAATTTCCCTTGTTATCCTTGGTTGAGTCACCTTTTTTGGTTTATTTTTATGCCAAACCGGTATAAATGATTTTTGCAATTTCTCCATTAGATCTGTGAATGCTTTCCATTGTCTATCCACAGTCAACTCCCCCATAAACACCACCCAATCAATCTTACTCAACTCCCGTCTCATACCATCATAATTCCCTTTATTTAAATTCAGGACCTTAGTCTCGGTTTTAATTTCATCACTCTCCATGTCGAGTGAGAATTCGATCATATTGTGATCGCTCCTACCCAAAGGGCCTCGCACAACAAGATTGCTGATTAGCCCCTTATCATTGCATAATACCCAATCTAAGATGGCCTGCTCCCGAGTTGGTTCATCGACATATTGGTCTAGATAACCGTCCCGTAAACATTCAAGGAATTCCTCCTCCTCTGTATTTTTACCAATTTGACTAGTCCAATCTATATGCAAATTAAAGTCTCCCATGATGACAGCTGTTCCCTTATTGCACGCTTTTCTAATTTCTCTTTTAATGCCTTCCCTCACCTCTACACTACTATTTGGAGGCCTATATACCACCCCCACTAACGTTTTCCGCCCCTTGCTATTCCTCAGTTCTACCCATATAGATTCTGCATCTTCTGAGTTAATATCCTTCCTGTCAATCGTGTGGGTCCCTTCTCTCACCATCAATACTACCCCACCCCCTTTTCTTTCTTGCCAATCCCTCCTAAATATCGTATACCCCGGGATGTTAAGTTCCCAGGCTTCCCCACCCTGCAGCCATGCTTCTGTAATCCCAATCAAATCATATTTGTTTATCTCAATTTCCACAGCTAATTCATCTACCTTGTTCCGAATGCTTCTTGCATTAAGATATAAAGCCTTCAGATTTGCTTTTTTCACCCTCCTTGCTCTTTCTGATTTTTTACTCTCGCTGCCTAACCTAACTTTTCCTGTTTTATCTTTTCTGTCCTTTGCCCTATCATACAGGTTCCCACCCCCCTGCCAAATTAGTTAACCGCACCCGACGGCTGTACCAAACCTAGCTGCCAATATATTGACCCCTTTTGGGTTTAGGTGTAACCCATCCTTCTTGTAGAGGTCATGCCTTCCCCAAAAGAGATCCCAATGATCCAAGAAGCCAAAACCCTGTCCTTTACACCAGCCCCTCAGCCACACATTCATTTTTCGTAACCTTCCATTTTTGTCCTCAGTTGCACTTGGCACAGGTAGCAAACCAGAGATCACCACCCTGGCTGTCCTATTTCTTAGTTTCTGTCCTAGCTCTCTTTTGACTTTGGAATAGGCCATTTGGTCTTTTGAGTCTATGCCAGCTCCCAGAGCTATTTCTATTGGTCACATTCCTCCACCTGTCCAACTGTGCCGATCCCTGCCACCCATTGAAGTTTAGAAGAATGAGAGGGGGGACTTATAGAAATGTATAAAAGGCATAGATAAGCTAGAGGTGGATAAGTTGTTTCTACTGGTGGGGAAGAAGACCAGAACTATGGGACATAGCCTCAAAATTCAGAGTATTAGATTTAGGATTGGAGATGAAGAGGAACTGCTTTTCCCTGAGGGTGGTGAATCTATGGAATTTGCTGCCCATTGAAGCAGTGGAAGCGACTTCAGTAAATATATTGAAGATAAAGTTGGATAGATTTTTACAGAGTAAGGGAATTAAGGGGTACGGGGAAAAGGCAGGAAGGTGGAGATGAGCTTATCATCAGATCAGCCATGATCACATTGAATGGGAGAACAAGCTTGATAGCCTACTCCTGCAGCTAAGTCTTAAATTCTCTTGAAAGGAGCATGCCCAGCACATCTTTGGGATGTGGTAGGAAACCAAATCACCCATGGAAAGCAACACCAGGGAGAAGACACAGCCACCACACAGAGAGTCCAGGAGGTCAGAAATGAACCCAGGTCACCAGAATCGCTTGATCAATTCAATTCACTTTGCCACACTGCGGAGCAGCGTGGTATTGACTAAACCTAATCAATGTGGATAAGCCCAAAGACAATATTCGATTAGTGCATTTCTGTTACACTGGAATTAAAATTAGCATCAGGCAGTAGTGACTGTCTGGAAAACCAAATTGTTGTCAAAGTAAGATATTTCCATCTTCACCCCAAAGTGAACCAGAAATTTACTCAGTTCAAGGCTAAGTAGGGAAACCATTAGATGCCGAGCTTTCTACTCACGTCCATAATCATGAATGAAGAAAACAGGTTTCATTGCTCTGCATTAATCTGGGTGCAGAGCTCCATATAAAGTTAGAAGAGAGACAAAAAGATCCAAAAGAAAAAGGCCTTTATAAATCATTTGCCTTCATACAAGACTTCTGGAAGATAATCTCACTTCTATTTGAGGGACATGTAATGTAATTACACTAACTCAGTTTGGATTAATGTAAGCCAATATAATTAAGCCCAAGGAGTTTTATGGAAATTAAAAATTATTCCAGCATTTTGTTTGTGTGTGTGCGGTGCTGAGGTGAAGGGAGCTATTTAATGAAATGAGCCTTCACAGTTCTGTGGTTACTGGGAAATCACATTAGGATAAATTGGTATACAACGTCAGTGCTCTCTTATCACCAACTGCAATTAGAATTTCCTAGATTTGATCCTGAAGCAAAATCTGGTATGTGAAAGGTGAGATTTGTTGAGCACTTCAACTCTGATCTCCTAGTGGCCACCCATTTCCTCATTGATATGTCTGTCCATGGTCTCATTCACTGCTAGACTGAGACCACCCACAAATTGGAGGAACCTCGCCTCATCTTCTGTTTGGGTGGGGACCCTCCAATCAGATGGCATTAACATCGACTTCTCCAATTTCTGTTAAACTACCTCTCCCCCCTTCTTCTTCCTCCTGTTGCCTTTTCCCCCAACTCTGTCTCCCTTTTCCCTCTGTCTCCTTTCACACGGCCAAAATCAATTCTCACCTCTCTTCTTATCATATCCAGTTAACACCTTTTGTTGGTCTGGACTCCTCCCCTGGCCATTCTTCAGTCTCTTTATTCTTGTGCCTTCCCGTTCTTTGCTTATTCCTTGAAGAAGGGCTCAGGCCCAAAACGTCAGTAATATATCTTTAGCTGCTTTCACACTTGCATCCCACTAAATCGGCCTTTCAGCGTCCCGCGATAGGAATTTGGCTTTTCACACTTGACCACTCCTAACTGGGACACTGAATGCTTTCACACTTTCAAGGAGCCATCTCCAGGGTTAGGAGTGTTCTACCTTCTACCGGTGACATCATGACATCGAGTGATGGAGGACCTGCCCTAAATCCTGATCAATATATTATGATCTTATATTTGAACAAAATTAATTATGCCTAATTATAACATAATTAAGCTTTATGTACAGCACAGTATTAGCTCTGCAGTCCCTGTTGTTGTTTTGCTGACCTATATAAACCTTTATAAGGGACCGTGGAAAAGTGCTAGCAATAAATAGCAATAGCAGACAATTTTTAAACAGCATGGGAAAGTTGGTAGGATAAATTGGTATACAACGAGAGTGCTCTCTATCACCAGCTGCAATTAGAATTTCCTAGATTTGATCCTAGATTGAAACAATGTGGGAAGATTAGTGGCGCTATCCATGGGCACAGAGCATTCACGGAGGGGTTTCTCTGCCACAGACATTCTGGGAAGTCAGGTCCGCCATTGCTTTTTTCCCATGGTCTTTATAAACTGTGCACTAAAGTGCTACCAACTTTCCCACGCTGTTTAAAAATTGTCTGCTATTGCTAATTTTATTGCCTCTTTCCTCTCTCCTGCTGCGACTTTCCCGTGGCAAAGTTTATAGCTTCATTTTAATCTTTTCTTCCTTCATGTTCCTGCATTCATGCAAAAACTTGGGTCATTTCAATCCCACATTTCAATTCTACATTTGCCTGATTGCAAAGCCGGCATCTTCAGATACCGGGGATTGTACTAGGGCTTGAGACATGAGATGACGGCATCTGACTCCAGCGTTGAGACAATTTTCCTTTCGCACTAGACACTTTAAAGTCCAATTGGCCATTAATTCCTGGCACTACTTGCAAGTATGAAAGGGGCATTTACTCCAATGGATGCTGTGAGACTGACCAAGTTCCTCCAGAATTTCTGTGTGTTTTTCAAAGAAAACTTGGATGGGTGCCTGGATAAGAACAAGATAGATGGATATGGGTCTAATGAAGGCAAATGGGATCAACACAGAGAGCTCCAGAGCCAGCATGAATGAAGTGGGCCAAAGGCCCCGTACTGTACAAGGACCCGAAGTCAGTTGACAAAAGCTGGACACACCAAGTGGGGCAATATCAGTTCCTCTATGAAACCTATGTAGTGCAGTGGGATAGTGATTGTGTTACGAGATGAGTAAGCTATGTCCCTGGATTAATGATCAAGTAACAAGAGTTCATATCCCACCTTGGTAGATGGAGTTCAGTTAAATTCGATGAATCAAATAAGCATGGAACTGAGAAGATAATATCAGCAACTGTGAACATGGAACTATCAAATTGTCACTGACACCTGTTTAGTTCACCAATGCCTTGGAGGGATTGAAATCAAAAATCTTACATCATCTGATATATCATTGATTCCAGGCTCACACCAATAATTATTCCCTGAAATGTCCCTGCAAACTGCTCAATTCAATGGCAATTAGGGATGGACAATAGTGTTATTCTTATCATTGATGCCAATTACAGTCATCTTCTGCCAGTGACTCCAAGTCAAGTGCATGGAGTGAGCAACAGAATGGAAGCCTCATCTATGGCAATATCAAGCGCACAAACTCACAAGAATTATTACTTCTGTTATGATCAAAGCTCAACTATTTAATTTATTTTTCACAGCCATGTGTAATTGTGAATTCGAACTATTGAAAGGCAGAAAAAAATACCACAACTTGGAAGCAGCACACCTCCTTTTATTCTCATTTGGAGAATGCACTTTGGTGTGAAGTACCTCTCGTTTATTCATCATGTAATACCTCACACTCTCCAGCCCCTGATCATGACACCTGAAGTTGCTCTTTTTTCCAGTTTGGGATGAGCTTATCCCAATGATTAAGGACATCAAACTTGATAGTTTTTGTCCTACGAAGAGAAGGCAGTTGATCCTTAATCTCTCAGAGTTCAAGATTCAAGAATCCTTTATTGTCATGTAATGTCATGCACTTCCTATGCAATATTACACAGAATTTGCTTTTGTCTGCCATAAGGCCATCAGCAGAAATTGCCTGAAGCACCTCTTATAGTCAGAAAAAGAGAAGTAAACAAGAGTCTGCTCAGAGTCACCAAGTGTCCATGGATTTGACGTCAGCACTTGCAGCCAAGCAGAGTCCAGTCCAAACCATCAGCAGCCCGAGCTCCAGATCCGAACCTTCAGCACGACCAGGAAACCTTCAGTGCCCTCGGCACCTTCCCTCATCGTCAGTTCCAATACCTAGTACTCCTTCTGCCAGACTACAGCTGTCCATCGCCTGCATGGTTTCCTCACCTCGAGTCGCCAACAGCCCGCCGTCTGTGTGTTCTTAAGCCACAGAGCCCCTCACTGGTCCACCACTGTGGTCATCATCCCATGGGACATCTCCTCTGCTTCTCCTTCTCCCATTTTCTGGTACCCTGCACCAGTCCTCTACTTCTAGTTTATGACTCATCATCCTCATTCTTAGGGTTGGCTCCTATTCAAGGATATTTCATTAATTTATTTTTACCTGTTCCTTTTAAAATACTAAATGTTGATCTCAACATTCAACTATACATCTTCCTATCTTGTTAATTAAGAGAAAACAGAATGGCTGTGTGCAATATCAATAGGCCAGGTATCAAAAACAAGATGGGATGGATTTTAGTTGAGAGGTCGGAGATTTAAAAGGAATCTTAGCATGATTTTTTTTTTGTACAGTGTGTTTGACATCTGAAGCACATTGCCAGAGGAGATGGAGGAATTAGATACAATTACCTCTTTAAAGATGCATTTAGACAGGGACTTTATAGGCACAGCCTAGATATGATCCTAATGCTGGCAAATGGGATTAGTGTAAATGAGCAATAAGTTCAGTGCAGCACACATACAGGTCAAAGATTCCATTTCCGTGCTGCACAACTATAATTGAGAGTGGAAAACAGTGGAGAACATGGAATATATTTCCTTTACTAATGTAGTGAGATAATTATGATGTTGAAAGGATTGATGTCAGTTTAATATTCTACTAGATGATAATGGATTTCCAAGTCAGAACAGTGTACGAATACTATTCCAAGTTGGTGTTCCTATATGCCCACTTGGCATTGTTCTTGGCAATAGAGGCTGCATGTTTGGACATTGCTGCCAAGGTAATCTGGGTGAATAGCTACAACTTTTTCTGTTGATACCGCATACTACATGGCCACAGTGTGATGGTGCTGGAGATGAGCAAACCCATGCCAGTCCAATGCAAGGACGTCTACATTTAAATACACATGTTTGCACGTGCATTGTTTGGGAATTCCCAGCAGCCAGCAATCTGCAGGAAGAATTTCCACTGCAAATGTTATAACTGAGATGTGAAGGAAAGACTTCTTTCAACAGTCAGTTGCTGATTGGAATTATCAGGTGAAAACAGCAAGGGATTCTGATGCTAGCTAGCATCATTGGAACCTCCAGCTGTATCTTTATAATTAAAATCATTGTTGAGAACCTGCAGTTATGTTGCCTTATTTTACTTCACAGAGCCAAGGCTGTGCTTGAATCTCCTTTATTCTGAAGATTGGATCATTAATTGAAGTCTGTGAGTGTGCTAAGTGTTGCAGTTATCACTCAACATTCCAGAATCAAACCTCAAGTGGTTACCATGGCTACAAGTCCACTGCCAAATCTCAAGTGTTTGTTGGCACTGCAACTCTCCCTGATTTTGGCAATGTTTCTTCCCCTTAGAGCGCAGAGTGATGTAGACTCATGCCAATTGTGAGATCATTTCTTCTTGAAAAGTAGCAGGATGTCAGGCCGTTACTTTTCCCCTCCATTTCCTGTCTCATCCTGTCTTTATCAAGGATGACTGACAATGGGTCAGAATAATAGGAGATAGGTAATCCTAAAGATTATAGAGTTGATGGAAATTATAGAACTGGAGAGTGGAGAAGCTATGGAGGGAGAAAATAACATTGAGAATTTTCAAAGCATTATGCCAATATATTCTGTGATAGGAGTGGGCATCGTTAGCAAGGTGAGTATTTATGGCCAAATCCTATATTCCATTGAGAAAGTGGAAGTGTCACATTGCATCATACTCAATGAGAAAGTTCTTCTGCAAGCAGTCCAACAAATCACCTCTAACATTCATACAGCTGTGCCAAGACCCCATTTACACAATATGGAGTTACAAGGAAAAAAACAATCCATTAATACCGGGCAAGAGCAGCATGTTGTGGGGTTCATTCGAGGATACAATAGCCGCAAGGAGGAAACTGTTTTGAAGCCAGTTGGCGTGCGTCTTCACGCTCTTGAACTTTCTCCCCAGTGGGAAGAGAATGGGACCTTCAGCACATTGCCTACTTTTCCCAGACATCAGGAGATGGTGATGGAGTCCATGAAGGGAATATTGCCTGATGGTCCAAGAGTAACATTCACTACCTTCTGCAGCTTCTTCTGATTTTGAGGAAGGCAGCTTGCATCCCACGCTGTGATGCCTCCAGTAAGGGCGATTTTGATGGGGCACCTATAGAAGCTGTTAAGAGATCAAGGGAACATGCTAAACTTTCTTAGTCTTCTAATTATAGGCTTCTTCAAGCATGATGATCTTGAAGGTAATGACACTCCCTCAAGCTGTTGGCAAAGGAGCTCTACGACTTGGACCAGGGTCAAATGAAGGAGTAAGGGTGGTGCATGCATTGGAGGGAACTTGCAGGAGCAGAGTTCCCATTTGCCTGTTTGGAGTTCTTCTTGGCAGTAGTGATCACAGATTTAACCTAGGCAAGACTACAGGGCGTTGTTTTAGATTAGAGCACACTATAACCATGGTCCAATGGTGCTGCAGATGAACAAACTACTGTCAATCTAATTCTAGTGCATCCACAGGAAGACACGCATGAAACAGCCATTAAAAGACGAGAATTAACCATTTCACCTACCTACATAAATGCAACGAATGTGTCGTTTTCATCCCATGTCTGATATTACCAAGGTGGGTAGTATTAGAGCCAATCAGTTTCACAATGGCTTCAGTCTAAAAGGGTTCACTCAGGATGCCTCCTTTTGTTCCAGGATGCCAGCTTGCTTATGTAAAAGGTTGCATTGACCCAGCATTTCTTGGTTCAGTGCGAATGACCTGAGCTGTCTTTAAAGATGGGTCATTCATATGCCAATTAAGTGGGTTTACTATGTAAAAAAAAAAGGGTCTTATATACGCAAGCGCATATGCACGTGAACATACTAATTATTCAACTAAGCTATTAATCAGCCTGAACATTTGGTGGGCAATCCAGAGTTCCACTGTCACAAGCACTGACTCGAGTTCTTTTTATAGGTTAGCATCTCCAGATGACAGCCAGTTGCACGGATAACATGTCACCACAGAGCATCACTCCAGCTGAGGAATGAAAGTGAGCATTTGTTGGAACAATGTTACAGTCAAACTTCAATTCAGTACACATATGGAGATGACCCTAATCTGTTGCTTTGCATCGCTCACCAACTCAAGAGTAACAGTCACTTGATGTCAGTTACTTATCTTGTGTTGCAATCTGATAATGTTGAAACAAATTAGAAGCATGTTCTTACGAATTGCATGTGTGACAGCCCATTTTATTCACAATAATTAAGGTGAAGTTACCATTCCTTCCCAGGTCTAATCACTGTTCCATGAACCATTGGTTTACCGTAAGGAATATGGCAGTCATGGGACTCCAGCTAACAACAACAATTTACAAGATTATAGCAACTTCAACATATCCTAAGAATGCCACCATGTAGCAACAAGATATTAGGGCTAATAATATAATGGATGGTTTTAAGAAGTATGTTAGTTAAAGTCACAGAGAGATGCAGAATAGAAATAGGCTCTTCAACCAAGTCTATGCCACCCGTTTACACCAATCCTACATTAATACTCTGTTTAAGGTTCCCACTTTCTTCCCACTTCTCACTTTCTTGCCTTCTGATTCAATCACTCACATCCACACTATGAGAAATTTACACTGGCAATTTAACCTACCAACCCATATGTCTTTGTGATATGGTGGGGGGGGGGGGGGGAGAGGGGAAAGCTGGAGAACCAAGAGGAACCCCATGTAGTCACAGGGAGAACAGGTAGACTCCACACAACTGAGAGTCAGTGGCTCAACCAGCTGTGCCACTGTGCTACACGCATTCAAGAAGCAAAAGGAGCATTAGAGAGGGAAGTGAAGAACTTGAACTTAGTCAGCTGAAGGCATGACTTCCCTTGATGGCGTGATTACATCCAGGATGGGAATAGGAGAAAGGCAGATATTCTAGAGGGTGGCAGGATTGAAAAGAACGATAAGGTGGAAAAGAAAGAGGTCGCTGAGGGTTTTTTTTTAATTGAAAATGCTGAAAATGTTCAGCAGGTCACTTCAGGTTCAAGTTTATTATCCTCTGATTGCACAAGTACATCCCAAGGAAACAGTGTTCTTCGGTCCTCGATACAAAAAAAAAAATGCAAGCACAGAACCAGGTTATAACACGCATACAGACAAACAATACATACATCAAAATAAATAAATAAATGTTAATTGCTAAATATTAGAGTCGTGGATGATCTGGCACCATCTGCGGAAAGAGAAACAGTTAACATTTCAGGTTCGAGATCCTTCATCAGAACTGATGAGGGGTTTCAGACCAGAAATGTTAACTGTTCCCCTTTTAATGTCAATACAAATTTATTGTTATATGAATCTGTACAATGTTCAGATGGACTTAAATTCATATTGTTGAAACCAAATGGGTATGTAAGATACACCATCTACAATAGTGAAAATTAAATTACCACAATGTGACACCACAGAAAATGCAAATATCAAGGGGTGGATAAATAAATTTCACACTGGCAATTAGTACAAGAAAAAGCGATGTTTCCATCGTGTGAACAAATCTTTTTTTGTAGTCCCAGAGTAGTTTATGGTTAGGATGGGTTAGTACGTGGAGATTCAAATGTCTGACAGCTGTTAGATAAAACTTGCTCTTGAACCTGGAGGTAAAAACACAACGCTGGAGAAATCCAGCAGGTCAAACAGCATATTTTATGTAGCAAAGCTAAAGATACATAACCACTGTTTCGAGCTTGAGTCCTTCATCAAGGTGTACCTTGATGAAGCGCAAAACATTGGTCATACCTTGATGAAGGGCTCAAGCTGATATGTTGGCTACGTATCTTTGCTATATAAAGTACATTTTGACCTGCTGAGTTTCTCCAGCATTGTGTTTTTAATTCAATCAAGGTGTAAATTCATGTTGACATTCATGTTTTAATTTTAATTTTAAATTTAGACAGACAGCACGGTAACAGGCCATTTGGCCCTACATGCCTGTGAAGCCAAATTTACACCCCATTAACCTACATCCCTGAGACGTTTTGAGGAAACTCGAGCCCCCCCCCCCCCGGGGAAAACCCATACAGACATGGGGAGAATGTACAAACTCTTTACAGACTGCACGGGATTCGAAGCCCAGACCCGATCACTGGTGCTGTAAAGCCATTGCACTCACTGCTACACCAACCGTGCCGCCCACTTTTCTTTGAACTTACCCTTTGAATTTGGAGGTGTTGGGCCTCTGGCTTCTGAATCTTCTACGTGAAGGGAGCAGTAAGAAGAGATTGTGACCATGGTGATGGGGTCATCGGCCTTTCTGTTTTATTTTCAGCATTGCAGTATTTTTCATGTTTAGGTGTGGGAGGGATTTGGACTGAGGATATTAATATCATCAAAACTCCACTGTGATGCAAACTCTGGCTGGGAGTTATTATGTGTTAATGGTTGGGATTCAGTGACTGCCTTGACTTTATTCATTATATAGACATGCACACATCAAAGGTGATGATAAGCAATAAATTTTCTGTTCCTTAAATCTTGGAAAGCTAAGGCCCAGTATAGAACTCTGCAGTACAACAAACAAATCAGCATTCACTCTAGAAGAGATATTAAAGATGATTATCCAAAATGGTCAGGACTGGGCCTATTTCGGATAAATGATATTTTCGGATAACTAGTCATTTTTTTTTAAAACAGCCCAGTAGCGACAGCAAATCGCTTGTAGCAGTGTTTAAACAACAAACAACAGTGAAGACTTTTTAAGCTTGAAAAAAATGCTTAATTCTCATGAGAAAACAACCTGAACAAAATAAGATAAATCCAACCCCAACAACTCAAAATTCTACTTGGAGGTTTTTCCAAAATTCCAAAAGTTTTTCAACCTGTGACGTCAGTTCAGCTCTGAAAAAAACTTAAGATAACTGAGGATTTCTGATTGTTTCGGATATCCTCATTTATCTGAAAATTTTCAGAGGTGAATTATCCGAAAAGATTTTCAGGCCTCACAGTCATCACTTCCAGGTCCAAAGATTTTTGGATAACTGAGGATTTTGGATAATCGGAGTCATACTGTACTTTAAAAAATTCAAGTTGATGTTAGTGCTTTTCCAGTCCACTTCCACCATTGGGTAGGAAATTCCGTGATTCTCAAAAGCAGCCAGGAACATATTTTGAGGAGCTGTCAGCATCGGGCTCAAACCTCATGAATCATTCATTGGAGCATTAGAATGGGGAACAGGCCATTCAGCCCTTCGATTAACCTACACAGATCTTCATCTGCTCCATTTTTCTTGATACCCATTCTATTCATCCTAAATAAATATGGATAAAGGAAGGGGGAATGACATTTGGACCTCACAAGACTCTTCTTTCACCCAGCAACATACAGTCAACACAAAATTCAATTCGCATTCAGAAGTTAGTAAACATACTGCTTGTTCAAAATTCAAGTAAATCCATGCTGTTTTATAAAGTCTCAACTATGCCGTTTAATCTGATTTGCAGATACACTGCACATGACAATCACATGACCATCCTGTTGGCACAATTCATCTTGCTATCCCAGCGCAATCTGTAGCACTCAGATGCACCGTGTTCTGCGGTTCATTTTTTGACAGATGACTCGTTTCTCAGATACAAATTGCTAGCAGCTTGCCTTCACATACATCACGGCATGCAGACGAGTCCTCATCAAACCCACACTGCATCTCCCATTTATTACCCAGTTTGTTTGCAGTTAATCTGTATCCTTGCTCAGAGCAGCATCCATCTTCCACACATCTGCTACCTGTCAGCCAAGCGTCAGCCCGATGACAGCGAAAATGACAAAACTGTTGTAACAGTACAGCACTTTCTGTTCACAGCAAGAGATTAAATTGTACCCAAAAAAAAGCAGCACCAGGGAGAAAGGGGGGGGGGGGCGGTGGGAGAAGAAAAAAAATTGAACAATTAATACTCACAGATAAAATGGAGTGACTTTGATGAATTTTCTTTCTGTAAAGCAAACCAGTAAGAGAACTGGGGAAAGACTGTTTATGTATCAGGGAAAAGCTTGGTGTCAAAATTGCTGAAATTGTCATTTTTCTCCAAACCATGATATATAAAATTATGTATTAACTGTGTAAGAGCTAAAACTGTCTCGCAGCTTAAGTCCACTGGTGTGTGTACCTTACAGTGATTTCAAATGGGAAACCTCAACCTAATCAAACCTCGTTATTACAGACTCGCAGAGGGACCAGGAGTTGTCGTTTTTCTTGTTGGTGAAGCCTGGAGAATCGTATCCCCTTCACTTACTTCTCCATAGGATGGAGAAAGATTAAGTCGTTTATAACCATAATTTATTCCAGCAAAACAATTTATAATTATATTTTAAATTCAGACACACAGCACGGTAGCAGGCCCTTTCGGCCCACAAGCCCATGCTGCCCAATTACACCCAATTGACCAACAACCCCGGTACATTTTTGAAGGATGGGAGGAAACTGGAACACCCAGTGGAAACCTACGCAGACACGGGGAGAACATACAAACTCCTTACCGATACCGCCAGATCCAAACCCTGGTCACTGGCGTGGCAACAGCGTTGTGCTAACAACTGCACTCATCATGCCGCCCCAATTTCTGCTAAGAACTTAGTTACTGATTTCAGATTTATTGTCAGAGTACATACATGACACCTCATGAGTTTTCTTTTTCATTGTAACGCTTCCCGAAAAAAATTGCATTTAATTGGGAGTTAAATGTAAATGTCTGTGAATGGGTCATCGCTCTTAATGTCAATAAATCCAGGTAATTCTTTTCTTGGATCACTGAAAATAAAATTTAGTGGATCATTTGACTAGACTCTTGAGAGTCAACACCTCTTCTGTGGTACAAACAAGCTAAGGCTCTTGGTAATGATAAGCACAAGACATTTCATCCCTAAATTTTCATCAGATGCACTTTTCAAGCTGTGGTCTACAGCTAAAGGACACACACCAACAATACCAAGTGTGCCACTGGTGTGTGACATTGGTACACAATGTTTTCAGGGTGCCCATTGCCTGCTACTTCAAGGGAGGATTGACCACCGTGTGAGCATTAATGATTTCAGTTCCCATACCACCAAAGGAAGTACTCTCACTGAACACAGTCCGCTGACACAGGTGAATCAGTGTAACCTGACAATTGCTGGTAGCTCCTCGACACTTTGTGCTTTCTGAAACCAAGTGTAATACTGAAAACCAATGAGTTCCACCTAATTGCTCCCAATTTCCATGAGGTCATTGATATGTGTATACATTAAAGGTCCTGAAGCATCAATTTAATCATGACCATAGGAGCAGAAATAGGCCATTCAGCCCGCTGTGTCTGCCCTGCCATTCAATCATGAGCTGATCCATTTTCCCCTCTTGGCTCCACTGCCCGGGCCTTCTTCCCTTAACCTTTGATGTCTTGCATAATCAAGAACCTCTCAATCTCTGACTTAAATACCCCCAATGACTTGGCCTCCACAAACTCCTGTGGCAACAAATTCCATAGATTTACCACCCTCCGGCTGAAGAAATTCCACCAAATCTCTGATCTAAGCGAACACCCTTCAATCCTGAAGTTGTGCCCTCTTCTCCAAGACTCTTTCCTCCACCTGTCCCAACAATGATTTCTTTTCCAGTGAGGCAGCTTGCTTTGGAATAGTTTTAAAACTTATCACAATTGCTGACAGAAAAAAAAACATCAGTTTTATTGATTTATATGTGTAATACAACTAACTTCCCGTCTCCTTTTGCATTTGTAATGTTCTATTATATTTACATCTTACATACTGGAAACATAACATGAGAGACTGAAAATGTACAGCGGGGCTTACTGCCCATTTATTATACAAAAGCACTGACTATATAATAGGATTGACTCTTTCTATTACGAGGCGATCCTATCATTGCTGACTCTATGTATAACAAGACCAGCCGTCTCAGTACTTGCTGCACCATGAGCAAAATGGGTTCCTGACATTAATTTGTTTTTAAGTGGGATTGTATAAACATGAACTTGAAAGGCCATCTGGAAGGTTAAGATGCTTGTTTGTAGATAGCATTGGGGCACAGCTGGTGCCTCACAGCTCCAGCGATCCAGGTTAAATCCTAACCACTGGTGCTGTCGGTGTGGAGTTGGCAATGTTTTCCCTTCATTGCTCTGGTTTCCTCCCACATCACAAAGAAGTGTGGGTCGGTAGGTTAATTGCTCATGTGGCAGAGCCTGGGGAGAGTTCATGGGTATGTGCGGAGAATAGAATGATTTAGGAACAATAGATATTTGATGATTGGTGTGGACTTAGTGAACCAAAGGGCCTTATCTCTCTTGAATAAAAATAATTGAACTCTGTAACCTGGGTCTAAAAGTGCAGCACTGGTGCTCTGCTGGGAATGAACACCTTACAAACGAACAGCTCATGGGTTTTTTTTTCAAATAGATAAGCAGAGAAACATTGGAAATAGAGCAAGAATAGCACTCAACCTTCAATCCTACTCAGCCATTTCATATGATTGTGGCTGATCCTTGATCTTTGTATCATATTCCCACTCACTCCCCACTGCCTAGAATGTCTTGAAATCTATTTACCTCATTAAATATATTCAGCAAATTTGCCTCCACAGTTCTCCTTGGTGGAGAATGGAGCAGGTTCACAATAATCGAGGAGGAGCAATTTGTCCTCCTCTCACTTCTAAATGTCTCACTCCATATCCTGAGACCGTAACCCCCTTATTCCAGACCTGTCAGACAGGGAAAACATCCTCCCCATATCCAGTCTATCGAACCCTGTCAGAATTGTGTTTGGACGTAGACATGCACAATTTTCCAATAAGTCGCCAAAGGCACCAAATCAGGTTTTCTGACCTCGAGTGCACTCAGTGAAATTGGGCAAAATTCTTGCATATCCACAAGGAGCTGGAATTAATTGTTCTTTTACAGAACGCGAGCCTATATATTATTACCCATACCTCTGCCCAAGCTCCTAAATGCCTGCGCTCATTCAGTAAAACAGCTAGCTGATGTGAGAATCTCACAAATAGCAATAATGCAGGTTTCCACTTTGAGTGTGGAAATGAGACACATGGTTTTACTGGTCTTTTCTGGGTAATAAATCTAAATGGGGGGGGGGGGGGTTTAATCTGGACTTAAACAATTGCATGCCTGAAGGCAATAGGTATAATTTTCAAATGTAACAAAATATAATTCCTATCCAAGTCAGACTATCAATAATATCGAGAACATTTTCATCACAAGGAGGGCAGAAATTTAAGAAGCCCTCCCAATAATTTATCCAGAGCAATTAAGGACGGACAATACAGGCTGAATGTATTACACGAGTGAATACGTAGAAAATAGCTGACAGGCAAATCATTTGCACACAATGATAAAATTAATAGTTAAACATTAAATTTGGAAGAGATGGAACAAAAATGAGAATCATCAGGTTCACAGTCTTGCATGGAAAATGCCGTCAAGAGCATTGTCTTGTACAAAGTGAAAATGCAAAAGTATAGCCATGCACAGTGAGCATTATCTACTGACTCAAACATACATTATAAATCAATGTCACTCCTCAACTATCAGCTGTCACTGTTACCTTTGTTCCCCATTCTTTTTAATGCTTTCCAACATACTGAAGGACTACAGTAGGGCAGATATTTGTTGGCTTAATGAGTAATTTATGCTAGTTCCCTAAGTAGACCCACATAGAAAATACCAAGCTAAAAAAAATCTGTCATGAACAAAAGACCAGAAACAACAAAGCTAAAATGTGCTATTTTAAATTAATGTGCAACTGCTGTACTAAAAGCCAAAGTCCAAAAAATCACAGCGGTGAAGCAGTTAAATTGTGCAGGCTTTATTACTACACTTTTACAACAAGACACTGGCTGGAAACATCGAACAATTACAGAAAGCAGTTAAAGTGAAACACTTCCCTGCAGTTTGGCCACTGATTTGAATCTATGTCTTAATATATTTACAGCAAACTCCATCTCATCAAGCCTCTCCTTGGTTAGCAGAAGTTGGATGAGCACCGTACTTAACCAAAGACTAATAGAATGTATTTCTATTATCACGCAGCCACAGCCTCAACATCTGAACGTCAATCTTCGACTTTGATCAAATCACTAATTAAGTCATGCATTGTTAATGAGGGCCAGTGCAATGAACTTAAGCAAAATATGCACAGTGAATAATTAGGAAGGAGGAAGATGATACATTTTCAGTTCCAGCACCAGTTTGTGATATGACATAAATGCTGAAATGTTTTGGCAACCTTTTAATGATGACATGAAACCAGATACTTAAAAACCCTCAGCCTTTAACACAATTACACTCTGCACAGGATTATTATTTTGAGTTCACCCTGCAACCATTGCTGTATAATTTCAGATATTCCAAATACTCCACACTAAATGCCGTCTCTTAAGCCCGTGAATGTTGTGTTTGGTGCCCCACGGATATACTTGGTTTATCCCCACATTTAATATACTCCTTCGTATTCCCTGAATAGGCTTCACAATATCCAATAATCAGAGATGATTACTTTGCGGTCAAAAGATTCACACTGGGTATGGGCTGCTGGCGACTTGCGGCCAAAGGACCCACACAGGCTAATGGAAACCTGGCACTGGAACCGGGATACAAGAGGGTGCTGAGAAGAAGAAGGGCTTCCCAAGGGCCTTGGGCGCTGAAAGCTTTCTGATTGTATCTGGGATTGGAACATGAAGCTTGGACTGCCAATGGTTTAAACAGGAGCCTGTGCGGCTGCAGAGGCTGCGGGAGCACTGGAGGCGAATTCACGGGAACTCAGCGACCCTGAAGGGTCTAGCTTTTGCTTCTTTCTCCTATTGTTGGGGGGGGGGGGGCTGACACACAATGCTCACGGTGATTTTTCTTGTCTTTTGGTAGACAGAAGTTGAAATATAATATGTATATTACATTTTTATGCATGATTATGTGACAATAAAAGGAAGCTTGAACCTTGAAAGAGCCTGAAATATTTCACCTGCCGCCGCTGCATCCATACACCATGCGAGCCTCTATATTGTGCCACCACTCCACCATGCATAGCTCACCAGTGCTGCTCATTTACCACATATCCGTCTCCACAACACACCTGCAAATCTGTCACGTAACATCTCAATGTCATAACCCTCAGCATTTTTCACACTACCAAAGAAGTGCGAGTAAGTGATAAAATGTATGACTTAAAAATTTCAAGATTCTTATTTGACTGACTGTGGAGCAGGTGAGCTGAAATATTTCTTTGAAGTTATTCTAACAAATGGAATACTTAATCAAAAGCAGCAGACTCCAGTTAAAGATCTACACATGTCTAATATTTCTTTTTAAGTTCGTTCATCACATTAACAAGAAGCATGACATTTAAAGTACAAAACACAGATATATTGATGCCTTCATTGGACTTGAAATAAGCAGGTTCAGTAATTCTGTACAGAGTCACTAAGATGAATGTTACATGAAGAACAACCTTTGAAGCAAAAAAAAAAGATGATCTTTGGTTATACGGCTCTGTGGTTCAAGCCCTGCTGATGTACAACTGAGTCTCGGAGAATAAAATGAAAAGAGACACTATTTATATGCAGCATAATATTGAAAATGTTGCTTAGACAATAGATTTGATTGTCCAAAAAGATTGGGTCAGACTTTTTAGAAGTGCAGTGTTTATATATTTGACTTTGTGGGAGTACACGCTGCAGGAGCTGTTATTTTGCAAGTTAATACGAATATTGATGCGTTATTTGGACCACTTATTGCAGCACACAGTGGTCTAAAAATTCATCTGTCGTCAATTGTGCTAAAAATGCATCAGTGCATGGATTTCAGGGGCAGAATATAATTTGACAACAAAACATGTTTTGCATTTTCTTTCAAAATATATTTATTGAGCATCAAAAAAAAACTGTCAGCATTGTACAGATGTACATTGTGCTCCTATGGTTCTGTTTTTTGAACAGAAAAGACAACACACATGCACACAAACGTTCACAAACACCCTCAGATACACGTCCAGATCCCCCAGCCCCGGAGCACCTTGGCACCTTTGCTGACGGTGTCATCGGTATATTACTGATCGTACTGGTACAGCCATCTCACGAGTTAGCCTTTTACTCCGAAACCACTCGTAATTCGGCGAAATTGCGCATGAAGGGCTGCCATTTATGGACAATTTTTCCGGTGGACCCTCTTAATGAGTATTTGATTTTCTCCAGTTTAATGAAGAAACTGATATCCTGAATCCATTGCGTAATAAATTTAAATCATTTTTTTTAAATCTAGACAAACAGCACAATGACAGGCCACTTCGTCCCACGAGTCCATGCCACCCAACTTACACCCAATTAACCTACATGCAGCCCCCAATAGAAGGGTCCCTATCAGACTTCCAATGTAACAGGATAAATAGAGATAAATTTCTAGCTTTAGCCAATCCTGTATAGAATGGTAGCATTAACATATCATGAGAACAGGCTCTTTGGCCGAACATATCCATGCCAGCCAAGGAGCCAATCTGAGCAGGTCCCATTTCCCTGCATTTGGCTCATATCCCCTCTGAATCTTTCCTCTCCATGCACCCATCTGAATGACTTTTAAACATTGTAATTGTACCCACCTCTATCTCTTTCTCTAGAATCTTATTCATCATACCACCACCCTGTGTGGGGGAAAAAAAGTGAAACCTCAGGTCCTTTTAAATCTTTCCCCCTTCACCTTAAATCTATTCCCCTAGTTTTAGACTTCCTAGTCTGGAGAAAAAGATAACTATTTACTTCATCTATGCCGCTCATGATTTTATAGCTCCCATGCTTCGGGGGAGAAAAGCCCCAGCCTGTCCACTCTCAAGCCTTCCAGTCTCAGAAACATCCTTGTGATTCTTTGCTGCACCCTTTCCAATTTAAGGATACCTTTCATATAGTGAGGTGCCTTTAACTGCAAGTGTGGACTCACCAACATCCTAACAGGGAAACACAAAAGTCTAAAGATACTTTGGTGGAAGTAAAAACACAATGCTGAGAAACTCAGCAGGTAAAACAGTGTCATTTATATAGCAAAGATAAAGATATATTACCAACGCTTCGTGCTTGAGTCCTTCATCGAGGTATACTTTGGTTCAAGAAACTAAATCCCACCTCAGTGCACCAGGCCCTCAGCCATGTATTCGTCTGCCCCTCCCTCAATTTCCTAATCTCAATAGCACATGGAACCCAGAGTAATTCAAATTCACTCTTTAGACCTCATCCCTTTTTCTACTAAAGTGATAGCTACAACAACCTGACTACTCACCTCCCTCCTTGAGAATGTTCCAGAGACACATCCTTGATCTTAGCACCTGGGATGCAATAGACCACAGCCATAGAATCTCCTTCATGTCACTCTAACCATGCAGTCTCCTACCACTGTAGCTCTCCTTGTTTCCACCCTTCCCTGCTATTTATCAGAGCCAGTTGCTCTGCCACTGCCGTGGCTGCTTCTGCTGTCCACTGAAAACTCATCCCCACAACAACAGTAGGCAAAATAGAATACATTATTGAGTGCAATACCTCCGGGGCAATCCCGCACTCTCTGACTCCCCTTCTCCTGGTAGTCACCCAACAACCTGCTGCTGCAACTTAGGTGCAATGATCTCCCCAAGGTGGACTCTGAAATGGCTAAATAACCAAAATTGGTATCATGAATTAAAGCTGTTGTTTGTAAGTATGACAGATTTTTTAAAAAGGCGGAAGAATGATCCCACAGGATTATGTTCACATTGGAACACTTGAGCACAATCCCAAAGGGATATAAAAGCATAATTCCAACAAGGATCAGGGTCAAGAATTTTCTGGGAAACAGGACTAGATTCTGACAAGGAATGAGTACCGCCCCATGGAGAAATAGAAAGGCAGTCTTGCACCGGCATGAAATACAGCCATGAAGTTCAGAGACATGCAATTCAACAAAAGAATATATCATCAAAGAGGAAATGGAATACAATCACATTTCATGTCTGTTCTCCAGATGTGAATCCTACTGAACTGTTGAATCAACTTTAAAAATATAATATTAAGAATTGGATAAGGGATATCCCTCCATTTTTGGACAATGTGTGAGTGAGAATGTGGGAAGAGTAGGAATATGGGAGTGTGGGGGAGAGGAGGAAAGGGAGAAGGGGAAGAAAGAGATCACTGGGAAAGGTGGGTGGGGGAAGAAAAGTGTGTGTATGTGAGACTACATGGAAACAATGCATCCAGATGGGGTGTGTTTTCACTGAAATTGAAAAAAAAATCAATGTTCATGCCTGTTCAGGAAGAATATGCTGCATTGCTCCTAAAGTTGACATTTGGCCTCATCCTGATAATAGGTGAGGACAAGGTGAGATATATTTGTGTAGGAGTCAAGATGGCTAACTACAGGGAAGTCAAGTTTAAACCCACAGGGTGCTGGTTATTACAAGCTCCTGTTTTATTTAGTGAGTTGACTTTGGGGGTTGGCGCAGGCTGCAAACATTCAGTTTTCACAGGATTCACAGATGGAGTGACAGCGTTAAGTACAAACCATAAACAAAGTTAATGCTCTCATCTAAGAACAAAAGCACAATGGTTGTTTATACAAGAAAATGGATGGGAGACTTACAGAGAATCATGTGAATGAAATACTTAAAGAAACAGAATTCCGTATTGATCTAATAAATACGAAGTGGAATGGCTCTGTGAAATGGACATTTCTGATGATTCCCCTTGTCAGGGGAATTATTGTTGAACCACCATGACCATTGTAATGGTCATATATATACACTCTTTGCAGACGATGCCGCTTTAGTTGCCCATTCAGAGCCAGCTCTTCAGCGCTTGACGTCCTGTTTTGCGGAAACTGCCAAAATGTTTGGCCTGGAAGTCAGCCTGCAGAAAACTGAGGTCCTCCATCAGCCAGCTCCCCAGCATGACTAACAGCCCCCCCACATCTCCATCGGGCACACAAAACTAAAAACGGTCAACCAGTTTACCTATCTCGGCTGCACCATTTCATCGGATGCAAGGATCGACAACGAGATAGACAACAGACTCGCCAAGGCAAATAGCGCCTTTGGAAGACTACACAAAAGAGTCTGGAAAAACAACCAACTGAAAAACCTCACAAAGATTAGCGTATACAGGGCCGTTGTCATACCCACACTCCTGTTCGGCTCCGAATCATGGGTCCTCTACCAGCATCACCTACGGCTCCTAGAACGCTTCCAGCAGCGTTGTCTCCGCTCCATCCTCACATTCATTGGAGCGACTTCATCTCCAACATCGAAGTACTCGAGATGGCAGAGGTCGACAGCATCGAATCCACGCTGCTGAAGATCCAACTGCGCTGGGTAGGTCACGTCTCCAGAATGGAGGACCATCGCCTTCCCAAGGTCGTGTTATATGGCGAGCTCTCCACTGGCCACCGAGACAGAGGTGCACCAAAGAAGAGATACAAGGACTGCCTAAAGAAATCTCTTGGTGCCTGCCACATTGACCACCGCCAGTGGGCTGATATCACCTCAAACCGTGCATCTTGGCGCCTCACAGTTCGGCGGGCAGCAACCTCCTTTGAAGAAGACTGCAGAGCCCACCTCACTGACAAAAGACAAAGGAGGAAAAACCCAACACCCAACCCCAACCAACCAATTTTCCCTTGCAACCACTGCAACCGTGTCTGCCTGTCCCGCATCGGATTTGTCAGCCACAAACGAGCCTGCAGCTGACGTGGACATTACCCCTCCATAAATCTTCGTCCGCAAAGCCAAGCCAAAGAAGAAAAGAAGATATTTATACATACATACATACACACACATAGGTATATTCTTGCATGGTTGGGGTTAAGTTCATTAATGTTTTATATTATTAGTAGTTAATAGTAAATATATTGTTTTGAAAATGACATGGTATTGGTGAATTTCTATTGCTTTTGGTCTACAACGTAACATGGTGTTTGGCGAAACAGTCATCCAATCTCTGTTTGGTCTCACCAATATTGAGGAGACCACACCAAACGCACCTATATTCAGTTGGATGATGTGCAGGTAAAGCTCCGTCTCACCTGAAAGGTCTGTTCATGGCCTGAAGGAAGTGAGAGAGGGTGATGCAGGCACGTTTTGCCCTTTCTGCAAACACCTCGGAAAGTGCCAAAGAGGGTGTAATGGTTGCCTGACCCACTGGGCTCCTCCAGCCACTCATTGTTTGCTCAAGCTTCCAACATCTGCAGTTTTTGTCTTTCTCTGCAGTTCATTTCTTCCCTGGTGTGACTTTTGCCTGATGCATTGGAGATGTGTTACCCGAAACTACACCCACCGTGAGCCATCAGCACTGCTATTGTACATTAATAGGAATCAGTTCAACAACTCCCCTCCCCCACCCCACCTAATAGTAATTTACACTCAGGATTAACAGCAATTTCAGTAAAAGTCATCGAGCAAGGATCCTTTACACTAATTAGCCTGAAATATGCAAGTTCAGGAGTGGTTAAAGAACCTGCCAACTGCCGTTGTTCAATCAATTTGTATTTTTTTTGCAGTTCAAATTAAATTTTCAATGATAAAAACTCAGCAGGTCAATTGCAAATTAACTTAATTCCACTCTGTTAATGGCAAGCGCGAGGTTGTTACATCCAACACTGCCAGAGGTGATAAAGTCATCAAGTAATGAGGTCTGAAGTTTCTACAAGAGTAACCCCTTCAGGGACAGTCTGGAAACATTGTGGGTGGCATTGTTTATCAGAGCTCTGACATTCCAAATGATGCACGATGGAAAGGCTGTGATGCTGCCCTGCAACCTCTGAGCCTCTTACAATTGCCACCTACTGAGACCCATTGACATTCTCCTCCACTTCCAGGGAGCACCCACTATTTCTCTCACTGTTCTCCGGCTCCTTTCACTTATAAGGAGCCTTTCATATTGCACTTCGCACTTGGTAGAATTTTTAATTTAAAAAAAATTTAGACATACAGCACAGTGACAGCTGCCTTCAGCCCATTCTGCTCAATTGACCTACAACCCCCGTACATTTTGAAGGATGAGAGGAAACTGGAGCACTCGGAGGAAATCCACACAGACTCAGTGAGAACGTGCAAACTCCTTACAAGCGGCTGGCCACTACTCTAACTGTGCCATCCTCTGCACGAACTGTGCCCCGCCACCTTGACTGTGTTGTCCCCTAAGCAAACTGTGCCGTCCCCCTGGCTAACCATGCTATCCCTTACAGTAACTTTGCCATCCCCTATGCTAACCTTGCAGCCCCCTACACTAACCGTGCCCCCCCATGCTAACTGTGCAGCCCCCTACACTAACCATGCCATCCCCTACACTAACTGTACCACTCCCCCACGCCAACTGTGCTGCCCCTACACTAACTGTGCCATTTCATCTACACTCTGCCTCCAGAGAGCCAGGAGATTAAGTCCTGAAACATACGTAGCTCTGAGTCTCCTGCTAAGAAACAACACAAGCATGGAATGAAGAAAAGGACACGACATATGCTGTCAGGGGTACAATATGGCAGTAAGCTATTTAATCCGTACGAGATTTATTACATTCTGTAATTTAAGTTCAAACCATGCTTAGCCAATGTTCGAAGGTCTCTTTTAAGTATTTCTAGGAGGATACATGAATGAAGCAGATGCATTATTTATATAATTCTCAGAGTCCACAATTGTATCACTTCCATCAGGAGTAAATTTATCAACTCTCCCAGTGCATAGTTAGGTTGATTTGGGCATCAGGTTCAGCACAGTTCCGGTGGGTCGAAGGCACCTGTTACTGTGTTGTACTGTTCTATCTTCCATACCAAGCAAGGACACTGGCTTAGGCATGTGCAGAAGATGAAAGGTACCAGGGATATAGTTAGTAGAGCAAGGGGGCCCAGACCAAAAATCAATTGTTCAATACTCCACATTAAGGATGCTAGTAAAGGAAAAAAAGAAAGACCTCAGCATTGATTACCTTATAGGACACTGACGACGGAAGCAAATCCTTCTAATTTGGGGTAGGAATGGGCCATCAATGCTCCATAGTGGATACTAGTGGCAACAACAAGACTAGAGGACCATTCCATCATCACCCAATGACATTCTTAATTTATACTTACTTGTTGGTGAATTTTACATACCTGTGTAGCTGCAGAAAGCAATTATAGTGCATTTGTACATTGTACTTACGGGTACGACAATATAGTTGCATCTCATCTCTTTCATTTGCTACGACGGCAGCAGAGCCCATCTTTCCAAATGTATTTCATTTTGTCATCAATGGAAATACTGCATCCAGTATCAATCCACAGGTGGGGTTGCAGCTGCCATATCCAGTGCAGACAATAAGAAAGATATCCAAGGATTTTGAGGGTATAGTGCGGTAAGATATCCCAGGGATCAATGACCAGAAATTTCTTGCACCCTTTCCTTTCTCTCTCTTGTGCCCATCAAATTCCTCTGGTATTCTTTTTATTTGCCATTAATCTATACGAGGGAGCAATTTAAGGTGGCTAATTAGCCTGCCAGAATTTCTATGTTCTACGTTATAGTGAGAGGGACCCATAGCACCCAAGTGCTGTGCAGTCACAGAGAGACCACGCACACTATACGCAGATAGCAGTCAAGGATAGGATCAAAACCAACTTCCATCAGCACTAGCCACTGCATCTTCCTCTGTGGATATGTGGTAGAGATGTGGTAGAAACACTGAAATCTGCAGACACTATGATCGTAGTAAAAACAGACAGTAAATGCTGGAAGGTACCTTGAAAAAAGGCTCAGGCCTGAAAAGTCGGTTACCTCTTCTGGACGCTGCGAGACCGGCTGAGCTCCTCCAGCATTTACTGGGTGCCTTTAGGTGGTAGGGAGAAAACAATGGAGAAGGTACTCAAGGCCACAGTTACAAGAAAGTTGAAGTGCTGCAAGAAACCCTTTAAGATTTAAATTGGTAAAGCCTTTACAAAATTAAAGTGGCCACAAGGTGCTCAGAAACTGTAAACTACTGGTTACCAAGAAATAAAATAAAAAATGAACTGGACAATGAGATTTAGCAAATGTTTTGGGTGAGCTCATGTTTATCGACAGGATGCTGAGCAAGGACCTGGGACAACACTGTGGTAATGTAAACACAATTGTATAAGAGGGGATGCCACACAAAGAGTTTTGATGCAACTTTAGACTTTGCTTTCAATTTACCAGCACAAGACAGATAAAAATGGAATTGGCAAGGCCACAAAACAGGTGGTCTTGCTCCTGTAGATCTTTACAGAACACCAGTGGTACTCATTTCTATTGCAGCTGATGAAACCGGCAGTCAGACCAGGTGGCCAGTTGTATGGATACTGCCAATGTCCAATTGCCTACCTCACCACATGAACTTCTCATCAAGTCCAGTAAATCTTCTGTCTGCTATTAAAAGCATCCATGGTCTGATCACATGCCCCTGGACAGAACCAATGAAGTAATGATGCTCACCAAACCCAAGTTTGCAAGTTTATGATGGGACCAACCTAATCTTCTGTGCCTTGCTCCATACGCACTCCCAAAGCTACAGAACTGAAGAAAGGACATAACTACATTTATAATAGATTCACACATAGCACAATGCAGAGTCAAGTCATTTATTGACATCTGATTTCACCTGTACAACCGCGTTCTCTGATCCTTGGTGCAAAACACACATATAAACAATACATATACAGGACAAGTATTCATTTTTACAAATAAATAAATATTGCTTCATGGTAGTTCCTTGGCTCATTCAGCCTTCTCGCTGCCTGTGGGAAGAAGCTGCTCCTCAGGCTGGTGATGCTGGCTCTGATCCTCCTGACGGAGTATCTCTTTCCCGACGGGAGCTGCTGAAAGGGGTCCCCAGTGATCTTCAGGCAATGATCTCGGTAGATCACATCAAAGGTGGGGGGGGGGGGGGGGGGGGAAGACTCCGGTGATCCTCTCTGCCACTCTTATGGTCCTGTGGATTGGCCTCCGATCCAGTTCTCTGCAGCAACTGTACCACAATGTGATGCAGCCACTTGGAGCAAACCTTTTACTTATAAAAAGCCAGCCAGCAGCAGTAACAATTGAGCAGCTTAAAACAGTTGCATCATTAGTAGAGTACAGCAGATTAAAGCAGGCACATCATTAAGATATAAAGAGTCAGTTAGGAATGAGCGGGAGGGAGATACATCTTTAAATGAATATTGTAGCGTTATAAAACACAGCATAGAATGATCCAGTCCCGTGCAATCTACATTCGTTTATTCTGAGGATCATTTAACAAAATGTCTTTAATTTCAATCTCCTGCTTCAAAAAATTGTACTTGGTGATGAAATGAAAAATAAACTCAAGGCACTGATGAGGCTGTGCTTGTCAGTACAAGTAAGAAGTAAAAACATCAGCAAAAATGCCCAACGCTTTCAGCATCAAGAAACACAATCACCCCTAAATTACATTAGAATTTTTTTTTTATGAAAGAAAATTGCTTCCTGTAAAGTTAAATAATACAATCGCCTCTTCTTGCATGACATGGCCCATTTCCTGTTGTATTTTTCATACTAACTAGTAGATACTTGTGACAGAGGAACTGTATAAAGAATCAGAATCAAATTAACTGTACATTCTAACTGCATTAGGTGCTGTCAAGCATCACTTTCACTTCATACATTTGTATCTTGGGAGTAAACAATTCGTACCATTTATCTCCAAGTAAGAATGAACAACTCACATAATGGAATATTCCTGTTAAACTGTTTGGGGGATTATTTTACAGAAAAGGGTTGTGGTAACTCTGGGGAAGTGTGGAGCGATAACGGTATATTAAGAAGTAAACAGAGGACATTGATTCATTTTGCTCTTCAGCTTTTATGATGGCTAGACTTCGATCTGCTTCTCAAAATCTGTAACACCATCACTTCCAGTATCATAATATCATAATATCTGCCTTCCTCTTCGTCTTGGCCTTTGACCATATTGATTGCCTGAGGCTGAGAACCCTGATGGATCATTTTATAAGGTTTTTGCAAGTGTTACATCCAATTTATCAATGAACTAAAAGAGCAATGAACACCTTACATGGGAGCTTTTATCTTTATCCTGTTTCCTTTGATAGTTGACAAAGGTGATCTTCCAATATAGAGTTGCCTTCTCACTTCAGAAAATTACCACCGCTTATCCTTCTGGCAAAGTTAGACATTGTATTGGATTCAGACTGAAGATTATATTTACTGCAAATTTTACACCTAAAATGACTGAATGTGCAAACAACCCCATCAAAGCTATAATGGCAGCATGGTTCGTTTAATGGTTAGTGCAACACCGCTACAGTGCCAGCAATCGGGACTGGGGTTCAAACCCATCCTGTTTATACGTTCTTCCTGAGACTGTGTTGGTTTTCCCCAGGTGCTCCAGTTTCCTCCCATCCTCTGAAATGCACCGGAGGTTGTTGGTCAACTGGGCGGCACAGGCTCATGGACTTAAAGGGCCTGTTACCGTGCTATATGTCTAAATTTTTTAAAACTCTGTAATATTCATTGAACTTGAAAAAAAACAGATTATTTACACAAGGTTTCCAAACTGTTGTATTCCAGGGAATAGACAAGGCAATTCTGGAAGTTACATGGGAGCAATTGTATAATGGCAGTGTGAGGCCATGGGTGATGGAGAAAGCGATGAATGAAGAGAGTGACTGGCCAGATGATAATATGGTAAAAACACTGGAATACAACACCTATGGGGATTGGTAGAATTAGTGAATTTGGCGGTTGCTTGAGATTGCATGGATTGGTGAACTAATTGGTAGGGGGGCCAATTTTATATTTTAGTATTTTTTTAATTTATTTTCTGCAATTTTTTTATATTGCTGGTTGCTTGAGTCTATAAATTGCTTGAATTCCATATAATGGGGATTTTATTGTAATCATTTGTATTTAAGAGGTTAAAATATAAATGTACTGAGCAGGCGCAAGGGCGGCTTTCGACAGGTCGGCGGCAACGGTGAGGCTACCTCGAAGTGGCCTTCGATGGGTCAGCAGTGCTAGAGGTGAGGCTTCAGTGAAGCAGTCTTTGATGGATCGGCATCGGGAGAGCCCATTCTGGACACGACGAGGACTGGAGGGAGCAGCGGCAAAGGCAAGTTCAATTTTTGATATTTTAACAATTAAAATTACGATTGTGGGCAATGTATCACATATTTCAGTGATCTCCTGGAACTCTTTTTGATTGGCATTAGGGAGTCAGGGAGGAATTTCCCAAAGTTTTTCCTAAAATTGCCCACAGATTTTTTTCTTTAGTTTTTCACCTTCTCCAGGAGCCACATTACCAGCATATTAGGGCAGAGAGTGACAGTAATCCAAAAGGAGCAGTGGAGATAGATAGAGAGAAATAGAGATAAAGTTAGAGAGAGAGAGTTACAGAGAGAGAGAGAGAGTGAGAGTGTGCAGATATGGCAGCCAAGGTAGGGGAATGTTCCTCTTGCAGGATGTGGGATGTCAGGGAAGCCAGCAGTATCCCTAACGACTTCATCTATGTATCCAGCTGCAGTTCCTAAAATACTGAGTTAAGGAATTGGAACTGGCATTGGATGAACTCCAGATCATTCAGAAGGCAGAGCATGTCATTGACAGGAGTTACAAGGACACCATCACACCTAGGAGGCCGGAGGAGGGTAGATGGGTGACAGTCAGGAGAGGGAAAGGGAACAGGCAGTCAGTGCAAGGTACCCCTGTGGGCGTTCCCCTGAATAACAAGCATACCATTTTGGATACTGTTGAGGGGGGGTGACCTCCCAGCCACAAGCCATTGCAATCAGGTCTCTGGCATGGAATCTGGTCCTGTGGCTAAGAAGGGAAGGGATGAAAAAAGGCGAGTGGTAGTGATAGCATTCCATAGCTAGGGGGACAGATAAGAGGTTCTGTGGAGGGGATCGAGTATCCCGGATGGTATGTTGCCTCCCTGATGCCAGGGTCGGGATTTCTCAGATCAAGTTCACAGCATTCACAGGTGTGAGGTGTTACATTTTGGAAGGACAAACCAAGGTAGGACATATGCAATAAATGGAAGGGCACTAAGGAATGTGGAGGAACAAAATGGGATCTGGGAATACAGATACACAATTCTTTGAAAGTGGCATCACAGATAGACATGGTTGTAAAGAAAGCCTTTGGTATTTTGGCCTTCATAAATCAAAGTATTTTGTACAGAAATTGGGATGTTATGGTGAGGTTGTATAAGACAATGGTGAGGCCAAATTTGGAATATTATGTGCAGTTCTGCCCGCCAAACTACAGGAAAGATATCAGTAAGATCGAAAGAATGCAGATAAGATTTACCAGGATATTGCCGGCTCTTCAGGATTTGAGTTACAGGATAAGATTAAAAAGGTTAGGACTTTATTCCTTGGAGTGTAGAAGAATGAGGGGAGATTTGATAGAGGTTTACAAAATTATAAGGGGTATAGACAGAGTAAATGCGAGTAAGCTCTTTCTGCTTAGATTAGGAGAGATAAATACGAGAGGATGTGGCTTTAGGGTGAAATTGGAAAGATTTAGGGGGAACTTCACACTGAGAGTGTGGAACGAGCTTCCATCTGACATGGTAAATAAGGGCTCAATCAGGTTTTAAGAATAATTTGGGTAGATACATGGAAGGGAGAGGTCTGGAGGGTTATGGCTGGGTGCAAGCCAATGAGACTATTTTCAGCACAGACCATAAGGGTTGAATGGCCTGTTTTCTGTGCTGCAGTATTCTATGGTTCAAAGGTGTTGGTATATATGGGGGAAGCTAATAAATCTGCTAAAGGTAATACAACAAGAAGTTGTTTAAAAATCTCTCATGTAAAACATAAGACTGTAAGTCATTGGAGTAGAAATAGGTTATTCAACCCATCAAGTCTCCCTGCCATTCAATCGTGAGTTGATCCATTCAGCCCCACTCCACGGCCTTCTCCCCAGAAGCTTTGATGCCCTGGCTAATCAAGAACCTATCAATTGCTTCCTGAGGAATGATGCCATAATTTTTTTCACACCATTCACAGTTAAATTAATTTAATTAACAGTTCACTTAATTTGTAGGAAACACTGTCTCGCAATTGTGACATAGGGAAAGCCAAAAAAAGTAGTCAAGAGTACATTGGAGGGGGGAAAAAAATGAGTGGAGAAATATTCATAGAATGCAAGCTAGAGGGAAGGGAGTGGGATTAAATAGTGAGCTCCATGGAACTAGCATTTCCATGACGGGTCCAAATACCTTCTTGATTCAACCAATCCTCTTTTGGTGATGTTGCCTTTATCTTCATCAAGATTTAATGAAGAAAAACAATCTGTATTTTTAACCCACTACAGGTAAAGATGCCAGTACCATACTTGTTTCATCAAGAATGTGCAGAATATCCTTTGATTTTTGTTAATCAAGTAAGACAAGAGTTACTTACTGCATAATTCACAAATATCCATGATTAGACCAAAATAACTGAATTATGCACCTTCTATCAGCAACATGACATGTGCTGAGGGGCATACTGAAGCTTTGTAATTAAGGCACTGGGCTACAGGTCAAATCCTTACAAGTGCTAAATAAAAGTTATGATCTCACCAATGGCTGAGGCCATTCTTGACAAGGGGGAACAATGAGAAAGAAAAGGTGTAAATTCAAGACTACACAAAAGACATGAGCGCATGGTCAAGGTGGACATTCCAGTGCCATTCTGAAGCACAAGTGTGCTGTTGGATGAGATGATAAACTACAGTTCTGGATGGTCACTCAAACAGGAAAAAATGTTCCTGAAGAATTTGTAATGTCACAAACAAGGGGGCTTACAGCTACCAAACTTTAAGAATTATTATAGAGCAGCACAATTAAGATACCTATCAGATTTTTATCAAACAAGGGAAAAACCAGATTGGACCAGATTAGAGCTAGATAAAATAGGGGAGAAGGTACCTGAACATATATTATATAAGTGGGATGAAAAGCTGGTGCAACATAGGAATTCACCAGTACGGCACCATCTGCTCATCATTTGAAAGAAGATTCACGTAGAAAGGAATAAAACAAATTATCAACTACCAAAACTAATAATGATGCAAAATCAACTAATCCCTTTCACAATAGATAACCTTTAGAGAATCGGAGAGAAAAGGGATCAAAAGAATAGAAAATTGTTTTTCGGGAAATAAATCTTTTGAACAAATGAAGGACAAATATGGTATAACTCATTGTACAATTGCATACCACCAACTGAAAACGTACTTGAAGGACAAATTGGGAAGCAGGCTGAGGTTACCAGAAGGAAGCAATTTTGAATATGTGATTACAGACACAATGATAATTAAAAGATTTATAACAAACATGTACATCAAACTGCAAGAGAAAGAGAACGAAGGAACAAGCTGTAAACCCAAACAAAAATGGGAACAAGATAAAGATAAAGAATGAAACATGGGAAAAGTTATGCTCCAGAACTATGAGAAATACAATAAACACGAGGTTATGCATGATACAATATAATTGGTTACACAGGCTATACACCACGCCCCAAAAGTTAAATAAGTGGGACCCAACAGTATCAAACAGATGTTTTTGCTGTAAGAAGGAAACGGGAACAACAATACATGCAATTTGGGCATGTGAGAAAGTGGAAAAGTTTTGGGAAGATCTAAACCAGGTATTAAATAAAATCACAAAAAGCAACATACCAAAAAATCCAGAGATCTTTCTTCTAAATAATATAAGAAGTAAAGAACTTGGACTCGATTTGGATGAAGCACAAAAAAGATTTATTATGCTAGCCTTAGCTGTAGCTAAAAAATGTATTATGTCAACCTGGAAATCAGAAGATAGCCTGAGAATACAGCAATGGTACATAGAAATGAATAAATGTATTCCATTAGAAAAATAACATATAATTTAAAAAATAACATCACAGTATTCGAACAAATTTGGGAACCTTACATGGAACACAACAGTGAAGTCCTACCGCGGACCTCCACCGCCTAAAATGACAGAAGGAGAAGAAGATGAAATGAACTGACCCAGTATTTAAAAGTAGAAGAGACAAATTTCTTCTTTATTTTCATTGTGTGATGACATTGTTTAATGGGTTTAATGTATCATATAGGTTGAACGTTGAGTGGGTGGGGAGGGGGGGTGAAGGAGGGAGGGAAGGGAGGGGGGAAAAGGGGAGAAAATGACACTGTGTATATTCAAGAGGGAAATGTTTGTGTGTATTTTGGTCAGTATGGTTCATAGTGTGAAAAATTTTTTAAAATTTAAAAAAGAATTTGTAATGTCCACTTGCTCTTAGAACTCTGTAACTCAATTACACTTCAAGAATTAAAGTTACATGTTATAATGCATTTATTTTCAAACTGCAGATCAGTTATTTTTTGAGAAAGACTATATATTTCCACACTATTTATGAGTGAGAGAGGCAGTGTAATTAGTGCAAATAGTGTACCATCTTACAATAATATAGCATGGTTAGCGCCATGCTGTTACACCAACAATCAGGACCAAGGGTTCGAATCCAGCGCTCTCTGTGAGGAGTTTGCACATTCTCCGTGTCTGCATGGGTTTTTCCCAGAGGCTCCAGTTTCCTCCCGCCCTTCAAAATGTACTGGGGATTGCAGGTCAATTGAACATAATTGGGCAGCCTGGGCTCATGGGCCAAAAGGGCTGTATGTCTAAATTTAAATTTAAAAATTTTAAATTTTCAGAAAAGCTTTCTGAGCATTTTCTTAATGCTGTCAAATTGAATGACGCCTTTAAAACTTAATTTAAATTCAATTAATAATTGTCACACTTCTTAAAGCATCATTCAGAATATCACTTAGGTGATTGTCAGATATTGTGTCTCCATTTCATTTCAGTTGGATGGAGTCATCTTCTAGTCAGTGATGGATTGTTGCATTGTCTTGGTAATATGCCACCTGTTCTTTGGCTTGGCTTCGCGGACGAAGATTTATGGAGGGGTAATGTCCACGTCAGCTGCAGGCTCGTTTGTGGCTGACAAGTCCGATGCGGGACAGGCAGACACGGTTGCAGCGGTTGCAGGGGAAAATTGGTGGGTTGGGGTTGGGTGTTGGGTTTTTCCTCCTTTGCCTTTTGTCAGTGAGGTGGGCTCTGCGGTCTTCTTCAAAGGAGGTTGCTGCCCGCCAAACTGTGAGGCGCCAAGATGCACGGTTGGAGGTGAGATCAGCCCACTGGCGGTGGTCAATGGGGCAGGTACCAAGAGCTTTCTTTAAGCAGTTACTCCAGATGTTACCTGTTACTCCAGATGTAAATACAACACTAGTTGTTGCTGCTGCTCACATATTCTTCCATCGGATCCAGAAAAGGCCAGAGATGAATTCTGCTCCTCCAGGTTCACCTTGACACTGCAAAATCAGCTTTATCAATCCTGTCCACAAGGTTTCAGGTTTACATAACTGGATTCTGTTCTTCAACAACTCTCAGCAATATTTAACTTGTCTTCTGACCCTCATCAATGTTCCCTTTATTGATAGATAATACCACTTTAAAATGTCATAGACAGGATATACTTCAACTTTTGCCTGTCGTAAATTGAGCGAAGGCATTGTCCGGTGCCCCCAGTAATAAGAGAAGCAAAAGAGAGTCTCTGCGTCTGTTGATTCGCCTCCTGCAGCCTCTGATGCTGCACAGATACCTGTTCAGTCCAATGGCAACCTGAGCTCCAGATCCAAACCGCAAAACAATCAGGAAGGCTTCAGTGCCCGAGGACATTCGGGAGCCCTTCCTGAACCCTCTCAAATCCGATTCCTGGTTCCCATGAGCCAGTCTCCAACAGCCTGGTGTTAGTCTAACGTTGAGCAGCCACAGCCCATGTGAGTCCCTTGCTCTTTTCTATGTTGACCTTCCTTTTCACTTCACTTCTCTGCCAGCTGATGCTGTCTGATCAGCTCAGTTTTGCCAGAATTATGCATATTATCTCATTAAAATAAATGATCTATCAGGGTGGCCCGATTAGTGCAGGTTGTTACAGCTCCAACGTCCCAAATTTGAATGCAGCACTGTCTGTAAGGAGTTCGTACTTTCTCCGTCCTCCGGTTCCCCCATCATTCAATACATATGGGGTTATTGGTCAATTGAGCACCATAGGGCAAATAAAATTTTAATTTTAATTTTAAAAACATTTAATCAGTGATTCTCAACCTTTTTCTTTCCACTCACATACCACTTTAAGTAATCCCTGTCATCGGGGCTCTGTGAGTGGTAAGGGATTGCTTAAGGAGGTATGTGAGTCGAAAGAAAAAGGTTGAGAAGCACTGATTTAAACAAACTGATCTGTCATCTCACTGCAAAGATCTTTAGCCAGCTATTGGTTCCAATCCTAGCATCATCGCATGAAATGGGATCTGCTCTGCTCATGGTCAGAAATGACAGACAGCAGAGAATATGGTTCACACAAAGGTCCATCACCTCCATCTGCATTGTTCACTGATGGGGAGAGAGGGGGAATGCGGGGAGAGAGAGAGAGAGAGGGGGGAGAGAGGGGGGTGAGAGAGAGAGGAAGGGGGAGAGGGGAGGCAGAGGAGGAAGACGGGTGAAGATGGGGTGGATGCAGGGAGGATGGGGGTCACATAGGGGTTGGACAGAGTGGGGGGTCATGGGGAGACAGGGTGAGATGGTGTGGGGAGATGGGGAGAACAGGGGGAGATAGGGGGAAACGGGGGTGGAGATGGGGAAGAGACGTGCTGAGAAGGGGGTGTAAATCGGAACAAGAATGGGGCATCGAGGGGAGATGGGAATGGAGACAGGGGTGGAGATGTGGGGTGAAAAAGGGAGGGGGAAAACTGGGAGAGACGGGGAGAGAGGGAAAAGGTGGGAGAGAGGCAGGAAGGTAGGGAGGGAGTGTGGGATGGCAATGGGGGTTAACGGGAGGTGGGAGCAGTCAGAGGGGGAAGGTGGGGAGTGGAGGCAGGGGGGAAGGCAGGTGGGTGGATGAGAAGGGAGGAAGAGGGAGGAGGAGGAAGAAGTGGAGGCAGGGGAAGAAAGAGGGGGGTGGCAGAGGGGGGGGGAGGAAGAGGTGAAGGAAGAGGGGGAGCAGGAAGGGGGAGCAGGCTGGCAGAGGAGGGAGGAAGAGGGGTGAGTTTTTGGGAGGCAGAGGGAAAGGGTAGGGGGAATGTCGACATCTGGCCACCCACTCCCACATACTTCCAACACTGTTGCAACATCAATACCCCACTCCCCAATTTATCCATCAATTTGTTTCCAGCTCTGACCTCCCCTCTGAGAACTCCCACCCCAGCTTTAGTGCAGACTCCAATGTCAGGGTTTTTTACAGATAGTGGGGCGGGGTATCAGGGAATGGTTTTAACAGTCCACTCCACTCCGCCGTCACCTCTATCCAGCACACTCTTTGGGGTGCACTGAGTTTCTCGTCCCCAAGCTGTTGTTGATTTGTTCAATAGAGCCATTACTACAGTACCAGAAACTGAAAGCAGAAACCCTCCTGGTATCAAACCCATTGATGTTAACTCAATCCGAGAGAAGTAACAAATGTCTCCAGATTCAAGCTACTTCACATGTGTGGTACACATTTCAAACAGGAAAAGATGAATGCACATGACACAACAATGCCATATCAGAAGCAATACCACAACTGCCTGATAAAGAAAAGCAGAGTACAGTAGATCAAACTATTGTGGACAGCCAGTGGTATTACGAGGATATGACTGCCTATTTGATAATAATGTTGCAGCAACCTAAGAGTGAATGTGACAACAGTCCTCAATTCTCCACAGAGGAATGAGTGAATAAGTATGCATTACTGAGACAGGTTAGAACTTGCTCCTGACATCCTGTTATGGCCATTTGTATGATAAAGTGTAAATAACCTGTCAGACAATAACTAAAGACTTCTTCCCTCTACCTTTCCCTAAGGAGTCAGCCTCTGAACAGGAGAAATAATTGCTTTAACAAGGTGGGAGATTCTAGTGAGTGTTTGCTTACCATTGTCTTGCTGCCAGATAGTGGAAATGATGCAGTGCTTTGGAATACAATACACAGGTCATGACCCAATGATCTACAACAAGGCCCAAGCAAGAAAAGACGAATGGATTAGTTTGTAAAATAAGGTGCTTTTTAAAGCAGAGATAACAAATGCACATTGGCATTTTTTTTTGCTCAATCCTCCTGAAATTGCTTCAAGTAACAAAAGTAAGCGCTGCATTCAACTCACTGGGACCAGATTATACTTGTCCTTAATAATGTATCTCTGGAACATTGCCTGTTAATAATGTGGTAATGATGCCCCCTGAGAACTGTAAGACCCCATCATAAACATTACATCCCTTCAGCACAGGCAGATTCCATCTCCTCCAAAAACACTTAAAAGTGCAATAAAAACAGAACTGGTTCACCAGCACCTAAGAAGAATGATCAGTGAGTATTTTGGGTAATGGACTCTCCTTAGAATTACAGATGAGGCAGACAATGACTGCCTCGTGCATTTTCCACAGAAGGTCTGTCATTACAATTTGTTCTCTTACCAGGTTTTAACCAGGGTTACTTTAAGCATTTGCCATTTACAATTTATTTTGTGTTAACATTAAGATGTAATGTTTTCAGCTTCTAAATACTGAGGGAGACTATTAGTGGCTTGCAAGTTTACACAATGGTATCTATGTACAGAAGAAGGATATTCCACCTTTTGAGTCTTTTGCATGACTCAGTAATCATCATTAGTTGACTAACTCACCTGTCTTGGTTCAATACACTTTACACAGTTCTTGTGATATGGAATACACAAAACGAAACACTGGTGAAAACTGATTCAACGGTAAGTTGTAAAAGGGAACTGGCTAAATACACGTAGAGATTTATGGCATGGAAGGAGATTGTTGGCGTATTGTGTTGACGCTGGTCAAAACGGTGTTAATCCACTTCTCGGCTCCCAGTTCAGATCTCAGCACTTGAAGACACTGACTGAGAAATTGTTCCACAGGGTTGTGGTGAAGGAACAGTGTGAGGGATTAATTGAGTAGCATGACCAATAAACCAAGAATGGTCTCTTGCTGTCCTGTGCCATTTTATGACATTATAATATCTCCTACCATCGTTGTTCCAATTGCTAGGGGAGAACCCAATGACATTACAATGTTATAATTTGCACCTCTCTGTCTGTTCCTCTTGGTGTCACAAATTCTACAACATCCATCCTTCTTGGTACAGCTCACAAGCATTATGCTTGATAGAAAGGAAGGATTCTCAACTTCTTTCACAGGGTACAGGCAGGGCTGCATTAACATAGTAGCTAAAGTCGCACATACTATGGACCCCCCCCATTTTAAAGGGCCCCCGCGTTTATGACTGTACTATGAATTATGAACTTAAACATTTTCATCTTTGTGCAGCAGCTGTGAGGTACCACACTGAGAGTCTGTGCTAATAACCCCAATTAAAGGTGATAATAGGCTAAAATCGATTTTAGTGTAGCCACGCGCTACTCAATACACACACACACACACACACACACACACACACACACACACACACACACACACACACACGTAGAGTAGTCAGGTTAAGCTCTGAGTTTTATTAGTGTTCAGGCCCGAATTTTATACTTGCACTGTTCCCGCATTGACCCCCCCAACCTTGGCTGACATTACTACATGCATTAACAAAAGCAGGTTTCCCACATGTGGGTACTTTCCTGCATAACAGTGCCCTTCTTCCCCACACGCCATCCCCGTCTGTTGGCTGAGCAGCAAGGCCAGTGCCATTTTGGGGTCGCTGGCCTTTTAGCTACCCTTGCCATTCACCCGCCGGTTCGCTTGTTGGAGTCAGTGCCACTGTGCAGGCTGCTGGCCTTCAGTTGATCATCACTGAGGCAGGCTGCCACATTAGCCTTTTATCACCTTTAATCGGGGTTATTAACACAGACTATGAATGTGTTGTATCTCAACCACTACAGGCTGAACAATTGTTGGCAAAAAAATTATGAAAACTTAAAGGTGTGGTAGCAAAAATTATTATAACCTTTCATCAAGGGTAACATGCCACTTGAAAGGGGGTACCACTGTCCTCGCCTCACCCGACCACCTCACTTCTAGCCCCGGCTGTCTGTCATGTGGCCCCCCCCCACCCCACCCCACCCCAACTAACTCCTGATGTGGAAGCAGGGATGCAGTGCTGCCGGAGTTCACCGAAGCGCCGCTTTGGCATCTGATCAAGCCGCTTCAGGATCGTCCCAGCTGTTCAAGGAGACGGCTCAATGCGGAAGCAATGGCCACCTTTGTTACCCATAATCCCCTGTGCAGCTGGAACTGCTCTGCCAATGACAGCACCAGGGAAACACAGAGTGGTTCCAGCTGCGTGAAAGATTATGGGTAACAAAAACGGCCATTGCTCCCGCATTGAGCCAGCCGCCGCTGCAAGTATGTTTTGTTTTAACAAAATGTGTAGGTAAGTTTTAACAGGGGAGGAGAAGGGAAGGGAATTTCAGAGTAAGTGCTTCCCCCGTCACTGCACATGAGCCAGCCAGCACTATTTAGGGCCACACATTTGCCAGCTGAAACAATTAAAGGCCCCATTAAAATTTATGCTACAGGCCCTACAATACCTTAATCCAGCACTGGGCACAGGATAAAAGGCCTTGACTATCCCCAGAAAGACTGCAGGCACTGTACAACCACACCCTCCAGGACAATTAGGGACTGGGCAATCAATGCAGGCCTTGACAGATCTTGAAAAATGTGTCAATAAAATAATAATTCAGCACCTACGACTTCTGTACTGGAGTGTTAGCCTAGACTTTGTACTTGGGTTTCAGGGCGGAGCTTGATTTTATCCTGCTAAACAAGAGGCAAGAATCCTACCAAATGATTCCTATCTCAGGGGTACAGCGAAACCTCTTGTATTGTCTGTGTCTGAAGGTCAATGGAACTGAATGGGTAGAGAATCAGCCACCACTGCCCGAAGCCCGGTTTGATTCTGGGGAGAAGTCCAACTGGTAGGCAATCCTCCAACACCTGTCTGGTCGAAGTGACTAAAGACTACTTTTGCTGCTTTGATTTCCAATGATCTTCCTGCCATGTCCAAATTGCATGTTTAAGAACCAATTACAGAGATGCCATCAATCAGAAAAAGTCACAAACTCTGTCTCAAGTACAGAAAATAAAGGTTCTAGATATTAAAATGAAACAGACCATTTCCAAAGGTAAAATTAAACTCACTCAGAGCATAAATCCCTGGCAGAAAGTGCCACCGAAGATTGAAGAGAGTCAAACTCACTCTCGAGTAGATTATTATTGAGGATGATGCCTAACCTAGAATATTAGCAAGCATTCAGACTTCCAACCAAAGCATCTTTACTCCATGTGCTGGAGAGTTTTTTTAAAAAACACAGAAAATGGTGGGTAATTGGAGCGGGCTGCCAGAGGTAGTGGTGGAAGGAGATACTATTGGTAGCACTTAAAGAGCCTTCCAGATAGACTCATAGATATGAATTGGGTGGAGGGATATCTATCAAGTACAAGCAGCAGAGTTTGAGTTTGATTTGGACATTATGTTTGACAGTGAGATGTGGGCCGAAGAGTCTGTTCCTGGCCTAGAGAGTTTTATATTCAGTGAAAATTGTGCATTCAACCAAAAAAATCTGCAAAGAGCAGTCAAAGTCAAAAGCCATAATAGATTAAAAAAAAATTTGACTTCTTGTTATTAGCTGTCCATTAGCTAGACCATGTTCCCAGTCTTTAACAAATCTTGTGTAATCAGCTCCAATTACCCACACTTCGGAACCTGTTCAGGAAGTTGCTCGCTACACCGTTGGCGTAGCGGTGAACTCAATGCCTTTACGCACCAATGATTGGACTGGACCCACACTGTCTGTAAGAAATTTGTACGTTCTCCCTGTGTCTGCGTGGGTTTTCTCCAGGGGCTCCTGTTTCCTCCCACCATTCAAAAATGTACCAGGGGTGTAGGTTAATTGGAGTTAAATTGGGTGGCATGGACTCGTGGGCCAAAATGGCCTGCTACCATGCTGTATGTCTCAATAAACAAATATCCTTCATGTAACACGTCGGGCACCTCACCAGCTATGGATCAGGACATTACATTCTTAATTTTGTTACAGAGCTCTCAAAGCAATTAATGATGCTCAATAAACCAAAGAGTTTCAGCCACAAAAGAGACCAGACTATGGTACAGAGTTTCACGCATTTTAGTATGGAGACTTTGCACTTTATTAAATTTCCCAAGTGGGAAAAAGTAATCTTCCGAAAGATCATCACCACCAACAACAAAGAACAAAACATCCAGAAAATTTTCAGAGTATTCTTGACCTATAGCTGAGTTACTGTGCCCTTTTCTCTGACCCAAACTTCCCCTATTTACCTTGTTGGAGAGAGAACAAGCTATGATGCAAGTGGCTAATAATTACTCAGTCCGCTTCTGGCCACGTGGAGAGTTCATGAGTACTGCAGAACAATTTATTATTCCTCAAAAGCAATGCAGTCACAGAACAATGATCCACAGTGGTTTTGCAATAGAATTTAATCAACAAGGTACTTTATCAGTACTAGTTCCTATTACCACTTATCAAATGATTTGGATGCTTTCTTAGGACGGTGTGCCAGCAGAAAAAGTAATAAGAAGTTCATGGCCACCGCCCATTGCCGCGAAGGGAAGCTTAATTTTGTTTACACCATTATAAAGCAGCACCAAAGAGGACAGTTTGGATGATGGACTATTGCATAAACAAAATGTGTTACACCACTTACCTGCAAATATTATAAGTGCAAGAAAAAATATGAAGAGTAATGGGATTATTGTGTTAAACTAGAAAGTTGTAAATTATGTTTTTGCTTATGGTAAATGTGCAGCTGAGTTGATATGGTTTATGTCAGCAATGCTTAGTGTTACACATGACACTAATCAGCCATGACAATTTGTGAACACAGTCGGTGACAGCTAAAAACGCAAAGCGTGCCAGACTAGCATCCCTCAATCAAGCTGCCACCTTCCACAAAAACTCTCTCGCACAGACACACGCCTATGTGCGTGCACGTGCGTGCGCGCGCACACCCACCCATCCACGCCGAGTCTGCACCTTGGGCCTTGGCATTTTCTTAAAATGAAAAAAAATTCATAAAAGAAACTGTTGCTGCCAACAAGAAAAAAAATTGTCTGACCATAGCAAAGTACAACAAGACAGATGCACTGCTCGACATGATAGAATACCTTTACCATGGATCACCACTTTTTTTTCTTCCTGCACCTTCCCTCTCGTGTTACTTGCCTCCATTACTCATTGCAGATAAGAAAATGTGAAAAAGTAATAATAATTAGACAAGGACAAATGGCTGGACATGGATCTGGATGGCTTGTTCCACTAAATAACGGCCTGTTACCATGCCAACTAGCCAGCAGAGTGCTGATCTGACAGAGCGCTGAGCCGCTAACACAATGGCACATCATCCGTTATACCGAGGTTCGGGCACTGCTCACTGAACACAAGACAGTGCCCAAGGCCTCACGCTCCATCAGTTAAAGTCAAGAGAAGCTATTTTTTTCATTACACGAGCCGTGTGATTTGGTTGGAGCAAATTAGGGCAGTAGTTCAGCGCATCAGGAAAATCCATGGTCCATTTTCAGATTCCGACAAGTAGAATAAACGTGATAAAGCACATATTCAGAGGCAGGAATGGACTTCTGCTGTTAGAACATCAGCCAGGACAGTGGCACAGTGACGTGCATAGGCAGGTCCTGTATTGGACCATCAGTGTCCAGGCAAGTTTCGACACTGGACAATTTTATACCACAAGGAGAAGTCCAAACAATACAACAGATTCAACAGGTCAATACTTCACTCAGTGCTGCATCAAGGGAACAGTGCACTGCCTAGCATGGTGTATGCTTCAGCATTCTGTGAATTAGTTCATCATGCTGCTAAGAAAGGTGTCATATTTATTGACTGTCCTTCCATCTCTCCACAATGCTGTCACCAGGAGGGAGAAAACTGTAGCTAATGTCAGCCATCGGGAGGTGGGAGGTTGGCAGTGGTGTGGGTTCAGTCATGGGGGCTTGGCAATGTTGGGGCTTTGGGAATTGTGAGGGGTTGGTCATGGTCGGGACAGGTAATGGTGAGGCTTAGTAATATTGTGGGGGTGGGAGAGATTGATCATGGTGGGAAAATTGATAGTGGTTGGGGTTGGAAGTCCAGCATTTACAGTTCTTTGCCTTTTGATCACAGTTTAATTCACTAGCATTTCTCTGCCAAGAACCCCCTCTCACTCAGTGGTCTTTCTATTTGTCCCATTTCCTGCATCCACAACATTGCTTCTATTTAAATCAAAATGTCCTTGCATTAAAACTTCTCCCAAATCCAATGAAAGGTCATTGACCTGAAACATTGACTCTGCATCTCTATTTCCTTCATTGCTGTCTGACTACAATATATCCCCTGTTATACGGAATCCAAGCAACTGGCAAAAAAAAAAAATCAAGGAAAATAAATAGGTTAAAAATATAGTAGTTTAAAATTGGTGAGCCTCACTGTTAGTTCACCAGACTCACAACACGCAATCTCAAGCAAATGGAAAATTAAATTCACTTATCCACCAATCCCCATAGGTGCTGGATACCAGGGGTTTTACTGTATTTTGGAATTCCAACTTCTTTAGTATTTCACCTTTCAGGTAGCTTTATGGGTGCTGGAAAAGCCTAGGCCTTTCTCCCACAGGGTTACAGTCCAAGAGGATGTACTACCTTGAGTGAGAAACAGAATTAATATTTCAGTCTTTAATTTTTTTTTTAAATTTGACCGACAGGCCCTTCCAGCCCACGAAACCGTGCTGCCCAAATACACCAATTAATCTACAACCTCTATGTTTTGAAAGATGGGAGGAAACCAGACCATCCAGAAGAAACCCATGCAGACACGAGGAGAACGTACAAACTCCTTATAGACAGGGTCAGAGTCTAACCCAGGTCACTGACATTGAGCTATCCATGCCACCCCAGTCTTGTTATTGGAACAGTTCGAGGGCCAAAAATGTGAAACAAGAAATCTTACTGCATTGGAAAGAAGGAGAATGAGAATAACTTCCCTCAGAAAGGAGTGCTTTTCATTTGTCTTAACACAGCTGAACTCAAGAGCAAAATTTGCTTAAATTGTCTGAAAATTATCAAGACAAGTGAAATTAATGTTTCACTTTTATGATTAGTGTAGTGTTTGGCACAACATTATTACAGCGCCAGCAACCCAGGTTTGAATCCAGCACTGTCTGTAAGGAGTTTGTACATTCTCCCTGTGTCTACATGGGTTTCCTCTGGGTGCTCTGTTTGGGTGTAATTGAGCAGCATGAGTTTAAATAACCTGAATTGCCCTCTACTGTGTTGTAAATAAATTTTTAAAAATTAATACCTCATTACAGATTTTCCTTCAGGTTGCAATACTAATGGCAAGTAAAGATTTTCCCTATCACTGAAAATATTATGGATGAGCTCAGGATCCCAGTTCAAATACAAGTTAGAGGGCTGTTCTCCATGAAAATAGGCCCTTTGGCTCATCAAGCCCAAGGCAACCATCAAGCACCTTTTTACTTATGCTACACTGATTCCCTGTTATTCCACCCTAATTTCCTTCAAATCTCACTGAATTTGACCAGTCACCCACACACTATGACTGATTAACCTACCCACCTCCATCATTTTGATAAGAAAACATCACCAAAAGGAAATCCATGCGAACACAAACTCAAGACAGACATCACCAGGGGTCAGGATTGAACCTAGGATGCAGAAGCTGTGAGAGGCAGTGGCTCAACTATCTGTACCTTGACCAGCTGCGCCACTGAGCAGCTCATCTTCTCCAATGCTGAAAGGATAACAGTAATCATTTTCCTTAAAGGCAATCACTCTCACCTCATCTCTGGAAGTCAGTTCTTTCGCCTGCGTTTGGACCAAAGTTGTGATGAGGTCTGATACATGTTCATAATGAAACCCAATCAAGGCACTTAATTTAGTATAAGTTAGTACTGTAGTGTGGTCCATAAACAATTTGATAAATTTTACTCATGAAGGGCCTCCAAAAGACTTGAATTCCCCTCCACAAAAATTTTGGGCCTCTAATTCCCCACCTCCCCAAAACCTTCAACCTGACCATTTATCTTGCTTCCATGAGGTGACTTTGATCAAATCCTATTCAAACAACATGAATTTTTAAAGCGCTGCTGAGCTACCTTGAGTGAGAAACAGAATTAATATTTCATTCTTTAATTTTTTTTAAATTTTGACCTACAGCATGGTAACAGGCCCTTCCAGGTAGTTAGTTGACTGGGTTTGTCTAAGTCATTACTTACTTTCTTTCCCTCCATCTCTCCCAGGTAACCAGCTCTTAAGACTCTTGAAAACCTCTATAGGTGTGCCATGGAGAGCATTCCGTTTGGTTGTATCACTGTCTGGTACAGAGGTACCACTGCACAGGACAAGAAAAAACTCCAGAGGTTTGTTAACTCGACCTGTGACAGCACAAGCATTAGACTTCACTCCATCGAGGACATCTACAAGACGCCGTGTCTACAGAGACCAGCCTCTATTCTCAAGGACCCCCCACCATACCCTCTTCACTCTGCTACCATCAGCAAGAAGGTACAGGAGCCTGAAGACGAGCACTCAGCGGCAAAAGGACCGCTGCCATCAGATTCCTGAATGAACAATGAACCTCAAGCACTGCCTCACTTTGACTTTTTCTTGCACTAATTTTTAATTTATTTTGTAAGGTGGTTTATATAAATGTTTGAAAAATGAAAGTCTGCAGACAGTAATTGTAGTAAAGACACAGAAATGCTGGAGTAACTCAGCATAAGGGAATGGAGATTTCGAGTTTTGGTCGTTCATGTGTGAACGGCCACTCCGAAAGGTAGGAAAAAAAAATTTAGAACGGGGAAAAAAAATGCAAATTCTACGCAAAACCACACAATTGATTCATCCTGCAGGGGTCTGTGCCATAAATTAAAATCCAACTTTTCTTGTGAAGTTGGAAGTCAGATGTGCAAATCACAAAAGTGCTGGATAAAGTCAGCTGGTCACACAGCATCCATAGGAAGTAAAAGGCAGTCATCATTCAGGTCCTGAGCTCTTGGTCAGGAATCAGGGAAAAAGGAAAAACAGGTTAACACCTGAATTAAAAGATGGCATGATGGGGGGGGGGGGGGGGGGGGCGGGGGAGTGGAGAAGAGGGAGCAAGGGGAGGAGCACGTGAAGGTTAGAGTTGGATCCAGGTGTGAGGGTAGAAGAGAGAGAGGCTGAGTAATGATGGGGGGCGGGGGGGGAAGAGGGCTAAGAAGCATAATTCACTAATAGAGAAGGAAGGGAAGCGGGTGGGAGGCTGGAGTCAGATGTGCTGAGAGTTCGAACATTCTCACTTCAGAGAGTTGAGAGCTAGTATTTCAGGGTACAACTGAGTGAGTGCAGAAATGTAGGAGCTCTTTCAAATGGGAGATTTTTCCTCTCGTAGGGACTAAAAGATGCCACAGCACCACATCAAAGAAGATCATAACATCATGAATTATATCTATCTCTCACTCAAAGCAAATTAAACAAATTATCAGATCATTATCACATTTTCTTTTGGGGGTTTAGAAGTGCCAAAATGACCATTGCATTTCCTACATTATAATAATTTTCGTCAAATTTTTAATCTACTTCATAGCTGTTAAGTATTATGGTGCTCTATAAAGGCAAGTCTTTCATTGTTCTTATTTTATTCAGAATTAGTTTCATAAAATCAAGAACTTCTGATTCTGTTAGTGGTAGGGAATCAGCTTAGCTAATTAGAGTGGCAATGTAGCAGTTAGTGCAACGCTGTTACAGCGCCAGCGATCAGGACTAGGGTTTAAATCCCACACTGTCTGTAAGGAGTTTGCATGTTCTCCCAGTGTCTGCATGGGTTTCTTCCAGTTTCCTCCCACCATTCAAAACATAGCAGAGGCTGTGGTGTAATTTGGCAGCATGGACCTGTGAGCTGAAATGGCAGATACCATGCTGTATGCCCAAAATTTAAAAATGTAAAAATAAATTTAATTTAATCTTAACACAGTTATAGATCACTAATAGACTGCATATATGGCCTATAACACTGTACAAATTACCAATGTAATGATAACATAATTTCTAGAGGTCTTAAGAGTGCCTGGGATGAGCGAGATGATGCTCCCATAAGGAACGAGTTGAGTTTCATTGTTGGACTGGTGTTTTGGAGACTGCTGCTTTGAATCCTGATCTGAGGATGATTGATGCTGGGTCCTCTTTCTAGATCTGGGGAAGTGTTTGAATTCCTGGCAGAAGACATCCTTCACCTTGATAGAGAAAAAAAATGCCTGAAAAAATAAATTATTTAAAAATATATAGCTCAAAGAAATACTCGTTATTTGACCCTTAAGGGATCGGCAATAAAAAGAAAAACTGCTACTTCCTCTTCTTTTATTGTCCAACATAATCCTATCTGAAAGCCATCATAAATGTTATATAGACCAGTGTTGGATACAACTCAGCCTTTTTCAATGACTCAAGCAATTCTGTTGACATTTTCAACCCTGGAATGACAGAATATCTGAAAAACACTCAAATGTTCAGCCATTCATTTTTTTAAACATTTTTGATACACTTTGGAAAAAAATATCTGATGCTTTTCTTGACAAATAACTTGAAAAAATGGTAGGGAAAAGCTAGCCATGTAAAATAAAGCTTGTAAGATTCCCTTTTTTGACAAATTGAATACAAATGAATTCCTTTCCAATTTCATTTCTCACTCCGCCAGGTAGTGTCCCAAAATAGTCCAAGCTACGCAAATCCTCAGAATAAGGCCTCATTGTGTGAGGTGAAGCACAAAAGTTTTCAGACACCGTGGTTGTAGTAAAATCACACAGAAATGCTGGAGGAACCCAGCCAGTCTCACAGCATCCATAGGATGTAAAGATATAATATGTTTCACACCTGAGCCCTTCTTCAAGGTATAAGAAAAAAAGCAGGCAGGCATCTGAATAAAGACTGGGCAGGGAAAGGGGGAAAGAATCTCGGGGGAAATTGTGCTTCATGGAGGCTTCTATCTGCTTCAATTGAAAGGAGGTTGTGCATTAGATCATCCTCCTCGTATCTGTTGCACTCCTTAATAAAAAGTTACTTCTGATTGTTAGCTTAGTTGTGTTAACCAGCATCCGTTTGTTCGTCAACAAGCAGAATTCACAGTCAAAATCTTTTTAAAAGGGGTAAGGATGAGGGAGAGAAAGAGAGAATTTGGGTTTTTAAGCACAAAAGCTGCGTTATCACCTACTTGCTTTTTCAAAAAAAGGCAAATTTACATTTTATGCAGAGGACAGAAAAGGCAGATAGCACAGTCCTTTTATGTAGCCCAGAGCAGCACACTGGCTTCTCAGGGCAAACCCATTGCCTGGCAGCAGCATCCCACCCCCCATCCTTCCGCCTGACAGCCTCCCCACGCCACTGCCTGACAGCCCCGTCAAGAGTGAGAGCCATGAGAGAGTGCGGCGGGGGAGCAGCTTGAGGGACCGGGCGGTGTGAGAGAGTGGACAGTGTGATGAAGCGGGATGGCATGAGCAGGCATAGCCTGACAGCTCCACCTGGCAATCTGTGACACCGCACTGGGGCAATGGGGCTGTCCAGTGCAAAGTGAGTCATCTTACCTTCTTGTTTGCAGCCACTTTCAACGGCAATCCCTTTATGCAGGAGGTTGAGCGACTTCACTCTACCTCTAAGTCTACCCTCTAAACAGATCGGAGTTTGCCTGCTGAATCTCCCCTCGGAACTTTTATGAAGGTAAGTGAAGAGAATACAAATTCAATGATACAAACACAATTTTTTTCCAATTATGAAAAGGCCTAAAGAGAGTATAGGATGTGCATTCAAAAATAGATTTAATATTAGGAAATACTGGTTACAAAAATGTTTTTAGTCCATCTTCATCAACAATGTTACCCCATGATTTACTGCACACAAAGAATTACGGAGAAAGGCAAAATTTCCAAACCATATTACAACTTCCTGAAACATTTCTCTAATGCAGATCTGAAAGTATCCTAAAAGATAGCGGAAAAAATCAATGATCTTCCATGAAAAGATTAAGATACATTAACTGGATTTTTAAAAAGTGATTAGAAAGTATGCCTTATCTGGTTTCCATTTCTTTTTCTTTTGTTCCACAGCAAGTTTAAGATGTGAGGGTTGTTTACAGGACCAGCATTTATTTTCCATTTCTCAGGGCACTGAGGTGGAATAGCTTTAACAAGCATTTCAAAGGATAACAATGTGTTAGGACAAAAGTTATGTCCATGCAAGAATATTAGGTTTCCCTCCTGAACGGAGTCCACCAGTTGTGTTTCTGACAGCAAATTTTATTTCTGGATTATTTAAACTGAATTCAAGTCCTCAAGATAATTCAGATTTGAATTATGGTTTCTGGATTATTATTCCTAGATTCTGGAATAGTAATCCAATAAAATAATAACTGCACTGTCATCAATTGTAACCCCCACTGGGTATAACAACAAAACTATCCCATTCCATAGATCATTTTAGTTTAGATTAATAAACATTAGCCTGGTTAATAAACATTTGGAGATTTCTTTTTGCTTGTGTTCATTTCAAAACATCCTGCCCCTTAGGCCAAGGTATTGAATGAGGATACACACTTCATTTTATTTTAACACTCCCTTTCTTTGGCTTGGCTTCGCGGACGAAGATTTATGGAGGGGGTAAAAGTCCACTCCCTTTACCTCATCTTAATTAGAACATTGTTATAGCAGTCATCTTGCAAATCCATCCCTTATCAAGTTTGACTTCAAACATTATAAGTCACTTCATAAATAACTAATGATGCAGAATGTGTACTTGACATATGTTGGCTATGTTTTGGTGATTCTCAACCACGACAAGATCCACAAATGAAGGGCATTGAGGAGTTCTACCTGTGATTCAGCGCTAAGTATGTTAAGGTAATAAAAGAGACTTTTTTTGTGTATGTGTTAATGTGGAAAAAAAATGGAAGCATGCATAATGAATTTGTCCATTGCCAGCATTTGTGATTCCTCAAATATTAGAGTTGGCAAATCTAAAACCTGAACTGAAAAGGAACCCTCAGCAGCAATTAAAATATGTTACACAGTTAAAACACCTGATTGTATGTTATTCAGTAGCAACAAAAAAAAAAATGCTATACAGTAAAATACCTGGTATCCAGTACCTATAGGGATTGTTAGATACCAAATACGCAAGTTTTCCAGTTGTTTGAGGCTCTGTGTTGCACGAATGGAGAATTAACAGCAAGGAGTGCCAATTTTAAACTTTCATTTTTTTTACTCATTTATTTTCTGCAATTGTTTTTGCCGGTTGCTTGGATTCCAGATAATAAGGATTTTACTGTATTTACAGTGATTTTCAAACCTTTTCTTTCCACTCACATACCACTTTAAGCTTTTCTTCTTTGGCTTGGCTTCGCGGACGAAGATTTATGGAGGCGTAATGTCCACGTCAGTTGCAGGCTCGTTTGTGGCTGACAAGTCCGATGCAGGACAGGCAGACACGGTTGCAGCGGTTGCAAGGGAAAATTTGTTGGTTGGGGTTGGGTTTTTCCTCCTTTGTCTTTTGTCAGTGAGGTGGGCTCTGCGGTCTTCTTCAAAGGAGGTTGCTGCCCGCCAAACTGTGAGGTGCCAAGATGCATGGTTTGAGGCGATATCAGCCCACTGGCGGTGGTCAATGTGGCAGGCACCAAGAGATTTCTTTAGGCAGTCCTTGTACCTCTTCTTTGGTGCGCCTCTGTCTCGGTGGCCAGTGGAGAGCTCGCCATAAAACACGATCTTGGGAAGGCGATGGTCCTCCATTCTGGAGACGTGACCTACCCAGCGCAGTTGGATCTTCAGCAGCATGGATTCGATGCTGTCGGCCTCTGCCATCTCGAGTACTTCGATGTTAGGGATGAAGTCGCTCCAATGAATGTTGAGGATGGAGCGGAGACAACGCTGGTGGAAGCGTTCTAGGAGCCGTAGGTGATGCCGGTAGAGGACCCATGATTCGGAGCCGAACAGGAGTGTGGGTATGACAACCGCTCTGTATACGCTAATCTTTGTGAGGTTTTTCAGTTGGTTGTTTTTCCAGACTCTTTTGTGTAGTCTTCCAAAGGCGCTATTTGCCTTGGCGAGTCCTTTACTAATTACAGAGCACCTATGGCATAGGGATTACTTAAGGTGTGAATGCAAAGAAAAGGTTTGAAAACCACTGGTTTATAATGATAGAAAACTAGAGGCACAGCCATATAGCTATGTATCAGATACCATCATCTTTACCCTATCCAAGCACACTATTTGCAAGTTATTTATATATACATATATATATAGTATTGAATATATAATAAACAATATTCAGTGGCTAAGCCCCACTGAAATTCAGAATGGCAGTCACGCAAATGAGTGACTAATTTTTCCGGCACAAGAATCCCAAATCCCAACAACACCAAATCAGAGTGTATCTTTAATCTTCCTTTTGACTAAATCAAAAGAGATGGGTCTCAAATCTACACTAAAAAAGTTTTGATGGGTTCATCTCAAAACAACTATGCCTGCAGCAGAGGGGAAATGGGGGTAAGCAATTAGATGTGTGGGGTTTGGGAGTGCCAGGAAACCCAAGAGAGGTGCAACCTTGAGACAAGAATGATACAAGCAACCCAATGGCTAAAACAATAGAGGTAGTGGAGGGGGGGGGGGGGGGGGGGAAGGAAAAAATAATTTCTGAGAAGTACACATGTAGCTAAAATGTTCTGTTTTTCCTGAGAGATCTGAGAAGAGCATGTAATTCCATTTTAAAAATTGTGTTACTTCTCGAACTCAACAATTCCCAGAGGATATGTTGACGGCCAGTGTAAATCTGAACCGGCATTCTTTAAAAGCAGGTCACCAATAATATGGAACTGGAAAGCTATAAATGTGGAAAATCCACACTGAATAAGTGTTAAGGCCTTGAACCCTTGATCATGGATTATCTATGATCATTCTAATGTGTCTCCCTTTATTAGTGAGTTTGGCCTTCTAAGTTTCTGTCTTTGATCAATGCTGTTCGCGATCGCTGATGTTTTTTAGTCTGGTGTCTAACTGCTCTTAACTATCTCACCTGATAAACAGCTGCTTTAGTGAACACTGATTCCTTATTGATTTTTTCACCATGCTGCCACAATTCTATGTGTCGACCATTTCCCTTGTGACAGATCACAAAGATTTTTGTTGTAACTTATTCTTTTATCTTGCAATATGGAATTCAACCATTTAACCCCAGAAGATTTCCACAAAATAAACCACTTCACCTGCTATCAGCAGCTTTTAGACATGGACATGGGTGTACATCATGCACAATGTATGCAAACAAATCAGGTCCTTAAGATATTTTTTAAAAAGCCCTAATTTTTACAGTTCAGGAACCAAGATTCATTCTCTAAAAATTCTAACCATTTACATTTTAATCAGTTTATTGAGAAAATGTGGTGATTGAGAAGATGCTGGTGAAGCAACTTGAGCCTTTGCAGTCCATGTTACTCTCATGGTGTGGTTAGTTAATAATAAAGGAACATCAATTTGCTTCCAAGTCAGAATGCCTTGTGATCCAAAGGGAAATCTGCAGCTAGTGGTCTGACCTGCTTCCCTTGTCCTTCTGGGTGACCTTTGGCTTGGCTTCGCGGACGAAGATTTAGGGAGGCGTAATGTCCACGTCAGCTGCAGGCTCGTTTGTGGCTGACAAGTCCGATGTGGAACAGGCAGACACGGTTGCAGCGGTTGCAAGGGAAAATTGGTGGGTTGGGATTGGGTGTTGGGTTTTTCCTCCTTTGTCTTTTGACAGTGAGGTGGGCTCTGCGGACTTCTTCAAAGGAGGTTGCTGCCCGCCAAACTGTGAGGCGCCAAGATGCACGGTTTGAGGTGATATCAGTCCACTGGCGATGGTCAATGTGGCAGGCAGCAAGAGATTTCTTTAGGCAGTCCTTGTACTTCTTCTTTGGTACACCTCTGCCTCGGTGGCCAGTGGAGAGCTCGCCATATAACACGATCTTGGGAAGGCGAAGGTCCTCCATTCTGGAGACATGGTCTACCCAGCGCAGTTGGATCTTCAGCAGCGTGGATTCGATGCTGTCGGCCTCTGCCATCTCGAGTACTTTGATGTTGGAGATGAAGTCACTCCAATGAATGATGAGGATGGAGCGGAGACAACGCTGGTGGAAGCGTTCTAGGAGACGTAGGTGATGCCGGTAAAGGACCCATGATTTGGAGCCGAACAGGAGTGTGGGTATGACAACGGCTCAGTATACGCTAATCTTTATGAGGTTTTTCAGTTGGTTGTTTTTCCAGACTCTTTTGTGTAGTCTTCCAAAGGCGCTATTTGCCTTGGCGAGTCTGTTGTCTATCTCGTTGTCGATCCTTGCATCCGATGAAATGGTGCAGCCGAGATAGGTAAACTGGTTGACCGATTTGAGTTTTGTGTGCCTGATGGAGATGTGGGGTGGCTGGTAGTCATGGTGGGGAGCTGGCTGATGGAGGACCTCAGTTTTCTTCAGAATGACTTCCGCAAAACAGGACGTCAAGCGGTGAAGAGCTGGCTCTGAATGGCTCAAGTGACCTATTGTGGAGATGACACACTCCATTGTCATGAAGTACCATTGGTGGAATGGCTGAATGTTGAGTAGTTTGGAATGAGGTGATAATGACTTGCAATGATTGTATAAACTTTCCTGCATGTGCTTGAGGTGCTTTAATCCAGAATGCAGTTTGCCACATTTCTGGTGTAGCTGATAGAAAAGCTACAACAAATCTGACTTGCTTTCTGCAGATTATGTAGTGCTTGAACCTGTTCTTGTCACTACAATATTTATATGACAAGTCTACTTAAAGGTCCAATTAATGATGACGGTCCTCCCCAAATGTTGGATAGGTGTTTCATTATCTTAATCATATCATCAATAGAAAGTCATGAGACTATTATTGGGATGCTCAGGGCCCGGCATGCAAGGAAGTTACATTTTAATTGCTGTTTATCAGCCCATGACTGTTGCAGAGTCTATCCTCCTGGGTGACTAAGGTGTGTCATACAGAAGATTAAATTCATAGAAGATACTGCATCTTATTAAACACATTGTTACATGTTTGTAAAATCAAGCATAATCCATTAATAAGCAACCTAATTCGATTGAAATCAATTAAGTAAAATCACATTCCCACATTCTCCTTATGAATCGAATCTAAATTTCAGAGCATCGTGGACTCTATCCTGGTGTGAACCAATCCAGTTCGCTGTGAGGATTAAAAAAAAACTGAATGTGATCCTGCTGAGAAATAGAACATCTATATTTTAGAACTTAAAAAATATATCTAACATCTCATTTACATTTTTTCCAGTGAGAATGAACTCCCTTGGGTTTTATTTGCAAATGATCAATTTACGGGATGTGTGGACAATGCAGGAAAATAAACATGAGAGCTGTTATTAAATGGTTAAAGTCACTTCTTTCACTCCTTGCTCTATAACGGGCAAATTCCTGTCAGTAAATCAAATGTGTGGAAGTTGATTGATTTTATGAAAAGACTGCTTTATTTTTGTTGTGCTACGATTGGGGTACAGAAAGAAATAGCCGGAGATATATCAATGCATATGTTAATTTTCAGCTGTACTAAAAAATGGTTTCCTCTCCTTTCACAGATCTACTTGTCATGTGCTTTGGGACTAGTGATGATTATATGTCCTATAACTGTGGTACCTCTGTCACTACTAACTCCGACTGACGCAGCTGTGTCCAAAAATAAGGGCTGAGAAATGACACGAGAGAAAGAGTGTGTGTAGGGGTGTGTGTGTGTGTGAGTGTGTGTGTGTGTGTGAGTGTGTGTGTGTGAGTGTGTGTGTGTGAGTGTGTGTGTATGAGTGTGAAGGGGTGAGTGTGGGTAGGGGTGAGTGTGGGTAGGGGTGAGTGTGGGTAGGGGGGTGTGTGGGTAGGAATGAGTGTGGGTAGGGGTGAGTGTGGGTAGGGGTGAGTGTGGGTAGGGGTGAGTGTGGGTAGGGGTGAGTGTGGGTAGGGGTGTGTGGGTAGGGGTGAGTGTGGGTAGGGGTGAGTGTGGGTAGGGGTGAGTGTGTGTAGGGGTGAGTGTGTGTAGGGGTGAGTGTGTGTAGGGGTGAGTGTGTGTAGGGGTGTGTGTGTGTAGGGGTGAGTGTGTGTAGGGGTGAGTGTGTGCAGATTTGCACATATGTGGTATACGAGTTCTGATGCAAGAGAAATTTGTAGGTCTGCAACAGAAGACATTATTTTCCAAAGCACTGTGGAACAAATTTGGATTTGAGCTCTGCTTATTTCTTTAGTGGGAGAGCCTCATCTGGAACAAATATGTCCATTTCTACCACCATAACATCCAAAGGAGTGTTGGAGAAGCAAGGTATCGATTTCAATGTCTGTAATGCCACAAACAAGTTCCAAGCCAATCCATTTCTCACTGTGTTCACAGTGGCCATTCCTATTGAGAATGGCTGCCTTCAACCATAAGACAGAGAAGGAGATGTAGGCCATTTGGTCTCTCAAAACTCCTCTGCCATTCCATAATGAGCTGATCCCCTCTCCCCCTTGGCCCCTCACTCCTGCCTTTGATACCCTGACTTCTCAGATACCTACCAATATCTGCCTTAAATACACCCAATGACTTTGGCCTCCACAGTTGCCTATGGTAGCAAATTCCAGAGGTTAACCATTCTGTGGCAAAAGATATTCCTCTGCATTTCCATTTTAAATGGGTGCCCTTTTGCCCTAGACTCCCCTGCCACGAGAAACAGCTTTGCCACATCTACTCTGTCCAGGCCTTTCAGCATTCAAAATACTTCCGCGAATTTCTGAACTCAGGGAGTACAGACCAAGAGCCGTCAAAAGTTCCTCATATGCTAATCCCTTAACTCCAGGAATCATTCTTGTGAATCTTCTCTGAACCTTCTCCAATGCCCACACATCCTTTCTTAAATAAGGAGCTCAAAACTGTACACCGTACTCCAAGTGAGGTCTCACCAGAAGCACCTGAAGTTCAAATTTGTTGTCAGGGCAAATACATGACATCACATACAACCCTGAGATTCTTTTCTCCTGCAGGCATGGCAGAAGTTCTAATTACCATTAATTGCAAACTGTACCCAAGAAGAAAGAACTGTATTCAGAGGAAAGAAATGTAAACAAAAGAAAACAAACTGACTGTCCAAAGAGAGAAATAAATATCCAGTAATAAATAGTAAAAGTCCTCAAATTAATCTCTGAATGAGTTCCTTGTTCAGGAGTCTGATGGTTCAGGGGTAGCAGCTATTCCTGAACCTGGGGGTACGAGACTTGTGCCATCTGCACATGGTGCCATAAGACTCCTATGGCATCAATTTATTCTTCTCTATACCCCCTGTAAGGAAGAGTAGCTGCTTTAGATAACTGCTGGGAAAGGGCAGGGAATTGTGCTGCTTGCATGCACAATGCCTTGCATGAAAATGATTCTCCCTTGGCTCCAGAAAAAAAAACCTGTGCTGGGCCAATTTAAGCACATTTTTATGCAAGATATGATTCCCAACCTATAATCTGTGTTACAATGAAGCAAATCATTGAATTAAGTATTTTGAACTTAACATAATTAAATCCCTATTTGTTGCAAATGATACACCATGAATTGTAAAGCAACGTATAGTCAAAAAGGTTCAGGATTGTAAATGTACAAAATAAATGATTTCACATCTTTTAATCATCTTCACCTAGCACTGCAATGCCAATTTGAAAACCACCTGTAAATCATATGAAACCCATAAGAAAAAAAAAATTCAGGCTGTAAATTATGGTTCAAAGAAATGACTAAATGAAGTCACAGAGGAATTATCTTTATACGTTACTTTGTATCATCCAAGTAAACAATGCCTTGAAAACCACTTGGGAATATCCCAAACCAGCAATAATTTTAAGAGCTAAATTAGCACTTTATAAAATTATGCAGTTGGAGGTGTAACAGGAGCACAAATTTGACACAGATAAATGACTTCCAAAGATTGCAACAATGCTATGTACATTTATTGTATATTTATAGATTTCATACATCACTATCTAAGGCAGTTTGGGAGGAATACTCAACAGAGCCACCTTTAGAAGGAATGGGATGGGAGACAATGGAGAAGCCTTGGCATTCTCCCCAAGGTGAGATCCAATTAATTCTACAAGTAACCTGGTGACGACACTCCTAAGATCTTGTAGCATTTCACCAGCGCAAACACCACAAAAATAAGACACATTCTATATGAACCTATTCTGCGACGGTGTTTGCTGCAGAATCTCTGTCACATGGGTCTCAATTCTGCTTTACTGTATAACCATCAGTGGATCAGCAAGGATCATCATGTATACCCAGATGGTGTGTAAATCTCCCAACACTATTCGTCCTCCAGTGACAATCTCCTTTCTCCCATCCAACTCCACCCTTAAGGATCTCCTCCATTTTAAACATTTCCTTTCCTCAGTTTCTTTGACAAAACTCCATTTTCAAATTACAGTCTGTTCCCATGTCCCATGTGATAAGTGACATGAAAAGCAACCAATCGTTTTGCTTGAAATTTGCAAAGGGCTCAAGCCTGACACATTGGTTCATCTTTATTTCCTTTTCATGACCTGCTGAGTTTCTCCAGCACTGCTGTGTATTGCATAAATCATTCTGTTAAACAACTTTTATTCCAGTTCCTTTGGATCCTTATCTGGGTGGCAGGATTCTGTAGTTCCGAAGGCTTTGTTTTCAAACCCCACTCTCAGGACTTAACCATATAATTTAGACGTGTGTCTTTAATTCAGAAAGTCCTACTATTCAAATTGACTTTTATCCAATATACAAATATAAAAGATCCAACAGTTAGGTATCCAGCCTTCATGTGACACCACTAATTTACATTCAGACCTTATCATCTCACTATTGCTAGTGGGAGCATGCAGTGCACAAATTGACTTCAAGATTCTGCATTTGTTGAAAGGAACTTGAAAAGCAAATGCTGGGATTGCTGGAAATTAGAAGTAAAAATAAAATAGAGGAAATGCTCCGTAGTTCAGGCAGCATCTGCGGAGGAAGGGGACAATTTAGAGATAAATGGACAAACAATGAGAAACTGGAGGAACTCAGCAGGTCAGGCTGCATCCATGGATGGAAATAGTCAGTCAATGTTTTGGGTTGGCATCTGCTAACTGTGTGCTTCTCTTTAGAGAAAACTGGATTTGAAGATTAAAGTAGGGAGGAGGAGAATGAACAAATGAAGTTTTGATGGACTGAAGGCCAGACAAAGGAGGAACAATATTGCAAGGTGGAAAGGGACATTAATGGAACAAGCATGCTGAGTGTGAAATATTGATGTTTAATCAAAAGGCTGCAGTAGCTCTAGATGCGAAGTGAGAGATGTTCCACAAGCTGCTAATTTCCATCAGTCTCTTGTGATCCAACTCATAGTTGAAAGATTGGATTTTCATTGAAGCAAGTTGTTATTTTTTTGACTTCTTGGCTTGTGAAACAAAATACATTTAAAAGGAGCTTAAAGGCTATAGAGAAATATTATTTATTGGATATTTTATTTCTCATTTGTTAATGCTTCTTCTGGAAAGAGTTTAACCAAAACTATTATTAAACATTTATTTTAATAAGAAAAAGTTTAACATTACTGTAATGGAGGATTTAGACCAGCTGATGCAAGAAGGGATGCAGTTGCATCAGAAGGCATAATCTCAATTCCACCATGAGGCCCAGGATGCATTTAGTCTTTCTTCTTTTCTTCTTTAGCTTGGTTTCGCGGATGAAGATTAATGGAGGGGTAATGTCCACGTCAGCTGCAGGCTCGTTTGTGGCTGACAAGTCCGATGCGGGACAGGCAGACACGGTTGCAGCAGTTGCAAGGGAAAATTGGTTGGTTGGGGTTGGGTGTTGGGTTTTTCCTCCTTTGTCTTTTGTCAGTGAGGTGGGATCTGCGGTCTTCTTCCAAGGAGGTTGCTGCCCGCCGAACTGTGAGGCGCCAAGATGCACGGTTTGAGGCAATATCAGCCCACTGGCGGTGGTCAATGTGGCAGGCAGCAAGAGCTTTCTTTAGGCAATCCTTGTACCTCTTCTTTGGTGCACCTCTGTCTCGGTGGCCAGTGGAGAGCTCGCCATATAACACGATCTTGGGAAGGCGATGGTCCTCCATTCTGGAGACGTGACCTACCCAGCGCAGTTGGATCTTCAGCAGCATGGATTCGATGCTGTCGGCCTCTGCCATCTCGAGTACTTCGATGTTAGGGATGAAGTCGCTCCAATGAATGTTGAGGATGGAGCGGAGACAACGCTGGTGGAAGCGTTCTAGGAGCCGTAGGTGATGCCGGTAGAGGACCCATGATTTGGAGCCGAACAGGAGTGTGGGTATGACAACGGCTCTGTATACGCTAATCTTTGTGAGGTTTTTCAGTTGGTTGTTTTTCCAGACTCTTTTGTGTAGTCTTCCAAAGGCGCTATTTGCCTTGGCGAGTCTGTTGTCTATCTCATTGTCGATCCTTACATCCGATGAAATGGTGCAGCCGAGATAGGTAAACTGGTTGACCTTTTTGAGTTTTGTGTGCCTGATGGAGATGTGGGGTGGCTGGTAGTCATGGTGGGGAGCTGGCTGATGGAGGACCTCAGTTTTCTTCAGGCTGACTTCCAGGCCAAAAATTTTGGCAGTTTCTGCAAAACAGGACGTCAAGCGCTGAAGAGCTGGCTCTGAATGGGCAACTAAAGTGGCATCGTCTGCAAAGAGTAGTTCACGTAAAAGTTGCTCTTGTGTCTTGGTGTGAGCTTGCAGGCGCCTCAGATTGAAGAGTCTGCCATCCGTGCGGTACCGGATGTAAACAGCGTCTTCATTGTTGAGAAAAGATATTTAGTAGACACTCCTAAATTCCCACCATGGGGTCCAGGATGCAGTTGAATAGGAATCTAAATTTACACTATGGGGCCCAGGGATGCATATGAATCAGTAGACATTATCCAACTTCCACCATGAGGCCAAGAGATGCAGTTGTCTTTTGTTGGTCGCAGACTGTCAGGAGACCTTGAAGATAATTAAATCATTTGTTCAAAGAGATAAGATCTGAAGTAAACAACTTTTGGGTAATATAAGCCATGGTCCCACTGCTGAAGTTTGAGACTCTCCAAGAGGTGGCAACATCTCTCAGCAAGAAGAAGAACTTCAAGATTTCAAACCGACATCCCGGTCCGGGGAGGTGGAGAAGCTGCTACCGGCGCCCAGATAACCTATTACAAGTATGCAGTCATTTCCTCGCTTTGGCAGTTGGTCCAGGCATTGATAAGTATAATTGGGAACTGTTTGCATATTGTAGTGTGAATTCAGCTTTAGATTTAGTAATAAAGACTTGTATAAACTGCTCTCGGTGTGTGTATGTCTATTTTCTTTCGGTAGCTTGAACACTGTGACCAATCTAAAACGAACAAAGTGAGAGGTACGAGTTCACCCAAGACAATTACATATGTTGAAAGAATAGAAAACATGCAGATGTTGTTGAAAATTTTCAATAAATATTTAGTTTGGCCCACAACTTAGTCCAAGTTTTTAATTTTGGTCCTCTGTGAATTTAACCCCTGACCTAGGGTAAATATAATTAGCAATAAACATGTTTTAGAGCAGCATATCAGATTCTGTATGAGAAAGTGGCTGTAATATGTCACAAATGCTTTGTTTTGTTTATAATATCCAACAGAAATTTTACTTTCTTTCTGCTTCTTGCAACTCTTTGAGTTTTATTTCAACATTGACTTGATTTCTTTTCATTTATAAAGAATGACTTGATTATTGTTCATTTCATTCTTTGTTAACCCAGCATTGCCACCACAATGATACCTGGACCTCTGCATTAACTCCATGACCGTGTGGGTCCAACACACATCCTAATCGAACTAACCCATTCACAGATGCTAATTATTAATGTCAGGACATATTAAAATTAAACCCGTTGGCCCACTTATTCCAAAGAGAGCAATAAAAGGATTTGGAGTCAAATTAATATTAAGAACTGAAGACAAGATACGAAATACCCCTTCCCAAAAATTGAAAAGAGAAGAACATATCCAAAGCAGTGAACCTACTTCAGTTATACATTTATCACACTTAGAAGAGAGATTAGAATAGAATTTAGCCAATTGAACTTTGGAATCGTGGGCCCAGTGTACGACCTTAAATTGTAAAAATGAATGTCTAGTAGAAAAAGAGGATGAATGTTTCAGTATAGAATCCCATGTAGTTTCAGAGAATAGCTGTTGAAAATCTTGCTCCCATATTTTTTTAAAAATTCTGTCCAGGGATCTATCCCTAGAATGTAAAAGTAGAATATGAATTATATTCTATGAATATAAAAGCCAGATACCACCTCTTTATAATTAGGTGGAACATTAGAAATTATTCCTATTATATTAGGTTCTCAGTCTTCAGGGAGGTTCAAAATTAAAGAATTTATAAAACTCCAAACCTGTAAATAGCTAAAAAAAAAGGATGTCTAGGTATTTTAAATTTGGTGGATAATTGTTCAAAAGGAGCAAGATTTTGGTCAGTAAAAATATCTGAAAAAGATTGGATACCTAAATTTAACCCCTGATAATCACTGCTATTTTCTCTACTGCCTCTGTAGGGTGGGGTTAGATAAGTAGAATAGTAGTTCATTGTTTTATTTTCACTTCTTTTTAATGTAACATAGTTTACAATACCATTTGTATTATTCTATAAGATTTATTAATATTCTCTTTTATTCTCACGTACCTATGTAATATTTATACAATGAAACTAATAAAAATATTGAAAGGAGGACATATTAAAATGTTTTACCCACCCAGTCCATGGAATTAGCTTTGACTTCAGTGAAGTGTCAAGTCATATCTGCTGATGAACAATTCTTTTGAACTCATGTCTATCGATCAATCAAGCCAGAAATACCGTAGCCACATCTGGGTGAAATTGACCTGATGCTATCAAGTCAAACAGGACCCTGACATTTCTTGCCATGTGCCAAAATTTGATGTGGTTGGCAACTAACCCAAAATACTTCTACAGATAAATATATATAAATATATATATATATATATATATGTATGTGTATATATGTATGTATCTCTCTCCTCTCTCTACACACACATACATACATATATATATATATGCACATGCACATATATTATATATATATATATACATATACACACACACACACACACACACACACACACATATATATATATATATACAAAGTCACCTTACCAATTGAGAAACACAAAGTTCCACTGACTACAACATCAAAGGGAACTATGAACGGAAATCTTCCAGCACTAACATTGATCCTATGTACTCAACTTTATTCCACAAGATAATTTTATCAGAAAGATGGCAAATCTGTTAACTTTTGCATGAATTTAACAAACTAAAGTTCTAGTGAAACCATTGGAAAGTTGACTACCTGAAAAGTTAATTCTGTTTTTCTCTCCTTAGATGCTGCCTTTCCTGCTAAGTAACTTAATTTCTGATTTCTACCATTTCTTAACAAATTATTGATTCCACTTTCTGTCCCAGACGCATTGCTGTCAAGAAATCGTTCTAGAAACTGACGAAACAGCAGTACAGCCTTTATAAACCCCCTTTTAAATATTGCATAGCCTTCAGCTATTAATACTTTGCAATAGCACCGATGAAACCAGAAGCATTATGAGTTAATTAATAATTGATGATCTCTCATCCTACACTGTGAAACATTGAATATACGGAGGATCAGGAGGATCACGAATTTCAAATGCAGTCCACAGTGTTCAACTTCCTTGTGTGGAACAGAATATACTGTCTGCACATTTCATCCTTTTTGCCAATGCCTTCGCCTCAGCATTTGTATAGTGCAAGACATTAGGCAGATTATGTATAACAGTCCAGCAAATTATTTTGTGGTCAGGTTTTCCACTGCAAAGTTCTTTTTTCGTTTGTCAGCCCTTGGAGCCAAAATTAACTCGCTTCCACTCTGAGCTCTGAGATAAAAAAACAAAATGCTGGAGATTTTCGTGATTTACTTCTGAGCTCTGAGATGTCATTAATGCCCTTCCACAATTCTGAAGGAAAAATTGCCATCTTCTTACCAATTGATAATGCCTTTGTAAATACAGGTTATGCGCTGCTTAACGTCCATTTGGGCAATGACTGACTGCATATACATCCGTCGTCCATAGTCCCATAAGGTCAAAATAGAAATCCTGATCAGAGAACGGGACGTAGTGGACGTAACCGGATGTACGCAACAACTTCCCATATGCAGCATGTGTATCTCATGTCTATTGAATGCAAAGGCTTATGTATGTAGGTACTGTACTTTCTATCTGACATGACTCCTAAAACCAGTGCAAGTGATAACAGCAGCAAGAGGCAAAAGTGAAGTATTGATTTGGAAGTGAAACAAACATTATTAAATAACACAAAGGTGAAAAAAAAGTGAATGCTATTGATCGCGATTTAGGCACGTCACACTCGATAATCACAGCAATCTTCAAAAACAAAGAAAAAATTCTGTTAAAGGATCAGCTCCATTGAGAGCTACAAGGTTAACGAAAATGCGAGGGGGACCTGTATCAGATATGGAGAAATTGTTAATGATGTGGATTGAGAACCAATCACAAAAGCAAGTCCCTCTCAGCACATTGATAATAACTGCTAAGACATGAAGCTTGGTCCAGATGCTTGAAGAAAAAGCAGGACCGGAGTATGATATTAAGTTTAGTGGAAGCTCTGGGTGGTTCAGGCGCTTCGAACAATGTTTTTCGCTACATAATGTGAAAGTGAAGGGTGAGTCTACAAGCGCTGATGCAAGGCCAGCAGAAGAATTAGATAAACTCATTGTAGACGGAGGTTATTTGCCCCAGGACATTTTTAATATGGACGAAACCTCCTTATTCTGGAAGCGAATGTCTGAAGGAGCCCAAGTCAATGCCAAACTTTAAGGCTTTTAAAGAGCGAGTGACAGTGTTGTTAGTAGGCAATGTTGATGGCTACAAGTTAAAGATATTTCTTATTTGGCATAGTGAAAACCCCAGGGCTTTCAAGAACATTAACAAATACACCTGACTGGTTTATTACAGGAGCAATAAAAAGTCCTGGATGACACAGATGCTCTTCTCGATTGCTATGCCAGTGAAATGAAGAAGTACTATTTGGAAGAAGGTGTACCTTTCAAGATTTTGCTAATTGTAGACAATGCTCCAGGGCATCCCCCTTTCATTGGTGACCTCCACCCCAACACCATAGCGGTGTTCCTCCCACCAAACACCACCTCTTTAATCCAGCCAATGGACCAAGGGGTTATTGCAGCATTTGAGGCCTACTACCTGAGGAGGATCTTGGCTCAAGCTGTTACTGCCACTGATGACACTGGCAAGACACTGATGCAGTTCTGGAAGGAACACATTTTTCACTGCAATAAAAACCTTGCTTGGGCCTGGGATGATGTGACCAAAGAGTTCATGAATGGCATATGGAAAAAAATACTGAAGCGGGATGTGTATGACTTTAAGGGATTTGCAAAAGATGATGAGATTGCAAAGATAAATAGAGCTGTTGTTGACAAGATAAACAACAACTTGAACCTAGACATTGATGATGGGAACATTGAAGAACTCCTAGAAGTGATTCCTGAGGAACTATCAAATGAAGCTAGAGTAAGCTGAAGAAGAGGCAAGGGAAAAGGAAACTACAGAAGGAGAAGAACAGGTGCAGAAGAAGTTCACTGTTAAGGGGTTAGCCACATTCTTTGTAGACCTTCACAGCTTGCTGAAGAGAGGGACCCAAACACTGAACGCTTTTCATTGATAGAGAGGAAAGCTCATGAAGAGTTTGCTGCATATAAAGAAATGAAAGAGGGAAAGAAAAAGCAAACTTGGCAAACATCACTGGACTTATCCCACCTCTCTAAGAGGAGCCTCAGCCAGGTCCTTCAGGCATTACAGGGTGACAGTTCATCAATGGAGGTTATTTGTCCTGAAACTCTTCCAGTGGAACAGTGTGAGGAAGTTTAGAACAGTGATGTGGATGGTCCTGAAACTATGTGTTAAATTGTGTGTGATATAGGTTAAGAAGGTGTTTACATAAAAGTTTTAAAAGTGGAAAAAAAACTAACAGTTTAATTCAGCACAAGTTCATCATCCCATAGAGCTTTGCTAAGTATATACAGTAATATGGTGTTCGCACAATGTCCAAATGGCATAATGCCCTATTTTACAAACGTATGGAGGACATTAAGCAGCACAGACCTGTATAAATCTACATCTAAAGTAGATATTCTAGTGCTGGATCAACACACCTGCCACAACTGGTGCTTTTTGGATTGGGCAACACTTGAGAAGTCAGATGCTCCTTCTATTGCTTGCTTTTGACTTCTATCTGCTTCTTTTATAGAGGTCCGAGTTCTGGTGCCTCCCAAGGTATAATCACTCATTGTGAACAGGCCAACAATTCCCATGATCCACGAACAACGTTTAATTTTCACAAGGAGATTTTGAGCCGTCGGCTTGAGAAGAGATTTCTGTGGTGCACGGGGGAAGGTAAAATACATGCTTGAGAATGGATTCGCCAAGATTGAGCAGGAAGGAGGGAAAGTAGGAAGATAACCTCACCACCCCCCCCCCCCCCTCCCAAACCACCATGGATAAATAGGAACATTGTGTGCTCAAGGGTCTTCCACAAGGGGAGATAGATGTGATGGTCATGGTGGGAGTGAAAGAGGAAATTCAGTGAATTCTCTAAGTAATTTCATAATCTCCCCACACCCCTTTACTCTAATCCCTCGTCTCCACAGACCACAGACATTCTTTGCTCCATCAGCGCTTGCTTTTCAACACATCTTCTTCTCTCTTTGCCTCCATGAATGATTAAAAAATATATTGCCTGGAACTAACTCTAGCAACTTCTCAAAGCCTTCCATACATTTACTTCCCTCTGTTTCTCTAACCAAAGCACGATTCCTTGGACGACTATTTTTGTTTTCTACTTGCACCCTCTTCATTCTCATTCCTTTGAAGTTGGCTTGATCAAAAGGTACTATATAAAGGCATTGAAACCTTTAAAGCTGGTAGAGTTATGAGCTGTTGCTGGAAGTTTAGTAGCTATTTTTATCCTGTCAAAAAAATCAGCAGGTCTATAATTCTAACTCACAGTCATGACAGACATTGGTTCCCCAAAACCAATCCCACATCTGCCTTTATCTTGCAAAAGGAGAACTGTGATCAAAGCACTTTTAAACATTCCTCAATCTTTTACTAAGTTGGCTGACTCAGATTTCCTTATTTCTGTTTTTCAATTTCTGAATACTTGGGCAGATATCCTCATGAATGATGATGCAAAATGGCCTTAATTTTGTGAGGTTTACCCTTGACCAGCTATTATAAAAGTCTCATTCATAGAGACTTAACTGTTTTTCATTCCTCTCGCATATTTGTTCAAAAGAAATTTATTTTTTTAAAATTTAGACATACAGCACGGCAACAAGCACATGTGCCCAAGCTACCCAAATACACCAATTACCCTGCAACCCTTGTTTTCTTTTTAAAAGGGAGGGAGGAAACCGGAGCACCCAGAGGAAACCCACACAGGTACTGGGAGAATGTACAAACTCCTGACAGACAGCTCCAGATTCGAACCCAGGTCACTGGCATTGTTAAAGCATTGCATTCATTGCTTTGCAAACCATGGCACCCTAGGAAATGGAGAAAAAATTTAGAGGCAAAGCTCAGCTGTGGCAGATATTTTATATTGAATATAGAGTAGAGGAAGCCCATTCAGCATGAAGTCTGTACTCCATTCAAGTCTCAATCCACTGTCCTTATCTGTAAATGTATCTCCAATATAGTTAGACCTCACTGGATATGGGCTCATGCAGGAAAATGGCAATGAGGTGAGAGATCAGTCATGTTTGTGTTCTATGGTAAAGTAAACACAAGGGGGCAAATACCAGGGCCATTTCCACTTGTTCTACACTTACGTTTGTGACTCAGGATCTTCCATTAGCTAATCTAGCCTCCCCAGCCATCGTGGGATTTAACATTGTCTTTTCAGAACTCCTCACCTGATTCCTTGGTGCCGATCTCACATTGAGGGTAAGTATTATTCTGTCCAACATGTGGAAGGAACTCTGATACCTACCCCCAGAACAATGCACAATTCCAAAAAAAAACAGCAATGCATTCTACTCTCACAATGGATATAACCTTGAAAGTATCCTAATTGGGGTCAGTTTCACACCAGCCCCAGTGTCTCTCTTTACCTTGTCCATGACACCATGACCAGAACCATCTACAGTACGTGTGGTCTGATGATGGATCTCAATGCAAAGTTGTCACGAATTTGCTTCTTTTCAATTCTATTCCCTGAGAAATAAACATACAGCTGTGTTTGGATATTTTAACACAGCCTTCTTTAAATTTAGACATACAGCACGGTAACAGGCCCTTCTGCCCCACGCCGCCCAATAACACTCAATTAACCCCATACGTTTCGATGAGTGTGAGGAAACCGGAACACCCGGAGGAAACCCACGCAGACACGGGGAGAATGTATGAGCTCCTTACAGACAGCGCCGGATTCTAACCTGGGTCGCTGGTGCTGTAACAGTGGTGCCCAATTCACCTGTATCATTTTTTTCTACTGAATTTTGCATCTGTATCCTGCCTGTCTTCAGACTGATTTTCAAGGAAGACGAACAATACCAAAATGCACCTCATTGTTAAAATTTATGGAATGCTCACTTTGCAAGTTGATTAATGACTTCTTCGATTTGTTGAAACCACTATCAGGCTCTTGAACCTTCCCAGACTACTCTGAATACAACACGACTCCAAAACCAAAGATCTGCCTGTACTGTCATACCACCTCCTTGGTTTGGTCTAACTGCAATTATGAATATCTATCCAACCTTTTATATTTATTATTTTTTTCACCTCTTGTGTGGTAACTTAATTTATACTTATGGTCATTTACAATATTTTACTTACATGGTGGCTGCAGCAAATGAAGAATTTCAGTGCATTTATTCATTATACTTGGGTATATAAAATAAACATTTCTCATTGTGTGGTGTTTGCATCAAATTTAGGAATTATGCTTTTGCTTCCAATGTCAAAATTGTTAATATGGGTAAGTGATTCTCGTAAAAAAATATTTTAGACATACAGCACAGTAAGAGATCATTCCAGCTCACAAGCCTGTGCCACGCAATTACACCCAATTAACCAACAACTCCTGCACATTTTGAATTGTGGGAGGAAACCGGAGCACCCAGAGGAAACCCACACAGACACAGGGAAAACATACAAGCTGCTTACAGACAGCACCTGATTCGAACCCAGGTTTGTGGGCCCTGTAACAGTATTGCACTTTCTGTGCCACCCTACAGTCCCCCTTGGGTGTGACCTTCTGACCTTCCAAATATCCACCTCTTGCACATTCTCTCTGCTCTGTGTCGAAGGCAGCGAGCTGGTTTTTCATTCAGCACCACTGGAGGTGTGCCAGCACCTTTCACGCATGGCCCTCTAGCACCACCTCATGTTCCAATGTGGCACATTAATCACTGGAGAGGTATGGGGAAAAAAATGCAACTGTATCTTTCCATACATTTCAAAGGGAAGTGAAGGATAGCCTTGTACATATGAACTGCTCTTCACTTCATCAGATTCTGTAACAAATGGAGTGCCTTTTGCACAGTTTTACAATCACAGAGCCTCTCAGTTTAATTCCATTCTCACTCAGGGTCAGGACAGGAGCAGTCACAGCATCAGCAAATGCTTCTTTCTTTCACCATGCAGTAAACTATGTTTAGGGATTGTTCCTCCATATGAAATGAATGGGCCATTTATCTACAAGTGCTGGCTGTCGCACTGCACTGCCTCAATACTTCAGACTAACCTAATACAGATCACAAGGTGCCCTTTCAAGCTTTTCCAGGTCACAAACTTTTATTCTCATAAATGGGGTTGTAGTGCTATTAACACAACACAAGATCCTATTCCAACTCAAAAACTTTTATTCAACTGACGACATTAGAGGAGTTTCAGCTTTATAGCTAAAGTGACTTTTCATTTTAATACCCTAAATATATTTAAAAGGTAGTACAGTAAAAGATATTGACTAACCAGGAGGAAATACAGAAATGCTGGAGAAACTCAGCCAGTCTTGCAGCGTCCAAAGTTGATAATGATATATTGCCGACAATTATGGCCTGAGCCCTTCTTCAGTTGAGCAAATTCTTCCTTGAAGAAGGGCTCAGGCCATAATTGTCGGCAATATATCATTATCAACTTTGGACACTGCAAGACCGGCTGAGTTGCTCCAGTATTTCTGTGTTTTTACACAATCACAGCATATGTAGATGTTCGTGTTTCACTCAAGTCAAATGACTCATTAACTTCTGGAATGGTAAACTATTCCAAGTCTAGGTTCTATCAGATTTGAAATATAATTTTGGTACCAATTCCAACATTTCTACTTCTTCATGGTGCCTTCAGTTTAGATGGTAGATGCCCAGTTAACGGGGCCATTTCAGTCATACTTGGTATCCTTTATCACAGCTTTCTCACTGTAAACTCAACTTTATATTTCTGGTTAGCAGAGTTTTGGTATGACATCACACATGATGTCAGACATCAGACATCAGACATGATGTTTTGGTATGACATCAGACATGATGTTTTGGTATGACATCAGACATGATGTTTTGGTATGACATCAGTTTTGGTATGACATTTGGTAAACCTCACAAAGATAAGCGTATACAGAGCCGTTGTCATACCCACACTCCTGTTCGGCTCCGAATCATGGGTCCTCTACCGGCACCACCTACGGCTCCTAGAACGCTTCCACCAGCGTTGTCTCCGCTCCATCCTCAACATCCATTGGAGCGCTTACACCCCTAACGTCGAAGTACTCGAGATGGCAGAGGTCGACAGCATCGAGTCCACGCTGCTGAAGATCCAGCTGCGCTGGATGGGTCACGTCTCCAGAATGGAGGACCATCGCCTTCCCAAGATCGTGTTATATGGCGAGCTCTCCACTGGCCACCGTGACAGAGGTGCACCAAAGAAAAGGTACAAGGACTGCCTAAAGAAATCTCTTGGTGCCTGCCACATTGACCACCGCCAGTGGGCTGAAATCGCCTCAAACCGTGCATCTTGGCGCCTCACAGTTTGGCGGGCAGCAACCTCCTTTGAAGAAGACCGCAGAGCCCACCTCACTGACAAAAGGCAAAGGAGGAAAAACCCAACACCCAACCCCAACCAACCAATTTTCCCTTGCAACCGCTGCAATCGTGTCTGCCTGTCCCGCATCGGACTTGTCAGCCACAAACGAGCCTGCAGCTGATGTGGACTTTTTACCCCCTCCATAAATCTTCGTCCGCGAAGCCAAGCCAAAGAGAAGAAAGAGAAAGAAGGGGTATGACATCAGAAATCCTGGCAAATTTCTATGACTGTGTGGTGGAAATCGTGCTGACAGGCTGCATCACAGTCTGGTATGGAGACACCAATACACCCAAGCATAAAGCCCTGCAAGAGGAAGTGGACACAGCCCAGGATATCACAGGCAAAACGTTCCACACCAAGAACATCTACAGGGAGCCTTGCCGTTGGAGACAGCAGCAATCATCAAGGGTCCACTCCACCCAGCACATGCTCTGTTCTCGCTGCTACCATCAGGAAAGAGGTATAGGTGCCACAAGACTCGCTGCTATCTCTCCACCATCAGACTCCTCAACAATAAACTCAATCAAGGTCTCATTTAAGGACTCTTTACTTTTAAACCTTATTGTTTTTTCCTCTCTGTATTTCCTGCAGAAAAAAGAACCTCAGGGTTGTATGTGAGGCCATGTATGTAATCTGATAATAAATCTGGAATCTTGTTTGTGCAAACATTGCTCCTGCTTTGGACCAAAAACATTCAAAAGACATTTGGACAGATAACTGGATTGTAATGGCTTAGAAGGAAATGGGCAAAATGCAGCAATGGGACGATCCAAGAATGCCAACTTGGCCATCATGGACAAGTTGAGCTGAAGGGTCTGTTCTATGTTGTATGACTCTCAGAGTCGATCCCAGCAGGATGACAACTCCATGTCCATACAAGAGGTGCCTGTTCTAGTTGGATATGCTTCATGTGGATTCACACATCTGGTTTCATGTGATGGAAAACTACTCAGAAAATCTCTGCCTTGGAAATGAAGTTGAGATGCAAGAGAATGCAGAGGCTGGAATCTGTAGCAAGAAACAAGCTGCTGGAGAAACTCAGTGAATCAGGCAGCACAAGTGAAATGAAACAGAGAATCAACTTTTAAGGTTGAGACCCTTTATCTTTATCTTGACTAACACGGCAGAACAAGTACAACGTCGCTTGAATGAGACATTTGATAGGAAGTCCTTGCCCCTCGAGTCACAAACTCACACGATTCAGATCCCTGGAAACATCCAGCAACATGTGGGTGTTCCCAGCTTCTCAGCATATTCGACCACATGTCAAGTGGATGACAGCCACTCAGGCTTGTTGACAGCCAAGAAGTGTCTCAATTTGTTCAGATGAAGTTGCTAACCTATCATGACTGCTCATTGGCATCAGTGGAAAGGAGCAAGCAAGTGAGGCTTTTCTCCCAACTTTCCTCAAGATTTCACTGGCGATCAGCTAGCAACTCCCCAGAGGCCTTGTCAGTCCAGAACTAATCACCTCTGCATGCTTTCACTTCCCACAATGGATGAAACATAGTCTAACTACACTGTAGGCAAGCAGCTCCCTCTTACTACAACCATTTGGTCTTTACTCCATAAGATATAGGAGAGTACACCATTGGGCCCATCAAGTTTGCTTTACCATTCCATCATAAACTGAATCACAGCCTCACAAATGACATTGAATTTAAAACACAGAAACAAATGAGTCAAAGTATTTATGCTGGGACTTGAGATGCGCTCAAGTTATTTAATGCATCTTCTTTTGGCAACAAAATTGGGCACAAATAGGTAAATGTAGAGGAGATTTTTACATCACCATCATGCCTGAATTGAAATGAGTCATATAATTAAGCCTGTCTCAACAGGCACCATTCCGCCCTGAGTCAAGTCACATTTGTACCAAGTCAAATTAATATTATTTTCTCCTTAGACCACAGATGCTGTAACAAAGAAGTGCAAACTACTGGAAATTATTTCTAAATTTAGGGCAGGTAGGGAATAAAGTATGGACCTCTACAGATAGATCATGGGATGCATCATTAGTGTCCTAAAGGAGGCACCACAGGTGGATCGGGTAGGAAAAAGTTGTCTGGTATGTTTTCTTTTGGAACATCATGTTGCTGTGTACAAAACAATGGCAAAACCACACATGTAAAAAGCATTGACATCGACCTCTCTGGTTTCTGTTAGCCTCCTTCCTCCCCAATCTATCCCTTTTCTCCTTTCCTCTAGCTCTGCCTCCCTTTCTTTTCTTTTCCCACTGTCTCCTTTCCCCCAGATCTGAATTCACAGAGCCATCCCCTCCCCCATTCAATTCTCACTTTCATCTCCTGTCCTTTTCATGTGCAATATCACCTTTTGTCTGTTGGTCTGTGCTCCTCCCCTGGCCTTTCATTCCTTCTCTCCAGCATTTTAATTCAGGCAATTCCTGCTTTTAACTCGTACCTCAAATTAGTGCTCAGTCATGAAAACATTGGTTGTATATGTTGTACATCTTTACCTCCTGTGGATGGTGCATGACCTACTAAGTTTCTCCAGCATTTCTGTGCTTTCACTACAATCACAGGATCTGCAGATTTTTATGTTTCACTCTCTAAAGAGTATTGTGCACAGTTCTGGTGTAAAGTGTGGTAGCAATAGAGAGCAGAAGAGATTCACCAGGATGTGATGGGAATGTGGAACTTAATTTAGGAGAGATTAGATGGAATGGGTTTATTCTCACTGGAACACATGAGGTTGAGAGATGACCTTAAAGGTTTATATAGAGAGGGACAAAGAAAAGATTTTTTTTTAAATCAGAATCCATTTTCTGGTGAGAGTCTAGAACTAGAGGGCACACAGTTAAGATGAGAAGGGAGAAATTTAAAGAGGATCTGATGGATGTTTTTCCACACACAGGTTGATGAATATTTGGAATGAGCTGCCAGAGGAGGTAGTGAAAACAGATACCATGACAACACTTAGAAAGGCACTGAGGCAGAGACTTGGAGTAACATAACATTTATAACAATTTACAGTATGGAAACAGGCCATATCGGCCCTTCTAGTCCGCTCCGATCTCTGTGAAACTCCACTAGTTCCACCTATCCACTCCCTTGCCCATAACCCTCCAACTCCCTCACATCCATGTACTCATCTAACTAGGATATAGTTTTAACACAAATGGGATCAGCAAAGATGACTCAGACAAGGCGGGGTGAAAGGGCCTGTTTCTACGCTGTACTTTTTATGATTCTGTGAAAGGCAGGAGCAATATCACTAGCTCTCCACTCAGCTCTGGATCACTGGGACTACAGTGATACGTACATCAGGCTACTCTTCATTGACTACTCAGTTTTTAACACCATCATACCCTCAGTACTGGTCAACAACCTCCTAAAACTGGACCTTTGTACAACCCTCTGCAACTGGATCCTTGACTTCCTCGTCCGTAGGAATTGGAAACCATGTCTCCTCCTCACTATCGATCGACACAGGCGCACCTCACTGCTCTACTCATGACTGCGTGGCCAGGCACAATTCAAATACCATCCACAAATTCGCCGATGACACTATGGTCATTGACAGAACCACAGACGGTAATGAGGGAGATAGATCAGCTAGTTGAGTGGTGCCAAAATGACAACCTTGTGTTCAATGTTAGCAAATCCAAGAAGCTAATTGCATGAGCCAGTGCTCATCAAGGGGTCAGGAGTGGGAAAGGTTAAGAGCTCCATATTCCTGGGTGTCAATATCTCAGAGGATCTGTCCTGGAGCCTCCATGTTGATGCATTCATGAAGAAGGCTCAGCAGTGGCTTTATTTTGAGAGGAGTTTGAGAAAAGTTTGGTACATCACCAAAGACTCTTGCAAATTTCTACAGGTGTACTGTGGAGAGCATTCTACATCGCTGGCTAGTATGGAGGTGCCATTGCACAGGACAAGATAAAACTAAAGAGTTGTGAACTTAGCCAATGTCATTACAGGCATCAATCTGAACTCCATCGAGAACATCTACAAGAGGCGGTGCCTTAAGAAAGCAGCCTGTTTTTTCAAGGACCCCCACCTCCTAGGCCATGCCCCCTTCATACCCTCGGGAAGGAGGTACAGGAGCCTGAAGATAAACATACAGCAACACATGAACAGCTTCTTCCCCTCTGCCATCAGATTTCTGAATGGACAATGACCACAGACAATGGCTCACTTACTTTCATTTTTGCTCAGTTATTTATTACAAATGAAATTTTATAGTATTATTTGCACTGAAATGCTGTTGCAAAGCTACGAATTCTACGACAATACATTTTGTTTCAGCATGGAGAGAGAGGAAGGCATGCAATGGAAGGAGGTCTGAAGGCAGAGCATTCACATTGGAACAAAATGGGGGAAAATTGGGTATTCAGCACAAAAATCTGCAAGTGCTGCGGTTGAGGGCAGTACATAGAAGAGCTGGAGAAACTCAACAGGTCACATGGGATTGATAGGAAGTAAAAATCCATAGGAAGTTGAAGGGCTCAGGTCCAAAACGTCGGTTGCCTTTTATTTCCTGTGGATCTACGTGACTTTCTGAAAAATCTGGCCTTAAATGTAAAGAGCAAAGTTAGGGAAAATCTGGAGCACTAGAGAGCACAATCATATCTCGGGTTTCAGATTTATTGTCAGAGTACATACATGACGTCACATACAATCTTCTCTTTCCTGCGGGCCAGGCAGAATTACCACTTACTGATAATTCAAATAAAAAATTGGACTCAATGTACACATGTAAACAAATAAAGAAATGTAAACAAAATATAATACAGAGAGTTTATTACTGAGGAGTCTGATGGTGGAGGGTAGCAGCTGTTCCTGAACCTGGTGGTGTGAGTCTTGTGGCACCTATATCTCTTTCCTGATGGTAGAAGTGAGAACAGAGAATGTGATGGGTGGTGTGGATTCTCAATGATTGCTGTTGCATTCTGACAGCAGTGTTCCCTGTTGATGTTCCTATTGATGGGTAGGGTTTTACCCTTGATGTCCTGGGCTGTGTTCACTAGCATTTGTAGGGCTTTATGCTCAGAGATTGACACATACCAGACAGTGATACAGCCAGCCAGCACACTTTCCACCATACATGTGTAGAAATTTGCCAGGGTTTCCCATGACATAACTCCTGAGGAAGTAGAGGCGGTGATGCTTTCTTCGCCATGACATTAGTCTGTTGGATCCATGAAAGATCCTCCAAGATTGTGACTCCCAAGAATTTAAATGTGCTCACCCTCTCAAACAGATGTTAGCTGAATCTCTTCAATCACACAATAATCTAGATTGAAAACTCATTCCAGAGTCCCAAGAACAAACATGAGCACTTGACTGCAACACAGAGAAAAATTTCACTCTTGGCAGCATTGGCTTCTGGTGAGCCCCATCTGCTTCTTCCTTACCACTTCACATGATACAATTCTGGAGCAGAGACACCAAATGACATGAAACAAATGATCTGGACAATTCATTTTCCTGTATGTTGGATCTTGCTGTGTATATTTGCTTCCTACATTTTAAAAATACTTCATGAGGTGCTTTGGGATTTCTTAAAATTACTCCTGATACATGCAAGTCCGTCTTTAAGACAAGAAAAGGAATGAGTCAAAAGGCTTGAAACTGGAGATTTGAAAACAAAAAAAAATGAAATGTAAATCAGCACAGATGAATTAAAAGAGATTGGAGAGGCCAGGGAAATTGGAATACGAGGGAGTTCAGAATTACTACTGTATCCATTCAAGAGTCTGATCTTGATTAGTCTGTTGCAGGGACCTTAATGCTGGTGTCAGATTTCTGAATGAGCACTGCCCTCTAGTGTAACAGATTATTTTGTTGCACATCAGACAGAAGGAAACATATATTTCTCCATATTTAATAATATATTTAATAATGAAATATATGTATAAGGAAATGGGTAATGTAGTTGTTAATAGAGAGTCCACACAAAAAAAAAAATCACCCAAGCACCTGAATTCTAAAGGTGAAGTGTGGCTGCATGGAAGGTCCCAGCTGGAGTCTGAAACTAGAAACTAGAGTACAGGAGTGAGATAGATAGATCAGCTAGTTGAGTGGTGTCACAACAGTAACTTTGCATTCAACATTATCAAAACCAAGGAGATGATTGTAGACTTCAGGAGGAAGTCAGCAGGGCACAAACCAGACCTCATCAAGAGGTCAGCAGTGGAGAGGTTCAAGAACTTCAAATTCCTGGGTGTCTATATCTCTGAGGATATATTATGAAGAAGGCTCGCCAGGAGCTGTACTTTGTGAGGAGTTTGAGGAGATTCGGTAGGTCACCGAAGATGCTTGAAAATTTCTACAGGTGTACCATGGAGACCATTAAGACTGGCTGTATCTGGTATGGAGGTGCCAATGCGCAGGACAGGGGGAAAAAAACTCCATGCCACCCAATTAACCTACATCCCTAGTACATTTCAAACGGTGGAAGGAAAGTGGAGCACCCAGGAAAAAAAACCAACTGTGACACAGGGAGAACGTACCAACTCCTTAGGACAGCACAGGATTTGAACCCGGTCCCAATCACAGGTGCTGTAAAGGCACTGCACTAACTGCTACACCAATCAAGCTGCCCCATTTCCTTCCTTGAAGGTAATGTCTCAAAGATACTGCAGGCTATGTGGTAAGGGCCCTCAATCCTCAATGATTCTATGAATAGGGAATAACTCGATAAAAATGTTCTCATAATATTGTCATAACATTCTATAGATATGACAAACTCTACTGTATTTCTAAAATTGGTGAGAGTTTCAGAACCTCTTTGCAATAGATGGTCAATAATTATTCAAATAGTTAAATTAGAAAGAGAGCACTTCCTTTGTATAACCTATAATTAGTGGAAGCTAATAAGTAGAAACTCTGACAACCCACAGGAAAGAGGATTTCAGGGTTGTATATAATGTCATGTGTGTACTTTGACAATAAATCTGAACTTTGAACTTATTACTCAAAGCCGTTTACAATGAAAATTCTTAGATTAGAAACACTATATTTGTTGCAATGCTAGAGTTTTCCCAGGGATGTATGTAATATACTGCACCCCAGGTTGCTGTGGAAAATGAGAAGAGATAACTGAGCAGTAGCTATGATCTTTGAATCCTCTTTGGCCACAGGGGAGGTGCCAGAAGATTGGAGAATGGCAAATGTGTTTCCCTTGTTTAAAAAAGGTAATGGGGAGAATCCTGGGACTTATAGACTGATGAGTCTTGCGTCAGTGATGTGCAAACTATTGGCGGATTCTTGAGGATAGGATTTATGAGCATTTGGAGAAGTACAGTCTACTCAAAGATGGTCAGCATGGCTTTGTGAAGGCAAGGTTGTGCCTCACAAGCCAAATTGAGTTTTTTGAGGAGGTAACAAAAGAAATCGATGAGCATAGGGTGGTAGATGTGGTCTACATGGATTTTAGCAAGGCATTTGTCAAGGTCCCCCACAAGAGACTCACCAGAAAGTCATGAGGCATGGAATCAGTGTGTGGATAAAAAAAAATGTCTTGCAGGAAGCATAGAGTAGAAGTGGAAGGCAAATATTCTGCCTGGAGGTTGGTGACTACTGGAGTACCACAAAGATATGTGGGACCCCCGCTCTTCGTGATTTTTAAAAATGACCTGGGTAGATTCAGAAGGATGGGTCATAAGTTTGCGGATGACACTAAGATTGAAGGACTTGTGGATGGAGCTGAAGGTTGTCAAAGATTAAAAGGGGATATAGACAGGATACAGAGTTGGGCAGAAAAGTGGCAAATAGAGTTCAATCTGGATAAGTACAGGGTGATGCATTTTGGAAGTACAAACCAGAAAGCTGAGTACAGGGTTAATTGTCAGTTGCAACTCTAGAGTAGTGTTGCTACTCTACAAATCTCTGATAAGACCACACTTAAAGTATTGTGTTCAAAAGAGATTTACCAGGATATTGCCTGGATTGGAAAACTAGTCTTTTAAGGAAAGGTTAGTAGAGCTTGGGTGTTTGTAATGACAAGCCGCTGTTCTGCGCAGAGCTCCAACAGGAGGCGCCCATTGTCGTTGCACTTGCCGACGCCATGCTTGCCCAGGATTCCTGGCCAGGTTTCTGAGTCTTTGCCGACACGAGCGTTGAAGTCGCCCAGGATGACAACCTTGTCGGCTGTAGGGGTGCGTTGGATGAGGTTGCGCAGGTCGGAAGAAAACTGAGGTCCTCCATCAGCCAGCTCCCCACCATGATTACCAGCCCCCCCACATCTCCATCGGGCACACAAAACTCAAAACGGTCAACCAGTTTACCTATCTCGGCTGCACCATTTCATCAGATGCAAGGATCGACAATGAGATAGACAACAGACTCGCCAAGGCAAATAGCGCCTTTGGAAGACTACACAAAAGAGTCTGGAAAAACAACCAACTGAAAAACCTCACAAAGATAAGCGTATACAGAGCCGTTGTCATACCCACACTCCTGTTCGGCTCCGAATCATGGGTCCTCTACCGGCACCACCTACGGCTCCTAGAACGCTTCCACCAGCGTTGTCTCCGCTCCATCCTCAACATCCATTGGAGCGCTTACATCCCTAACGTCGAAGTACTCGAGATGGCAGAGGTCGACAGCATCGAGTCCACGCTGCTGAAGATCCAGCTGCGCTGGATGGGTCACGTCTCCAGAATGGAGGACCATCGCCTTCCCAAGATCGTGTTATATGGCGAACTCTCCACTGGCCACCGTGACAGAGGTGCACCAAAGAAAAGGTACAAGGACTGCCTAAAGAAATCTCTTGGTGCCTGCCACATTGACCACCGCCAGTGGGCTGATATCGCCTCAAACCGTGCATCTTGGCGCCTCACAGTTTGGCGGGCAGCAACCTCCTTTGAAGAAGACCGCAGAGCCTACCTCACTGACAAAAGGCAGAGGAGGAAAAACCCAACACCCAACCCCAACCCACCAATTTTCCCCTGCAACCGCTGCAATCGTGTCTGCCTGTCCCGCATCGGACTTGTCAGCCACAAACGAGCCTGCAGCTGACGTGGACTTTTTACCCCCTCCATAAATCTTCGTCCGCAAAGCCAAGCCAAAGAAGAAGAAGAGTAGAGCTTGGACTTTTTTCTTTGGAACATAGAAGGATGAGAGATGATAGAGGTCTACAAGATTATGATGCATAGATAGGATAGACAGCCAGCACCTGTTTCCCAGGGTAGTAATAGCAAACACCAGAGGGCATATGTACAAAGTTTAGGGGAGACATCAGGGGTAAGTTTTTATGCAGAGAGTTATGGATGCCTGGAATGCCTTGCCGGGCATGGTGGTGAAAGTGGAGGCTGAAACATTTAAGAGACTCTTAGACAGGTACATGGATGAAATAAAAATCAAGGCTTACAGTGTAGGGTGGGTTTAGAACTTTTTTTAAGGAATATATGGGTTGGCACAACATTGAAGGCTAAAGGGCCTGTACTATGCTGTAGTGTTTTATGTTCTAGGACTCAGTTCCAGTGTTTATTTTTCTCTCTACTTCATTCATTTAGCTACCACTATATACTCCCCTTCAGACAAATGGCATTGAAAGGATATCACTTGGACAACCTTCAACTTCACACTATCATTGTATTCATCAGCCCTACTTTTCTCGGCAACTTAACCCATTCACTTATCCTTTTAGTTGGTAAAGAACATAGAATATAACCCTTCAGCCCAAAATGTTGTCCTGATCCATATATACCTACCAAAAAATAAACCCGACCAGGTTCTGGGGAAGCTGCATACCAATCAACACAATGTTCGCACCTCTAAAAAGCTGAAAGTCTACAGAGCCGTAGTCATCCCTTCTCTGCTAATATGGAGCTGAGACCTGAATTCTGCACAGATGTCACATCAAACAACTGGAGAATTTTCAGATGCGTACCCTCCATTCTATCCTTGGCATCCGTTAGCAAGACCATGACTCCAACCTGGAGGTCTTGGGTCACACGAAGTCCACCACCATTGAGTCCCTAATCATCAGAGCCCAGATGCGATGGGTGGGACACGTCATCAGAATGGATGACCACCGTAAACCCCGCCAGCTGTCCTATGGTGAACTAGAAGGAGACATCAAGGTCATCTACATAAGCACTATAAGGATATTGTAAGAGAAATCCGACGCCAAGTGAACCCTGTGCTATGAAACCTACAACAGTTCTGAAGAGCGGCGCTGCCAAAAACTGATGGAAAATCATGAACAGCGTCACAAAGCAGTAGCCACAGTTATTGCAATAACGGACTTCCAGTGCCCCCATTGTGCAAGGCTCCAAACTGGGGCTGTAGAGTCACCTTCATGTCCACAGATGAACTGCACAATATGTCTTCTTCCAATCAAAGGACAACTATAAACCTCATAACCCTTTATTGTTCTTTTATCCATGTGCCAACTCTCTTAAATTAGCCTATTGTTTCACCCTTCATTACCACACCTGGCAATACATTCCTAGCAGCCACAGCCCTGTTTTTAAAAAAAAACTTACCCTTGATGTCTCCCCAAACTTTTCTCTCTTCACTTTGTACAGATATCTTCTAGTGTTTACTACACCTGCCCTGGGAAAAAGGAGCTGACTGGCTACCTTATCCATGCCTTTCATAATCTTGTAGACTTCTATTAAGTCACTTCCCACCCTTCTTTGCTCCAAAGAGAGAAGCCCTAGCTCTGCTAACCTTGACTCATAAGATACATTTTCCAATCCAGGTAACATCCTGGTAAATCTCCTCTGCACCCTCTCCATAGATTCCACATCCTTCCTGAAATGAACACAATATTCTAAGTGTGGTCTCACCAAAAATGTATTGAGCTGTAGCATTACCTCACAACTCCTGAACTCAATCCCCCAATTAATAAAGCCCTGCATGCTATATAGGCCCTCTTAACTGTCCTATTAACGTGTGTGGCAACCTTAAAAGATCTATGTTTTTGGACTCCCAAAGCCTCTTTTTTCATCCGCCCTTTGGTGTTTTCTCATTTATCCAAATTGGCCCAAAACATTAACTGCTTCTTTCTCCATTGATTCTGCCTGACCTGCTGAGTAGGATCCAGTTAGCGTTTAAAAAGTAAATCTGTAGATGCCAGGGTTGAGTGCAGTACCTGTACACATAAATTATTAGAGACACCTATGGGGCATCCTTTGCATACTGCATGACCTTCTGAATTTCTCCAGCACTTTTGTGAATGGAGTCTGATCCAGCATTTGTTATTTTCTTTCAGCCTAATGTATGCTCTGGTTCTAAATTGAGCAGTGCAGAGTTGTTTTATGTCATTTTAAGAATGTTGAATTTTCCTTTGTTTTTGGGCTTTTTAGTCAAAATATTTGAAGCTTTCCCCTTGAAATATATTCTGATATGTGAAGAAGCCAGTTCCTCCAGTCTCAAAGGAGAGATATTTAATTGGTGGTCTACTCATTATAAGATACTGCATGGCAGAATTGGATGCATATGCAGTCTGGGAGAGGATCTGCTCTTTCTGTGATAAGATTTCATAAATCTACAGTATGTAAAAGAAACCAATGCGTAGTGTCTAACCGCAGATAATCCCTAGAAGGACTGAGCAGGAAGCTGATCATTTCCACAAGGAGTAAAGAAAAACAACCACTCTGGTTTGAACCTGCTCACCTTGCAATAGCCAGTAATGGGAGAGCAGAGCAGCACTCTCTAAACAGGATAATGTGGGGGATGTAAAGGGAAAACAAGAAAGTTTTAAAAGTGATAATATTCCAAGAACCAATTTATGTGAAGAATCCTTGAACATAAAGTATTTTTTTTTAATCATGGTATTATGACTAGGTGTGGAATTATCAGTTATACTTAATTATGCTCTTGATTTTAAGCAACTAATTTTCCATGTAAATAATTTGTTGGAGGCACCAGCTTTTGGAAATTTTTGAATTTGCATTTTATTTGTTCAATTAGTTTTCAACATGTGCCAGAATGAAAGCAAGGAAAGGGATAACCAATAGTTTTATAAATGTTACATTTTCCAGAAATAGATGTTTATTTGACAAATTGTAGTAAAGTCAAATGTTCAAACCCCATGAAACCAGCATATTTAAATTTAACCAATAAATGTAAGTACTGATGTATCATTTCCCATTTTTGTTTTCTGCCTCTACATTTCACAAATGGAATGCAAAGTCATGAGACAATCCATCTCCATTCACATTCTCATACCACCAAAAGAACAAGTTTTCCTATTTGGCCCTTCATATGGCTATTGTTGGCTTTTAAAGAATTGATTTTTTTTTAGTTTATTGAATTGAAAACTGGCTGGTTCCAATATTCTATGCACTTACCACCTTGTTTTTCCAATTGGTAGAGGTCACAAGTTTGTGGTGTGCTGCTTGGCCAGAGTAGATCTCATAGATGCTAGACTCTGCAGTTGAAGTGCAGTAGTTGTATACTGTAGGTACTGGATGGCATTCAGATAGGTGTGCATTGTTGGAGCTGCAAATGGAAAGCATTCCATCACTCACTTGCCTTGTAGAGTCAGATGAGGAATCATTCACTACATGATGCTCAGCTCTTGAACAGTCTCAAAGCCACAATGTTCATACAACTAATCCAGGTAACATTCTAGCCAACGGAGGTCATCTGCTGGGAAAATTAAAGAATAGTTTTTGCCACAGAATGCAATGCAAAAGTGGAAATTACTTTGAGCTACAAATGTAACTTGGTAATGGACCAAGATGATGATGGAGTTCTGGAGTTATAAAGCAAAATCATGCAAGATTTTGTTAAATATAACTGAAATTGTTGATTGTCTTGCATCTCTTTAATAATTTAAACTGAGGTTGACTGTTGACAAGAATGAATTTTGCTACCTTTACTGGTGAACTACAAGTCCTTTACTAGTCTCTGTGGGCCTACCTCGGCATTACATCTGATGATTGCTTGTGTCTTCCCATTTTATGGTAATCCTTAACTCTTTGCTGAAATCTGTATCTCTTTTAATTTCAGTATTCATTTGGCTTCATCATTTTCATTAAAATTGAATTGGGATCTTATATCCTCTGACTCCTCATTCACCATTCTCATGCAGCCAGCTTCAAAGAAAAAGGAAGTAAAACATGAAAAAGGTTTGCTTACACAGCATTTTCTTTCATCAGCCACAAAATTCACACTGAAGTACTGCCAGTGGTAAAATCTAAATAGTCCAAACAAAGCCAATTCAATATTTTTCCAACTTTCTTCTGATTGTATCCCTCAGTTATAATTCACAGTTCAACTGATCAATTAATTCCCTTCTTCATGTTTCCACTGGGCAAAGTATTTGCCTAAATGTAAAGAAAGCATCCTCAAATGAGGTGCATCTTAATTTATTATTCAGTATTTGTCCTTTTGTTAATATTGAAGTTGTTTCTTCTCAAGTTTTCTAAATAACCCTTGTTCATTTGTGCACATATATTGGCTGCTGCCCCACAGACCAGCTCTTACAACACAACCACTGCTTTTCATCCACTAACATCCCTTCCTTTATAAGTTTCCTGCCAGTGCCTAGTCAACTTCAAGGTTATCTCTGAAGAAAGCACAAAAGATTCCTCTCCCCTAAAAAAAATCCTGATACATTTGCCCAACCAGCTGCACTGCTCAGATGTGGCAAACCCTGCAGTCATGGCCACAAAGGCCAAGTCACTCCTCATGGTGTTATTTCAAAACTTCGAGTGAAGTTACAGTGTTCTTCAAAAGCACACCTGGTTTGTCAAAGTGAAAGTCAAACTGTTGCTGAACACATGCTTAAGGATTCAAATCAAATCTTTAGCTAAGATTTAAACAAACAGGCATCACAAATTGACATTTATGAACAAAAGGTTATGTCTGTGGGGAAAATGAGATTTTTTTCTGCTAGTGATGGTAAAATTAGGTGCATGGACAATGAATTTTTTATCAATTATTACCATATTACAAATATTTCGATTCCAAACTTGACTTGGATAGTAATATGGTGTGTATCTACAGTGTTAATTCAAGTAACTCAATTCAAAGCCCTCCATTTGTTCAGAAGTTGGAAATAAAAACCTGTTGTGTTTTATATTTAAAAAATTACACTTAGTGAACTAGATGAATTGATACCTTCACGTTTTAGGAATGAAATCTGTTATCTTTATCTAGTTACTCAAACCACAGATTAGTGGAACTTAACTGAAATGGAACAGCAAGCCACTAACTGCGAAACTCAACATATCATATAGCATCTATAGCAGGGGTTCCCAACCTTTTTGTTCCTCCATACCCCTTGGGCATTTTTATAGGTTCCTGTGTCCCCCAAAAAATTAAGGATTAAAAAAACACGACATTGTGCAATTTGACTGCAGATTACAGTAGTGGTTATTCTCTCAGACCCAATGTGCCCCCTGAAAAGTGCAAATGTACCACTGGGGGTACATGGACCCCAGGTTGGGAACCCCTGATCTATAGGAAGTAAAAGGCCATCGACACTTGTGCCTGAGTCCTTCTTCAAGAGAGCTAAAAATCTAGTAGATGCTAGAATAAAAAGATTTGGGGGGAGAGGTTGGGGAAAGAACAAAGATTAACCGGTAAGGCACAATAGTCTGTGGGTCTGGGTGATCACATGGTTGCAGAGCTTGAAAACAGTGAGGATAACAATGTAGAGCAGTGAGAGAGACTGTTCACAGCCATTAACTCGTGGCAACTTTGTCAGTCCCAAGGATTCGTAAGTAGCAAAAGACTACAATTTTTGGTTCCACCTCAGATGAGTTGCTGATTTTCTAATAACCTCGCTGGTTCTAATGACTGCTCATATACAATGACAATTTCTATCTATACAACTTGCTTTAACGTTGTGAAGCACGTCAAGGCATAACCTTAACCTTGGAAAAAGGACATCGGAGGAAATTTCAGAACCCAGAGATTTGCAGCTGAAAGCAAGACGCTCAAAAGGAGTGATTATATTTAGAGATGGCCAAAAAGCTATAGCTGAAAAAGCAGGTACATCCTGAAGCATTCCAGGTCAAGAGGTTAAAAGGGGAGAGGGGAAACCATAAAGGGATTTGCCAACAACAAGATTTAAAAAAATTTTTTTAGTGCTAACCTAATGCTTCTGAAACCTACCTTCCCAAAGTTCATAAATTCAAACATGTCGGCACTTTTCCACGAGCCTTTATGGATAATAAAAGTCTGGAATTTTGCTGCTTCAAAATGCTGCTCAGCATAGTTCCAACTTGCTCACATCATACCCGACTCCACACTCAACTGTCATGGGGTTTCAGCAAAGCTGATGTTCACAAAACTTGCAATTCTACTTAGCAGTACATACCCATTATGAGAACTCAAATCCTCAATTTGCAAATAATGTGGAAAATATGTTAAATAATTCAAAACAATGGATGTTAAGCAAAAGATTGAACACAATATCTGCTTTGGCATAATGCTATTTTTAAATCAATAAATGATGATTTGACCTTGCGCTTAGATTAATGAAATTATTAGTTCCCTTCTCACCTGGAATGCATAAATCAACCAAAATAACTTTTTGTTAGTGACGTCAGATCTCAGATCATCATGACTACGTTAAGTTTCTTTGTGCTCAGAGAGCCAGTATTTAAAAACTATCTGGATTCCCCTGCACTGGGTGAATAGCCACTTGAAAGGTTTCATGGGGAGCTCTCAGCCTTACTGGAAAGCCTGCCAGTGCAAAAATCCTCCTTCCTGAGCTGATCTCCTTGAGCCAAAGGTCCAAGTCTCAAGGATCAACAGCAGATTGAGTAATGAATCTCCCTGATCTTTCTTGATGTCACAGGGTAGCTAAGCTGCAAGGGAATGGAGTAGTTGGCCTTGGGCATGGTCTAATGAAGGCAGTGATTATAAACATGTTAACGGTATGCCATTATTGATAATCCTGATTTAGAAATTTACACATCCTCGTGAAAATAAATGCTTAAACATATTTTCCATTGGAAATTATTAAAAAGTAATTTCTGTGAAGCCAATTTCTGGAAACTGTAAACATCCTTCATATTGAAATACTCTCAAGTTTTATCAACATGGTAAAGTGGAAAGATAATCTTTTAACAATAAATGAAATGACACACATGGTACAACTATGTTCTTTTAACATTCACATTCACACTTTTAATATCATGAAAATTTATTCAGACATGGCTTGTGTGTATTTAATGTACATCTTTTACAGAATGCTTTTTTTACAACATCCGTTTCCAAATAGCTGAATAGCAAGATACGGTAACAAATTGCCAAAGACATTTTAAATAGAAATCTTTATTTACAACATTAACATTGAGGCAAATAAATCAGTAACGCAATATCTGCTAACCATTTTACCTTTATTCTGTGGAGCCATCTTAAAATGAATTTTCTTTCATACCTTGCTTTGCTCGCAATGTAACATGGGGATAGACAGCAACGTGAGAAATCTTGAGAATGCTCAATTTAATCCTCACTACTCTTTACTACTATCCTTTCCAGATGGCCCTTTCTTTACCTACATGATAAATTTGTCAATTTCATAATTATGATACAGAAAAACAAAATAGGCCAAAGCAAAAAGGAAAAAAAAAGTGACTCATTATAATACTTGCATTTAATTATTTCTTATTTAAATAATAAATAGTTTGCTCCACTGGATAAACCTATACATTAACTATATTAATGTACAATTTGGTGTTATCAGTTAAGAAATAGGCTTGAATACACAATCTCAATTTCTAAGCCATAAGCAATCTAGAAATGAAAAAAATTAAAATTGAATAATCACACACGTTTTACTAGAAATCCCGAATCTCCAAGAGCACCAGTTTAAGATCGCACATAATAATTGTACAGGAATTTAAAACTGTAATTTTTAGCATTAAAAATATAACTCCTTTTTATTCACAGTGCTCCAAACTCATTCTGTGATGTGAAGTAACATTTGGGAAAAATGGTCACTTACTGTCAGTAAGGGTGAAATCAATGTGGTGGTCTGAAAATATGCAGCCCAACCCATTCAATTTTCAAAATGAGTTGTTGATATTACTGAAAGTCAGTATTCAGCCTGAAAGGACAACACCGATTTGTAAACAGGTCACTGAAGTTTCACTTGGAATAAAATCTGAGTCATTTAACATTAACTAATCAAGATACATTATCCTCACAAAATATGCCTTCCTGCATTCCCTTCCTTCTTGCTGCCATTAGATTTATGCTGGAGCATTGTTCACAAGCAACAGGTACCTGATCCAAGCAGCTATTATTCATCATAACCCTCAAGAGTTTGCTTCATCAGAGATATGGATAATCTTGTCCCTGTGCTTCCTCGATACCTACTGATGTACAAATCTTAAACAGTAAGGGGAGTAAAACTCCAAGCCAGTTTGCTCCTCCCAAGAGTTGATTAGGACAATGGAAGAGCCTTGGTCGCCTTCCACTCCTTTATAAAAAAGGGATTAGAACATGGAGCAACTCTGACCTATGTGGCTCAACTGCTATCAGGCTGAACTCTCTGAGTTATCAAGGAAATCAAGGTTCTTAACTGAGGATGATCAAGTCCCTCCTTAAATCAAATATAGGGATAGCTTTTGCACACTTTGGGAACAGCAATAACTTCCATACTTTGAAGGAGTAATCATGTTTTATGAGGAATTGGCGCATTGATCTTTATAAGTATCTCTTGCTAGAACAAAATATTAAGATGAAACAATCAGCAGTTTAATTCAAGTTTAAAAAACAATCACATTTTGCCTTGTGTATTTTTTTAAGCTTGGAAAGAAAAATGCAAAAATCTTGCATTCTCTAAATTGTGTAAAAGAACTACTTTTGTAAATTGGAAATGTTAAACAACACAAGAAATGTAAGATCCAAGTGATGATTTAACACATGCCATACACTTTAAACTTGTACCGGAAGAATCAATCTTTGAATTAGCTCCAATACAGCATTGTGTTGAGAATAAAATGCCTGAGTGCTCAAGATAGCAGGTCACCATTGGGCATGCTTAGTCTCCAAGGAATGTTCATTTAACGGGTTGCAGTTTAGGACCTCAGCACTTAAACTAGAAATCCTGTCTTACCTCTGCTGTATCTAATATTTTAGTAGGGAGGTTCTGGAAATCAGCTGTATCAACATGCCTACTTCTTGTAAGGAAACTAATTCACTTCCCTACCAAGGTGAGAGAGTTTTAAAATCTGTGAACAATAATAGATCTACATTAATTGATTCTATTCTTAATGGAATTCTTCCCTGAATATAAAATTAGCATTTTCAATATCTATTTCCTTGAGACACAAGAAATGGAACTGAAAATAATGAACCATTTATTTTTCCAAATATTTCCCACACGAATCTGCTACTGCATCCCAGCCAGACCCCTCCTGATGTTGTTATTGGGTTACCAGACTCCACACAACAGGTTACTTTAGCTGGTTATTTTTTTTTAAATATAAATCGGTCTAGATTTACAGCAAACCTGAGAATTTTCACTTCACCACTGATTCCTCTTTAACAACGAAGCCTGAAAAAGTAATTTTTCAATTTTGAATTGCCGGTGTACAAATCAAACAATTTTAACACTACTTACATTATTTAAGAACTAATTCTCAATATCCAGGAGAGTGGAAGCAACAGTCACTCAGGCATTTTTCTGCTGGACAGACAAATGTGGGGTACCTATTGCTCCACTCCATCTATGTTTGACTTCAGACAGTCAGATTATATTTTGGCTCATTTGCACCCCACATGGAGCACCAATCTCTACTAAATATTGACCTTGGATGTAATTAGCTGTTGAAGGAGGCTAATGCAAATCCTACACACAGCTTCCTGGTTTAAGAAGAGGCCGAGAGGATTTCTTAAAAGTCAGAGTCAAGCAGCAGGGAACAGGCCTTCCAGCTTACAACATCCATGCTATGGCAAACACACCTTCACGGGTCCAATATTTCCATTCGTATCTCCATAAATGACCCCTCCCTTCCCAAACCAAAGTTTTCCTCTAACTCACCTGGCACCACGGCAATTCACACCAGCCAATTAAACTACCAAACAGTACATCTTTGGAATGTGGGAGGAAACCGGAGCACCTCGAGAAACCCACACGGACACAGGAAGAATACAGACAGGACCCAAAGCCAAGACTGAATCTGGGTCACCGTACCACTGTGTCACCCCAAACCAAACAAAATCAGGTGCATTTGATCCATGTTCTCCCAATGAAGCAGACATGCTTTTAAATTCAGACATCAGTAATTTATCCAAAAATGAATATTAAATGCTGTGTTTTTCCTGTGTATGGGGTTATACAAAAACAACCCTCCATTGAATAGTTGTGGAATGTATCAGCTGCTGTTGAAAGCAACAAGTCATTTTAAAAAAATCTGTTAAGAGATCAATATGATCAGAAGAGGCCTCTGGCCATTAACTGCACAAAACATATTACTTCAACCAAAGTTGGTGCAATTTGTAAGCATGTTCAATTTGTGATATTCATAAATGCTGTCAGGAACCAGCATTTTGTCTCAGTCTCCACGCAAACATTAATTGTGGGTGAATTGTTGCATAGATATCCTTACTAACTGAATATTTAAGATAAAACCATTAGGTAAAAGTATCCATTTATAATCCAGCATCTGCAGTCTCTTGTATATTCATTAACAAAGTCTCTATTTAGGGAAGCAAGTTTCTTATTGACAGTGGCATATCCATGATTTTGTGTGCTTTCCTGCACAATTTACTTCTTTATGTAGTAGCAGATCTATCCATCTTGGGAAACATTAAGTTGCTGCACATCAAACAAAAGAAAAATGGAAGGGAAAGCAAAGTCTTATTAGCTGAGGCAAAGGTGCGCAGAATAATTCCACCGTATGTTATCTTTAAAATTATTTGCCAGTGTTACATTTATAGTTTGATATATTTAATTCACCTGCAAATATTGTCTAAGTTTCTATCAGAAAAACTCCCACTGCAAACAATGAATTTTGTCTTTGATTAAACATTCTGAAATCAGTAGCATTTACTGTTTAACACAGTAATTTCCAGATGAATGAGCTGAAGGCAGATGCAATCCAGAGTAGCAGAACCCGCAAAAAGCAAACAACATTTAATCTTGCTCACTGTACTGCCCATGGAATTGCACATTGTTTAGTTCTGTCACTCATTCATAATGGAGTTTGCGTATTCAGAATTACACAAAATCAGTAAGTTACACTGCACAACAGCATAAATTGCTGTTTGAGGCAGTCACCTGCAGCCTGACATCAGAATTCAATCGCATTTTAAGGATGAAAATTATCTTCCATCTCCCTGATTTTGCAAAAGTAGAGGACTACCAAAGTCTCCTCTTCACCATTGACCCTCACATGATCCATCACACGGGAATCAAAAATTAACTATTCAACAACTTACAGGTATTTCACTCACTTCCTCTCAGAGGTGAAGGTGGTCAAGTGGCATGATGGGCAAATCTACACACAAATTAAGATTGGAACCAAATGAGAAATAAATTATTCTCCAAATTTTTAATCAGTTGCTATTTAGTTAATCTTAACCACAATTAAAGTTCAAGATTAATACAGTTGTACATTTCAGAAGCACCCTTTCTAAGTGAAATTTGTGAGGGTGGGTGTCAGGACCTGTGCCCGAGGTGGGGGTGGGGGGGGGGGGGGGGAACGACGACAAGAGAAATAAATTCAATTTTTATAAAAATGAAAACTACACAGTGACATGGGAAAATCTAAACATTGTGCACATTCGTACAAATTAATTCCATTGTCAAGGCCAGGCGCAAACAGGACTGACAACCTGAAATTATGCTAAAAGGCAAGTGAACAGAAATAAGTCCATCAAATAATTAGCCTCACCAATGCTGTGCAAACAAAAAGAAATCCGTAAATGTGACCTATAAAAGTGTATATATAATATAATATTGTATTCATTATTTACATGATATATTCACAGGAGCCAGGTTTCAGGTGTTTTATGCTGCAGTACCTTGCTTAGAGTCAACAGCACACACCTTGTATTGCTCCCATTTGAAATTTTTATCTGCAATATTTTAAAATGAAGATTATTATTGCTAGGCATTGCATATGCAGATTTAAAAAGTTGGATGTTGGGATACATACAGTTGTGAACTTTGAAATACCAATGGAATATTTAGTACAAAGATGATCCAGAAAATGAAAACATGGATGTGCCAATGTGCAGCTATGGCTACACTGATCACAAGAACAGTGAACCTTGACTACTTCAATCTTCTCTAAAGTGCATCCCCAAGCACACTGTTCTCTGCTGTCACTTGGCAATTGTTCCTCCCAAGTGTTCATAACTGTATAAGAACCACATTGCGAGTGACATTTCACAATACTATCAGGAAAGAAAAACATGGCTAGATACTTCAGTAAAAGTAGATGCAAGATTTGGCAAGCAAGGATGACATGAAAGGTCAATTAAAAACCAAAGCAAATCTTAAACAATTTTGAGATTTTGATCCAGCTCTGTATGGTTGACGAGAGTCTGCATTTTGATAAAACATCTAATAAAAACAGAGAAATAGTTCTCCCTTCTTAAGAAATGAACACCTCAACCGGCTGGCACAGTTGTTCTGGTTGGGCTGCACTAAACACTAGCAGCACACAAGATGGCGTTGTTTCCTTCTTTGTGCAAATGTCTGCTGTAGATCCTTAGTGCACTGATTTCACAAGCCACGTGAACCCAGATTAACCTTTTGGATTGATAATCAGCCATCCTGAGTTGTCAGCAATATTTCTGTTCATGAAAACAAAATGATAAGGAAAATTAATTAAAACCAATGAATCAGGTTTTGGCCCCTTCAAGAAGAAAATAAACAAGCAATTCAATTAAACATATAGTTTGTTAGTGCTTTGAAGGAAAGTCAGTGATGGCAAAGCGAACCTATTTTTTTTTCTAGTGATACGCACCAAAACTAAAAGTTCAGATACAGAACAAGGTTTCCTTCACTTAACTCCTATAACTTTTTGGGCACATAGCATAACTTCTTAGCATTCTTTTAAAAAAAATAGCATGAACTTGCAGGGACAAAAATGAAATAGCTGTGACCCTTGCAGCCTTATTAGAGACACAAAGGACACAGCAAACAAGGTTTTAAAAAAAACCACTAAATTACCATCACTGCTACAACTATCCCTATAAATACTCAGAAGTTTGTGGCTGAATGAGCTCATTGTATTAATGTCAATTCTGCTCTGGCCAGTCTGCTTAAATGAATCTGCCCTCCTTTGTGACAAGTAACTACTTATTTGATATACTCCATGTATGAGACAATTTTTTTGTTTCTGAACAAATAACAAAATTACCTCAGTAGCATTTATTGGATCTTCTGTGAAAGCTTTAATTTTTAATCAAGACATGGAGGACTCAATCTTACTGAAAAATATAAATAATGACCCTCATGAGCAGCCATAATAGTGTAAGCTTGTCCTTTGATGTGGGACCCATGTGGAACTGATTGATTTAGCTATTTACCTCCCAATCCTCAAGCCTTTATCCAGCAAGGATCGTGTCCCGACCACCACTATATTAAAACTAAGTCCTGACTTGCACCATGAGTTACTGATTTCCATATTTTAATACCAAGGTCACACATATTTGTATGACAGCAGATTCTCTTTAGCAGCACCTCTTCAGTGCAATGTCTCATGCCTGTCCCGCATCGGACTTGTCAGCCAAAAACGAGCCTGCAGCTGACGTGGACTTTTACCCCCTCCATAAATCTTCGTCCGCGAAGCCAAGCCAAAGAAGGAATAACCTGTTCACTAATTTGGCTCCCACAATAAATGAACAAGAGCAGAGTGGGCATGTGTTCCCTGAATACCTAAAATAAATTATTTAATTTAAACATAAATAAATTCTAAGTGGCTTAACAAGCTAGATGCTGAAAGACTGAGCCTTGTATCCAGAGAGTTTAGAAGGCAGGTATGGCATTGGCTATTTTGGAGCAAATGTTCCTTCGACAAAGCTTGGCAAATCTTCAGAATTCTCTACACTGGCAGGCTCCAAATATTTCATCAAAGGTACGGTAAAGTGTGATTGACAGACTTCTGGGCATCAAAAGAAATAGGGAAAAAAGAAAGTGGATGATAAACAAGTTCAATCGTATACTTAATAAACACCGCAGCAGACTCACCTTCCTATTTCTAGAGGTCTACACTTTAAAATTATTGGTTAACTGTAAAACAATTTTGGGCAGAAAAAGATTGTAAAATATTATAAATAATTTTATTAAATTAAAATTCCTACCTGTTCTGGACCCAAGCTTGATATCCCTGACACAGACATTGGAGCCATACCCATTTGCCCTGGCATCTGACCCATATTGTTGCCACTAGCATTTACTGGCATGTTGTTGTTCATATTCATCAGATTGTTGTACGTGTTGGCATTTGTCTGTTGCCCAAATTGTTGTGGAGATTGTTGTGGAAAAGCACTGCAAAAATAGAGACAAGATAAACTAATTTACATCTATTCAGTGCCACCCAACCAGAGTCAACCATTACAGAGGAATGAAGTCTGCATGAACCATCTGAGATTCAGGTGTGCAGTGGCATTTCAGGTTTTGGCCATATTTCTTAAACAATATGAGCCCAACCTCTTCCCATCACAATTTCCAGAAATTTCGCCATGAAGTATGTCAGAAAACTCTTGCAGCTATTATCAACTTTTATGTAGAGAAAAAATGTTGATGTTTGTTTTTCATAGCTCACTGATTTAAGCTAAGTGGAAAAGGTTGTTTTAGCTTTCACACTAGAAATGTGCTTTCTCTATAGCTTTTGCATTGGTGCAAATGGTTTTTATTTCGACACATTCAAAACCTGAAGTGGACATTTGGAGCTGGGAGTTAACCTCACTCTGGAAACAAAGTAATCCAAAACCTAGAGGAATAGCCCTGTGTTGCTCCAACTTGATGGTTATCAAACTACTGCTTCAGTTTAGTATCAAAAGAGAATGCAAGAGCATCTTGGGAGGTCTTAGGGCTTCATGGTGTGTTTTTTTTAAATCATTAATTATGCTTTTATGGAATTCATGGCTGCTATCCACACAGACAGAACATTTAAGATTTTGTCACATACTCACAAAGTTCTCTCTCTGACAGATATATTGCCAGTCCAGGCAACCAATTAACAAATATTAAACTCATAATGTGAACCAAATCCAAATTGAGTCCCTTCTCTGAACCTCAAACAATGCTAGCACTCCAAATAGTTTGTGCAATAACCAATGTAACAGCTCTAAATAGCTTACCTATTTCCACCCATACTTCCTGTGGACCAACTTTTCATGTCAGTGGTTGTTTGATAGACAGAAGCAGCCTGAGGGTGTTGCATCATGGGATTCTGTGAAGGTCCCATTCTTGACATGAGTGCATTATGAGGGCTGGGAGCCCTGCCAAAAGCTGGATCAGTCTGCTGATTCATCCCTGTGTAGAGAAAATGAGTTAGTCCAGTTCCTGAAACACAAAACCAGTCCATTCACATTGTGAAAGCCAGAATCTGCCAATAAAAAAAAAACCCTTTGCCATCAAAGGCAATGATGTGTCACTGTAATTCCCATTATCAACATTATCTGCTGCTTGGTGAAAATTTGTGCTGATATGAAGTAGAGAATTTTCATTATTGTAATTTTTTCACATTTGGACACTTACTGGACAGACAATATCTCCGTGGTACTGACTGCATGGAGGTTTTTTCTTGTCTGATACAGTGGGCATCAACAGAGTGGTAGAGTGTGTCCAGGGGCAGAGATCACCAAGCAGCAGATACATGTTGATAATTGGAATTATTAAAGGAGAGGTGAAGAGCAGATCAAACTAAATTAGGGAGGGTATCCAGTGGGTGAAATGTGTTGGTAGTAAGTGGTTGGGCCGGGAAAGGGCGAGGAAATAAAGGAAAGGAAGAACAATCAGGAGGGTTAAAGTTGGATCTGTTCGAGAGTGACACAGTAAGTCATGGGTACCTGAAATTAGAAAATTCAGTGTTCGTACCATTGGCTTGAAATTACCTAGGCAGAATATGAGGTGTTATTTATTGCACTGGGCCTCACCCTGGGAGTGGAAAAGGCCACAAATGGACAAGATGGTGTAAAACTGAGAATGGGAGTTAAATGGCAAGCAGTTGTGAGCTCAGGGAGGTCATTACGGACTGAGTAACTGCAAACCAGTTGCCAAGACAGTACTTAGTCTCACTGATGTAGAAGAGGTTTCATCAGGTGTACCAACTGCAGCGGGGAAGGTTAAAGGTCATATACGTGAACCTTTGCCTCACCTGGAAGGGCTGTTTAGATACATGGATGGTGGTGGTGTAGGGACAAGTGATGAATCATCTGTGTTGTAGGGGAATGTGTGCCAAGAGTGGATGGAGAAGGATGAGCTGACCAGCGTGTAACAAAGAGAGTGGTCCCTACAGAAGGTGAAAAGGGGAAGATTTGGCTCATGGTGGATCCTGTTGCAACTGGCAGAAATTACGAAGGATGATTTGCTGAGGTGAAGTAGGGTGAAAGGTTAAAACTATACCTGTTCTGTTTGGAAGGGCGGAGAATAAGAACAGAAGACAGGGAAATAGAGGAAATGCAAGAGGGGGCGCCATCAACCACAAAAGAAGGGAAGCCATGCTTCCTAAAAAGGGCAGACATTTCACATATCCTCTAATGGAAGGACTCATCTTGAGTAGGATGCAGGTTTCTCTTCAGCCCATACGAGCAGGCAAACAAACTGGAAAAAGATTGAATAATCTTCAATAACAAGGATGCCAATACATCTTTCAAAGTTTGGAGATGCTGATATACTTGCACTATTCCACTTGCATTGCTGAGTGTTTTACAACCAGGAGCCTGCAAGTTCACACAAAATGAATTTTGTGATTTGTTCATGACAATAAATTCTGAATCTGATACAACTCAATTATTGGTGCTTTTTCTTGCCCAAGTGGCTCAGAAAAATATTTTACTTTGGGTATTCCTCAAAATGAGATCCTGAAACTAAATACTATGAAGTTCCTATTATTTTCTCTCAGACATACAAGAGGTAGTAATGAGGGAAAATAAATGAAGAATGGAGTAATGATCTCTTAAGGTTGCAACACAGTTTTTTTAAAATACAGAGTTGTGGGTGCCTCGAAAGCCATGTCAGGGCTGGTGGTAGAGGCTGGAACAATAGGGGTTTCATGAAGAGACTCTCAGACAGGCACATGGATGAAAAAAAATAGAAGGTCATGAGATAGGGAGGGATTTTTTCGGTAGTGTGATGAAATTGTGTTATTAATCTTTAGATATTATATATAGTTTTAGTAGTTATTTTGTGGGTTTTGAAACAGGGACACACAGAACCCATATTGAAAGTCGAAAAGTCTGCTGGACCATTGTTGGCAAAAGCTGTATAAACATGCCATGGAATCAAAAAAATGGTTAATTGAAAACTAAAGTCACTTGTGTACACAAAAAGGACTGCTGGTCAAACAACAGGCCATCTGTTTGATTATTCATGTTCTTAGAATTGAAACCTCACACAAAACAGCCACTTAATTCTGGGTATAAGTAGACAGAGAAGAAGTAACTTCAAAGTTATAGCAATGAGGTTGTGTCATGTGATGAGTAATTTTCAGCGAACATATTATTGCAACAGAGACATTTTGAAAGTAGAAGATGCTTGACCATCCTGTAAGTCACACAGGATTGAAATGCAGTAACCATCCTTTGGATAAGGAAGGCTGGTTGTGTTCTCCTTATGAAAAGGAGGAACACTGAAAAATGGTTTTGAAGGATTTAGCCATTTCAGGTGTCTCTCTGAAAAGAGGACAAATTCATCATGGCCACTTCATGAAACCCTTGCCTGGGTTTGTGAAATCATCTTGGAAGTAAAACAAGTTCTGAAATTTCCATGCATGAGAGGAAATTCATTCACTTGAAGAAACAATTCTTTGAAAACAACTCTGCAAGAAATGTGTATGTTTTGGGAAGTCCGATGCCTCACATTTACTCCATAATTGCCTTTGAACAATAATTTAAAGAATCTGAACTTTAAAATCATCTCTTCAGAATTAAGTTTAAACTGCAATGGTTTGGGTTTTACCACACACATATACACACACTCTCTCTCTCTCTCACTCACATTATTTTACATTTGCACGTAGTGGGGTTAAGTTTAGAGTTAAGTAAGAAGTGTTATGTTATTAACGAAAATTATTGTTTTAAAGGTACCATCGTCTTGGTGAATTTCCATTGCTGCTGGTCTAGTGCGTAAACAGGTAGGTATACAGTATATGGGTTGGCACAATATCGTGGGCTGCAGAGCTTGTACTGTCCTGTGTAATGTACTATGCTCTATCATAATTATTTAAGGAAATGACGGCAAGGTGATAAAGTTTAAAAATGCACAACTAAAATTGTGAATTTGTCAATTGCCAACAGAATTGAGCTGAAACCAGGAGTTCCAGTCCAAACTCCCATCATTCAGGCAGACAGATAGAAGTCTAATGAAGGTTGGGACTGTGAGAGAGATGGCAGGGCATCCAACAATCAGCCTGCCATCAGACTCAACAGAACTATTAGAATCCAAGACTCCACTGATTTCAGTGGAGATTCTTGGCTGTAGAATGTTAAATATAGATGCTTAATTGCATTTTCTTTTTTTGTTTAACATTTTTAGTAATTTTAAAAATATTTTAGTGAGCATATTTAAATAAAACATTGTAAATTATTTATATTATATACATTTTGATCATGGATTTCATCCATTTCCAATAACAAGCATTTTAAAACGGTCTGAAGACCAAAAGTCTTTCAGCTTTGATAGGAAGCACAAGTCCCAAATTTAACCAATGGCCCTGGGTCCTCAGCACAGTTCCACTTGAAGCTGACACTGTGTCTAGACAGATAATGACATGAGCCTTCTGCATCCTGCCCAGCTGGCTGTAGTGGTCAGGTAGTGCTGGCAGGACTGTTACCTCTAAGATGTGCGCTTTACCACCGCACGTTTTGCAACCAGCGCACAAAGGGAATTAATGTGCCCACATAATTTCTGCATTTCGGAACCAAGTAGTTCATAGAATAAAATCTTAACTAAATACATTACTTTGTAGAATACAATCATACTTGTGTGATATTAAAACATACCAATACAGTTTTATTAGCCATGAGAGGTAGGCTGTGCCAAAATGATCTTGAAACAGTTTCAAGTTTACATTTGCACAAATATTCAGTGCACACATACTTTTCTCACACAAAAACATTTCCACAACAGTTTTTTTGCATACACTGACAACTAAAAAGTAGAGGATTGGTTAAGGACAATAAATTGGTCATGAACAAAGCATAGACTAGCTTCAGAAACAACTTAAGCAATAAAATGTCTTGAGCTGCATCACAGAAATATGACTATTACATTAAATGATGAAGCCCTCTTTCTGTGCTGTATGTGACTTTTCAGGCCTAGACAACAGAAACCACACAAAATATATCAAATCAAACTGGGTAGACTTGGGTGGCCAGAAATGAAGATGCAGAGCTCTTGGAGAATTGAATCTGGGTAAAGTGAGGTTTTAAGAAAGAATAAAGAAATTCTGACAACTTTATGAGAGACATATAAAACGTCAGATTTGTTGGATATCTGAACAAGTCAGAGAGCATCTATGAAGTGTGAAAAAGAGAAATGTTTCAGGTCAATAGCCTATCATCAGAATTAGGTCAGAGGAAAAAACAGATTGAAAATCCAGCCAAAGGCTTAGTTGGGGTGGGGACAGAAAGGCATAGGAAGGACTTTGTTTGGAGATAAAATTAAGTGACAAATGAATTGATGATGCTGTACGTGGAAAATAGTTACTCAAAACAACCAAAGGAATGCTGAAAATGCTCATGGTTTGAGCTACAAAGAAAGGCTACTTCAAAGATAGCTAAGTAAGAGAGGTTGGATCAAGTACAATTTAATACAAAATTAGTGAACTTTATACCATAATTTGCAGGGTAAGTGAATTGCTGTGGCGATGCTGGAGTTATCGGTGGACCACCCATGGGAGCTTCCATGCCAGTGGGAGCCGTTACATTGGGTGGAGGACTGAAGCCCTGCTGTTGGTGCTGTCGCATGATCATGGCTCGATGCATCATCTGCCGCTGACGAAGCTGTTGACTCAAGAGCTCTCGTTGTCTCTGGGCCATCATCTGTGCATTGAGAAAGCCCTACAAATGAGTACAGAAGACGACGTAAACAGCCCACAGTAATCCTCAGACCATAATTTGACTTGAAATGTGATTGTTACAATTTACATGAGGTTGAGGAGCAAACTTATGGTGTCCAAGTTCCAGTACAGTAAAAGTCCTAAAATCCACACTGCTCAGAATCCAGATTTTCGGGATTCTCGGGCAGTACTTTTAAAATTCTAATTTAAGGAGGAATAAAGAAGAGATGAACAGATAAATTTTGAAATTTATTCATTCACAAATACAGCATGCTTCATTTATCAAAACGATCAGTTTTAAAGAAAAATAAAGTCAACACTTGACAAAAATGTAAACAAAATATTTTCACTACAAAAAAAAGCATGTAACACTTGAAATTATGCTTGAAAATGAACATTGTAAAAGAAAAATGCAGCATTCAAATTAATTTTTTGTGATAAGAGTACCTGTATTAAGCGTGGTCACTTGTTACCACTGTGGCACTTACACAAGCATGCACACAAAAGCCTGCTAAATTTAAAAAGTTTGAGAGTCCGGATTCTTGGGTGGTCCGGATTTCTGGCATCCGGAGTTATGGACTTCTACTGTAGTTCAGTGTAAAACAATTATAATTTAAATAATGTGGAAAATCCACATCCAAAGAAATTCATATTAAAGAAAAGATTTTGCACAGGATAGGGTTTGGATTGGAATTTTTTTCCTTAATTTCCCGCAGATACTAATGCAATTATATTTTAATAACTAAAGAAACAGTCAACAACTCTCACACTCTCAATTCTAAATGCAGTGACTAGAAATTATACTTTTCAAATCAAAATCTTAAGGAAAACTGTAGAGTATGAATGTAGTAATAACTCAAGAGAGGTCAGAAGTCATAATGAAAGTATTCAGTAAAATCATATTGTAAATGAAAATTATACATCTCAGCTATTGAAAAATGGTAAACATGAACACAAACACAGCAACATATTTACCAACTGGCCTACAGGAAAGCAAATTGTTGTTGAAAATAAAAGACTGAAAATAAACCTTTACCTGTGCCACCATTTGCTGTTGGATGCCTGGCCGGAGAGCTGGATTTACTGCATTGGGACTTTCCAGTTTGACTCCAAGAGATTGACGACTTGGATTCATAAGCTTCAAAATACAAATATGAATAAAGTATTTCTAATTCAATATCAAGAACAAGAGTTACTATCGTTTATTCACTCTAATGAGAAATGAAAACCAAGGCATTCAAAGTGAACAGATAACCAAAACGCAAGAAAGCAAACTGGTTTCTCTTTACATGGGGAAGTTACAAGTCATGACTACCCATCTTCCCAAATTTCAAAAATCATAGCTTTTCCATTTTCATCTATTCATTTGGAAATTTATAAAACAACCAATTCCATGGCGACAAAGAAATTCCTCCTCCAAAAATAAACAAAGTTCACAATCGCATTCAGGTCTGATGAAGAACCTCACCAGTGGTAAGAACCAAGAAAATATATCATGACATTCCACTTAGTTGCTGGTAATGTCTTTAATTTCATCAGATACCTCAGAATGGGGTGATATTAACCAAACTTAAGGAAGGCAAGTGTTGGCATGCAAATAATTTCCCTGAATATTTCCAAAACAAATTGTACCGGAAGTCTGAAATTGTTCACATCGTCAAATAACAAAGATGTTCCCGTGGAAAAGGGTTTTGGTTTCAGAAAGGAATATTCAAATGCCATTCTTTATTTAAGAAAATTCAATGTTAATTTTAAAAAATTTAAAATCTGAATAGGGTATCCTGAATTCAAGCAACCAGCAAAAAAATCAAGGAAAATAAATCTTAAAACATTAAAATAAATAAGAATAAAATAAATAATAGATTAAAAATGCAAATTTAAAATGGTCAATGTTCTCTAAAATAACACATAAACCTTTGGTGAAGATGGAAACAAATATTCAGACAATGGAATGCCTTGGTCGTGCTTTGCTTATCGCAGCTGTTTGAATAAAGTTTAAATACAGTAGTGTATCAATAAAATAGCATCACCCAGGATGAAGAGCTGGGTGATGTCGCTCGCCATTGGAGTGAATCTCTTAAAGTCTCTCCTTAACCCTGCTTAGTAAGAGCCGCTCCAGACAGAGGCTTTATTTGTAAACTTGGGGAAGGGACCGTTAATTATCTATAATGTTTATATAGATTTTGGGCGATTCTGTGGAGGGGAGGAATCTGCAGATGGAGCGATAGCTAAATGTTTTCAAAGAATATGATTGAAAATAAAGTAAAATCCTTTACTATTTATATATTTATTCAAGTGAAGTTTATTCAGTGTAAGTACAGTATAGTCTTTCATCTTTCTGTTTATTCTTATTGGAGGTGCATTAGTTATGAATTGTAAGAGGTCAAGCATCACTTTGATGCCTCCATATTACATTGGTTTGCTAGAATGGATATCAGCTGGTCTTGGGGAGAATGTTTAACAGAATGTCTACAGACAAAACACAGAAATGCCGGAGGAACTCAGCTAGCCTCGCAGCATCCATAGGAGATAAACATATATTCCCAATGTTTCGGGGGTGAGCCTTTCTTCAAGATACAAGGAAAAAAACAAAAAGGCATCTGAATAAAGACGGGGAGAGAAAGGGCAAATAATGGTAGTGGGAGTGGTGCAGACCAAAAGCCAAAATTGAATATGAAAAGAGGAAAGGTGAGAATTGATTTTTCAATTTCTCGCCTCATTCCCTTGCTTACATGCGCCATACTGAGACCACCTTTAAATTGGAGAAACAATACCTCAACTTCTATCTGGATGGCATTAACATCTACTTTTCCAGTTTCTGTTAACCTCCCCCCTTCTTCCCCTGTTGCTTTTCCCCCAGCTCTTTCCCTCTCCCTCTCTTCCCTTTTCCCTCTTTTCACAGAGCCAAAATCAATTCTCACCTTATCATATCCAATTAACATCCTTTGGCTTTTGGTCTGGACTACCCCCACCCCTCCCATTCTTTCCCCCTTGTTTCTCCAATCTTTATCCAGCTGACTTCCTGTTTTTTTTTCGCTTATACCTTGAAGAAGGGCTCAGCCCCAAAACATCTTGCAATACACCAATGAACACTGTGAAACGGGCTGAATCCCTTCAGCATTTTTGCATGTGTTTTTACTACAATCTCAGTTTGATTTGATTTGATTTAATTCACTTTATTGTCATTGCACCAGTAAATCAACCAATGAAATACAACCAGCATCTAACCAGAAGTTTTTAAAAAAAATGCTATATACTTTATAATAAAACTTGCAATTAAAATCAACAACACTATTCTAAATGAACTGTTAAAAAGTACTGCTTTTACAGTGTGAGTCCAATACCACTCAGTGCCATGAATCAGGGTTCAACATAGTCACAGCTTTCATAAAAAAAGCTCTCTTCAGCCTACTGGTACGTATGATGATTTGGGTGTGATGCATCTTTAATGTTTCTCGCCCTACTCAGACATCATTCCCTATATTTTCGAAGGTAGGCAATTGGATGCCAATAATCCATTGGGCAGTTTTTACTATCTGCTGGAGTACCTTGCAATCTTGTGCAAGACAATTCCTGTACCACACCGAAATACCATACGTTAGCAGGCTCTCAATTGTGCATCTATAGAAATCCAACCGTATCCTGGGACCAAAGTGGATCTTCCTCATGTTCCTCAAAAAATAAAGACCCTGGTTGTGCCTTTTTAATCAGAATTGAAGAGTTCAGGGACCGAGTGAGATCTTCAGAGAGATGGGCACCAAGGAATTTAAAGCTCGGTAAACGTTCACCACCACTCCATTGATGTAAATCGGGATGTGAGTGTAGCTTCTGGTATGCCTGAAGCCACGATGATCTCCTTGGCCTTCAGAGTGTTGAGTGCCAAGTTGTTATTGGCACACCACAAGACCAGGAGCTGAACCTCACCCCTGTAGGTTGTTTCAATGTCCCCTTTAATCAGGCCTACCACCATGGTGCCATCTGCGAACTTGATTATTAAATTTGCACTATATATAGGAACACAGTCGGATGTAAAAAGGGAATACAGAAGGGGGCTCCACACACAACCCTGGGGCACGCTGGTATTCAAGGTAAGAATGGAAGAGAAAATATTGCCCAGCTGAACAGATTGAGGTCTATTAGTTAGGAAGTAGGAAGTACAAAATTACAAAGGGAGGGCTGATACCATGCAGATGAAGTTTGGTTATCAGCTTAGAGGGGACAACAGTATTGAAAGCTGAGCAACAGTCGATAGGAGTTAAAGCTGTCTAAATGAGTCAAAGCAGAGTGAAGTATTATTGAAATGGCAACTCAGTTGACCTGTTAGTACTGTAGGCGAATTGATGATAATTCATAGTGGCAGGCAAACAGAATTTCAGATGAGATAAAACCAACCTCTCAAAACACTCTGCGTTGATGGGGCTGATTGCAACTGGCCTGTAGTCATTTAGACTCATAGTGGTAGAATGATGGCAGCAGTCTTACAGCTTGTTGGAACAACTGCCTGGGCTAGGGACAGATTGAAAATGTCTGTAGAAATCCCAGCCAACTGTTCTGCACAGGGTCTAAGTACACGGCCAGGTATGCCATTCGGACCAGCAGCTTTCTGTAAATTCACCCTACTCAGAGTTGTCTATACATCAATGATGGAAATTGAGAGAGGTGTTTCATCAGGTAAAAGATCCACCTTGAAAGTAGCCTCCTTATTCTCTCAGTCAAAGCAAGCATAAAAATAGTTAAGTTCCTCAGAGAGGGAGTCACAACTAGAAGGAGGCACAATACTAGATGATTTATAGTATGTAATAATCTGTACGCCCTGCCACATGCACCGAGGGTCCGACGATATGAATGCTCTTTGATATTTTGTTTATACATATAAAATTAGCCTGAAAGATCCCTTCCTTAAGTTGGACCTGGCTAATCCACAAGTCTTCCAGTCTCCACATCTGAAGGGTAAATCTCTGTCTTTGATCAAACGGAGAACTTCATTCTTCATCCATGGTTTTTGATTCGCCAATATTTTTATACAGTGTCTGCAAACTTCCGTGTTTCACTCCAGACAAGAAATTAAATCAGGTTGCGCAGGGTACAAATTCACCATGTGCTAGAAAAGCAGCAAATGCAAGACTTTTTTTTAAACAACAAATATAGTGAGTGAAGGAAAGTTAAATAAAAATGAGATGCACTTACAATTACTTCAGACACTCCATTTAATAACATTTAAATATACAAGCAGATCCACTCTGGCTGGAAATAAGTCTGTGTAATCTCACCATAAACCTTCTAGGGGCCATTACACCCATCCAGCAAAAATAATTAATCAGAACATGGTCAGGCAGGTTCAAAAATGCTTCTTTCACATTAAAATCATGAACTATTGGTGGCTTCAACTAATGTCCCCTTAAATGGCATCCTGCTTATTGCTCTCCCAAGTTTCACTTTTGACAAAAGTTAATTTTCCGTGGGCTTGCATTTAGATATCATTTTCACTTCACTCGTCAAGACCAAACATTAAAAATTTTAGAAAGATTTTCAACCTGTAAATCTTGAATCCCAGCAAAAGCTGCTCTTACCTGCTGTTGTCCTTGTAACCTCTGCTGAAGTTGAAATCTCAGCTGCTTGGGAGCAGGAGCATTCATCATGCGATGTCGAGCAAAGTTTGCTCTGGCATGGATGTTGGGAAGGGGAAAGCTGCCTTGTTGACCCATTTGGTTCATCATTGGATTAAAACCTGCTTGCTGACCCTGCATGGAAGGATAACATCCTTGTGCTGGACCAGCCTGTGAAGGAAATGACTGACTGTACATCGCCTTCTGTTCTAACATCATGGCTGTGTCTTGTCCAGAGAATAGTTCTGAGTGTGCCTCCAGAGGCTGAGCCTAGGCAGCAAAAATAACAAGGGTTATTAATCCAATTAACTTTGCAAAACCTTTTACAAAGAATTCAAATGTTCATGTGGTTATCTTTAGAAATTATAATTCATAAATTCACATTTTATATATGGACAGTCGCCTAGTTCATGGTATAAAGCCACTGCACCAGGATTTCTCAATAACTTCCATCTAATACAATGCAAAATATTGTAAACTTTGCAAGGTAAATATCTGCAAAATGCTGAACAAGTTACACACACAGACACAAAATTTTAATACTGCATAGAAAGGTCGCAAGCAATGCATTGCACTTTGATGTTTTGTTTTCTTTAACATTTTTACTAAAAGAGTGTAGACCTTTGCAGGACAAGGAAAGGAGAATTCCACTGAATTGCTTCAAATCCCTTCAGGTCCCCACTTCCTTGAAAGTGGAAATGCACAACCCTGAGCTACAGTCGATGAAGAGCAGTTTAACATAGGAGTTAGAGCTGTCCAAATGAGTCAAAGCAGAGTGAAGTGATATTGAAATGGCATCCTCAGTTGACCTGCTAGTAAGGTAGGCAAATTGATGAGAATTCATAGTGGCAGGCAAACAGAATTTCAGGTGAGATAAAACCACCCTCCCAAAACAGTGGATAGAGCAATGAAAAAAGTAGATGGCATGCTTGCTTTATTGGACAAGGCACAGAATAGGAAAGTTGCAACCTGATAGAGATTGGTTGGACCACAATTATGGTATTGTGTCACCCCAATAGAGGAAGGATTTCTTTTTATTTAAAATTTTTAATGATGTAGTTGAGTTGGAGTGAGTGCAAAGGAGACTCACCAGGATGTTGTCTGGATTGAAAGATTTATGGGAGAGATTGGATAGGTTTCATTTGCTCTCTCTGGAGCAAAGAAGGCTGAGGGCTAACCTAACAGAAAGAGGCTTACAGACTAGATGGACTGAATCTTTTTTTTCTCATGGTAGAGGTGTCAAAAACAAGTAAGAAGAAATAGTTTAAATGAGATTTGAATGTAAAGTTATTTTTTGGGTTTTTTTTTGCATAGTGGTGGTTGATATCTTGAACTCATTGCTTGAGTTGGTGGAGTCAGATGTAATGACGACATTCAGGAAACATTTTGAGGGGCACTTCAAAAGTACAAGAACTGAAGGATAAAAAACCTAGTCCAGGCAAAATTGAATTAGTATAGATTGGTAAGGACAGTATGGGTGAAGTGGACTAAAGGGCCCCCATATATGCTGTCAATATTCAGTAGATATCCAAGGGTTGAAAAAAAATGTTTTTAAATATTGAAGCCTTATAAAGGGGAGATAAGGAAAAGCTGTTCAACATATCTTTATAATAGGTTGTCATTCTGATTTTGATGCCTTTCCCATCAACTTATTGAACTATGAAAAACCACAAATCTCCAATATATTTTACCTAAAAATGAACCACAAACAAATTAAATGGAATATTCACAATTCATTCCATAAATGCACATCCAAACCAGGTTAACGGACACCTGAATATTCAAGTAGAGATACAGGTTTTGAGCCAGCAACTTTCTCAATGAAGAACACACAAGTAGCAAAGTGAAATTAATATCACTAATGCTGCTGAAGCCAATAATTGTTCAGATTATCTTAACTCATGCACAGTTTGAGTGTGGCAAATAGGTAGCTGCACAGTAAAATGTAATGGCCTCTCCAAATCTTGCTAAATAAAAATAAACTTTCTATAACGTATATCAATAAAATGTTAAGGAAGTTTCCCTGAAACCATCTAGTAAATAACAACTCATCATCATGGAGAAGGTACATTTTATTAATGGGTGCAACCTAAATTTAGTAACAAAATGGCCTATATTAAAATTAAAGCTCAATGGATAAATTCTCACCATTCCACTTTTCCCATTATAGACACATATTAATCAAAGAATACACAAGCAGTACCTGACTGATAAGATCTGGAATTCCCAATGCCCTGTCAATTTCTTCCAGTCCCATTTCATCTGCGTTGCTCAGCAGGGTGTCCAACTGATCCAGTAGAGCCTTTTCATCATTCTGAGCTTCAGCAGTTGTGGGAGGGCAAAGAAGGTCATCCAGGGAGCTTCCGAATGGTTGCCTGCAATAAACCATTAACAACTAAACAGGTTACAGCAGATACAAACTGGTTATCCGATATTAGCTTGCATTCAAGGAGCAACACAGAACTTTTATTCAATTAATCCAGGATGATTTGATCATCATCAGATTCACATCAACCGTTCAAGAGCCTGATGGCACAATCCAGTAGGTCCTTGTGAGACAATCACAAGACAAAGTCCACCAGCCAAATGAAACCCCCAAAATATCTACAAGCATGATACTATTTCCTCGAATTTCTTTCATTCAAATAACTATTTTGATAATATATTTCAAGTTAATCTGCTGAATTATAAAGATATACACAAATACTGCAGATTTTAAGAGCACATGATACATATTTCTTTACATTTCCAAGTTCTCATCATAGGTATTACATTCCCAAGATGCTGATAAGATATTAGATCCTTGTCAAAGGAAAGGAGGAGAAAAAGCAGATGGAAGGTCAAGTTCATGTTCTTATTTTTATCAACACTAAAACAGATCATTTTTACCAACACTAGAATAGACCACATAGGGTGACATGGTTAGCGCAATGCCTTTACTGCGCCAGAGAACGGGACCGGATGTGAGTTCGAATCCTGCGCTATCTGTAAGGAGTTTATATGTTCTCCACATATCTGCATGGGTTTTCTCCAGTTTCCTCCCACCCTTTAAAAATGTACTAGGGTGCTGGTTAGTGGGGTGTAATTTGGGTGGCACAGACTCCTAGAGCTAAACTGGCCTGTGACAGTGCTGTATGTCTAATTTAATTTAAAATCTTTATTCTTTATATTCCAACACCAACTTCTAGAAACAGCTCCAAAATAACTCAGAGAAACTAGACTGGCCAATTAACCAGTTCAAAAGCTCAACTACTCTAACAGGTTAGTGTGGTGGCTAGTGCAAAGCCATAACAGCACCAAGGATTTGGGTTCAAATCTTGTGCTGTCCATAAGGAGTTTGTATGTTCTCCCCATGGGCTTCCTCTGGGAGCTTCAGTTTGCCCCGACTTTCCAAAGACGTATGGGGTTGGTAGGTTGATTAGTCACATGGGTGTACTTGGGCAGTACAGGGTCGTGAGCCGGGAGGGCTTGTTACAATGCTGTAACTCCAAACTAAAATTAAAATAGATACTTATACGACTGATTGTTGCAACATATTGGAATTACAATGATTTAAAACCACCCCAAATGCTCACTTGAATCTCCTAATTGCACAGTGAGTATGGGCAGTTATAAAATTTCCAATAGAGTACAGCAACAAATGACTCATTAACCAGCCACTAATTAGTATCAAAGACACTTTGGATAAGCATAAAGAGGAAAATCTAAATATCAGAATAAGAGGAACTTACAAAGTACCAGAGCTGGACTCTTATTCTGCCCTTAACTAAAGCAACATTTGATAATGCTTGAACGTCAATAGAAAAGTAGGCCATTCAGCCCCTCATGCCTGCTCTGATATTCAATACAATTATGTCTCTTTTTTTTAAACAGTGCCAAAGAAAACAAACATAAAATAAATCCATCGACAAATTCAAGACCATCTGAGTTACTGTCAATCTATATCCTACATTTTGTTCGAATCTGAAACAAGTAACCTGACTAATTTCATTTCCATCACAGACTAACCTGGTCTGATTGCCTGAAGGCCCTTGTTCCATCTGAAGAACACCTTCTGGCCATGAAGTAGGTGGATTGGCTGGACCTTGCTGTTGCCCAAACTGGGGGCCTCCAAGACCTATATCCATTTCTGAAGGCCCTGGGTAACAAGGTAAATAGGCAACAAAATTAAATAAATTAGTCAACCATCAATACTATTTCCTTTTCCTTTACATAGAAAAATTTATATTACTATTTCCCTCCCCGTTCTCCTTGAAAAGTCAGCTGCTCCAATCAGAGAAACAAAAATATAAAGAGCTACAATTCTTAAAAAGTTTCCCTAAAAGTAAAGAAATGAAAGTCTGAGCTTTAGCAACTAAATACTGAAAATATTGTAAATCTAAAGAAAGAATTGAAAAATCTCCATCAGTTCCAGAGCACCACAGGGCTGCATTCTTAGCTCCCTGCTCTACTCACTTTACACCTATGACTGAGAGGCTCGGAACAACAACACTCGGATACAAATTCGCTGATGATACCACCATAGTGGGCTGTACAAAAAGAGGCGATGAGTCAGCATACAGGAGGAAGAATGAAAACTTGGCTGAATGGTATACTCTTTCTTTTCTTCTTTGGCTTGGCTTCGCGGACGAAGATTTATGGAGGGGGTAAAAGTCCACGTCAGCTGCAGGCTCAATCAACGTCACCAAAACCAAGGAGCTCATTGTAGAATTTAGGAAAGTAAAACCAGAAGTGTATGATCTAGTGATCATTGGGGGATCAGCAGTGGAGAGGAGACCCTTCATATTCATGTAATCGTGAAGAAACCACGTCAGCACCTGTACTTCCTCAGGAGTTGGTTGAGGTTTGGTTTATCATTGGGAACCTTGGCAAACTTCTACAGATGCGTGGTGGAAAGTGTGCTGACTGGCACCAATGAGTGGAAAGCCCTTCAAAAGGTAGTGGACACAGCCCAGTATATCACAGGGAAAACTCTCCCCACCATTGAGAACATCTACATCTGCAGCAATCATTGAGGATCCACACAACTCAGGGCATGCTCGGTTCTCACTGCTTCCATCATGAAGGAGGTACAGTGGCCACAGGACTCATACCTCCAGGTTCAGGAATAGTTGCTACCCCTCTCAACTATCAGACTCCTAAAAAACAGAGACTCTTAAGGATTCTTACTTTGCTCCTTGTTTTTAATATTTATATTTCTGTATTGGCAGTCAGTTTTTCTTTTTTTTTACATTTCTTTCTTCTTCAGTATAGTGAACAGTCAACATTAATTAAAAATCCTGCCTAGCAAGCAGGAAAAATAATCTTGGGGTATGTACACTGACAATAAATAATTTTGAACTTTGAAAAATCTGGAAAGACTTAGCAGGTCTGCCAGCTTTCATGAACAAAGGAAACAGAATTAACATGTCAGGTCAATGACTTCTTATCAGTAATGGGAATAGAGATAAAAATAAATTTGAAGAAGAGGCAGATGAAGAGAGAACTAGGACTGTCAGAAGCTTGAAGGCATGACATGACAAAAAGGGCAAGGTGCAAGATGAAAGAGGTGCATTGAGGAAGGTGCAAATGCCAAAATAATTATCCAAAATTATCACAGGAGTTGGCTACAAATAAAAATACTGAAAATGGCAATTAGCCAAAATTTCTGAACTCTTAAAATTTGCAAGGTTGTTATGGGTGGCTGCTTCACTGCAACAGTATAGAAGTCAGGAAGAAGGTTAGAATGGGAGCGAAACGCAGAATTAAGATGACAGGTAACCTCAAGATCTTGCTTGCAGACAGTATAGAAATGCTTTGCCTATTGTCATACCATTCATGCTCTCCCTTCTCTGGACTTTCAAACTTATTTTGTTTTCAACTCTTCCATTCTGACTAAAAATTTCACCGTGAAACCAAGTTTCCCTCCCATATACGTGATCTGACCTGTTGAGCGATTTCAGCACCTCTCGGTTTTTATCTCATCTTTCCAGAATCAGCAGTACTTTATTTTGTATTTTGCAATCAGCCTCTTTCTTTCCATCCATCAATAAAACTGCCACATTTATCAGCTGGGGTGCACTCTTTTTCCAACAGATGGTTTGGGGGAAGCAGGGGGAAGAAGAAAAGAGAAAAAACTTACTCATACCCATCATCTGTTGCTGGAGTAACGTTCTTGCACCCGATTGGCCATTTGATCTCAACTGCATTCCAAGTGAGGAGTTACCCACCACACCTCTCTGCATTGATGAACTATACTCTGCACCTGGTCTGATCAGAGACACAGGTCCTGTATTTCCACTAGAGTTTTGTAGTCCCCATTCTCCTGCTGCCATCGCTGTTTGCTGAGCAATGTTCATGCTGCCTTGTACACCTGGTGGAATACAATGTGCTGCAACATGACTACGAACAATGAAAAAAATCTGAATTATATCATATATATTCTCACTGTAAGTAGTGAATGTAGTAATGTCATTTGACTGGCAAGGGATTGCTTAAGGTGGAATTTTGAGTGGGAAAAATGGTTGAGGACAGTATATTGTTCTACGCCCAATTCTTACCAAAATATTTTGCTTGAGAAAAATTCTCCTTGGCCCATTTATTTTGGAGTTATGAAACTGTGCACATAACGGGTCAATGAGGTACAATTAAAACAGTGGTTTTCAAACTTTTTTTTTCCCCCACTCACATCTTTGGCTTGGTTTCGCGGACGAAGATTTATGGAGGGGGTAAAAAGTCCACGTCAGCTGCAGGCTCGTTTGTGGCTGACAAGTCCGATGCGGGACAGGCAGACATGGTTGCAGCGGAAAATTGGTTGGTTGGGGTTGGGTGTTGGGTTTTTCCTCCTTTGCCTTTTGTCAGTGAGGTGGGCTCTGCGGTCTTCTTCAAAGGAGGTTGCTGCCCGCCAAACTGTGAGGCGCCAAGATGCACGGTTTGAGGCGTTATCAGCCCACTGGCGGTGGTCAATGTGGCAGGCACCAAGAGATTTCTTTAGGCAGTCCTTGTACCTTTTCTTTGGTGCACCTCTGTCACGGTGGCCAGTGGAGAGCTCGCCATATAACACGATCTTGGGAAGGCGATGGTCCTCCATTCTGGAGACGTGACCCATCCAGCGCAGCTCACATACCACTTTAAGTAATCACAGAGTACTTATGGCATAGGGATTGCTTTAAAGTGGAATGTGAGTTTAGCGGGGCAGTTTGAAAGCCACTGTTCTATTGTATTTGCTGCAGTGACAGAAATCCATCGGAGTATTCACTGAAGAAACCCCTACCATTTTGCTTCCATTCCCTCACCATTTTGTTCAGGCTCAAGCCTGAAACATTGGTTATGTGTCTTTATCTTTGCTACATAAAATACTCTGTTTGACCACCTGCATTTTTCCAGCATTGTATTTTTACTTTCATGTTTTACAAAGTATATACTGCAGTTCAGACTTTACATCTATATAAATAATTTCTCCATACAAATGATTTTTTTTACTCAGAGCATTGTTTCCAAATAGAATATTCTAAACAGCAAATAAAATAACTACATAATCGTCCATGGTTTTGTTTGAGAGAGGCCTCCTTCTGTTTTGCAGCCACCCTACATAATACAAGGCCAGGGAGCAAAATCTCAACTAAAACCAATACAGTAGTCTCATTGTAACAGAAAGACAGGCAAATAAACATTACAAAAAGAAACAGCAAGGGTGAATAATAGATGGTTAAACAACAACTGAACTGGGGATAAAGGGACACTCTTGGAAGAAGTATGCAGTCAATAGCATTCCATGAGGTGGATGGGAGGCATTATCACATCACAGGAGTAATATTGAAAATTGTTGCGGACAATACCAGATTCTATGACAACGACACATCAGAAATAGCAGCAGGAAGACATTACAAGTGCACAGGATGGTCAGATTGACCAGTCTAAAATACTAAAATGTAAATGGGTAAATAGAGAAAATTAAATTCCAAGTGACTGAATTATGAAAAGACAAAAAGGGGATTGGGGCCACAGATACTCCATTTAGTAAAGACTTAGTTCAAGCACATATAGACATTTAAAAAAATATACACTGGAAATCAAGGCAAGCCCATAAGGAAAGTTTCCACGTTTTTGAGAACATTAATTCAGTTACCCAGCTGGTGAATAAGTACAAACTCCCTGTTATTGCAAACTTTTAACACTTCTTTTTAAATATTTAAAGGGCCATGGGTCTGAATTACGAGAATATAAATCTTAAAAATTGGGCTATGTTGCTTTTCAGTCCATTAAGTCCATCCTTGCAACAGAAAATGAACAGAAAGTGTCCAATTCACTAACTTTATGAATGACCAAAACAGTGAAAACAAAGCTCATTCAAATTTCTCATTTGGCTTGAATTATTCTACCAAGAATTCAGGAATAATGAAGAATAATCTTTCAATTGGACACTGAATCATCCATCTTCAGGAGATTGTAAAAATTACCACAACACAATTTTAAATAGCAGGGAAGTTAAAATACTAGCATTGGAAATTCTCCCTAAATCATCATGTTGCTATAGCCCAGTGGTTCTCAACCTTTTTCTTTCCACTCACAAGCCACTTTAAGTAATCCCTATACCATCAATGCTCTGTGATTAGTGAGGAATTGCTTAAGGTGGTATGTGAGTGGGAAGAGAAGGTTGAGAATCACTGCTCTAGACCCAATTGTTCGTGAAATATTTTACTTTTAGAAGAATTGTCATTGGTCCAATTCCTTTGGAGTTCTGAAACCGTGCACATAGCGAGTCAATTAGGTACAATTAAAACAGTGGTTTTCAAATTGTTTTATTTCTACCCATATACCAGCTTAAGCAATCCCTTACCAAACACAGAGCACCTATGGCATAGGGATTACTTAAAGTGGTATGTGAATGGAAACCACTAACTCCCAAGGCTGGCATTATTCTTAAACTGTAAGAGAGTGGGCTCTTCAAAAGCATATAACTGAGTGAAAAGTATACGAATCTGTCCTGAGAACTACAATTTCCTTCTTGCTTTTAGAAAGTGAACTACAAATGCTATATAGATGTTACAACAGCCATGATCCTGGCTGTACTCAATCTATTTGGCTCCTTTTAGAATTGGATCACATTGATTATTAGGAGCTTCAGTGCATTCTTATTTAGTTATTCAATGACTCATTTCTGAAAATGTTAATCTATTTCACCATGTTAGCTTTTCACTATAGTCTCTTCCTTATAAACACCACAAGAATCCTCTTAATACTATGAAAATTATAAACATACACTTCAACCATAAAACTGTTTTGGCAATAAAAAGTTGAAATGTCTTTATTAATGGGATGGTCTTGGTCCAGAGGAGCAAAAGAGAACAATGGCCATAACATCAAGTTTTAATGTGCTTTTTTCAGAAAGTCATCAAGTGTTCCAAATGGCAGCACATGGGGAAACATACCTGCACTCCCCACAAAACTGTCTTGGCTGCCTCCCATTCGGTTTGCCATCATCGCTTGCTTTGCTATCATTCCATAAGGGGTGCTGTTTCTCAGAGATGGGCCAACTCCTGCACTGGCCTGGCCCTGAGTGTTAACATCCAATGACATTGCTCGATTAAACCGAGGCCTGGAGGACTGCATAGGTGGTGGACTGCTTAAAGCTAATAGGATTGACACAAAGAGTTAGAAGTATTAAAATGTAACACAAAAGGAATATTGAACGAAATATGAAGAACAAATGCAAAACATAATATTGGTGCTCTTTTCACACATTTTATCATTCAGGAGGTTATTATTTCTGTCATCTGTACCAGATATTTAACAATCATAACTGACTTGCATTCCCACTCCTTTTTCCCCAAGACATCACTTTCATGTTGGCCTATTATTGCAAAGCTTTTTTAAAAAACAAAATCATAACACTAGAGATTTTTCATTTAATCGTAAGTGAAACAAGGAATTAAAAAATCCAATTTATGATAACGAAAGAAATGCCTGCTTTACATTATCAAGGACAAGATGATCCATTTTAAAAGTAATGGGGAAGAAACTGCTGAGATGATGACAGATGGGGAGAAACAAAAATATTAGAGTAATTATAATTGTAGTGGCATCATTATGAACAATTACTTGAAAAACCGAGTAAGCGTTCATTAGTGATGGTGATTTCAACAACAAGAAAATTCCCAATCCTCAGTCATGTATCCAAAGCATTTCCCATCAGTGCTCCCTTTTAAAATAGATATTAAAGTGAACCAGAAGTAAAAATAAAATAATTTAGTAATAAATCCAATGGTTCAGACTGATGGTTCATCTCACTTGTTTAACAAGGTACACTAAGTAGCTTTTAAATAACGAGATGACATGCAAGTACGCAAGTCCACAAACTGTACTCCCAAATTGGGAGAAAATTATTGTTTAACCAATACAAGCATTCTAATTGACGACAAATGAATTTCTACACCAAAATGGTGATTTATCTTATTGCTGGTTGGGAAATTTCCCATTTCTTCATTTGGTGATAAAAAGTGATTACACTTGAACCCAAGTAATTCAATGAATGGACATGAAACACTGTCATGTCCTGAGCACATAAAATGTACAACCTGAACACAAACATTTGTGCTGATTAAAGAGATTCTTCTTAAAAATAAAACCATGTGAAAATCTCCTCATTTTATAAATGTTCCCAATGCAGTCTGAATAATTTCTTACAGAAAATGAATGAATATTTCATTAAAGAAAACCATATCCATACATTTTTCTACAAAAAGCAGACAATCTCAGGAAGACAAAAAAAATCTGCAGACTCTAGAATAAATAAAATGAAAATACACAAATACTGAAGAACACAGCAGGCCAGGCAGCATCTAGTAGAAGTAGTATGAAGGATCCCCACCCGAAACATTGATTTACTTTCTACTAGATGCTGTCTGGCCTGCTGTGTTCTTCCAGCATTTGTGTACAGTCTCATTTTTTCCCCCCAGAAAATGCCAATAACAGAGCTTTTTTTTTACAGGAACTAGATCAGAGAATAAGTTCAATAAATGTTGGAGATAAGTACATGTAATTTAACCCAGATAAATCCAATTGCATTTCAGTTCACTTATTGTTTGGATTTCATGATCTCAGCACTGCACAAGCATTCAGCTAATTCAGAATTAAAATGGGAACTGCTGCTGGACTTAATTATCCTGATTTTCAGTTTCACCCACCCAAAATGCATTCCTTGAGATGGACTTAACAAGTCCCTACTTTTAATGTGACCCTGCTTCAATGATTCTACTTGGCAGTCTCTGCAACTCAAAAGTGGGATTTTTGCCAGTGGCAGAATGACCAGATTTGTACTTTTGACTCTGTACAATAGCAGCAATCAAAATGCCTCCCTTTGTAATCCAAGCCTCCAGAATCCTGAATCCTCCAGTCTTTGTTGCTTCCATCTCTTGGACTTGTACTAGGGCTGATTGCCGAGCTTGTTTTAAAAGGGACTTTGTTAAAGTTTTAGGGAAGAAAGATGACTTGGGATGGCCAGACAAGCTCCTTATTATCTCATTAACATATCTTTCTTTGAACCCTCACCAAGGGAGGCTGAGATATCCAAGGACAACTTAATATGGGTCTGGATTTATATTATGAACTAACGTTAGCCTAGGGGGAAAAAAAGCATATTTATGAAAAGTTTGAACATTGCCCAATATATTTGAACCAAATTTTATCTTGGATATGTTTAGTTTTAGGATTGAGAGCTATGCAATGAAAGAGAATGTAGAGAAGAGGAGACGACAAACTACTGTTATACTCTATCAAAAACTGGGTATTTTTATACAAACTGTACTTCGGTACAACCTGCCTTTAATATATTCCACTCTGAGATAGTACACTTTGTTTTTCCTGAACAAAGCATGACCAATCACAGATGAATTCCAATTTCAAATTGCACAACACCTTTTACACTTTAGACATTTTTCTAACAGGTCGCCAACTTTTTGTGACCAACATCATACAACATTATCAAATGATATTTTCTTCCCTCCTCAAATAATTTGATATCATCGAGCTTGCTGCAGCTTAATATGGCAACCATTATGCATTTTGTTAATGAATTAATACCACGTCCAAAAAATAGTCTCCAGCATTAGCTCATTCAAACAGCAGATGGCGCAGCCTCACTTTTTTAACACTAAAGTAGTATGACAGATTTAATAAATTCAACTTACTGCCACGGATCTGCTTTGATGCCCCTGGGGAAGGTGAGTGCCCTCTTTCAAATGCCATGGCATCCTGAAACATTGCTTGCTTGTTTATCATGGAATGATTGTTCCCAGACTCTGTGTAGTATTGGGGCAAATCACCCAGAATATCATCCAAAGTATCCAATTCATTGCTTGCCTAAAACATAATAGAAGAAAAATGCCAAACTGCAAACTGCAACTGCAAAATAATGGTAAATAAATACTGTTCGTATGTTCAAAGCATCAGAGAACCAAATTTAATATTTCTCCTTGTTTAACGTTCAACTAGATAAAGCCTTTCATGAACCATTTTATCCAAAATCCAAATACATAATCAGCTTGCTTTAACCATAAATAGGTCATTAACAAAGAGCCACTGTCACCAGGACTACAGCAAAAATAACTGCGTGATTAAATTCAAACATCAAGAGAACATATTGCTGGATCAGAGATTTGAAAAACACAGGTAAACAAAGCAGCAGTAACACAATTGCACAAAAGGCACAACTTCATCCACCTAAAATCTTGCTTTTACTTGACCATCCAACTTTTACTGGCTTCTGCAATAGTTTACATCAAATTTCAACCTGTGATTCAATTTTTCCCAACTTTTATGGTTCCAGTTTCAGATCCTCAGGATAATATACGGACTCAGCATTGCCAGGGTCATGTAAATATGTTTCATTTCACTAATTTATATGATCTCACAAAAGAAGTCTGGGTGTCCACTGCCGCAAGTTGTATGACTTCTGCTTCTGTGCTCTCGAGTAATGCATTTTAGTCAGACTTGCAATGGCGAATGATGTTTCTCATCACTTCCACACAGGAAAATAACAGATTAAAATTCTACACAAGACTTCAAGATTGATCTAATGCTCCCCCTCTTCACTTATTGATATTGCTGATCCTGTCAGAAAGCCTGGGTGCCACATACAAACCATTTCATTCGACATACTTATAGGCCATTTTCTGACTACTCGTCCAGTCATCATACTGGTTTCTTGCAGCCGAAATAACTGCAATCACACCCTTTAGCGAGCTTAAACATCACATTCTGGTCCTGTCGCAAGGGGCCCACCGTGTACATACAATATGTAGCTTTTAAGCTCACCTCACAAGAATGTACTAAGTCGATGACCTGGTGTCGCTGAGAGGTAAAACAAGAAATTGTTTGCTTTCCTCCAATTTTTTCTCACCTTTAGACGATTTTCTGGATCGGCTGCAACTCTGAGTTAAGTGCAAGGAGAAAGATATGTGAGAGGAAGAGGGTGCATAGTGCAATTGTAAATTGTAAACTAGAGTGTGGCATGACGTTCCCCTCGCAAATGAAGAACTGTTATGTGTGCGCTGGAAGACATGGATGCAAGTGCAAGGATACAGTAGAAAATCTGAGATTAGGTACAAGTCCCTACTGATCTTGGGAGAGGAATTAAGGGAATGTGGCACCCAAAATGCTTAAGCTTTTACAGACCTCCATACTCAACTCTTCCTAGGTCTCCCACTTCAATCAGGAGGTTAGGGTTTGGGGTTCCTTATTTGGCTATAAGGTGTTTCAAATTCTCCTGAACCAAGACATTCAGTGTGGAGTCAGAAGACTAAAAAGCCCATTATTTCACATGCTGTACAATTATTGTACCTCTATAAGTCACTGCTGAGAACCTAGTGCACCTCTGGTTTTAGGGATACAGGATATCTTAAGAGGATGTCATCATTAATCAGAGCAATACCTGTGAAATTGGCTTCATGCTGACATGATAAGTTAATGAACAGCAGCAGTGAAGTCTGGATATGTACTGAAATTGTTAGAATGAGCAAGCAACTTGAATTTGCTGGGCTGACTGGATTCAAAGCTACATGCTTGGGTTATTCACATTTTGACATCCATATTCATCAATGGACTTAACCAAAATCAAATCCCTTTACATGCAACATTCTGAACTGGACTAGACTACTTCTTCCAATTTTGAGCATCTTCTTTTCAACATCTGGATTATAGATACATCAAAACCTAATCCCTCAGCAAGATGACATATCTTCAGGAGATGAAGCCAGAGAATTGTGGGAAAGAAATAATCTAGAGAGCGAAGCCAGAAACAGTACCTGGTTACATATGACAAAGTGATAAATGAATGTTAACACCTTTTACAAAACAAACTAAAATGCTTTGCAAGCATTTTCAATTTTCAAACTATGTAATGTCACAGAGTCAGACACAATTGGGAAGTATTACAAGAGAGTGAAACAGGAAGGTCAGAATAGGATTCTGTTCGTATTCCCCTACTGTTCTTAAGTTGGAAATGAACAAAAACAGTCTGTGGGAAACAATCACAGAAACTGCTGTGATGTGAAAGCAAGCAGGTCAGGAGAAACAGCCACCAGCCAGCTTCAGTAGTGAATTCACTCAGTGCTCTAACTCAAATTGGCTCGACCAAGTCCCATGTTGTGGCCAAGATGGCGATACCCCATTCTTACCCAAAGATGCCTGCAGCCGGTAAATCCATCCCACTGATCTTCCAAACACTTTCCTGTATATATGGCATGTCCATGAGTCAAGTGCATGTAATCCAAGCAACCTACCTCTACCACCCACTAAATCAGAACTGTTCACAATGGGAAGAATAGACACATTCAGAACACGAGGTAATCTGGACAAATTTCTCCTCCAAAGTTTGATCATGGAAAATATTGTGCTGCAACCGAGAACAGCAGGATAGAGGAACAACAAAAGGCAAAGTGTATGGTAGGAGGAGGGACAGTACTGCCTGTTGGAATCTCCATGCACTTTTCTACTCTATGGGTTATTAAAACAAATAAAAAATCTTATTCATAACGCAGAGTGGCAGCTCACTCTCAGTGATTCTCCAATAGGTAAAAGACAATATTTTTAGTCTTACCTGGTCAGTTGGTTCAGTCTTGATGCGTACTTCATCTTTCACTTGAATTGAACCAGACATCTTTGCTGCATTGCAAGGATCCATTTTATCCATTCCTTCAATTTTGGGCTTGATATCCTTTAAAGTTAGTTCCTTTGGATCATCTTTATCCAACAGGTAGCGCAGTAGTGCATTGTTTTCCTTTTTCTTTGGGCTCATCTGTTCTTGTTTGATCACAGCATCGCCCACCGGTGTCATGCTGCCCGAATCGTGACCTGACTCTTTGCCCGTAGCCTCAGCCGTCAGCTTGGCCACCTCAGCAGGAGAGTTGCCATTTTTCAGCAGCTTGTGCAAAATTTTGTGTTTCTCCTGTAAAGAAGAGCCGTGTAATGCGTTGGCTGCAGAACTGGCACCAGCTGTCGTCGAGGTCGAGGAAACCCCGGTTGGACTGGTGATGCCTGTAGAGGAATCCTTAATATTGGAATCCAGGCTGGAGTTTGTCAAAGAGTTCAGCCCCATGTCATCTGAGGGAGAAGTCAACAACTGCAAAAGCTTTGTATGGTTTTTGTTCTCATGGAATCTTCTTTGGCCATCTAAGTTGTCACTATTAGTGAAAAGGTTCAGATTACTTTCCTTAATGTTCTTCTGTTCAGGATGAGCATCTCGACTTTCTGGTCGACCCACCGTGCTCTCGACTTGGTTGTGTTCTCCATAGAGGACAGGAGACTCTTTTATATCCAAGCCGCCTATCTTTGGTTGCTGGACCAAACTCACATTTGGGGAAGGTTCCATTTTCTGACCAGGCGATGACAGCGAAGATAGGAGTGAAACTCCTAATCCTTCACTAATGGCTTGAAGTGCATTAAGGGAACTACTGGAGAAGGTGCTACCTCCTGTGCTGTTTACGTGGCCCACCGGTGATTGAATCCCACCAGCTGAAGAATAGTGACTGGGACCCATGCGTGGACTGACTCGATGTCTTGGTGAAAGCATCAGGTTCTGCTGGGTGGCGTTCACTCCAGGGCTACTGTGTGGAGGGCTGTTCATGGTGAGTGCATAATTGTTACCCTGCAAACCAGGTGCCTGTAGGCCAGGACCTAGGCATATTGCACTTGTATTCCCACTTCCTGCACTAAACCTTCCCATTTGCCCCATAGAACTGGGGTCATTCAAGCTATTTGCACCATAGGTCATATTGCCTTGAACTGGCATCCCTTGTCCTGATCCCCCTGAAGACATATTCATACTTCCTGTGGAGTTTGCATTTGCTGTGGCAAGTGTCTTCATCATTTCTTGCCCCATGTTGGTTTGGTTCAATCTGCAACCATTCTGTTCCCTACAAAGACAGCAAGATTACCGAGACTAGAAGCAACATCAACAATCAAACCTACCTTCATTACAGTATTCCACATCTTGAATATATGAATATACTTATCCTTTATGAGTTTTGAAGTCAGAGTTGAACAATACTGAAACAGGCTCTTGTGTACAACTCATTCTTGTTCATCGTTATGCCCATCTATGCTCATCCCATATGCCTGCATGAGGATCATAACCTGCTAGTCCATTCTTATACAAATACTTTTGTTTCTGGCAGCTAACCAGCACCCTTTTTTGTGGAAAAACCTACTCTTAATTTTTTTTTTTTTAAATTTCCTCCCATTTACTTTAAACCCATTCATTCAACTTTGAGACATTCCCATTTTAGAAAATGACCAATTACCCAGCCTAACTCATGTCCCTCAATTTTATAAACCTCAGCCTTCACCCTGGGTTAGATCACATCTCAGTCTCTACGTACATTCAATTGAGAATAAACTCAGTTCATCTAATCTCTCCTTACAAGTTAAGTCCTCCATTCCATTTTATGTGATTGAAAGTCAGACACATCAGAAAACCAAAAGAAAATGTGATTCTTTATTAGTGCAGCAACTGAAAGTGACAACTAAGTTGAATTCAACAACTGACAGCACGAATCGCTGATGAACATTATGATGTTGGCCCTCTTGCACAGACAAATGTCACACAACTAAGAATGGGCAAAATCCAAAGAATGCATGTAGCATAAATTAATCATACATTAGCCTTATTGTAGCATCCAAATATTGCCCTATTTGAAAATGTTAAATTTTTAAATGTTAAATTTAGAGATACAGCATGGTAATAGACCCTTCCGGGCCATCCTATTCAAATACTCCAATTAAATTACAACTCCCAAATGTTTTGAAGGATGGGAGGAAACCGAAGCACCCAGAGGAAACCAATGCAGTCATGGGGAGAACGTACAAATTCGTTACAGACAGCACTGGATTCGAACTCGGGTCACTCGTGCTCCAATAGCATTACGCTAACCATGATGTTAACCATGTCGCCGCTAAAACTCAAAAGGCCTTTCCTAGAATATCAAAGCCAGAGTCCAATATATGTATGCATGAAAATCAACTGACCCAATAATGAAAATCAATGTTGCAGCCTCTGTTTTTACTCCTTGATTCTGTTGTCAGCTAGTAGAACTGCTGCCTCTCAGCATGTGAGACCCAAGTTCAATCCTGAACTTGGATGCTGGTTGCACGGAGTTTGTACATTCTCTGTTTCTTTGTGCATCCCAAAGATGTGTGGGCAGGAAGGTTAATTGACCACTATAAATTGCCAGTGTTGCAAGAGGCTTGGAGTTGAAAATGGAATGAAGGTAGGATTGGTATAAATGGGTGGTCAATGGTTGCCGTGAACTTGGTGAGCTGAAGAGACCATTCTGTGTTATGGATTTACAATTTTCAAACTAGTTGATCCTTGCACAAGCTCTACAATGACAGTGATGGAATATTCTAACTGCAGGAACACAAATCCATCCTTCCCACATGGCAGGCTGTGCACCTCAATCATGCCTGCTACAGACCAGTGATTCAAAGTAGAAAGTAAGTGGATCTATGCTCATCTCAAAAGGTATTTTGCTCGAGAATGGAGTTTGCAGAGACAAACTCAGATGATTTTCATACAGAAATATGTCTAAAATTAGATTACATATGTAGGTAGAAATTCATCCTTGGGCACATACACTAAATGCCGGGTACACAAATTTGTGTGTTTCACTCCAAAGTTTGGCTCCAGTGACTTCCATGGAGTCCTATTTTAGCATTGGTATTTAATGTACCTACATTGTCATTTAGTGCATGCAATTTATATTTTATTTTAATCACAGTATGTCCTTGAGAATCCACTCTTGCTCATATGCATGGAGTAGTGGATACATACCCACAATACAAGCATCACAATTGCAGAAAAAAAAACTGTAGTTCTGACTTAACCAAGATTTTCATTCCTGTACCTTTGGAGAAGATGTGTGGAGCCAAAGCCAAGGGATTCATTAGATCCTGGGTTGCGTAAAAGCTTAGTCTTGGTTTGTGCAGTGACTATAGTGCCATCTGATAAGGAGAACCGATAAAGCGGACTCTCCGCTTGACCTTGCATCAAGGCTAAATAGGGAGGGAAAAAAAAATCATATAAATGAACAAATACCATAATTTCAAAAGCCATGGAATAGTAGAGTCACGAATGCAACATTGAACTGTTCAAAAATTCAATGAAATTTACTACATTACGTTTTGTACCATGTGGCTTTCTTGGCAGTTGTTATGCCAAAATATGGGTGTGGATAAATTACAACCATATTTTCCTTCCCTCAAATAGAAAATGTTGATTTAAAGTTGAGAAACTTCAGCGATCTGCTTTATTTCATGAATATTTCCTGAAACATTGCATTTTTTAAACATTTAACAAATCATAGCACACTCTAAAATAGATCAGTCAGATAGTCATTGATGTTCTCCAGGATCAAATAGTTAAATATTAGGCATTGTTATTGTGCCCGTCAGAAGATATTAAATACTTAGTCAAGTTTATTGCCATCTGATTGAACAAGTACACTCCGATGAAACTGTGATCTATGGTCCTTGGTGCAAAACACATAAAATACGACCAGATGCAAACATACATATGGAGGACAAGTATTTAATCTATACAAATAAATATTGTTTAATGAACATGTGAGTCTTCGATGGTTAATGTGAACAGTTCCTTTGGTTGTTCATCAATCTCACTGCCTGTAGGAAGAAACTGTTCCTCAGCCTGGTGGTGCTGTATCTCTTCCCCGATGGGAGCAGCTGAAAGATGCTGTGTGCAGGGTGGAAGGGGTCCTCAAGGATTTTGCGTGCCCTCTTCAGACAATAATCCCAGTAGATCATGTCAGTGGTTGGGTGGGGAGGGAGACTGCAGAGATCCTCTCTGCCACTCTTATGGTCCTGTCGATTGCCCTCCGATCCATTTCTCTGAAGCAGTCAGCCAGGACGCTCTTGATACTTAGCTCAATGGGAACACACAGCAGCAATCAAATCTCCAAATGGGGTCAGCAATAAGCTGGCTTGCAGCAAGATTGCTGAATATAATTGGTGGTGATTCATTAATCAACTACAATGAAAATAATAATGTTAATAGGATTTTGTTATGTGCCAGTGAAGTTGAGAATCTGAACATGAGAATGTTTAGGGTTTACCATTTAACACTTCAGATATATTTTCTTGAGAATGCACCGCCTTTGGGTTGTAATTATGTATGTGATAAAACTGATTGATGGCGTGTCTTGATTTTCACAACTTCCACCTCACAATGATTCTCAATTCTCATTTGGAATATCTGCCTACATGTGATTACTCCTCACGATCCGATAGCTATTGGGACACCAATACCCCCGAGCGAAAAGCTCTGCAAAAGGTAGTGGACACAGCCCAGGACATCATGGGGAAAACCCTTCCCACCATCGAGAGCATTACAGGGAACACTGATGTTGGGCAGCAGAAGCAATCATCAAGGATTGACACCACCTGGCACACACTCTGTTCTCGCTGCTACCATCAGGAAAGAGGTGTAGTGACGCACACTACCAGGTTCAGGAACACCTGCTCCCCCTCCACCATCAGACTTCTCAACAACAAACTCAATCAGGGACTTACTTAAGGACTCTTATTTTTGCACTACATTGATTTTTATTTGTATTGTACAGTTTGTTTACATTTCTTTATCCGTTAACATGTGCACGTTGAGTCAGGTTTTTTTTGTACTGCCAATAAGTGGTAATTCTGCTGCGCCCGCAGGAAAAAGAATCTCAAGGTTGTATGTGATGTCATGTGTATACTCTGACAACAAATCTGAGTCTGATCTGATTCTATGTATTTCTAGATTAATGTACTTCACCTTCTTGGTAATGTCTTTTCAGTGACCATGGTTGTCCATCATTATGGTGAAAGAACCTCTGAATACATCTTCTCACAAGATCTTCCCAACCTGGCTTCATTGAGGCCCGCAGGGAACTGGGATCAATTGAAGTTATCTTGCCTAGAAATAGAAGGGAAAAGGGACCTCCTATAAATCCACTCCAAAATTGGAAGAGAAAAGTAAGAAAAGGATTCTGGCCAATATGCACCAGAGAACAATTTTCAAAGTGGAGAAGATTTATTTTTAAGTCGTCAGGTTAGAGAGAATACAATTCCTCTCAGCTTCCATCTGCTGAAGTTTTAAATGAAGGCATTAAAGTAAATAACATCTTTTCATAAAATGAATTTAATGTTGCCTGTGTTCAATCCAATATTTTGAGGCACAGAATAGCTTTTATAGGAAATATTTCTCAGAATTCTTACCTGTCATGTCATGTCTTGTGACAAAGCTTTCAGGACTGGTAAGGAACTGTGATCTTTCCACGGGTGTAATCCGTCTTGCTACGCAAATCATACAGGACTGAAGATCTGAAGCGAGAAAAAAAAAATCAGTCTTCAGTTCCACTTTCCGCATGAAAATAATCAACTCATTTCATATTCTTCTTTATGAATAAATATCATTTCATTTTACTTATTTCCTAGGCAAATGACACATGACAGGTCAAAATGGACAGGAAAAAGGCAACTCATCCAATCATTCCATTGAGAGAGCAGATCTTTACAGCTGGCATAATAAAACTAATTAGGTGACAAATTGGCTCAGTTAAATGAGAATGAATTCAGATCCAAAAGTAGGACATTCACATCCGCATTGAAGCTTTCCATTATGCAGCTAAAGAATCTTCCAAATTGCACCAAAAGTGAGCCGCAAGTTAGATAATTTCATTTCTGGTTGCAGCATTAATGCTGTAGTTGGTCTTGGTGTGGCTAAACTTGGGGAAGGGAAGTCAGGTATAGAAATTTGGGATGCTGTGTACAATGAGCACTGAACAAGGATAACATCAAACTTAATGGTAGTATCCTCCAAGAAGAGATCAACCATCCTGTCCAGATGCATCAGAGCAAATGCTCTGACCAAGACCACAAGAAATTAGAGAGTTGGGAACACAGCACAGACCATCACAGAAACCAACCTTCCATCCCAACCTGGTCACACTCTCATCTCCCTTCTTCTGGAGCAAAGAAGATACTTGAGCTTAAAAACAGAAACCTCCAGATTCAAGAACAGTTTCTTCCCTGCTGTTGACAGACTCTTTAACACACTTCTCATTGGTAAAAGAAATTATGCCCTTACACTGTTTTAACTGTACTGTTCTCCACACCCTGCACAATGTCTTGTAACATTTTACCCTGCACTCTGACTTTAATGTGGCCCTTCACTGTGCACATTTTGTTATTGCACTACCTACTGTATTTAAATATGGGTTGAAATACCTGGATAGCACACAAAACAAAGTTTTCCATTTAGTTCAGTGCACGTGCAATAAACATGAAATGGTGCTGGAGATTATTGATTACCTAAGAAACCATACCTTTTGATGTTGTGCCCAGCAGAAATTATCCCCCTTTTGATAGATTACTTTCAAATGTTAGCTCAATTATTTCATATCCAAAGTGATTTTTTCCTGAATTCGCCTTAATTTTCTAACCTTAGCTTTTTTTATAGACCATTGAAAATTATCATTATCAACATATTGATCTTTTGACATTACATTTAATCTAGAATAAAATGCTGTAATTAGAACCACCTGTCTGATTGGATGATAGAGAAGTATAAAAACTAATTTCATATAAAACTCCAAGCCCAGGTTAAGATGCAGGAACTAATTAGCAAACAATTGCCTGTTAGAAACACCATGAAGCTTGAAAACATTATTTTGTATCAAACCAGAATATATCAGTTATACAAGTTTAATAGCTAAAAATCATCACTAGGTCAAAATTGCAATGCTCTAGACAACATTCATGTGATGATTAAAGGATAAAAGAATAAAATTACAGGAGTGAGCAATCAAACAATTCACCCAGCAATTTGCAAAATGGCTGAGATACATCATGTTCACAGCGATCCAATTCAATCCCTATAATGACCACCTCATCGGCTTGCTCTCAAAGTGTTGCAAGATGTCACATTAGTGGTATCAACTGGTACTTAATCACCAACCTATTTTATGATGCCAAGTTGATTTTCAACAGGAACACCTCAAAGTCTCAGTTTAAATTTGGACCAAAGAATTATAGTCCAGAGATAAGATTAAATGGGCAGACTGTCCTTGATGTCAAGGTTGCATTTGACAAAGGGTGGCCATCTCCAAGATGAAAGAGCATAATCACCTACCTTTGATATTTAATGGCATTACACCTGTCCCATAGCTCATCATAAACATTCTGACAAGAAACCTGAAATAGGCCAACCAAGCAAATATAATATTAATGCTATTACAGTAAGTTATCCAACTGCAAGTTAATCCTACCACCCCCAAATCCTTTCCACCTTCTACAAGACAGAAGTCAGGGTTGCAAAGGACTGTTTGCCACATGCCTGGGATACTCAACTCCAAAGCATTTATCCCAATAGAAAGCTATCTACTTGACATTCGCCACAGGAAACATTAATTCCCTCCTCTGTGCTCACATCATGGCCAATGAATTGATTCTAAACTGCACATCAGATATTTGCCTAAACAACTTCAGAACACCTTCTAAACCTGCAAACTCTACCCCTGAGGTGGACAAGGTCAGCAGATGAATGAGAATACCACCTTTATGCACCATCTTGATTCGGACATTAATCACTGTTCGTTCACAGTTGCTGGGCTTAACTCTTGGAACACTACCAACAGATTTGTATGTTACCCTTCACTATTAAGAGGTAACAGGTGTATTGGTGGATATGACCGAAGTGAAACATGACAAAATACATGAATTGAAATGTCTTTTTTTTTTTAAATGGCATATGCCCATTTTGCACACTATTCAACATTTCCATCAGTTATATTCCCCTACTTATTTTCCCGTGACCAAAATTCTCGCAGACCCAACAATTCTGTTGCAACTCACCTTTAACCAGGATTAATTTACAATATCAAATTGATCTGCCAGTCAGTGTGTCTTTAGTATTTGGGAAGAAACTGGAGGATCCTGGGGAAGCTCTCATAGTCACAGGGAGAACATACAAATGCCACACCGATACTACTGGAGATCAGGTTCAAATATAAATCACTAAGGTTTTGTAGCAGCAAAACCAATTACAGTGTTTCTATGCCACGAAGAAATCAGTAAAGAGTGAGAATTAACACATGAATCCATGAGACCACAAATGCTTACTTAGCTCTAATGACAATTTCTGGAGTGGGTGAATGTACAAACTGAATTGTTGTTGAAGAACAATCATTTAATCCTCATCTCAAATATTGTGTGTTATCTAATCACATTGTCAAGATTATTGCTGTGCAGAGAACAGAACAGTAAACAACCAAAGTATCTGAAGATCCTAAAAACAGTGGATGATGGAAATCTGAAACAAAAACAGAATTTGATGGGAAAATTCAGGTGAGGCAGCACCTGTGGAAAGAGAAACAGTCAACATTTCAGCTCTGGGACCCTTGGAATAATCAATTAAAATAACATCAAAATCTGGAATCAAAGTAATTAAGTCAGGTCAAGTTTGATGAAAATGGCATGATTAATATTTTAAATTCTATCAAGGTGGATGAGCTCCATTCATACTTGACTGGATAGAATAAGAAAGTATTTAACCTCTTGACACAGAAATACCAAAAAGAATGACACTACAGAGACACTTTGCAACAATGGACACAAAAAAACATGATGACAAATCAGCTCATGGCCCCTATTTGAATAAAATGAATAGTTTAATCTTTTAAATTGCAATGTTATTTATTTATTATATCTGAGGCTTACCTTCACCCTCTTCAGTAACAGCCTTGGGTTGAGAGAGTGCAAAGCATTGCATGGTTTCATATTTCTGACGTGGCTCATGGCTTCCATTTGACTCCTCCAAAGAATCATAAGGACTCTGAACGAGCATTCGACAGTTGAAAGTATGACTCTTCTGTCTCTGTGTTTCATTTGCCCAGGACACTCCATTCACTGAGTAAACACGAATTCAGATCATTAACACCAAGATTAACTCAATTTGGGCATGCATGAGCTGGTTGCATAAATATATACTTGCAGGCCTTTTAACAGATTATGAATGCCAGCTCCTTAGTTTATATCAACTCTGAGTGAGATGATTCAAGGAAGATTATGTACATTTCAGGTCACCATATTGTAAAATGCACAAAGAGGGAATAGAGAGGGTGCAGAGAAGTGTTCAAGAATAATACTAGAAATGTGAGGAGATACAAGTCAATAAACAATGACCAGACTGGATCTCTTTTGACAAAAGACAGATGAGGGGTTTGAAAGAGTGGATATGGAGAATGCTTCTACTCAGGGGGAACAATGCAATCAGAGGCCAGCAATACAAGATAGGCACAAAAAAAAATCAATTTAAGGGGAGGATAGAAAAATTTATGAAGGAGAAAGGGACAAAGAGCTACTCTCAAATATATTGATGAGCAAAGAGAGGAGGGTCTTGAGTGATAAATGAACAGGCCAAATGGCCTGTTTCTATGTCATATATTGTGTATGTCAATAAAACAATCTTAGAGGAACATATAGCTCAAAATTGTGGCTGTACCAAGTCATACCAATAAATGTACACAGTGTCACTGCATGGTTTTTTTTTAAAGAGGCCTACACGAGGTTGTGTTGTTGATCGTACACTAAAACTTAGCTAGCATATTGCAAAGCCATATATAAAATAATTAATTAGTGTATTTTTATTTTCAATGTAAATAGAAAGAGAATGAAATCAGCATTAGTTAAAAATACACCCTGCAGAACAGTAACTTCGAAGTACATACTTTAAAACGGATTTGGTGCATCTCAGCTTTAATTTGTTTTTAACAATTGATTCATTCATTCATTCTTATTCCCTCATTGCTGTACCAAGCGAATCTGATAGAAATAATTTGTTTATGTGGACAGTTTACATTTGAAATTGAATTTGGCACCGATAAATACTAACCTTCGTTTTAGAATTGTAAGAAATCAATTTACCTATTTAGGTGTAAAAATTAATAAAAACCATAAAAACAGAAAATTTTCTCACCTTAATCACATGAAAGGGGTGTTATCAAATTGGTCGTCCCTTTATCATTGGTTGGCCAAATTAACTCTATTAAAATTAATATATTACCTAAATTTCTACATCTCTTCAGGCTTTGCCTGTTTTTATTCCTGTCTTCTTTTTATTCCCTTGACTCAATCTTATCTTCCATATGGAAGTATAAACATCCTTGCCTAGATAAAGTCCATTTAGAAAAACTTGCTTGGTATAGATTGGGCATTAAATGATTTATTCAAACAACCTTCTGTTAAATACGGTCAACCAAATACTCATTTTTTAAATTGTCTACAAATTAGAGATTTTTATGATCTCAATTACATACATTTCCTAAGATGACTGATAATTTACAACCTTTCTATAATAGTTCAATATCTAACATTCATGATGCTGTTGAGAACAAGAGAGGCTCCCTCAGATAAAATTTTTAAAAGCCTGGAACAGGACCTACAGCTTTTGATTTCTGAATAAATTTGGAACATAAATTTCAAATTGGTTAATATCTCTTCTTTATGTGCCCACCACTCTCTCCTACAATTTAAAGTAGTCCATAGGCCTCACATATCTAAAGTCAAACTATCTCATTTTGATGCAGATGTATCTCCTCGCTGTGATAAATGCAACAATGGAGATGCTTCATTAATTCATATGTTCTGGACATGTCAGAACCTTGAGAAATATTGGAATAAAATATTTCAAACTTTCTCTGTACTTTTTGAAGTTAATTTTAAACATAACTTTCTTTTGAATCCCAGTCATCACAATCATGAACCTCTAATTATTTTTTTCTGGATAAATTTCTACAGACTAATAACTGTCAGCTAAGATATAATGCTCAATAAAAGCCCAAAGACACTAAAATATTGATTAATTTGTTATCTTGACTATGCAGGAATTCAGAGGGAGTGACACACATAAATACATATTATATGCGTCTGAGTGTCTCCTTCATTATTGGGAAAGGGAGGTGGGGAATTCAAGTGGGCATGTGGCCAAGCTCGTGCTTCTTACCTCAACTTTAATGTCAAATATTTTAAGCTAAATTCATACATCATCTGCTTTGCATGCCCCACCACAGCAGGGGTTGCAAACTTAGTTTAATGTGCTGTGTCAATACAGCTACAGAATTGGTAATGAATGGTGCTTGTCATCACACTCTTCCCTCAGTTAAAAAACCTTTGTCCACTTCTCTCTTGGACCTATTCATGATCAGGTTCCCCGAATGTGGTTGGAGGCCTGATTTAAATTTCAGCTTTATTGTCAGAGTACATACATGACATCACGTACAACCCTGAGATTCTTTTTTTCCTGTGGGCCAGGCAGAGCTACCACTTATTGATAGTGCAAAAAAAACCGTACACAATATACACATGTAAACAAATATACAGCTGATTGTGCAATACAGAGAGTAAAAAAAAAACATGCAAATATTAGAGTCCTTAAATCAGTCCCTGATTGAGTTTGTTGTCAATCAGGGCTCCAACATCTCCAGAAATGAGGGAAACAGAAGCAACAGCACTCCGGCACGCAAGTGCTTCTTTAGTCATTGTCTGTGGACAAGGGAGCAGGAATTATTCCCTTGAATGTTTACAAATTTCTTAAACCTTCTGCATGATAGTGACAAGAGACCCCTCAATCCCAACTTCCACCCTAAATCCCCATCTCAGCTGATTTTTGTATCACAAAAGCCAAGCCATACAATTAAAAATACATTAATGAATGAAACCTCACATGAAGTGGGCCAGATATTTTTTCCTAAAAATCCATGTGAGGTGAGTATTAATCAATAGAAATTGATGCAATAGGTGCCTTAAGCAAATATCATCTCAGTTGTGAGATTCATCTGGAACAAAGCAACAATTTCATCTGACCTTGGATAGATTGGAAGAGGAAAAGCCTGAAGAACTCTTCTATCATCTTAAAATATCCTTAACTAAACAAATGTACTGCCACAGAACCAGGCAATTTTAAAATATTTCCCTGACCTGTTGATTTCGGCAAATTCCGAAGAAATTCATCACGGTCCTCTTGGTGAAGAATATTATACACACTAGTGTTCATGAGCTCCTCCTGTTTGTACTGAAGGTACTGGGTAACATTTTCAGACACAAACACAATGTTTCCATCTCGATTGACCACAAACAGAAAACCATCCAGGGCCTGCAACCACAAAATAGACCAGGTGACACTGAACAAAATGTGTAAAATTATCTGGAAGATTAAGACATACATGTTGAAAGAGGTAGCACTTAGAGCATTAAAATCTTTTAAGTTCACATACACAATTAAACCAACAAATCTATAAGGTTCTTCTACTTCGTTGGAGAACTGGTCATACCGAAAACCTGTATTAGAATGTCATGTGAATTTGTGGATTACCTTGAGCAAGAGGGGTCCCAGTGAATCTTTGTCAATAACTCCTTGTCCTGTTGAAGATACATCTGCTTTTTGGACATCATCTTCATTTGAAGATGCTTTTCCTGTGAAGGGAAATAATTAACTGTACAGAGACAAAATAAATAGAAAGGCCATTCTCAAGGCTCACTGCTGCTCAGTCTGTCATAAAATATACAGAGCTCCTGAGTAGGTCCGATGCAAAATCAATGCATTAGCTTCGTAAACAAGACTAGTTTCTGAACTTAACAGTCTAAACTTTATATTCATCATATAACAACTACAGAACCTATTTTAAAATCTACGTAAAAATATAATTCTGAAGAGAGAAAGCTGCAGTGTCCTTCGTCGCAGAGGCGTTGGGAAAAAATACCACGCCAAGAAAATAAATTAGGTGAAAAGGTGGCATTTTGGGAAGTCAATTAAAATAATCAATGGAAACATTGAGGAATATTCTAAGATACTAAATAATGAAAATGGAAGGCTCTGGCCACCAGCTGGAGTCAGAGCAACAAAACATTCACAGTATGACACAGACTTGGAGAAAATTGTGGAAACTAGGTGGCACATCTGAAGGCGAGAGCAGAATGTAGTTAGCTCAAAGTTGTGATTTATTAATCAATCTTTCATCAAGTTAATAACTAATAATCAACTTTAGAGTCAATTAAAACATATTTGGAAATCAATGGTTTATTAAAGATGATTTAACACAATAAGAAATTGAAGACCATCGTGTCTCATGTCTTCTCTTTCACCATGCAATATCATATCTGATACAAAGCCTCAAATTCATTTTTCAGCCAAATATCTCGAGTTTACTCAGTGTCTAAAATTCTGTTGTTAGCAGTCTTGAATACATTCAGTAGCTCAGGGTCCAGTTGAATAAATTTAAATCTTTATAATGAAAAAAAATCTTTCATTTCACTACTCTCTGTCCTTTTACCCGGGGAATATGTTCACTAACTCTAGATTACCCCGAGCACATGTTCACTAACTCTAGATTACCCCGAGCATATGTTCACTAACTCTAGATTACCCCGAGAATATGTTCACTAACTCTAGATTACCCCGAGCACATGTTCACTAACTCTAGATTACCCCGAGAATATGTTCACTAACTCTAGATTACCCCGAGCACATGTTCACTAACTCTAGATTACCCCGAGCGCATGTTCACTAACTCTAGATTACCTCGAGCAGATGTTCACTAACTCTAGATTACCTCGAGCATATGTTCACTAACTCTAGATTCTCCAACAGAGGTTTTTAAAAAAATTCAGTGTCACAAATATTTGAGCAAACTCAAATGAGTTCATTACAAATATAATTTAACATTAAAAGTGTATTTATGTAGCATCTCTGCCTTGAACACATTTTTGAAATAATGCATGGGACAAAATCGATGTCACATAAAAAAGGTCTAACTTAAATTAGTTTTAATTTAAACATTTGGTTAAATCAGAATGTCTATTTCTAGAGATTGGTTTAAGAGAGTTTGCTGTAACTGCATGGATATCAGTACAACAAGCATTCAAATTTGGGTTTCTAATATTGGTGCACCAAGTCAATATCCCCAAATTACAATGATGGCAGCAGATTCCCATTCATTCAATGTCAATATACCCACAGCTACATCTGTAAATGGAGCATAGAGAAATGCAAACAGAAGACTTGAAGACAATATAGTTAGTATAGTAACTACATTTGTGGATGACATCAAATTTGGTAGCATAGTGGACAGGTTATGTAAGATGACAACAGGATCTAGATGAATTGAGAAAATGGGCCAGGGAATGCCGGATGGGATTTAACTCTAACAAGCGACGAGGTGTGGCACCTTGGTAGGTTAAACAAGAACAGGACTTGTACCATGTGTCCAGATGTATTGTTCCATGAAAGTGGCGATATAGGAGGACATGGTGTGAAGAAGGCATTCACTGGTCTGGGCATTGACGACAGGGGCAGGGAGGTCATGATGCATCTGTGCAGGGGATTAGGAAGACCATATTTGGAGCATAGTGTGCAGTTTTGGTCACACAGCTATGGAAAAGATACAATTAAAGTGTGCAGAACAGAGTTATGGGAGTATTAGGGGTACATGAATTATACGGAGAGGCTGGACAGAGCTCCTTGGAGCATAGAAAACAGAGGAAGGGAGATTCATAACAGATTGATAAAATTATAAGGACACAGAAAAATGTTTTGTAAAAACAAAATCACAGCCTTCTCTCCCAGAGTAGGGGAATCTAAAACTAGAGGGCATAGGTTTAAGGTGAGAGGAGAAAGCATTAAAAGGGTACTGAGGGACACCATGTTTATACAGAGGGTAGTGGGTACACAGAATGATAAGCCAGAGAAAATGGTAGAAGCGGGGACAATTGTGACATTCAAAAGACATTTAGACATGCATATTGATAGGAACGGTTAAAAGGGATTATGGGCCAATACAGTCAAATGGAACTAGCTTGATTGATATTGACAAAATGGGCCAAAGGGACTGTATCCACAGTGCAGAATTTTATGACATTTTGTGTGATCAATATTGACAACATTCGAATGGTAGAAGATCTGATGCGACCAAGAATATTGGTCCCAATATTTTCCTGGCTTGACATACTTCTAACTTCAACATTGGCAGGCATTTATTTAATCATATAATGTTTTGTATTGATATATTATAACTAATGTCATATGATTTAAAATTGTAAATAAAATATTTTTTTAAAAACATTGCTACTCCAAGAAAATTCATGTCCTCTATAATAATAGGGAATTTATACAATCTTTTAACATGGTAAAATGCTTCAGTATGTTTCAAATAAGCATTATCAAACAAAATGACATCCATTGCAGGCTTTCTGCATTAAGATTTTGCTTAAGGATTATAACACATCACATTACCTTGCTCTTTTATCTGACGAATCTGTCTCACTGTTTCTTTCAAAATTGCACATTTATCAGGTTTGACATTGAAGTTGTCAATGTCACTTAGGTTAGCTGAGATTAGTTCAGCTAGTTCCTCAATGTATTTGCTCTCTTGCTCTCGGCGACGCTTTTCAATGCTGCAGTTCACACTGTCAAACAAGTTATAATGGATGGTGAATATGTCAATAATTACTAACAATTTCCTGTTTAGAATGTGCAAACAACGTTTTATTTTCAGTACAATCTGCAATTAATTTTAGTACAAAATATATATATATATATATATATATAAATCACACAAAAAGGACGATAATTCATGAGGTTTTCAACTATCTATTAGAACAGTCAATTTGGCATTCAACAATGCTGTGCAGAAAATAACTTTTAAAGAAAATGGTCAATTGAAAGGATTTATCAACCTGTGAAGTTCTCCATATATATTCCCAAGTGCTGCACTCCCATTGAAAGGGCAGTAGAATAATTAAAGTCATACAGTATTGTCAGCAACCAGAACCCAGTTTCATTCAGACCTGAATGTCAGTGTAGAAATAGTGAACTTATCTTTATATTGCTTGAAGGAATGGTGTATACAGAACAATAGATTTCTCAATGTTAAGTAAACTGTAATAGACACTGTTGAATGGTATAGAAACATGCCTTCATCCCTCCGCATCCATCACGCCTATCTGCACTAATGCCATTTCCCTGCCCTTCTAATTTGCCTTGCTCATTCAAGGACCTGTCCAGATGCCTGTGAAGTGTTGATATCATTCCTCTGAGCTCATTCAAGATAGCATGTGTTAAAAATGTATCACTCAGCTCTCCTTAATCCTATGCATTCTAAATTTACTTTTTTTTAATTTTAATTTAGAGATGTAGCACGGTAACAGGACCTTCCAGCCAACAAGACTGCACTGCCAAAATACACTTCTGTGACCAATTAACCAACTTAACCCTGACATCTTTGTAATGTGGGAGGAAACCAGAACTTCGAAACCCAAGCAGACCTGGGAAGAACATATAAACTCCTTACAGACAGCAGCAGATTTGAACCTGAGTCACCAGTGCTTTAATAGCATTCTGCTAACCACTGCACTAACCCTTGTGTTTTAGATACCTCTACCATGGGAAGCAAACATTGACCATCTACCCCAGGGGTTCCCAACCTTTTTGTTCCTCTGTAGCCCTTGGGCATTTTTATAGGTTTCCGTGTACCCCTAAAAATTAAGGATTAAAAAACACGACATTTTGCAATCTGACTGCAGATTACAACACCATGTATTGTACAGTAGTGGTTATTCTCTCAGACTCAATGTACCCCCTGAAAAGTGCAAATGTACCACTGGGAGTACATGTACCCCAGGTAGGGAACCCCCTGATCTACCCTATCTATCAATCTCACTCATGTCACCTGTCAGTTTCCTTTATGCCATAGAAAATTGACCAATGCTATCCAATCACTCCGAATAACTTATCATTTTTGTGAATCTTTTATGCATCCTCTCCAGCTTAATCACATCCTTCCTATTGTAAACAATGGTCCAAATGCGGCCTATTCAACATTTTATACAAAGTAACATGGAAATGCCTTAAATGATGATAAACATAGTGTATCATTGCCATTTTTAGGGAACAACGTGCTTGTATCCCAGTCTTTCCGTTCCACAACATTCCTCAGGCCCTGCTACTCATGAACAAAAGTGTACATCCACCAATGTAGCTCTTCTTCCTCTCTACAGTCTATGGAATAGATAGAAGGCCCTGCTAACTTTAAACCTTAACCTTGAAGTATTTAAACCCCTAATTTATAACTATAACTATTTTCTGCAAGTTTTGTTTGATACGAAACTTTAAATTTCAGAATTTGAAATGTTTATGGCATCATGCAGCTCAGAGATGAATGCAGTTATGACATTGCCTGTACAGCAAAGTCAAGTGGATTTTTAAGGAAATCTCAGTCCAATTCAGCAGTGGGAAAATGTGCTTTTAAAATTACTCTTTTTTTTTTAATTTACTCAAATTACTGTATGCATCATCAGTCATATCATCCAGGCAATTCAGGAAATTATTTTAATTTAGAAAGATTGGTATATTTCTTGTGATTTTAATCAAAAGAAATATACTCAAAGCAGTACTTCTGTTTCTCCTATAGGTGGCAGCACTTTACTGGCTTCAGCTGGTTATTGAATGATTCACTTAAAATTTAGTGTGAAGAATCGAACTTAAAACTCAATTATGTTTGATGTGGCCTTTAAAACAGCTTTTTTTTGTGCAAAGACAATAGTTTAGTGCAGGTGTGGGCAGATTTCATATGCAATGTTGAGCAGGTTCTGCAAAATACACTCATAAAACAGATTTGATACCCAAACCCACATTATTTGTGTGAAAATTATAATGGCAGCCTGGACAATCAATATTTGGGAATGTTTAAATTAAGACTAAGGGTGTAACAACCTGTAATCCATCTCAGCAAGGGACACATCCAAGTCAGCATCATGAGTCGAGTGTCATGAGTGGGACAAAAAGATTTTCCAATGTTTCAGACTGGAAGGCTTCAGTCTTGGAAGTACAGTTCTGGCCGAAAACACTGATCATTCTTTTTCTCCCACTGATGCTGCTTGACCCACTGAGTTTTTCCAGCAGATTGTTTGTTGCTCCAGATTCCAACATCTGCAGTCTCTGACGTTCCTCCATTTTATTCTCGTGGAGATTGCCAAATTAATCATCTGGCAATCGACCACCAAAATAACTGAAGCTTTAAGTTTTGGAACATATTAAGCTGTACGCAGCTAAGAGCATCATATGAACTCTTAAAAAGAGTCTTTTAAAAATCTATAAAGAATGTGAATGAATGAATGAGAAGTCACAAGTGAGAAACGTGCCTTGTTTATACATGTTTCTTAAAACAGCTGTAAATGAAAGTGTTTAAATACTTCCACTTTACAGATACTGAAGGACAAATGCAAAAGGAAATCCATCCAATTGCCTATATTAAAATGACAACACATAAAAGCTTGGTTGTTTGGGGCTTTTGGGAAATATGAAAAATGTTATGCTAATGTAAGTTGTTTTCTTTCATGCATATTCTCATGAGTCAAACCAAAAAGCTTTTTGTTGTTTTTTGTTTTTAAACTCTGCAGATTTTTTCTAAAAATACTTAATTCACAATTAATTATTGACAACAAAAAAATGTTCAAATTCTCTTCACATCCTGACTGCCAAGTCCATACATTCCCTCATTACACATTTTTACCTACATGCTGTACTAGCACCTTGTTGCTACTTCCCATTCTGCTGTTTGAAGGCCTTTCCTCAGTCTCTGCCCTTCAATGCATAGCAATATTAGGATCCAGACTGTGGTCCTTCCCGCAGCCCCCTTGCATTGGGTGCACTAAGCCTCAGTGTGTCCCTCAGCACATACACTGCAGCATGGAATGTGCCAGTCAGCAGCATTCCTTCGCGGATATCTCCGGGTGCTGAAAGACTAACAAGTTTCAGACATTCCATAGGGCATCTTTCACCGATTTGATGGTCCTCCAGCAGTTCTGGATGTCTGCCGCTGCATGTGTCCCCAGGAACAGACCGTAAATTAGCTGCTGCTGGGAATGAACCATAATTTAACTTTACCAACTAGCCCATAAACATCGAACTATAACTGCACAAAGCAATCGTCAAACTCACTTCCAAACCCATGTCAAATAAACATGAGAGGCCTGGGGTTTCGACGAGATTGCAATGGATTTTTCTTTCCATGCAACTTGCCAGAGATTCATCAAATCAGTAAAAACAGATCATGGAAATTCAAGTGGAAATTATGCCGAAGGCAAATCAAGTTTCCATGATTTGTTGCACTCGAAACTGACTCCACCCACATATCTGGTCAGCTTTCAAGATTGAATTAATTAGCAGAGCTTTGCAGCTAATGGTATACACTGGCAAGCTTTCAAGGGCCTTGAAATAAAGTGTTTTTGGTGATATATTAAATGCTGCAAAAGTTCTGAAGGAACTGGTTAAAGCAGATTAACTAGTAAATAGTTCTATTTACTATTCATTACTTTTTAAAACAAAAAGATTTACATTTCAATTACGCAAACTCGTGCACAAAATAGTAAATAAGCTTGAGAAAAGCATATTTTCATCTGTATTCAGAGGATTGGATTGAGTTGACACCTTCAATATACACAAGATGCTGGAAGTACAAAACAAAAACAGAAGATGGCACAAGCACTTACCAGGCCAGGAAACATTTACACAGAGGGAAACAGTCAACATTTCAAGAATGATCTTCATCGAAATTAAACTGATAAGACAAGACCTGGTTTAACACACAATGATCTATCTGGTGGAGGCACTCAACAGGCCAGATAGCAGCCAGAGATAGAAACATTTTAGGCCCAAGAAAATTACACTGGTCAACAAAGATTTTGCTTCCTAAACATTTTATGGATTTTGGCCAACTGATTGCGAAAATCACCTTTATCACCTACTTTTTTTTTGTAGACACAAGCTATTTTTGTGATTTCCTGTCACATTTTGTCGACTTCAAGTCTACAAAACTGTGAAGTGCGACATGTCATTGAAAAATCATTTTCTACATTCGCACTTGGACTTCTTCCCTGCTGATCTTGGTGCAGTCAGAGGCAAGCATGGTGAAAGGTTTCACCAGGACACTGCGACCATGGAAAGTGATGCCAGGGCAAACTGGAATCCATCATTGCTGGCCGACTATTGTTGGACGCTGACATGAGAGGCATCAGATGCTGAGTACAAAATGAAAATCAGCAGCAAAACATTTTTAGATCAATTAACTAACACAATGTGACAGCTCCACCCTCACAATGGATGAGGCCGAGGATAGACACATCTACAGAGGAATAGTTGGGGAGAGTCAAAATGGTTGGCAACAAGAAGCTCAAGTTTAGACCCACAAACACACAAGTGTGAGGAACGGAGGAGGTACAGCACAAGGCTATTTCCTCTAAACACTTCTTCCAATTTAAATCTTTGCACCAGGTGCACACAATGTGGTATCCCCTGCATTAGAGAAATCAAATGTCGATGAGGTGATTGCTTTGCAGAACTCTTCTGTGCAATTCACACAAATGACCCTGAATTTCATCACCCTACACAATCCCATTCTTACTCTGACCTAACTTTAGTCATCTCCAGTGTCAAAATGATATCCAACATGAGCTTATGGAAAAAGCACCCCATCAATCCATATGGGCGATTTGCATTCCTTGGGACTATCTCTATTTCTCCACAGATGTCCCTAGATATTTCAGTTTCAAGCCATACCTTTGCTTCTTTCCATTACTTCGGCAGCTTTGGTATGGACCCCATTAGAGACTGAAGTGCCAGTTGATAAAGTAGACAAAGACAATGTGATCAAACAATAATCATGGCTTTTATTAGCAGAAATTCATGGTACAATAATGAAAGACAATAGGTGCATACACAGTTATACCCAAGGGGAGAGTCCTTAACAGTAGAGATAATGCACAGCCAATGTTAGTACAGCAAGGCTCACCTGAGGGGAGACAGGCAGCTTGGCAGACATTCACCACAGTCTCTCCCCCCCACCGGCAGAAGAAGGGTTAAAATCAAAAGGACAGCTGCAAGGAAAGACTGAAGCAAGCGATACATGGATACCATGTTTGGCATTGAGAATACTCTAACAGCCAAAATACGCCAGTATCTAGCAAGCAATCGAAATATGAGATATTTTATGAATATGTCAGCCAATCAGGTTGTTTACGAATTCTGGTGCTTCTTCTCAAAACAGGTGGCTCCTTTGCAACCTTGGGAACTGGTACCATTCCTGGGTCTGTAGTGTGGGAAGGACGGACTTCTGGACCCGCTCCAGAATCGCTAGCGTGAGGCAGTGGAGCCTCAGCATGGCCATCTGAAAGCTTACTAGGGGTCACAGGCTGGTGGGGGGGTGAGCCCAATCTCTCAGGCTCACTCTGAGTAGGGGTGTGAGGAAGGGGCGAACCAGCCGAGGCCAGATCTCTTTGGGGTACAGTGTCAGTACTCCTGTCTGGGAATTTAACATGAGCATAGTTGGGGTTGGTATGCAGTAGCTGAACTGGTTGGACAAGGGGGTCTGTTTTACGCGCCCGAGCATGGCTCTTCAGCAGCGTGGTTCCAGGCTCAGATAAACAAGCTGGCCAGTCCATCACAGTTCCTGATTTCCTAGGAAAGGCAAACATACATTCATGAGGGGTTTGATTTGTTCCAGTACACAATAATGACCGAATAGAATGTCGTGCCTCAGGCAGCACCTCCTGCCACCGGGTAACAGGGTAACCATGCGTTTTTAAAGCAAGATTAACAGTCTTCCAGATTGTAGCATGAGCCCTTTCGACCTGCCCATTGCCCTGCGGGTTGTAGCTCGTGGTACGGCTGGTGGCAATCCATTTCCGTAGCAGGGCTCGCCGCAGTTCAGCGCTTATTAATGCTGATCCCCTATCGGTATGAATGTAATTGGGAAAACCAAAAATGCTGAATGAAGTGACTTAATGACAGATGCTGACGAGACATCAGGGCAGGGTATAGCAAAGGGAAACCTGAAATATTCTTCAATTATAGTAAGGAAATATACATTTTTTTGTTGTTGGAAGGTAACGGTCCTTTAAAATCTAAGCTAATCCTCTCAAAAGGTCGGGTTGCCTTGATGAGAGTGGCCTCCGGAGGTTTGAAGTATTGCGGTTTGCACTCTGTGCAAACGGGACAGCTTTTAGTCAGTTTCCTGACTTCTTCCAGAGAGTAAGGAAGGTTGTTAGCCCTTATGTAGTGGAAGAATCTCGTGACTCCTGGGTGGCACAGTCTGCTATGGATCTCTTTTAGCCCCTCCAGCTGAGAACCAGCAGCAGATCATGACAATGCTTTAGAGGGATCATTTAACCTGCCCAGTCTGTACTGGATCTCATAATTATAAGTTGAATTCTATTAGTCAGCGTGCCATCTTATCGTTCTTGATTTTACTTTTATGTTTTGACTGCCCTGACATCACATTTGTTTGCCAGCGAGTCGAGGGCCAGTGCATAGGCAGCATCACTTTCCCCAGGTTTCTGGCATCTAGTCAGCAACTGGTGTCGAGCAAGCACCACATTCCGTGGCGCCGCATAGTAAGCAATCAGACGTTCCCGGGCTATAGCCAGAGTGGTAGCTCCTTGCATTACGGCGAAAGGGACCTCACCCAGCAGAGAGTTCAGGTGACCCCACCGAATCGCCTCATTGACCACGTTGTTTTGAGCCATGTAGTAATCGAAACAGGCAATCCAGTGGTTGAAAATTTCTCTGGACCTCAGGGCTGACTGGTCGATTATCAGCCGCTCTGGCTTGAGAGCTGCATCCATTTCTGCTAATAAAACTGAAGTGCCAGTTGATGAAGTAGACAAAGACGATGTGGTCAAACAATTATCATGGCTTTTATTAGCAGAAATTCACCACAGAGACTTTCTTCCTGTCTACCTTTCTGCTTGCTAAAAATCTTTGTTTCATCATTAGCTAATTTATCTCTACTCATTTGCTGCCTGACCTTCTCAGTGTTTCAGAAATATTTTTGTTTTTTTCCACTCAGTACATTAAGGGTGTTTTTATATTAAATCCAATTCCACACAAAAAAATATGTTTTACTTCCAGGGATAATGAAAGGATTTTGAGCAAAGCAAAAAACAAACTAATGCAGTCACACTATTGCAAGTTTTAAACATGATTTCTACCAGATTGTAGAATGCTCTCAAAACCAAAATTCTTGTGGAGTACTGCATATTGTTTGGACAGGCCAAACAACACAAGGTAAATTCCCCAGTTACTGGTGAATCAATCATGCATGCTGTTCTGAATCAACTCAAGTAGAGATACATACAATAAATAAAATCACAAAGTTAACAATCATATTGTGGCAGACAACTACCATGTCCAATATTTCTAAAGTGATAACGAAAACAATTTCATCTTGATTAATAGTTATTAAACTATTTATCCCCTCTACTAAATAATGTTATGCTTTGGGTTAAATCCAGACTACTAGATTTGTGGTGTAATGCGAGTGCGCTCAGTATGTTGTACTACCTTTTGCATTTTTATAATATTTTCTGTTAACTTAAGGACTGGGTACCGAATAACTACTCCTCCTAGAAGTCATTCTCAACCATTTTTCTTTTCACTCACATATCACTTTAAGTATCTATGCCACACATGTCAAACTCAGACCCGCGGGCCAAATTTGGCCCATGATATAATTATATTTGGCCTGCAAGATCATATCAAATATGTATTAGAGTTGGCCCGCTGGCCGCCACGCCAGTATAGCGCATGAACAGCGAATACTACAAATCCCAGAATGCTTTGCAAATGCGTTGGAGGCGGCCCGTCAGCCCGCTAATCGCCCCCACCTCCTCTCTTTACTTTCATTACCATCTGTGACCTGTCGCCTAACTCATATGTAATAAACCCCTTACGAAAAATGGCCAAACGAAAGACAGAAAACAGGACCTTTCAAGACAGGTGGGAGGCAGACTATATGTTCATCATTTTAAAAGACAAACCTGTTTGTCATTGAAGCAAGTTGTTATTTTTTTAACTTGTTGGCTTATGAAAAAAAAATACATTTAAAAGGAGCTTAAAAGCTATAGAGAAATATTATTTATTGAATATTTTATTTCTCATTTGTTAATGCTTCTTCTGGAAAGAGTTTAACCATAACTATTATTTTAATAAGAAAAAGTTTAACATTACATATGTTGAAAGAAGAGAAAACATGCAGATGTTGTTGAAAATTTTCAATAAATAATTAGTTTGGCCCACGACTTAGTCCAAGTTTTTAATTTTGGCCTTCTGTGAATTTGAGTTTGACACCCCTGCCCTATGTGGTGAGTAAGGGATTACTTAAGGTGATATGTGGGTGGAAAGAAAAAGTTTGAAAGCCACTGTTTTAATCGTACCAAATTGGCTTGTTGCATGCACAGTTTCAGAACTCCAAAGGAAATGGACCAATGACAATTTTTCTCAAGCAAAATATTTCACTTCCAAGTGGGGCTAAAGTAATGATTCTCAACCTTCCCTTCCTATTCAAAAAGGTCGAGAACCACCATCCTAAAACGTAAAAGAATAAGAAAAAAATCAAATCTCTTACCCGAATTATCAATTCACAGGACATTTGCAGAAGATTCCCAAGCAGGACACCAAATTCTTTTCTTTAAACTTAGTTTTAATTCAGCCCCTGCTCACTTTATGGTGTAAAAGAAGAGCCAGAAACCTTGGTGATGTATCTTTATCTTTGCTATATCAATGACATTGTTTGACCTGCTGAGTTTCTCCAGCATTGGGTTTTTACTTCAACCACAGTGTCTCCAGACTTTTGTGTTTTACCTCATTTTATGGTGCAGTACCACTGGGCTTCACTTCATCTTTGCTGTTATTTTCCTCAAAGAGAGAAGCTATTATTTAGTTTAAAACTTTTTTTTGTAAAGTAGTCTAGTATTCTCATTACAGCACAAGCTACATATCTGTCAATGCCTTTCCATGAGTTGAACTTGCAACTTTAACTATCACATACCTTGAGCCCTGAGCATCAAAGGAAGATAGTTTCCGTTTCCTTGAATCAGAATTCACCGGATCCAAAGCGTTTTCTCCAGGGCCACTCATCTTAAACACATATCAGCAACTGTGAAACAAAAATGGATTCATAAGTTGTGACCTCCGCTTCAGAACAAGTCAATGATTCGAAGAATTTTTCTAAACTGGCAAGTTTCAAACTAAACTGAATATGTAAATTCAAAATGAGCCACAAGATAGTGTTGATGTCTAATGTGGCAGTATGATTCTTAATAAAGAAAAATTAATGCCAACAGAATCACAACCACAAATAACTAGTTTCTGCTGAAACTTCTGCTAAAACAGTGAGCACGTCATTTTCCATTTGTACTACACGTGAATCAGATCTCCCTTCAATTTTAAAAATGATTGCTATTAAAGATGACAAAGTTACTTTGTTCTAATTGTGAAGTTATTTGCATATTCTAATCTGACATAATATACAAGATGCCCTTGAATAAAAAACTAATAAAATGAGATAAAGACAGAGACAGAAGCCCCTTTTCCACAGCCACTTCAAGGCAGGAATATTGCATCTTTATAGCACCACACATTCTGTGTAAAAGGTACAAACATGGAATGGGGTGGGGTGCAGGTCATTGTAGCCCTGCCTTTAAGCCAGCAGCAGAGATAGTCTCAGCGCCAAATTGAAATCTGTGCAAAAGAGGGCAAGCCAGCAGGCTGGGACCAGGACTGGAAAGGATGTGCATATGCACCATATTTGACAGCATACAAGACCCATGGGCACGAGAACCCCATCCCCTCATTTCAGCGGGGAATATGAAGAATTTTTTTAGTGTATTTACGGGTAAAGATTTAAAACTTGGACAAAATATGCAACTAGGACAACAGGAAAAATCTTTTTAATAATACTGCTGCAATATACAAGAGAAAACAAAAGCAGCTTCGCTTTTATAAAAACAAACTGCTACCAGTGATCCCTGCACTGGTCTTGCTGCTTGCTCTCTCCAGGCGGCCCACTATCCCACTCTCTTCTAGTGCTCCATGCCCTGCTCTCTAACGGTGCCCCGCTGCCCCCCCCCTCTCTCTCTCTCTCCCCCAGTGGCCCATTGCCCCGCCCTCTCCCGGCGGCCCCCTTCCCCACCCACTCCCGACTGCCCCCTGCCCCACCCTCTCCCAGTGCCCCGCTGCCCCCCTCTCTACTGCTCTCTTCCAGTAGCCCACTGTCAGTCCCCGCACAGGTCCCGTTACCCTTCTCTCTCCTGGTGAGACCAGTGCAGGGACCGACAGCTGGCCGCCGGGAGAGTATCCCAACAGCCTGCCACCAGTCCCCAAGTGGTGATGCTCGTGAGCCATGAAGAGAAGACGATCACAGTCTGCGTTATTCACCGTTATCACCCTAATTTCAACCGCATACAAGACCCAGGGAATATTTTTCAACCACTCTTTGAGAAAAAAATGGGTCTTATATGCCATCAAGTATGGTATATGTCTGTCTTGGGTAAACTTATACCTCTCATTTTGTTCATTTAGATTGGTCACAGTGTTTGAGCTACCGAAAGAAAATAGACACACACACCGAGAGCAGTTCAGTTTATACAAATGTTTATTACTAATTCAAAAGCTGATTTCACACTACAATATGCAAGCCCTTCCCAACTATACTTATCAACGCTTGGACTGGTCCCAACTGCCGAAGCGAGGCAACGACTGCACACTTGTAGTAGGTTGTCAGGGCGCTGGTAGCAGCTTCTCCACCTCCCCCGACCGGGACGTTGCTCAGACTCTGGCTGTTCTTCCTTCTTGACAAGGGGTGTTCCCACCCCTCGGAGAGTCTAAACTTCAGCAGCAGGACCACAGGCTTATATACCCCAAAAACAATTAATCATGTGCCTACTCCTTCTAATATTTGTCAGTCAAAATCAAAACTGAACATTACATTCTACAATTTAGAAGATTAATTATTATGGAACCAGGATGTTATAACTTCCTGGTTTATCTCGTAGATACAAAGACTTATTAAAACTTCTCGAGCAAGACAGGTTGTGACCAATTCGTCAATTTCAGAGTGTTGCATTTGACAACTGCTTTCCCTGGGCCTCACAGTGGAATTCCATTTCAAAGTGTATCTTCAGATAAGTCCCCATGGCTGAGTTTAATTACATCTGCTAGTTCTGAAAGTAAGGTGACCTGCGTGTGGACCCAGTGTCGTCAGTTCCACATAAGCAAAAAGCATCTGGGTACATGGTTTTAATCCTCCATTACATTCCACCCCTTGGTCACAATCTGTCATTTGCGAGGCCTAACCAGTATTTGAGTACAGAGGGAGCGAAAAAAGAGAAATCAAAACAACAATTACAAAGATAAGCAATGACGCGAGCAACCAACGGAGGATAGTGTGGCCCACTCCCCCAAATGTAGCAGTTAGCCATGAGAAAGGATTCCAACCAAGGCTCAAATTATCCTTGTTGGCCACAATACCCAGATACTGGAGCTCACGAACAGATTTTGAAACATGCTGAACAATAACATATTTATATAAGCTGCACTTGAGGCTGGTGACTGAGGACTTCCTTGGTGTAATGCATCGGACCGTGTTTCCCATGGGGAACTCCCTTGGAACGTCCTCGACATTACAAATCCAATTGCTGGCATCAAAGCAGCTGTTAAGCCAGATCACCAGGAGTGTAAAATGGAGAACCTGGAACAAAGAAGCCTGACACATGTCACTCACGATACCATAAGCGTTCAGTGTTTAAACAGACTAAATCATCCTGTCCCTCAATAGCTACCCACCGAGTGTTACCCTGGGCAGGTGTCACTATTTCCCCTTTTACAGGAGGGCCACTACCTGGTGGTGCCACCCATACCTTTTGTCCAACATTCTCTAGTTCGGGGATGGGGGGGCAATGACTGTTATTCCTCTGGAATAGGCTGTAATTCAGGAGCGTGAAGAAGTCGGTGGAAAGGTGTACCTCCTTTTAAAGGGCGATGATTCAAATTGTCGACTGCCTGCTGCAGCACATGGCACCATCCCTTCTGGGTCCCCAGTGATGTTAACAAACAAATTTGTTCCTTCAGTAAGCCGTTCATTTGTTCAACTAACCCGGCAGCCTGCGGGTAATAAGGAATATGGTGGACCCATAAAATACCGTTGTCATTTGCCCAATCACAGATTGCTTTCCCGGAGAAGTGCGAGCCATTATCAGAGTGAATCTCCTCTGGAACATCATAACGATAAATCAAATGGTTTAGTCCTTGGATAGTGCTAGCTTGGTCAGCTGTCTTGGTGGGAAAAGTAAAAACCAGGCCCGAAAAGGTGTCAACCATTACTAGGACGTAATATTTACCCATACAGTCTAGCATGGGGCCTATGTAATCAATTTGCCAGACCGCAGCTGAGTGAGCACCCCATTTTATTTGGCCATGCGGACCAGGTGGAACGGTATGGAACTTCACAAGCTGACATTCTGGGCATGTACGTACGACCATGCGGACATCATCCTGATGGACGGATAAAGCATGTGTACGGGACCACATAGCTGATCCCTTCTCCCCCAAATGACCACTCTGTTCATGTGCCCATCGAGCCAGGGGGACGGAATCAGCACAGCTGATAGTGGCAAGCCGATCTGCTACTGCATTATGTTGAGCCATGTTAGTCGCCATATTGGTATGGGCATCAACGTGATAAACGGTTATCTCACGATGGTGGGAAGCATCCCACAACAGCTGCCACAACTCTTTGCCCCATACTGGGCGGTCATGTATCATCCAGTTGTTCTTTTGCAAATCAGGCATCCATACCACAAGTCCATTAGCCAAAGCCCAGGAATCAGTAAACAGGCGAAGAGGGTGATCATGGGGATCTAGTGGTAAAGTGACTGCCTTCAACTCATCATACTGACTGGAGCACCATCCCCCTCCTCCGATAAGTGAGTTCCTGACCTGGGATGGTAAGCCACCTGTTCGTGTACGCGGCCCACCCCTTCAGGCCCTCTGGTCGCATGACTCTGAATATACCACTTCCATTTAACAATAGAAGACTGCTGAGCCCGCCCGATCTTTAGATTAGCATCATTAGCCAGGACCCAATTCATTATAGGAAGTGCAGGTCGCAATTGAACATCTGCATCACCTGTCATTCTTTCAGTCTCTAGCAGGGCCCAGTAACAGGCTAGTAACTGTTGTTCAAAAGCAGAATAACGAGCGGCAGCCTCGGGCATGGTATGTGACCAGAATCCCAGTGGGACTAGGCGACCCTCTTGTTTCTGCCAGAGGCTCCAGGAGGCCACATCATCAATATAATGGTGAACTGAGAGGGAAGGCGATACTGGAAGGTGGGTGAAGGTATACTGGCGCCCCTTCCAGGTAAAGGCGAACTGATCCTGTGAGTCCTCAGCTATAAGAATACTGAAGAAGGCGTTAGCGAGATCAATGACAGCATACCATGTTCCTGAGTTCCCAGTAGCAATGTTTTCAATAAGGGTGACAATGTCCGGAACTGCTGAAGCAAGTGGTGGGGCATGTTTGTTCAAAAAACGATAATCAACTGTCATTCTCCAGGAGCCGTCCGGCTTCTGGACCGGCCAAACGTGGCTATTAAAGGGCGATGTTACGGGCCTCACTACCCCTTCTTCTTGCAGAGCATCGATGGTGGCAGTAATCTCTTCCTGCCCCCCAGGGAGACGATATTGTGGAATGCACACTGGTTTCATGGGGGCTGGCACCATCACAGGATCCCACTTAGCCTGACCCACTACTAGTTTTTTTGTAATAGTTCGAATTCCAAATTCAAATCCCCCTTGGCTAGTATTAAGGGCCATACCGGCCAACATATTAATACCCAGGATACACTCGTCAGTAGCAGCCACCAGGGCATGTAACCAGACAGGGGAAGGGCTATCACCCACCATGGCACAGACTTTTATTTCCTTTGCCAGGGTGACCGCTCCTCCCAACCCCTCTATTCGAAAGGCCGGTCCAGTCCAGAGGTCGGGATTACCAGGAATCACCGAGTGCTCTGCACCGGTGTCGACCAAAGCCAAGTATTGGCGATCATTACCCCCACCCCAGTGGATTGTTAACGGTATGTAGGGCCGCGGATCCCCGTGTGTGCGCCGTGTCTCGATGGAGTAGACACGGGAATCCTGCCCACACCTTCAGGCTTCAGAAGGGTTCGGGGGCTTCCAGGACCACATGCTATTGTTATCTTTAAGAGCCTGTTTAACCCATTGTTTTACCTCATCATGAGTAACTGGAGCAGGAGAAGCCAGCTCGATAGAAGCAGCAGTGGGAGCAGAAAGCACAGCTGGGCCAGGAGGACTCAGCAGCTGGGGATGATGTTCCCCTGCTTTTTGCCTAAATCGATCTCCAATGGCAGCCAGCTCTTTTACAGAGAAATCACGGATCATTGACTCCTTCTGACCCCTGTTCCCACTTTGGCTCACAGGGTCCTCCACCCAGTCTAGGGGAGGAGGTGGAGGCCATCCAACAGAGGGAGTAGGCCATAGAGCATAAGCAGGGGTTTGGGTATTTTCCCCTGGGTCCACATGGGAAACCGGGGTATCTATCCCTTCCATCTCTACCCTTACATCATCCCCCCTTCTGTCTGTTTGGGAAATCTGCTGCCTTATAGGGCGGGCGTGAACAGCAGATGGAGAGGGTAGTATGTTAGACACATGCTGAGGAGTATCTGCATTATTACCATTGTCATTCCAGATATTCCCATCCCAATCCTCAATTACATCAGGATCGTCACCATTCCTTATCATGGCATGAATACGATATGGATCGGGTTCTACTCCATGCCTTTCCTTATCTGCACAGAGCTGCTGCTGGAGTTTAATATTACGGCAAATCATTTGGACATGCTTATCTTCCCATTCTTTGGCTCTGTCCTGACTGGTGCGAACAATCTCGCTCATCATGGAACAGCATTGTCGCAGGACTTGTAGCTCCTCCTCTAATTGCTTTCTTTTGCACTGAGATTCTACTTCTCTTTGAATTAATTCTGCTTCACGCTGAACGGAGTGGCGTAATGCTGTGGCCAGCAACCAAAAACCATTCGTCAGCGTTCCCTTTTTATCAGGAAATTTACTTTGTCGAAGGAGAGTGGCAACCCGCTCTCCCAGAGGTGCACTTGATGAGTCTAACTTCTCATCCCAACTAATGGGTGGTCCCAACAAAGACAGGGTATTGGCCAACATGCCAAACCCATCGTCTTTGGAAGTCCATCCAGGAATCAAGAACTGCTCAGGGCTCACCTGTTTCTTTCGGCGAAACATCTTGAGACCAACCCTGCTCGCAGCGCCAATTGTCTTGGGTAAACTTATACCTCTCATTTTGTTCATTTAGATTGGTCACAGTGTTTGAGCTACCGAAAGAAAATAGACACACACACCGAGAGCAGTTCAGTTTATACAAATGTTTATTACTAATTCAAAAGCTGATTTCACACTACAATATGCAAGCCCTTCCCAACTATACTTATCAACGCTTGGACTGGTCCCAACTGCCGAAGCGAGGCAACGACTGCACACTTGTAGTAGGTTGTCAGGGCGCTGGTAGCAGCTTCTCCACCTCCCCCGACCGGGACGTTGCTCAGACTCTGGCTGTTCTTCCTTCTTGACAAGGGGTGTTCCCACCCCTCGGAGAGTCTAAACTTCAGCAGCAGGACCACAGGCTTATATACCCCAAAAACAATTAATCATGTGCCTACTCCTTCTAATATTTGTCAGTCAAAATCAAAACTGAACATTACATTCTACAATTTAGAAGATTAATTATTATGGAACCAGGATGTTATAACTTCCTGGTTTATCTCGTAGATACAAAGACTTATTAAAACTTCTCGAGCAAGACAGGTTGTGACCAATTCGTCAATTTCAGAGTGTTGCATTTGACAACTGCTTTCCCTGGGCCTCACAGTGGAATTCCATTTCAAAGTGTATCTTCAGATAAGTCCCCATGGCTGAGTTTAATTACATCTGCTAGTTCTGAAAGTAAGGTGACCTGCGTGTGGACCCAGTGTCGTCAGTTCCACATAAGCAAAAAGCATCTGGGTACATGGTTTTAATCCTCCATTACAATGTCACACTAGACGCTGACACCGATGCTGTTGTGTTACATCTCCTGCCTCTTTTACTCTCGGAATTTTGATTTGCTGTGTAAAATTACCTACATTATTTGGTTCAGTGTAAACAGGCAAAGCCAGTTTAATGACAGGTCTTCTTTACAGCAGTATTGCGGGATCTCTGTGCAAAAAAAGATGAGAGAGAACGACAAACCTTGGTCTGGGCCTCACCCAAGTATGAGAATTTAGGGGAAGATCCCTCTCTGTATTTGTTCCAAGAGTTAATTTTGTTCCTAATACCAATTTCCACCATAAATGTAACATTAGTGTTATGTCAAAATCACTTCTTATCAATAGTAAGCTTTATTGGAAAATACTAAATAAGAAACCACTGAAGGCAAACAGAACTATTAAATTGTCATTGATATTGTTCCAAGGTTGAGATGGGTCAACCTCCGATTCTATAGTGGCTGAAGTATTCTGCAGCAATCCAAAAATTCAGCCCAGACACCATATGCAAAGCTTGAGATGCTATGCTCTTTCTGATGCTATTTTAAGTTAACACCTATTTCTCATTTATAGACGTTCAAAGGAATAAATACCTGCATGATGCTGAAACTGAAATGTCGGGAATAGCAATTGGCTTCAAGATTACTTTTTTTTAATAAAAAGCAGTCACAAAATCTATTTTCATTTCTATCAACCACCAAGGTCACTGAACAAGTCAATGTCAACTCACAATTGTCAACACAGCATTACTTGGAAAAGACCATTTCAATCTCTCTCCCTCATTCAAATTGTTCTTTCTACAGGCTGAAGAGCTGCATTAAAACCACATTTTTAAAACACAACTTGGGGCCTAATTGCAGTTCGTTCTTCCTGATTTGCTGGAAACAATCCATTTCCCTCATTTTACTGGGAGGGAACCCAATGATGGTTAAGCAGAACTTCCTGTAAACAAGAGGCGGATGTTGAAGTTGCACATCCCCCCCCCAACCCCCCCCCCCACCCAGAAGACTTTTAGATTCATTTAGCAAACTGAAACTAGAATTCTAATTCTATATCTAGCCAATTCAAAATAAGTTGACCAGCACTTTTGATTAGTGTAAATGTGCTTGTCAATTTATAAACTGTTTTTAGAAAAATATTGCTGATACAGTAAAGGAAAATGTTTAGTTAATTTAAAATATGATCTGTTAAATAATCGAATCTATTCAACTGTACAGATTGGAGATGTAGTTGCATTGCAGTTGTTTAAAATGTAACCAGAGTGTTTGTATAATAAAAGTTTAATAAGTTACAGCATGGAGTTAAGAGGAAAAATTCTTGCTCAATAAACATCATCCATTTCTTTGAGAATGTTAGTATTACTTAAAATGATTATACAATTTATTTTAGCTTCTAGAAAAAAGATGATCAAGTCTTACATTAAACGTTACATGGAATTCAAGCATACAACTGGATTAAAAACTCTGATCAATGGAAAAGCATTCTGAGAGGCACACATTTTCAGGCCAGAAGTGGTGATGTGGAATACCGCAGAGGTCAATACTTGGACTTTTGATATTTCTTATTTACATAAATGTCCTGGGTGAAGTAACCAATGGTAAATGCAAACAGCACGAATACAAATTGTACAGTTAGAACCAGCAAGGCAGTACGTTCCTATAGAAGACTTTGTATTTGCTTTGCAACTAATTACAGAGCGATTTGAATTTTCCGTGAAGCAGATTGAGGGGCACTGGACAAAGTGGCGACTCTCTGCCTGCCTTACGGTAGAGAAAAGTTAAAGAATTTCATGAATGTTACATTCGAGATGTAGAATTATGTGACAATGTAACTGAACCTTGATCTTTCTGGAGGAAACTAGGGCAAAAAGAAAGTGTACAATGAGGAGCAAAAACTGCCATGGAGGAGAATTTGCAAAAGGCTTAGTAGCAGCAGAAAAGAAAGATTTCTCAATTACAATTCAAGTCCTCAAGAAATCACAATCACATGAAGGGGAGGTGGGAGGATGGTGAAGGGAAGCTTAGCCTACGATATGCATAAATGAAGGGATATTTAAATTAGAATACAAAACATAGACAAGCCCTTCGGCCCTTGATGCTGTGCCAACCCATATATTCCTTTCAAAAAAAAAGTACTAAACCCTCCCTACCCCATAACCCTCTATTTTCCTTTCATCCATGTGTTTGTCTTAGAGGGTCTTAATTTCCCCTAGTTTCAGCCTCCTCCACCATCCCCAGCAAGGCATTCCAGGCACCCACAACTCTCTGTGTAAAAAAAACACCCCTAATCTTCCCTCCTTTTACTTTGTACATATGTGATCTGGTGTTTGTTGATCCTGCCCTGGGAAACAGGTGCTAGTTGTCCACCCTATCTATGCCTCTCATAATCTTGTAGACCTCTATCATCTACTCTCATCCTTCTACACTCCAAAGAGAAAAGTCTCAGCTCTACTAACTTTGCCTCATAAGACTTGTTTCCCAATTCAGGCAACATCCTAGTAAATATCTGCACCCTCTTCATAGCTTCCGCATCCTTCTTATAATAAAGTGACGAGAACTGAACACAAAGTGTGGTCTCTCCATACATTTGTAGAGTTGTAACATGATCTCTATACTCCTGAATTCAATCCCAGCATCCCATAAGACTTCTTAACTATCCTATCAACCTGTGCAGTGACCTTGAGGGATGTATGGATTTGCACTCTCTGTTCATCTACAAATTATTGAGGTATAAATTTAAGACAAATCTAAAAGTAAGATTATGCAAGAGGTGTTAAATGTTTTGACATCTGCTGTCTGAGAAAGGAACTGGAGTTGAAGGAAAACGAAAAGTTGAAATGTGACAGCAAGCTGCGCTCGTTAAGTTATTTGATATTATGTTCTTTTTAAATACCACAATTTTGCCTTTTAAAATTGTACTCACTTTTCTTTCACATCAAGGCAATAGATAACCAATGTAAAACAAGTTTTTTTTTCTTACTGAAGTTGTTGTAAATGCATTCCATCTCAGAAGGAACCTTGGATTGGATATCCAGCAGAAAATAGGTGGATACAGTTGGTAGGGAGAAGAGAGAAAAGAGCAGAGAGATCTCCAATCCAAGGCTTCCTTCTGAGATGGAATGCATTCACAACGACTTCAGTAAGAAAAAAACTTGTTTTACATTGGTGCACAACATTTGTCTTGGTCTCCTCTGGAGATCCCTACAATAAGAGAAGCCAGCTCTCAGCTAATTTGATTTGCTCATCTCCATGTGGTATCAGAATCAGAATTCATTGTCATGAATGTGTCAAGAAATTTGTTTTTTTGTAGCAGCATCACAACCCACCCTACAAAATAAATAAAAATAGTGTAAGAAAAAGTCAAAGTGAGGCAGTGTCCATGGTTCATTGTTCTTTCAGGAATTTGATGGCAGAGGGAAAGAAGCTGTCCTTGTGCCACTGAGTGCTCATCTTCAGGCTCCTGTACCTTTTTCCCAATCAAAGCAGAGTGAAGAGGGCATGGCCTGGGTGCTGGGGATCCTCGAGGATAGAGGCTGCTTTCTTAAGCCACTGCCTCTTGTAGATGTCCTCAATAGAGTGAAGACTGATGCCCATGATGGTAAACTACAAAGGTTCTTGGATTAGAAGTATTTCAGCTGTTCCAAGACTTGCACTTCAGAAATAGTTAAACTTTCAGTTAAGTTGATTGAATATATTTGCAGAAAATGTGAGAAATTGCTTTTGAATGGCCAGATTATAAAAAAGCAAGACAAATCCTATCTGGCAAATTATCACCCAATCATTAGTGGTGCATTGGTAGATCTCATTAAAAGTAGCATCTTCTCACCAATAATTTGCTCATTCCCAATGAACTGCTTGTGTTTCATCAGGACCACACATCTAGAAGACCTCATCGTGGCCTTGGCCCAAACTTGGGAATCACAGAGATCATGAGAGTTACTTCCCTTATAGCAAGACTGTGTTTAACCACATATGGCATTAAGATATTCTGGTACAATTAAAGTCAATGGGCTACAAGAGGAAAACAGTCCAGTGAATGGAGTCATACCTCAAGATAGTTGTAGTTGTTGGAAGTCAGTCATCCTGGACCAAAGACTATTCAAAAGGGTCTTGGGATAAGCGGTGTTCTAGACCTAACCACATTTAGCTGCTTAACGTTCCTTCCACCAAAAGTGGGATGGATATTTACTGATGATGCACAACATTCAATTCCATTCACAACCCCTCAGCAAGTGAAGCAACCCAATTATAGAACAAAGCCTTTGGGTCTGAACTGTTAAATGGAAATAAACATTTGCACCAGAGAAGTGCTGTGGAATGTCCATCTGACACAAAAGGCATCTGAACCATTCAATGGCATTGCCATCAACTCTCTGGAGGCCATTACTGACCTGAATCTCAACTGGACTAGACGTGAACACATCAAAAATGAAATTTCTTACAGTGAAGAGCTTATATCCCAGACACACTTAAGCCTTTCAAACACTCACAAAGAATAAATAAAGAAGATTTTCCACACAGAGGAGCACCAGCACTGTTCACGGAGCTCGTCTATCTGGAACAAAACAACCTGCTTAGTTGGAGTTCCATCCACAACATTAGAAATGGATTCCCTGGAACAGTGGTGCATAGTGACTGCAGAGGAAACTGCACTCCGGTTACATTGACACCATTTCCCAAACTTACAACCATTACTACCAAAAAGAATGATGGCAGTAGAGGCAAGGAAACATCTGCATGGGCAGGTTCGCCTCCAAGTCGCACACAAGCCCAATTTCGAATAAGTCAATGGGCCTAAAGCCTGGAACTCCCTACCCAAGAACGCTGCTGTAGGGCCTTCATCATACCCATTTGTGGCAGTTCACCACCTCCATCACGTCAGCAATAATAAATGGGGCTTAGCTGGTAATGCATGGAGCACAAAATTAATCACATGAAAAACAGCCTACTCCCATCCTAATCACACCATTCACCCTGGTGTAATCCCTGAATAAGTAGTAAGATTCTTCAGTTCATCTCCCAAGATAACTTGCTTGTCTGTTAATGAATCCATAATTTCATAAACTTTTTCTGTACCCTTTTCACCTTTACAACTTTATTATTTCTTTCCTATAGCTCGGCAACCAAAATTGCACACTATATTCCAAGTGTGGCCTCATCAACATCTTGTATAATTTCAACGTGACATGCCAACATTTCTCGTTAATGCACTGACCATTGACGGCAAGTATCCTATACACTTTCTTCACTATACTGTCTACCTCTGCTGCCATTTTTAAAGAGGTGCACATCTGCACCCCTTGATCCTTCTGTTCCATTACACTCTTCAGGGCACTGCCATTGACAGAGCGTGTTCTAACATGGTTTGATTTAGCCAAATGTGGCACCTTGCACTTCATAATCGTAGCTTTTCTTCTCAGTCTAGGAAGTGCAGCAGTTATTTTCTGACAGTTCATTTTATTTTTTGGTTGATTGAGCTCCCTACTTTATTTGGCCTGTCATGAGCTCAACTCCCACTGAACCACTCCCTAGTGAACCTGGATAAAATTTTTTAAAGACGTGCCAAGGCAGTGCACTGATGCATTGTGGAATGCAACACTCCAGTTTTGCTACTGGATTTTGCCTTGAAATGTTAATCATTTTTTTCTTCTACCGATGCTGCTCGACTCACTGAGTTTCAGTAGATTGTGTTCAACTTCAGATTCCAGCTTCTGCAGTCTCCTGTGCATCTCCTTCATTAGGAGACATGTTTTGCACACAGAATTCTCTATGAGGCAAGTTCCTACCTTCCATGTATGAATGAGATACATATCAATGAAAAAAGCTTCCACCAGGAAGGGAGAGGAGAGCTAAGTTTCCATGTGTTTCCTTAATTCAAATTAAGCCTGTCAGGGGCTTGAGCAATGAGGATCACAGCAACATAATATCTTAATACAAGTAAAAGGTGATTTACAGCTAATAGTTTTTAAAAATCTAAACACCTGTAACAGTAGGAAAAAAACCATGGTATCCGGCACCTATGGGGATTGGTCGATGCCAGAGAAGAGAGTTTTTTGGTTGCTTGAGATTGTGTGTGGTTTGATGGGTGAACTAACAGCAAGACATTCCAATTTTAAACTTTCATATTTTTACCTATTTATTATCTGCAATTTTTTTGTTGGTGACACGAATCCCAGATAACAAGGGTTTTATTGTAAATTAATGTTATCATTCTCGATTAATATTTATTTCTCAAATTCTGAAACAGCTCAAATGTGGCTCACAAATTCAGGACATAATTAAACCATATGTCCTGATGGTAATGGTCATTCTAAGAAAGATTCCCCAAGTCTAATATTGGCTGAAAGACAGACACCAGTCTCCCAATTCCTGACACATTAGAAGCATGGCAAGAAAACATGACTTTTAAAACCAAGATTAATGAAGAAACTTCAAATCTCTGGCCCAAAGTATGGATTAAAACCAAAGTTTAAAAAAAAGTGTCATCCTGATCTTCAATCCTTAATAGAATTCATAATTGGAACAATTCTGCAAAAGAATATGAACATTTGACCTGAAGGTTATTTTATAAAAAAATAAAATTAGCCTTTTAAAATTACAATGATGACTTAATGCAGGGGTGTCAAACTCAACTACACAGAGGGCCAAAATTAAAAACTTGGACTAAGTCGTGGGCCAAACTAAATATTTATTGAAAATTTTCAACAATATCTGCAACATATGTAATGTTAAACTTTTTCTTATTAAAATAAATGTTTAATAATAGTTTTGGTTAAACTCTTTCCAGAAGAAGCATTAACAAATGAGAAATAAAATATTCAATAAATAATATTTCTCTATAGCCTTTAAGCTCCTTTTAAATGTATTTTTTTTCACAAGCCAACAAGTCAAAAAAATAACAACTTGCTTCAATGAAAATCCAATCTTTCAACTCTGAACAGTCCAAAGTTAACCAAAGAAAATATGAATCCAAGCTGAGCTTGCTACACTGTGATTTACTCTGATGCACCTGGGTCTAAACCAGATACCTGGCATCTCTTCTTAGATACAAGTTCATCAAACTCTGGGGTCAGAGTTTGCCTCCCACCTGTCTTGAAAGGTCCTGTTTTCTGTCTTTCGTTTGGCCATTTTTCGTAAGGGGTTTATTACATGTGAGTTGGGCGACAGGTCACAGATGGTAATGAAAGTAAAGAGAGGAGGTGGGGGCAATTAGCGGGCATTTGCAAAGCATTCTGGGATTTGTAGTATTAGCTGTGCATGCGCTATACTGGCGCGGCGGCCAGCGGGCCAGCTCTAATACATATTTGATATGATCTTGCGGGCCAAATATAATTATATCACGGGCCAAATTTGGCCCGCGGGCCTGAGTTTGACATGTGTGACTTAATGTTTTAATTCCAGAACTGAGATAACACAAATGATGAAATTTTAACATATGCTCTTTAGATTAGAAAGGCTAACAATAACAATTAATGCAGCAGATGTGAGTTTGCACCACAGGTGTAAAAAAACAATGTGGCTTCAATAAAAACCAGCGCTGATTGTTCATGAAAACGACTAATTTAAAAACCTGCATCAATCAAACTCAATTACCACAGCACTATTATTTTTGTAACTCTTTCCATAGAATCCACATTAGACATATTAAATACACTGAGAGAACTCAAAACTAAATTCTAAATAGAAGAGTTATTCATTTTCAGCATTCAATGATCCTACTCACTGACAAGACTGTAAACACCAGTTCTAACTTGCATTTATGTAGCATCTTTAACATTGTAAAATCTAAAATAGGCAATGCAAATAAAAAATATATACCAAGGCCAAGGATGTGATAAAACGAGGCTTTGACAGCTTCCTGGAAGAATTCCATTTTTAAGAAGCATCAGGGATTCCAGACAATTGCAGAATTTGGGACACAAGACTGAAGACATATTTGTCAGTGGCACGGCATGGCAAATGAGCTGCAGACAGCACAAGATACTAGAGAGGGTTTTGAAGACCAAAAAAAGAGAGCGGCAAATGCATGATATTTTTATATCTATTTATTGCATGTTTTAAGAAAAGATGTACATTGTCTGGTTAACTATAGCCAGCATGGTCAACAGAAGGATTAGTGGAAATTAAATAAATCAAATACAAAAATAACCCTGATATCTGGCACCTCTGGGGATTGGTAGCTGTTGGATCAGTGAATTTTCTGATTGCTTGTGATTGCACATTGCCTGATTGGCAAACTAAGGCAAGGCGCATCAACTTTAAACTTGCATTTTTTAACTAGTTATTTTCCACGATTTTTTTGCCAGCTGAATTCCAGATAACAGAGTTTTTTGTGTGTATTAATCCCAGAATAGAGCCACTGGGTGTGAATGAAAAGAACGTTTTAACAGACAAAGGAGGAAAAACCCAACCCCAACCAACCAATTTTCCCTTGCAACCGCTGCAACCGTGCCTGCCTGTCCCACATCGGACTTGTCAGTCACCAACGAGCCTGCAGAGACGTGGACATACCCCTCCATAAATCTTCGTCCGCGAAGCCAAGCCAAAGAATAATGGGATAGCACATGACTGAACATAATACATTTAACCCTATAATCTGAATGGAAACAAAAATCTCAGAGATGCCACACCAAATGATTGAAAATAATTCTGAAATACTGAAGCAGGAAACTAAATGTAGAGAAGTAAACAGACCCTTGAATGTCTGTTGGTAAAGCCCAAGTCATACATTTTCATCTTACCAAAAAAGCTGACTGTCAGAAGCATTAGAGGATGTAGACTGCAAGCAATGTGTACAAGCAGATAAGTGCCAATTAACCAATGAGCAATACAGTTGAAGTTCAAGCAAATATTCCACACTTGCCCTGCCATGCAATATGTTCATTTCCCACTCCACTATACATGGCACATACCTTGCACCTCACCAATGAAGAAACAAAATTCTCAGACTCATGAGGACAGTAACTGAATTAGTTATGAATTGGAGCAAAATTATTGGAGAGAAAGCGGAAGAGGATGAGTGCAAGGGAGTTATCATACACAGAAAATCAAGAGATTTTTGTTCCCATGGACTTGTCCTCCTCTGCTCCATACCTCCAAGGAGGCAGCATGTAAATGAGGGGAAAGAGTGATCAAAGTTCTTTGAAAGACATATTATAATGGGACAGAAGTTATTGGCAATGAGATATTTTGATTACACTGAAAACATTAGACATGAAAGATTGATAATCAACTTGCTTTCAATCACTTGTCTTGTTTTGGACTTCCAAAATCTTGAGGCAATAGGGAGAATCCTGGGAATTATAGACTGGAGAGTCTTAAGTCAGTAGCGCAAAAACTATTGGAGAGGATTCTTAGGGACAGGATTTACAAGCATTTAGAGAACTATAGTCTGCTCAGGAATAGACCACATGGCCTTATGAACAGCAGGTCGTGCCTCACGAGCCTAATTGAGTTTTTTGAGGAAGTAACAAAAGAAACTGATGAAGGTAGGGCAGTAGATTTGATGTACATCAATTTTAGAAAGGCATTTGACAAGGTTCCCCATAGTAGATTCATTCAAAAAGTCATGAGACATGGGATCCATGGAACTTTGGCTGTGTATACTCAGTATTGGCTTTCCTACAGGAAGCAGAGGGAAGTAGTAGATGGAAGGTATACTGCCTGGAGTTTAGTGACAAGTGGAGCGGTTCTGGGATCTCTGCTCTTCTTGATTTTTATAAATGACCTGGACAAAGAATTAGAAGGATGCATCCATAAGTTTGCGGATGAAACGAAGATTGGAGGAGTTATAGATGGTATAGAAACTTGCTGTAGGTTACAACAGGATATAGACATGATGCAGAGTTCAGCAGAGAAGTGGCAGATGGACTTCAATCCGGTTAAGTGTGAAATTATGCTTTTTGGAAGGTCAAACTTGAGTATATGGTTAACGGCAAGATTCTTAATAGTGTGGAAGAAGTGAGGGTCTTTGGGGTCCATACATCACTCAAGGTTGCGGCACAGGTTGATAGGTTGGTTAAGAAAGTTTATGGTATGCTGCCCATTAGTAGGAGGATTGAGTTCAAGGATCAAGAAGCAATGTTGAAGCTCTAGAAAACTCTGGTTAGATCACACTTGGAATATTGTGTTCCGTTCGGGTTGGATCATTACAGGAAGGATGTGGCAGATTTAGAGAAGGTGCATAGGAGATTTACCAGGGCGTTGCCTGGATTGGAGTACAAGTCTTATGAGGCAAAGTTAATAGAGCTAGGGCTTTGCTCTTTGGAACAAAGAAGGATGTGATGTGACTGAATAGTGGTCTCAAAGGGCATAGATAGGATGGACAGCCTGTACTTTTTTCACAGGGTGAAATAGCAAATACCAGAGGGCATCTGTGAGGAAAGTTTAAGGCAGATGTCAGGGATAAGTATTTTTGGTTTTTTGGGTTTTTTTTTAAACACAGAGACCCATGGATCTATGCAAGTCAGCACAACATCATGGGGCGAAGAGCCTGTACTATGCTGTCATATTTGACGTTCTATCTTAGGGATTTAGATATAAAGTTGTGGGTAAAGTTGACGTGAACTTAAAGACACCAATAGTTTCAAGGAGAAGGGAACACCAAATAAGAAGTGATGGGAATTAGAGTGACAAAATGTGCCTAAGCAAAGGTGAGGTGGTTTGACTATTTTCAAAGGGAAGAGGAAGGAGAACCAATTATACAATCAGCTGGAATGTAGTTTCGTGAGAATAATATTGATGGAGCAGAAGCTAGGTTTCATGAACAGTTAAGCCCAGGAAAAGTCGGTATAGGGATATGAAAGATAAATTGGTTCTGAGTCACAGAAGAAGAAAAAAATGGTTACAAGCCTGGCTTAATGGCACAGGATAGCTTAATGCATGAGAGAAAAAAATCATAATCTTTAGAGAAATACTGACTGAGCAGCTCAAGTGAAGTAACCACTTAAAGGGGAGAGGAAAGTAACCAAGGCGACCTAATGAAAAGTCACTGCAGCTATTTGGATATGCTGATACTGCCATGTGCAACAGGATAAAGGGTCATTGGTATAGGGTGAGCAAACTGGGTCATCTGCAACCCAATTGCATGAACATTCAGTTCTCTAATTTCAGGTCATCCACACCACCTTGGTTCCATTCTTTCTCCTTTCAATCCACCCAAGTCCTCTCACCCACAACTTCCTTTCCAATCCCCTCCTCTCATAGCAGCCTTGTTACTCTAATCCCGCCCCTGAAGGAAGGGAGCCTTCATCCCACCCTTATCTAGCTCCATTCATCATCTTTCTTTCTTTTCAGATTCCATACCCTGCAGCCCCTAATTATCTTTTTTTTTAAATTACCTCTGGAGCTATCTTCACCTTTCCCCCCCTCCTACTTGACTCCACCTGCCCATCCACCCATCCTCACTGGATCCACTTGCATCTCCTGCCTCACCCTTTCCCTCATTTTATATTGCTCATCTCTCCATTAACACATACAGCCTCGAACCGACACTTCAACCTTTCCCTCCATAGATGCTGCCTGACCCATCAAGTTGCTCCAGCAGTTTGTTCTTTGTTCCAGTGATCCATATTTAAATCAAATGGAAGGATGCCCATTTTATTACCAATTTCTCACAAAACTGCTTCCCAATCACTTTCAGTGTTAGTACCGTATTTTTTGGCATACAAGTCGAGTTGTAAAATTCTCAAACATCACTCCAAAAAAATGGGGATCGACATATGCCAGATATACTACTGAGACCTTAAATTCATACCAAAAACTGTTTGACACCAATTTGGTGTACAAGTCAACCCTGGAAACACTTCCCCACTGTCAGCGCCACTGATCCCCAACAACTCCCCAACAGTGCCATGAGCCACCCAAATATTCTACCATTATAGAGCCTGAGGATGCCACTCCTACGGTAAGCAGAGGTTCCTGCTCCTGTTGAGAGAACGAGGTCGCTACTTCTGCCACATGGCAGAAGTGGTGGCCTTGTTCTCTGGAACAGGAGTGGTAACCTCATTCTCCTGGCAGGAAGTTCCTGCTCTTGCAGGAGGTCACCACTCCTGCTCCGGAGAACGAGGTCACCGCTCCTGCTCCGGAGAACGAGGTCACCGCTCCTGTTCCGGAGAACGAGGTCACCGCTCCTGCTCCGGAGAACGAGGTCACCGCTCCTGCTCCGGAGAACGAGGTCACTGCTCCTGCCACATAGGTATGAGGCTCCCACTGGGAGGACGAGGTTCCTGCTCCTAATAGGCTGAGATTTTTTTTTAAACTTGCTTATGGTAATTTACAGCTTTATTACTTGGCAATTGGGGAGTTTTAAAAAATTTTTGTGTTGTTGCTGGGAGGTCCAGACTGCCCGAAAATGGGGGCCGATTTATACGCTGGATATACCATAAAACTATTAAAATAAGGCTTAAAAAGTGGGGGGGGGGGGGGGGGGTCGACCTATCTGCCGGTCAATTTGCATGCTGAAATATATGGTACTTTGAATTTGCTACATTTAGAGACCATCTCCTCTTACATGTCAAACTTAAGCCAAAAAGGGAAACATAAATATCCACATTAAACAATCTAATCAATTATAGATTTCATGCAAATTAATTATCAAAATTCACTGCATTAAAATTCTATTTAAATATCATGCTAGTTTTACTTTATATTCAACCTTACATAAACATAGGGCATGATCTCTTGGTTACCAGAAAATGAAAGGAAAGGGAATGGGTATTACCATTCTGCTAAGGAAATGAGCACCTGCTGCGAAGGATTTCAACCACAGAATTCACAGTGCACTAAATGGTTACATAACATTCTATTAAAGAAACTTCAGGGCTTCTGTATTACACTGGTTCATTTTCCTCAAGGAATGGAATGAATGAATCATTTTTTCCAATTCTCAAAAATCTATACAAGCCCTCTTTACATTTGAGAACAAAAAACCACAATTTCTCTAAGGGTAGAATTTACTCTCAATAAAAAAAGTTCAAATGCAATCATTGCTTTCCTTCACGTGACATATGGAAATTAATTACAAACCACACAGTCTGCAAATTCAGCCTCTTAAGCCATTGGAAATTCACTTTTTTACCAATTCCTTGACAGAAATTCAGGTCCTCAATAACGTTTTTTCAAACCAGCCAATTTAAAAAAAAAAGTTTTGTTGGCTTTGGACTTAGGAACATAGGAGGTAGGAACAGGAGTAGGCCAAAAATGGCCCATCGAGCCTGCTCCGCCATTCAATACGATCATGGCTGATCTAATTTATGAAAACTTCATTGAACGCTTTATCTATAATTCTGATGATGAGTGGGAAGTGTCGCCCAGCAGTAGATGCAGTCAATACTGTCCATCTGCAAATCTACCAGAGTTTCTGATGTCAAATCTAACCTCTGCAAACTCCTTAAGAAGTAGAGGCACTGACAAGCTTTCTTCACTATGCCATTTGTGTGTTGGGTCCAGGAAAGGTCCTTTTGAGATAGTGACTCCCAAGAATCTAAATGTGCTCACTGTCTCTACCTCTGATCCCCCTAATGATCACTGGATTGTATACCTCTGGCTTTCCTTTCCTGAAGTCAACAATCGGCTCCTCAGTTTTGGTGACATTGAGTGCAAGGCTGTTGTTGGTGCACCATTCAGCCAAGATTTCAATCTCCATCCTGTATGCTGACTGATCCCCATTTTTTATATAACCCACTACTATAGCATCGTCAGCAAATTTGTAGATGGTGTTATTGTCATACCGAGCTACACAGTTGTAAGTGTAGTGAGTAGAACAGGGGGCTAAGAACACAGCCCTTTGGTGCTCTGGTACTGATGGAGATTGTGGAGGAAAGATTCTTACCAATCTTCATTGACTGTGATCTGGAGGTGAGGAAATCCATGATCCATTTACACAGTGGGGTGTTAACTCCCAAGTCTTAGAGTTTGCTGATCAGTTTTGAGGGTTAAATGCCAAAATGTAGTCGATAAAGAGCATCCTGATGCATGCATCTTTGCTGTCCAGGTGTTCCAGGGCTTTGTGTAGAGCCAGTGAGATGGCATCCACCTTAGACCTGTCAATACGATAGGCGAACTGGAATCTCTCCATGTCACCACTCAAACAGGAGCTGATCTACTTCATCACCAGCCTTTCAAAGCACTTCATCACTGTTGATGCAAGTGCTGCTGGTTGATAGTCATTAAGACAGGTTACAAGGGTACCGGTATGATTGATGCCTGGGTACCACACCCTGCTGGAGTGAGATATTGAGCATTTCCATGAATACCTCTAAGTGGATCAGCACAGATCTTTAGTACTCGGCCAGGAACTCCTTCCGGGCCAGATGCTTTCATTGGATTCACTCTCCTGATGGCAGAATGCATGTCATCCTCAGATATGGACAGGGTGGGACTGTCAGGGGACGTGGGGATGCGGAGGAATCTAAGAGCTACTTTATCGATTTAGATTTGTAACAGGTTATGGCATTCAGGCCCTGCCACAGCTGTCGGGTGTCCCTTCTTGTTTCCATTTTCGTCCGGAATGTTCACTTAGTCCGAGAGATAGCCTTCTGCAGGTCCTTCCTGCTCCTGCTGTACTGATCTGGTTTTCCATTCTTAAAAGGAGATTCATTAGTCAGGGGAATAAACAGTCATTTCCGTTACCACAGCCTGGTATGTTATCTCCTCAGCTTCTGGATCAAGGATGACACTCAGCAGCTGCACAGAATGTCAAAGGAAAAGATGAACAGCCAGAGGCCATGGTCAATATTGGTACCAAAGATGCATGTACCAAGAGGGAAATAAGGTCCCAAGAATGAAACAACTGAGCCTGAAAATTAAAAAGCAGGACCTCAATAGATAGTAATATCCAGATTACAAGTGCCATGTGCCAGTCACAAGTAGAGGAGGTGCACAGATATCTGAAGCAATGTTCTTACGACAGAGAAAGATCTTTGAAGAACAAGGAATTAATGGTTATAGGGAACAGGCGCATTAGATGAGGCAAGTCCATGACCAGATCAGCAGTGATCTGATTGAATGGCAAAGCAGGCTCCTTGCTGGGAGTTCAGGGGGATGGGGTGGAAGCTGTAACCTTGACAAACCAAAGGAATACACCTCAATGAGGAATGGGATCAAGAACCTATCAATAACCTCAAAAGAAGCCTTCCAGTGCAGCCTCAGTACGGCATAAGCTCGCTTGGCAGCAGAGAGGGAACCAGAGCATAGATTCAAAGGACAAACTAAGGAGGAAATATGGCTCATAAAAGAATACACTTGATATGATAGGACATAGAAGGCAAAGAAAAAGGCAACAATAATCAGATTGAATAAAGGACATACCATACAATCACAAGTGTGTGCCAACAAATAAATAAAGAAAATTAATAAGGTGCAATTACACAGCATTTGTAACAAATAGATGAGTTGATGGCATAAATAGACATGTGTAGTATGATCTGCTGGCCAATGCAGTGAAGTAGCTGCAAGGTGACCAAAGATGGGAACTAAATATTAAAGGGTATGTGCTATTTTGGAAGGATAGCCAAAAAGTGAAGTAGATCAGTTTGTATAAAAATTCCTAGAAGCAGAATTAGTTTGCCTAGAAAAAATAAATTGTTAATGGAAATTAGTTAACAGATGAAGAAAAGCTGGGCAGGTAGGCCTCTGCTCAGAATTTAGAAGAACAAGAGACGATCTTATTGAAAGATTGACAGGATAAACATTGAGATAACTCCTGCCTTTGAGGGGTTAGCAAACACTAGGAAATATAGTTTCTGAATAAGGAGTCATCCATTTAAGACAGAGATAAGATAGAATTTCTTCTTCCAAAGGGATGTGAATCTTTGGAAGCCTCTATCTCCAGAGCAGCAAAGACAGAATCAATGAATACATTCACAGCACAAAGTGACTGCCACTAGCCTACAGCTTGGCTAGCACTGTAGACTACTGCTTCTCCAGTGCTCCATTTATATTACTCCCATTAATATGCCCAGTATATCAAGTTTACTTTCCGAGTCAAGACAACAAAATTCATCAAGGGAATGCAAAAAAGATGCTGAATATCAATTTTCCCAGTATACGCGCATAACTTTGTGAATAGTAGTTTCATATGTATTATTTTAGGCATGTATTACCTGGCACAATTAAAAATGTACATTTGGCATGACATAACATTGTAAGCAACTCATGGCATTAAAAAAAAATTAAAAGTTGGAAAGATTCAAAGAAAATAATTGGAAAAAGTTGATTTAATTTTACTTTAGAATAGAGCGCAGTAACAGGCCCTTTCAATCATGAATTAAATTCTTAACTCCATGTGTCTTTGGAACATAGAAGGAATCCAGAGCAATTGGTGTAATTTCACATGGATATGGGGAGAAGGTACAAAACTCCTTACATACAGCAGTGGATTTGAACCTGCGTCATTGGTGCTGTACAGCAATGTATAGCATTGCACTAACCGCCACACCATCCAGGATTTGGCCATCAAAAAGACATTCAAGCTTTAGCAAGATACAAGCTGAGGTGGGCAATGTTTTTCAGACAATCTTTCTGACAGAGAGGGCCCACAGTCAGAAGTTCAGCTCAAAGGCAAAAAGATAACAGTTTCTAAGCAATCTGGGAGAGAAACCTAGAACAAAGTTTTCTGCAAGAAAACAGCTTTGGTTCTTTCCAATCTATAATTCATTTTTTTTGGATCAATGTGAGCCATTGTTTTCCCCATCAAAATTGCAATCAAACAATTACACAAGTAGAAGTGGACAAGTGCTCCAACCTCTGGACCATTTCACCAGTACTGCATGGAATTATAGTACACCCCACAATACAGAGGAGTTGCATTCCCAGAAACCAATCCATATCACAATTTGTCATAATGCAAACCCATGACAAAAAATTAACAACATTTCTTTCACCTTTTCTATTTATTTAGTTATTTTCCTCCCACAAATTCTCAGAGTGAGTTTTTATTTTTGTATCTCTAAAGTCTTGGATGTGAAATGTGAATTCCTTCAGGGCAGAATTCCCATTTCCCAAAGAGCCTGAACATGGGGATACACTGTACGGGCATTTATTTCACTTCATATGTGTGAGGAAGCTTGGAATTCCTGTTGTAAGTGTGTGCAAAATTGGAAGTTCTGAATTTCCTAAAAGGTGTCCACTGGCATTTTACTGACAGCTCCAACAAGAAGCAATAAACACCAACTTCTGGGAGTTCCCCAGTTACATTGACAAATTTCCTATTAAACCTATGTTTAGATCTCTTCCAGCCAGCCACTAATTTTCAACCCAACCCCCATCCCCTCCCTTGCAGATATTTCATAGAAGTCACAGATTTAGAATAAACATACGTTTATCTGGATGGAAAGATGCAAACTTTCTTTTCTTTTTCAACATTTTTATTCACATTGAAATTTCACATCCAAAAATAGAGTACATATGGATATGTGCTAAAATTCAAAAAGATACATTACACTTAAATCATATCATTTTAATCAAACAGATTATATCGTATTTATATTATACGATTTTATTTTAAAAAAAGAAAATCCAAACCCACTATCAAGAAAGAAGCTGTTTTGCCAAAAAGAAAATAAAGACAGAACTCTTATCAGAATGATAAATTACCTCATTAGTCAACTTTCTACCTTCATAAATCGAATTATAAAAGTAATTCAAAAAGGGTCCCAACAGTGTTTGAAAATATATATTCAAATCGGAAATTGAACATCAGGATTGGTTCTTGTATTTTAATTAAAGTACTGTTTACATTAACAACCTTAAGGTGGGGCAGAGTTTAAGGTATCAGAGTCTGCAATGGCATTAAAAATAGGAGGGAGGTCATGTTGCAATGAGGATATTTGGACTCTCCAACAGGATAGGGAATAGAGTATGTGGCAGAAGACGAGGCAACTGAATTAAAAGTGGGAGCTGTGAGGCTGTAACTTTGTTAAGCAGAATCAAAAGGCAGACTTATCTAAATGGAAGGTGACTGCAGTACAGAATAAGCTACGTGTTCCCATACATAAATGGTAAAATAGTTATCAGAGGTGCAGCAAACAGGCAAAAGGCACCTTGGGCCAGAATGAAACAGTCGGAAATAGGAAAGTGCTGTTACAATTGGACAGCATATTGGCAAGGCCACAACAGTACGGTCCACAGTTTATTTTTTAACTATTTAAGTGGCAACAAACAGGAGGTGTCATCTAAAGATGAAGTGCATCCCAATTGCTTTTCTCAGGGGATGGTGAATCTCTGGAATACTCTTTCTTAGAAGCTAGATCGCTGGAGGTATTTGAAGTGGCAGATGAATATTAAAAGGTGAGTGAAATGAGGGCTGAGCCAAAATGACATATAGTATATATTAAGGAATGGGGTCAGACTTAAGGGGTCATTTTCCTTGGGTTCAAAATAACAAAAAAAAAGTTCAAATAGCTTCAGAATCGTTTTAAAAAATCTCATTTTTTGAATATTTGCAAGTAAAATGGAACCAAATTTTAATAACATTGAACACAACATACCTCAGCATTAATCTGTAAGTGTCTTGATGATCCTGTAACTTCTTAAAATGGTGCCTTCACTCATCATGTGGCATCCCTGAAAAGCAATTAGATCAATTGAGCTTTAATCTAAACAATGTGTTTCTCCAATTTTTAATCACTAACCTCCGTCCAAATCTCACATTTTGGATTACATTTTCTTCCAAACTAGATCAAAATAAATTATGCTATAATTTCATTTGAAGTAGTGAACGAGTAAATCAATCCAACACTTTTATGGCCCTACACTGGCAGTAACTTTTTGCATATCTTGCAAATCATACTGCATGGCTTGTTTGCTTTCAATAAAAAAAGAGTACTTCGAATTAACAGAAATATTCAAAATCTCACTGAGGAAACTGCAGAATTTAAATTCAATGAAATAAATCTGCAACTTCAAAATTACCTCAGTCAGGACAGCCACAAACCACAAAAAAACAAAAAAAAGATATAATTCATTAATATCCTTCAGAAAAGGTCATAGCTGATCATTATCTGGCCTGGTCTATACGTGGATGGTTTTGAACTACTGGTACCTGCTCAATCCTGGGGTATGGTCCCAAAGCATGGGGACCCTTAGATAGCCTTTGAATATCATGCAAAAGAATACCTTTCACGATATCTCCATACGCTTGACAGGAATAAATAGAATCTTGTAGATAGACAACAAAATGTCAGCATTACCAGAGACATTGAAATCTTATGATCAAATATTCTTTCTTTGGCTTGGCTTCGCGGACGAAGATTTATGGAGGGGGTAAATGTCCACGTCAGCTGCAGGCTCGTTGGTGGCTGACAAGTCCGATGCGGGACAGGCAGACACAGTTGCAGCGGTTGCAGGGGAAAATTGGTGGGTTGGGGTTGGGCGTTGGGTTTTTCCTCCTTTGTCTTTGGGCTCTGCGGTCTTCTTCAAAGGAGGTTGCTGCCCGCCGAACTGTGAGGCGCCAAGATGCACGGTTAGAGGCGAGATCAGCCCACTGGCGGTGGTCAATGGGGCAGGCACCAAGAGATTTCTTTAGGCAGTCCTTGTACCTCTTCTTTGGTACACCTCTGTCACGGTGGCCAGTGGAGAGCTCGTCATAGAACAACTATTCAAAGGGAGAATTTCCTTTTCAATTAAGTTCCGAGTGGATTTTCCTTGAACTCTCCTTGTTTAATATTGCACGAGGGTTGGTTGTGTGCCTAGGAGACACACGAGCCAGAGAGCTTTATACAGCTTCCTAATTTCACTTTGGCCCAATGATAAACAATTTCCAGTCAGCGAGAAATTGAGGGAAAATTATTTGAATCTGCTAAATCTTAGGTTAACTGAAAGTATCGCATGTATTGCAGAAATCATCTCACAGTGCAAGAGATTTGTATTTCAAAATAATCTTTTTTTTGCCAAATGGCATTTAGAATTATAAACATCTGCACCATTTTGTTTAGCAGGGCTGCGAAGTGGGGTGAGGGGAGAAATGAAGGTCATCATTGATGAAAATCCATTCCCACAACCAAACAACTGTAATTTTTTTCTCCAACCGTCTAGGAAGATTTCGCAGGGAACCACTCGCACATGAATGATGAGCTTGTTGACAACAGTTATGTTAAAGAAATGTTCAGTTTTTTAAATAATTTTAACAATCACCAAAGCATGGGACTAAAGTAATCACAAAATTCTGTAGACACCTTGGTTTGGGACTATGTGGTAAGTCAGCTGGTAATACCTTTGACACCATTTTCATGCGAGGAACTTATTACAGTCAAGTGCCATGATTTATTTCCAGAGGTACACATGCAAAGACATTCACAAAGTTTGTGTACCCCACTGAACAAGAGTTTGTCCAATATTGGAACAAAGTTGGAGAAATTCCTGGAGAATTCTGGTAGTAAATTCAGGGTTTCCACATACACGGAGAAATCACTAACTTGTTGATGCTTGCAGGGAATAAAAAATACTGGCACTTCATCATGAAACTGATACTTCATTCCACCCTTCAGTATCTTACTGTAAGAAACCAAAATGTGCATACAGATGGTCCCCAGTGGTCCGACTAATGAATTTTCAAAGTTACAAATGGTTTGAATCCATATTTTTAATTTCGAGTTCCATTGTCTCCCCGCACTTGCGAAATCCGGCATTCCATTCCCACTATTCTGGGTGATGGCAGCATCATGCAACAGTAGCACATAGCATACTCTCACACGATGCTGACTCAACCATGCTTACAGTCTCTGTATTCAACATTCAACATGGGGTATTCGACATTTAATTACAAAAATGGTAGGTGCAGTATTCTTTTTGAAGTTATGATGTTTTCAACTTACGATGGGAATTCCAGAACGGAACCCCACTGCAAGTTGAGGAGCACCTGTGCCTACCTGTCCAAATTTTGACAAAGGAGCAAGTTTTCAGAATATAAATTGCTTGAATACAATAACATCAAAGCTAATTCAAGGAGTGATTATTGCAGTATTTTTGTGTCCCTCGAGCTGAGCATTGGATAAAAACACAGAAATGCTGGAGGAACGCAGCTGGTCTCATAGCATCCAGAGGAGGTAAAGATATATTACTGATGTTTCGGGCCTGAGCCCTTAAGGTACAAGAAAAAGCAGGCAGCGCCTGAACAAAAGAAGTGGCTTGGGGAGCAGCACAGACCAACAGACAAAAAGCAATAACTGGATATGGAGAAGAGGATAAGAGAAAGGCTGGGGGGGGGATGGGGATGGCTGAGGTACAGAGTCACAGAGGAGAGGGAGAGACAGAGATACAGGAATGGAGACATGTGGGGGTGGCTAACGGAAACTGGAGATGTCTATGTTAATACCATCCAGTAGGAGAGTGCCCAGATGGAATCGGAGGTGTTCCTCCTATTTGCAGGTGGTCTCTGTCTGACAGTACATGGACAGACATGTCAGCATGGGAATGGGGCAGGGAAATGAAATGGGTGGCTACTTGGAACATCCATATCCAATTACAGCATTACCTTTTGTACTCAAAAACATTCTATGAACATGATGAAAATGTGAGAAAAGTTCATCAACAACTTTCTCCTGGAAATGCTGTGCTTTTGCCTCCAAACATTTAAGTTTTGTTTACTTATCACATTATACCCCATACAGAGAAATGCGTTCTTCAGCAAGCAAACTAACGTTATCTCCAGCATTCATACAACTGAGTAAAGAGCACAACATACAGAATATAGAATTGCATGAAAAGAAAGATCAATTAGCATTATGCACAGCATAATAAAGCTTTTATGGGGTTCATTCAGGAACCTGATGGTCTAAGCCTGTGGATGCATGTTTCACATTCTTGTCTTCTCCACGATGGGAAGAGAAAGAAAAATCGGGTGCTCAGGATATGATTATCCTTCATTAGGTTGGCTGCCTTTAAAAGAAGAAAATGTAATCGTATGCAGACTGTTGCACACATTGGAACTAATGAAAACAAATAAAAATATCCAAACTTGTTCATCTTTGTATAAAATTAATGAGAATTCAAGGGTGGCTTTTGTCATATTGTCTTAAAATGGGTTATGCATGTATGCACAAGCATTATTGGATACATGCAAGATACCTGGTATTGATTGGTAAACCTGCATTCAAGAATTAGCATTGGACAAGAATTATTTGAACAGAGTACTACATGAAAGAGTTAATGCTGTTCAGAAGAATGACACAGCATTTTAATTATCAGTACACTGGCACACCCAAAGCACAAAAATTCAACTGATCATTTCAGTAAGAGCACAAATTCAAGGGAGATTGACAAGGAATGAATTTAGATGGACAGTTGAGGGTCAAGGAGAGCTAATATCCAGTAATAATTATCCATAGAACAGAAATAATTAAAAATGAGAACTGGACAAATGTGTGCCTACAATGTGATGGGGTTAGACTATTACTTTTGGAGTACTATATTTTTCGAATCTGTGTTCAGCACTTCAAATTGTTAATCTGACACTTCACCATTGCCCAGACTAACAAAAGACCACCACAAACAGAGCAGCCAGGCTAACTTTTGATTAATCAGCACTGCTTAAATCTGGCTTCTCTCAATATCAGTGTGACTTCGCTCTTGGATAGACTTTTGCGAGATAAAATTAACTTCAAACTTTCGTCTTACGTGATTATAGAGATCAGAGAAAGATTTGGACAAACTCAAGTTTACGTGGTGAGGACAATGAAATGACTGGCAGTACCTTTGATATGAGATCGCTAGTTTTCTGCTAGATTATGTCTTCAATTACACTTTTCCTCAGATAAGAAAGGGTGGTGCTGAGTTGATGACCACTTTCTTCATTGATGTCTGTACTCATCGAGAGGTGGCTCCCAAGATACTGGAAATAACAATGTTTTTCAGTTTTTCACTGTGGATTATTATTGTCAGAGGGTAGTTTATAATGTGGGGTAGAATATCTTTCTTCTGCAGATGTTAAATGCACAGATGCTTTGACTTCAAGCCTAGCACAAAGCCCATAGTCATCTGTGCTCCCATGATCCCTGCTCTACTGTACACCTACAGCAGACAACTCAAAGATTTTACCAATGCAATCACAGCAAACCATCTGAATCTACTGGTAGGATAAGTGAAACAACTACAGCATCTTCTCCCAGCCTACCATTGCATATCTAATTAAGAATTAAGACCATAAATGTTGGGTTCACTTTTTTTTAGATTAAGTCATGATCAAGTAGAAGGGTTTAATCAGGACTTGATGGACACCAGAAAACTACTTTTCATGGAAAGCATACAAATGGAGTCATATGGAATTAGGACAAAAGTTCACAACATTTTCTTTCCTACAAAGAGGCTTTGTTTTTACGAGATGGAACTCATCTCCCTTGGTCTGTGGAGGACGGATAATTAATATTTTCGTGAAAGATTTTCGAGTTATGATACCAGAGGATGTGGAATACTGAAAGATAATTCAGGGACATATCTGTAAAATTAACAGTAGAATAAGTATGATTGTTTCCAGTACTTCATTTAATACTACAATTAAGTTGCATTCAAGAATCAAATTATCCATGAATAGCAACTGCAAATGTTTTTGAACTCATCAGTTTCATGACAAGTTTTGCCAGTAAACTCAAATCTTTTTTTAAGCGATTGAACAAGACATTTTACCATTATGTCAGATTACTCAATTGACGTAATTATTTTTATTTTATATCTGATAAAAAGAATTTGAATTGTTAAAACCTCAGAAAAATAACAGTTTGAATGAATTAACTAATTTTGAAACTTTGTCTCAGTCTTTGTCAGGTTATTTTCTTGTTCTTTAAAATATCTTCCACAAATTCACAAATTACTTTCTCCACTTTTTGGCTGCCATTTTCCTTTACCAAGTGAATGTAATCAGTAAATATGATTTGCAATATGATGAGTTCCTATATGAAAAGTGTACTTCCACCAAACTCTCTCCTCCAACTCTTATCACTCCAATCTACTTGTTGGCAACTCATTCTCAGAACATCAGTATCTTAAATTCTGCAAACATTCCTGTGTTATTTTAACTCCAAATCAACTTTTTAAACACATCCTTGCTAATATATGCCTATATTTGTTTATCCCTGCTAATATATCCTGATATTTGTTAATCCCTGATATTGAATTGAAAAAAACTGGGCTTCAAATTCTTCCATGATCTCCACCTGCATTTTATCAGCAATCTCCAATCTCCAACCTTCTAATTCTGCACCTAAACAAATCCGAGTAACTAAAATTCATCTCATCAACCCAAGACTTCTTTTTTTGGCCAGCTCTACGCGTGTAACTTTCTGTAAACCTTTGGATTTCTTTTTTTTTGCCCCATCTGCAATTGATTATTTATCTAATTGTGAAGTCAGTCTTTTGAGCAAAGTCAGCAAACAATTTTTCAGCAAACATTATCCACAGTTCAAGCAAGCAAGTAATTCTATGACAAATATAAACCAATCCAGAAAGACTAGCAAAATTACATTTGGTGATAGGGTAAGCATGTAGAATTTATTATCCCAACTTCAGCTTTGGTCTGTTGTACATACAATTTTTTAATTAATATTTCTATCCCAAATGTAAATCTTCTGCAAAACCATAGTTTTGCATATTTAAAGTGGGTGAAGGCCTTTGTTCCATTCAAATACAAAGATGCTTAGAATATGCGATTTTTGACAGCCATTAATGCAAACCCAGGTAACGAATTACGAATCAGGAAACTTAAAGTACTCACATTTTTTTTAAATTCTATAATTAGTAACTCATTGTCAAAATACAATGGTAAGGCTGGGAGACAGCATCTGACTGCTTGCCGTGGTAACATAAATGACATAATTTGAGTTTTGGTTTTGATCTTGAAGAATATCCATTTACACCACCGCAACAATGCCTGATACTGTACAACTGTTGCTTCAGTCCATCTATTGCCAAAGCACGCATCCACAGCTTTGGACTGCTCAGTGTACCGTATAGCCAATTTTCTTCAACCATCTACCAGAAACACGAGTCCTTTCTTGACTCAACAATTATTTTTTAAAAGTTCACCTGTTTTCAAAACCACCTAGAGTCTTCCTGTTTGTAATCATTTCCAGTCCAGTAAAACTGCTTATAAAATTCTAATCATTAGATTATTCTCCATTTTAATTGCCCTAAGATGCTTCTACATCTGTCAAATTAATGCCTTTAAAAGTATCTCAATGGCTAATCTTTCAGTCATCTGCCTATATATGCCTCACACATTGGACAATAATCCTTCCATGTAAAGTATTGGGAGTATTTTATTATATCAGAGCCCCCCCCCCCCCCAAAAAAATACATTAGGTTTTTTCACCATCATGGTGAAAACACGATTGCTAGATTCTGAGATTCTGAGAGTACGTTGGTAAGTCAATGAAGTGAGAGGCCTGTCATTCTCATCTCAGAAGGTGAAGGCTTCAAGCCAGCTCGAAAATATTCAGTTGGATTCCAGAAGGAATCTTCAAGCAACAAATTACTTTCAATTTAAGTGTCTAGTAACGTGTCATAACACGTTAACATCAATGATGGAGATTCTACATCTGTGTGAGGAAACATCTGCTTAGGTCAAAATAAAATTGGGGAGTTGTCCAAATAATTTTTAAAAATGAAGCGTCTCATGTAACTGGAGTGGAGAGGACAACAATTGAATCTGAAACACCCAAAAAATGAAACAAATGCTACGGAACTTTTTAAAAAAAGCATTTTCCAAAGTGGCTCTACTTTACAATTGATCTACCGGAATATTCTTACAGCTTAATGTTCAGTCCAATTAGAAAGACTAATTGCCATGGGGAAATATAAATTATGAAAAACTCACATGACATTGCAGGATAAATTTTTAGACAAAATTAATAAATCCACACAGCAGTAACAGTCGCCAATATGCTACACATTTGTCAGATCCTACGGGAGGTGCTATACGAGGAGGAAGTACCACAATCTTTATTCAGAAAAGTTGTGGCCATGCAAGCGCATACACCATGAAGAGCTGTAGAGGGTAAATATTTCTGTTGCTGTGATATCTTTGCAACCGATAGCCACTACCACCTTAATAAGTGGTCACTAGAAAATGTATTTTATACAATAATAATTCAGTCTAATTCAGTAAGATTCCAGCTACTACCTGCTCTCTGCTAATCTAGACCTGCCCATCCTTAAACACAGCATTCATTTATAAACAGCTGTCCTTAAAGTGGGAATTAATGATGAGCCCTCCACTCAACACTGATATTCAAGTAAATAATACTTCTCTCAAAATTCTCTTAGACATATTTATAATAGCAGAGAAGTATAATGCTTTCAAATCAATTATTATGTACTCATACCAAATTAGTTTGCATATATATGGATAGAGACAGGGATGAGTGAGAGTGTTTTTGAAAAAAGCAAGCAAGTAATTTAGCTCTCTATATTATCATTTCAATTGTTGCATCAATTAGTTATTTTAACTTGTCAAAATCTATTAATCTTACCAATTTTTTTAATAAATCTAGTGAAGGAAAAGAACAACTGACATTTATGGGAAAAAAAGAAAAGAAATTCAAACCGAATATTACAAATTAACTGAATAACAGGATGTGTTCATTGCAATAAAGATTAACAAATAGACCTGCATTACCACTAACAAAAAAAAAATTCTCAAACATGATTACAGCTCTTCTGGTGAAAAGTATAGGTATATCCTATCAGAATCCCATGGGCACTTTGAACAAATTAACATTTGTATGTTTCACCACGAATACAGGCATGAACATTGCTTCAAGTGGCTGGGGGGGGGGGGGGGGTGGAATTACAGATTTTTTAAAAAATGGTTTTTATCAAGCAAAACTGAATTAACTGCACCCACACACTCGAGAAGCAAAATCTCTATGACAGTGGTTCCAGTAAGAAGCCTTTAAAGAACAGGAAGTTGGTACAAACATTGAATTTGTATGACAAAAATAACTGATGCTTACCTTTAGCCAATGAGATTGCTGAATTAGGGCAAGTTGCCAAGATCTTCCTGGCAGTTCTATTAAAACCCCAACTATTGACCTACTGCCGAAAGTAATTATCCACTTTGTTTTGTTTTCCCGCTTACCTCCTCAGAAACATTAACCACAGTGCAGAATGAACTGAAGACCTTTCAAAATTTAGAGCATTTCAGCTCGTTCTTTGGTGAAAACAGAAAACAGGAAACAAATCAACAAAACTCATCAGCTTGTTTCACTTGGTTCACGTGATCTTTGCCCAGTCAGCAGCCAATGTATTTTCCTTCCTGTATTGGCAGAATTATTGCACTGATCGTAATGAATGCTTTAAAAAAATCCCAACCTCCTCCTCCAAAGAATGTACCGAACTGCTCTCCAGCATGCAAAGTGCTTCCAAAGAATGCTGCCTTGATTGGATTTTTTAAAATCTATTTAATTACTGTAACTGAAAGCTGCAAACGTCACACTGTGCGTGTTTTAAATGAGCTCTTTTACAGAGAAAGGTGGTACAATCCGACCACACATTTGAAATCTGAAATAACTACAGTGGACTGAGCCATATCTTGCTATTTATAACAATCTCTGATTACCTGCATTATTTTAAAAAATCATCACCAACTTAACGCCAACATAACGTACAGAAACAAATTCAACCAATTATTCTGTATCTACTATTTTTAGAGGACCGTGTCATAACTACTATCAGTAAAGAGCAACACAGCCATTTGGAAATTTTGGCTTGAAATAAATGCATTTAATTTAAACTGAAGCAATGTTTTTAAAACACAAGATTGCTGGTTTAAAAACCAATTTGCTGTATTAATCTCACTTCTCAGTTACTCATCTGTAAACAAAAATGTCTCTGAACACAAATAACAGTTACGGTCCAGTTTTTTTTAAAAATAGATCCTGCGGGGTTTGTTGTGAAAGACAAGGCACTGAATCAAGTTTACATGCATGCCTTCCACATAACAACAGGCAACATCTACATAGATTCTAAATCTATGAGTGACATGAACCTTGTATCAACACTAGGTTTGCTGTTTTTTTTTAAATATATCAACAAGGTGAGAGGACAAAGGTCCAGGCTTTCAGGTAAATATTTGACTTAATTTATCTTGTCTGAAACAAAGTTTTACAAAATATTTTGTATCTTTTGGGACCATTGAAGTAGATTTTTGCTGATTTCCAACAATAGTTCTGCTTGGAAGATCATTAGAATGGTTAATTTACCTTTATACTGAAAATTACATGTCAAATGGATTCCACAGAATTCAATTTTCATTAGCATTTTCCTCAGGAAAATGTTGAGGAAATGTTGAGAAAAACTCCAGGAAAATGTTGAGAAAAACTCCAGGAAAATGTTGAGAAAAACTCCAGGAAAATGTTGAGAAAAACTCCAGGAAAATGTTGAGAAAAACTCCAGGAAAATGTTGAGAAAAACTCCAGGAAAATGTTGAGAAAAACTCCAGGAAAATGTTGAGGAAAACTCCAGGAAAATGTTGAGAAAAACTCCAGGAAAATGTTGAGAAAAACTCCAGGAAAATGTTGAGAAAAACTCCAGGAAAATGTTGAGAAAAACTCCAGGAAAATGTTGAGAAAAACTCCAGGAAAATGTTGAGAAAAACTCCAGGAAAATGTTGAGGAAAACTCCAGGAAAATGTTGAGGAAAACTCCAGGAAAATGTTGAGGAAAACTCCAGGAAAATGTTGAGAAAAACTCCAGGAAAATGTTGAGGAAATGTTGAGAAAAACTCCAGGAAAATGTTGAGGAAATGTTGAGAAAAACTCCAGGAAAATGTTGAGGAAAACTCCAGTTTCAGCAGTAACCATTACAGTCCAGAGAATGCATTCTCAGTCGTGACAATGAATATATCAAACACATTCTTTTAAGGATTCTCTGAACTTGACCTGGCAGGGCCTTAATGAAGTACCACGTACATGCAACCACTTCTGACCCATTCTCTCCATTAAATCAGTAGTGCACAGATGCAATGTCTTTATGAAACAAGATTTCCGATACTTCAAAACAAGCTTAAGTCAGCATTCTCACCTCAAATATTAAAAACAAAAACAGAAAATACTTGAATTATTGAGCAGATCAAGTCACATGTGTGGCAAGAGAAATAGAGCATTTTGGGAGCCGTCAACTGAACTTGGAAGGAAACCAAAAAAGAGCTCATTAAGTTGCAAGGAGAATGGGGAAAGGGAGTATTGATGAAAGAGTAAAACCTGGGCAACCATGGGGTTGTAAATCAGGCCATCTGATCAAAGAATGAATGGGAGCAATCAGAGAGTGTGAACTTATACAAAAGGAGCTTATAGCAAACACTTCAAATATCTTTGATAACTCTACAAATTTGGATGCAATTGTTAAACTCATTGCCTGAAAACCAGTGCGGACTCGAAAGGCCAACATGGCCTGTTTCCGCTCCGTTATATGATGTTTACCTTGCTTCACTGTGTTCTCGCACCAACCCTCTTTTCAATCTTCTTCAGCATGATGCTGAACCAAGCCATGAAAGACCCCAACAATGAAGACGCTGTTTACATCCGGTACCGCACGGATGGCAGTCTCTTCAATCTGAGGCGCCTGCAAGCTCACACCAAGACACAAGAGAAACTTGTCCGTGAACTACTCTTTGCAGATGATGCCGCTTTAGTTGCCCATTCAGAGCCAGCTCTTCAGCGCTTGACGTCCTGCTTTGCGGAAACTGCCAAAATGTTTGGCCTGGAAGTCAGCCTGAAGAAAACTGAGGTCCTCCATCAGCCAGCTCCCCACCATGACTACCAGCCCCCCCACATCTCCATCGGGCACACAAAACTCAAAACGGTCAACCAGTTTACCTATCTCGGCTGCACCATTTCATCAGATGCAAGGATCGACAATGAGATAGACAACAGACTCGCCAAGGCAAATAGCGCCTTTGGAAGACTACACAAAAGAGTCTGGAAAAACAACCAACTGAAAAACCTCACAAAGATAAGCGTATACAGAGCCGTTGTCATACCCACACTCCTGTTCGGCTCCGAATCATGGGTCCTCTACCGGCACCACCTACGGCTCCTAGAACGCTTCCACCAGCGTTGTCTCCGCTCCATCCTCAACATCCATTGGAGCGCTCACACCCCTAACGTCGAGGTACTCGAGATGGCAGAGGTCGACAGCATCGAGTCCACGCTGCTGAAGATCCAGCTGCGCTGGATGGGTCACGTCTCCAGAATGGAGGACCATCGCCTTCCCAAGATCGTATTATATGGCGAGCTCTCCACTGGCCACCGTGACAGAGGTGCACCAAAGAAAAGGTACAAGGACTGCCTAAAGAAATCTCTTGGTGCCTGCCACATTGACCACCGCCAGTGGGCTGATAACGCCTCAAACCGTGCATCTTGGCGCCTCACAGTTTGGCGGGCAGCAGCCTCCTTTGAAGAAGACCGCAGAGCCCACCTCACTGACAAAAGGCAAAGGAGGAAAAACCCAACACCCAACCCCAACCAACCAATTTTCCCTTGCAACCGCTGCAATCGTGTCTGCCTGTCCCGCATCGGACTGGTCAGCCACAAACGAGCCTGCAGCTGACGTGGACTTTTTACCCCCTCCATAAATCTTCGTCCGCGAAGCCAAGCCAAAGAAAGATATGATGTTTAAATTGCAAAATGCAAAGCAGAAAAATGTGTCCTCCACTTAAAAAGAGACAAAAAAAGCAATATTGAAATGTCAGACTGCACACTTTAGGTCAATCCCAACTCCATTTGCCTGGGATTCCATTTAGCCCTCAATAACTTTAGGTATCTGAAGGCTATCTGGGTACATTGAGAGGCATTCAGCTTTTTTTAATGCCAGGATCAATGGGGAGTTAAGGTTTGACAACTTCAGAATCGAGCAGAACACTGATAATGAGTCTCCATTACATACAACTAACTAACTCCAATTCACTGATCACTTTGTTTAGATTTCCAATAGTTCTTTTGAAGATAATACATATCTGGGAAATGTTCCAACTTCCCAGAGAGAGCAATACCTGTATTATTACCGCTTCAAAGTTGCTGATCTTCTATTTTTGGTACAAAGGATTTGGTCATCACAGTTGCAATATGCCTGGGTATTACATTTATTTTGTCCAAAATATAGTAATCAAACTCTTACTTTTCTTAATTATTTCTGTGGTGGAGACCAGGATTGCAAACTACAGCAGAGTAAGACTACTTACCCAAAACATGAAGGAGATATCTGAGGAAATGAGTGTCCAGAAAGTCAAAAGAAGAACATTTAGTTCAAATCATTAGAACACGGTCAGAGAAAAATTAGATTTTACTTCGAAAGTTTGTAAACTTACAGAACAACACAAAATGACTAACAGTTCACACATCAACCATTCATCCCACTAAAAATTTGCTAAGTGGGGCAACATTTAAGCATTTGAAATAAATCTCAAATAATTTAAACATCGAAATAGTTTCCTTGTCTGCAAATAGGGAATGTGTTAAAATATTCTGATTTCTAATTTTAAAAAAAATGTTGCGCTTTGCCAACGCAATTCTGATGAATGACGATCTTTTGGTGCAGTAAATCCTCCTCTTGTTAAAAGAGCTATTATCATTAAAGGGACCCTTCAACCTGTGCTCTAAAATTGTATATCCATCCATTTGAACTTCCAAACTAAGCTTTTTTTTTACATTTAAAGGAAGAAAATTAAAGTCTCCAATTCTGGTATATACAAATGGGACTCAGAGAAATATGACATCAAAATCCCTGGCCTAATGTGGCATCTTTTCTAATTGATTTTGATATTGTTCAGTTAGTGTTAGGTTTAGTCAAAGTGCATACTTTATGCAATGAAAAGGTAAAGGAGTTGAATGCTTAATAAGATTCAAGAACAAACACGACATTGTTGTTTTTGTGGTCCTTCCATAATTCTGCCAAGAATAGTCTCGTAAAGTGGAAAGTGGAAATTGTTGTCTGAACAGAAAATGATTTGGGATAAATGGTTTTTTTTAAATGTAGCTCAGATACTTAACTTTTGCATCATGCATAAAGTTGCCTATTTAATACCTTTCTATTTCCCTATAAAAGTCAGGACAGTACTTCTGTGCAAAAATTACAACCAGATGCTTTGATCAATTGAGAAAAAATACTTGAAAAAACCCAACAGGAAACAAAACATCAGAAAATGTCAGACCTTTAACTTACTGGAACCACAACTTCCTTTGTGCATCTGGGAAGTTGCCTTCAATTCTGGCATATAGTTATCTTGCTATCTTCATGCACTTACAACTAGTCTTTCATATTTTTAGTATCTTCGGTCATTCAATTACATTCATGTTATCCCATTGTGCAGAAGGTTATTCTTATGTTAATAATTTACCGTTGTGTTCAAACAAATACACTAAAAAGTGATTGCAGTTTACATAATACAGTAAAACCCCTGGTATCCAGCACCTATGGGGATTAGTAGATGCAGGATAGGTGTATCTTCTGGTTGCTTGAGGTTGCGTGATTTACGACCTAATGGCGAGGCACGCTAATTTTAAACTTCCGTATTTTCACCTATTTATTTTCCATAATATTTTTGCTGATTGATTAAGACCCCCAGCTGCTTGAATTCCAGATAACAGGGGTTTAACTGTAGTTAAATTTTTAACAGTGCTGCATATAAAGTACCAATACTGCTTCTATATGTACTCAAACATTAAAGAAATAGAATTACATAATGAAACGTTAAAATTAATCACCATGAATGCAAATCATGATAATATAACGAGATCGATCTTTTTCGTAAGGAAGCATTAGTACAGGCTCTCAAGGCCAATATTGGAACGATATTGCTCACAGTTTAGAGGTAAAAACAGAATACTGGAGAAACTCAACAGGTCAAACTGTGTACTTTATATAGCCAAGATAAAAATACATATCCAACATCTTGAACTTGAGCCCTTCATTAAGGTATGAAGAAATGTGCCCAGGCGCCCAAACAAAATGGCGGGGGAGGGGGCAGGAGGAGGAGCCTGCAGTTCTACACTGTTTGACCTGCTGAGTTTCTCCAACATTGTGTTTTCACTTCAACCATGGTATCTGCAGACTTTTGTGTTTTACAGTTTAGAGGCCACTTTTACTTTTAAAACCTTATTTGCTCAATAGGATATCCTCTGAAACCAAAAAATGAACCAATGAAAGGAAACGGTGTTTAGTTAATTTTCTTTGATTGAAGTTCATTGCCACTTTTTCTTCCAAAGGACACACATTTACAAATCCTATAATCGTAATCCAGCTCTTTACCTTGTTGACCTGATTAAATTAGCCTTTTGAGACCTGAACTAGAACAGGCATCGAAGGCTGAAATTTGCATTTTAAATCGAAAAGCAGCTGAAGCTGCCCATGAGTCTGTTTGAAAAGCATTACCATGACCTAGCTTACATGTTAAGTCAAGAACTTTTTGTGAACACATCCTAAACCAGCACAGAACCATAGAACGTTATGGCACAGAAACAGGCCCTTTTAGTCTGTGCCAAAATATTATTCTGCCTAGTCCCACTGTCCTGCACCTGAACTATTTCCCTTCATACTTCTCTCATTCACGTACCAGTCTAAATTTTCCTCGAATGTCAAAATTGAGCCTGCATTAACCACTTCAGCTGACTGCTCATTCCACACTCACCACTCTCTGCATGAAGAATTTCCCACTAATGTTCCCTTTAAACTTTTCCCCTTTCACCCTTCACCTATGTCCACCAGATTTAATCTCACCTTACCTCCATGGAAAATTTCTGCATGCATTTACTCTATCTCTACCTCTATTAATTCTGTCTATCTCTGTCAAATCTCCCCTCATTTTTCTACACTCCAGAGAATAAAGTCCGAACCTGTTTAACCTTTCCCTGTAATTCAGTTCTTCAAGCTCCAGCAGCATCCTTGTAAATCTCCTCTGCACTCTTTCAATCTTATTGATATCCTTTCTGAAATTAGGTGACCAGAACTGCACACAATATCCCAAATATGGCCTCATGAATGTCTTATACAATTTCACCTGAACATCCCAACTCCTATATCCAATATATCATTTAATATACAAAGGGGAAACACAAAAACTGCAGATGCTGGAATATTGAGCAAATATAAGAATCTGGAGGGACTAAGAAGGTCAGGTCACATCCATGGGTAGGAATACAATAAAATCCTCATTATCTGGAATTCAATATCTGGAATTCAAGCAACTGGCAAAAAAATTTCAGAAAGTAAAAAAAAGTAACAAATACAAACTTTTAAAATTGGCACCCCTAGTTCACCAATCTCACAACACACAATCTCAAGCATGACCTGGAATTTACCTATCCCCATGGGTGCTTGAAACGGGGTTTTTACTGTAATCAGTTAACGTTTTGGGTCAGGATCCTTTATTGGGACTAAGGTAAGAGAATAAAATAGTATCAAAAAGAGTATCAATCTGAAATGATGACTGACCATTTCTACCCATGAATGCTGCCCAATTTGGCTAATCATTATTTGATCAACAGGATTTTTCCTTCAAAATGTCAGGTAATTTGGTGTCCCCCATTTACATTTTATTTTGCTTCTTTATAATTATATGGCTTATTCCTCTTTCACCTTACACCATCATCCAATTCAAGGATAGTTTCTTTCCACTATTATCAGACTCCTGAATGAACCTCACACAAGCAAAATAATGTTGCCTTTCCTCTGCTCCAACTGATTTCTCTCTGTAACTCTGAACTCTAAATTGTATTTTTATTGCTGTACTATGTATGGGTTGACGAGCTGGACTGAAACCAAAACAAACTTTCACTATACACAACAATAAACTTCAACTTGAGAGTTCATACCCGACCTGATAATTTCCAGTATTTAAGAGAAAAAACAAATCTCAAACTGCAACTATATCAAAAACCAGAACAAATCTTAGGTAATGCAATATCCAAGCCAGAAATCTTTAACTTACTGAAAACCAAATGCTCCCATGCACACTCCAGAATCCTAAGCTTTGTTCCTTGGACATCAGCAGGTGAGGTATGCCAACTTTCAGCTCCTCCCATCAGGATTGAGTTACAGGAATAGCAGCCAGAACCACCAGGGTGAGGAACAGCTTCTTCCCACACGCAGTGAGAATGCTGAATGACAAAAAAAAACCTATCTATTTATTTATTTGTATATATGAATACTTGTCCTGCATATGTATCGTTTGTCTGCATGTGTGTTATGTCTGGTTGTGTGCCTGCATGTTTTGCACCAGGGACCGGATGACGCTGTTCGCCAGCTTGTATTTGTGCAATCAGATGACAATAAACTTGACTGAATTTAATAGAAACAACTGGAAAAGGTGGTGCTGCACAGGCCCTGTAGCTATTCAATTGGATCATGGTTGAACTTTCCTTGTTCAATTTGTTTGTAATTTGTTGTTATCAACCAACAACATGGATCTCCAGGAATGCCAGCCATTGAGTTCATCTGAACAAGCAAAAAAATTACATAGGTGAAAATACATTTCACCCCCAATTGCAGATCCTTTCACACTTGCAAGTGATCCCAGGATTTTATGTAAAGGCCAATCGGCCTTTAAAGGGTCCAGTGTGAAAGCAAAATCAGCTCAATGCTGGCTTCAGATGACATCATCTCACACGGGGATTGACGGCCTCAACCCCAGTACAAACCTCAGCATCTGCAAACGCCGGCGTTGAAATTGTGCAAGTGTGAAATGGGCAATTGCATTGTGGGATTGAAATGACCTAAGTTTTACGTGAGTGAAGGAAGAAAAGATTAAAATTAAGGTGTAAACTTTGCATGGGAAAATCACAGTGGAGGGGGGTGGGGGGGTGAAGAGAGAGAGAAAGGACATAAATAGCAATCAATAGCGGTCAATTTTTATACAGCTTGGGAAAGTTGGTAGTGCAATAGTGCACAATTTATGAAAAGTAATGGCGGACCCAACTTCCCAGAAGGCCGTGTGACAGAGAAACCCCTCTATGAATGCTCCATGCATACAGCCCTTTCTCTGGCGCACAGAATTCTGGGAGGGCAAGTCCGCCATCGCTTCCCCACCCCCCCCCCACAGTATTTAGAAATTGTACACGATAGTGCTACCAACTTTTCCAACGCTGTATAAATTGTCTGTTATTGCTATTTATTGCTAGCACTTTTCCACGGTCCCTTATAAAGGTTTATATAGGTCAGCAAAACAACAACAGGGACTGCAGAGCTAATACTGTGCTGTACATAAAGCTTAATTATGTTATAATTAGACGTGATTAATTTTGTTCAAATACAAGATCATAATACATTGATCAGATTTTAGGGAATGGCTCCTTGCAAGTGTGAAATCATTTAGTTTCCCAGTTCGGAGTGGTCAAGTGTGAAAAGCTAAGCCCCCATTCCTATCCCAGAACATTGAATGGCCAATTTAGGGGGATGCAAATGTGAAAATGGTTTATGATAATTGAATATTCCAGAATACCACAATATAGAAAATAGGCATTTTTGCAGGACCCCTTCTAACACACCAATACTCAACTACACTTACCGAATTTCTGCAGGTAGTAAATTGTAATTGCATTTTACCTATTGATAATCATTTATTAGAAAATGTTAACAATCCTGTATTGTAATATACAAAAATAGCTACACAATTCAATTGTGACAGCATTAATCAAATAAGCTTGAGCAAACATCCAATTTCAGACTGATTTTAGTTTTATCAAAATCATGATTCAAGGAAAAGAAATAAATCCACATTTCCTCACATCCAACAATGAAGTGTAGATAATAGGCCTTTAACACTGACATTGTGTCATTACCAGCCAAGCTTTATTTTCTCCACATAAGTCCAGCATTTTAATTGTGTTACTAACCAAATTTAACATTGCACAGACTCACAGTAACAATACATCAAAGAACAACTATTACCTTCTATTCAACAACAGCTCTAACATCTTCAGAATTTGCTGTTAAAAAGATCTGATGGCATTAACAATGAGGTGGTATAAAACTTGGTACTAATCCAAATATAAAACAAATGAAAACTAAAAATCTGAAATATTTCTAGCATATTTTCTTCTTACAAACAAGTCATCACTCTACTGTAAGTGAAGTCTGCAATTTCTATATAGGTATTAGATGATAGGGTAGGTTTAAACCATACAAAGGGTGAAATGTAACATTTGTATGGGCATATTCTTCAGATATTGCCCATCAAAGCAATGGAAAAAAAAATTATTTGCATCTCATTTACATCTTATTCATGATGCAAGGCAAAGGACCTAACAATAGTGCTTTGTGGATCCTAGGTTTTAAAATCCAAGAAAGACAAGTCACGACTGTAGTTCTGCAGATTACAAAGCAAGTACGTGATAAGAAAAGGATAGAAAATAAGAAAGCCCCCCACTTCTTCATTTCCCCCAACCACCATCTCTCTGGCCCCATCCCTTCTCTTTTACTCTTCCCCTTCCCCACCTTCCTGTCTGTCGCCTATACCTTTCAGCCCCCACACCATTCCCTCCCTTCCTTCTATCAGAGTGTATCTCTCTCTCTCTCTCAGCCCTCTACTCTGTCCCCCCCTATTAACTTAATTTCCTTTTTCTTCCCTGGTCCTCTATTATTTACCCATCACCTGCCAGCCAGTCTTTATCCCCCTCACCTCCCCCCTTTATTTGGGTATCTGCACAATCTTGCTATTCCTGATGAAGGAGTTTGGGCTGAAATGTCAAGTCTATTGTTTTCTAGTGATACTCACTGATCTGCTGAGTTCTGCTAGCTCTTCGTGTGATGTAAGAAAAAAGCAGTGGTGCTCAAATATGTTCTAATGTAAACATTTAAGAGACATTTAAACAGGTGCATGGATAGGAAAGATTCAGTAGGATATGGGCCAAATGCAGGCATATGTGATTAGCTTTGATGGACAACTTGCTCAGCATGGACAATTTGGTCCAAAAGGTATCTGTGTCATACAACTCCTTGACTCCAAACACCGAAAAGGACGATAAATTGTTGAATGTGCCAATATTTCCCTAAAAAATCCAGTTTCTTTGGACAAAAAAAATGGATCATAGCCACAATAAAGAAAAATGGTCAGGTTGTAGCGAGGTTGCTATGGTTACAACCAGGTTATAGCTCTCGGTTATAGCCTTAAGGCTGTAGCTCGAATCCGCAGGAGAAGAAAGACACACACACCATTAGAGTGTATTCGACACTGAGTTTATTCAGTGGCATCTCTGCCTTTATAGTCAGTTCGGCCGCGCCACCACTGGGGAGTGGCTTGAGCAGGCCAGCTGATTACCTCGGATGCCCTGGCCCCGATTGGGCCCCCTGCTTTCCACCGGCAGTGATCGGCCAGTTTCACCAATCTGAACACAGGTGGAGCCTTTGTATCTGATGACACAGTATAGCCCCTCATAAGGCAGCTGTACAGGTGACCAGTGAGTCCTGCGTCGAACGAACACTTATTTACAGTCAGTAAAGTTCTTTGGGATGCAAGTGCAGGGTTGGCCATGGGGTCTAGGTTTAGCGGGCACAAGAGTGCCTAGGCACACATGAAGTTGGGACAATATGATTATCGGGGGCTCCCCTAAGTCCTCATGGACCGTCACAAATTCGCCAGCACTGCAGACTAATTCAACAGAGGATGCCTAGAGGTCCTCCTTGCGTGCAGTGTGGATGCCTAATAGGACCCAGTTAGGCCCAGTAAGCCATGCCATTAAGGCTCCCTTAAGGTGTCTGTGGAACCTCTCCACCAACCTGTTGACCTGCGGGTGATACGCTGTGATGTGGTGGAGTTGTATCCCCAGGGTGTGGGCTAAGGCAATCCACAAACTGGAAGTAAACTGGGCACCCGTGTCCGATGTAAAGTGTTCAGGGACCCCGAAAAGCACTACCAAAGTGTTGAATAAAGCCCTTGCGCATGCTTCTGTGGAAGTGTCTGATAGTGGATCCGCCTCTGGCCATCTAGTCATCCAGCCAACCATTGTGAGAAGGTAACATGTGCCTCTGGATATGGGTAGGGGCCCCTCAATGTCAATGTGCACGTGGCTGAACGGCGACATGCTGGCTCGAATGTCTGTGGTGAAGCTTTGATACGAGTCTGGATTTTGGATGACTGGCACTGAGTACAAGTCCTGGCCCACAGAGCGACCTCTTTGCGGAGGCCATGACAGACATACCTGTTCGCCACCATTTTGACTGTAGTCTTGATGGCGAGGTGAGCCAAGTTGTGGACCAAGTTGAAAACCCACCTATTCGATGTAGCCAGAATGACAGGACGAGGTTTAGCCATCAAGGTGTCGCAGAGCAGCGTTTGATCGCCAGGGGCGATCTGGATGTCCTCCAGTTCTAAGCTGGCTAATGCTGTCTGGTACACTGGAATATCAGGGTCTGCTTGTTATGCATCAGCCAGAGCCGTGTAGTCGAGGCCAGGGGTAGGTCATGCACTGCCAAGATAGCCAGACAGGATAGGCATCGGCCACCATGTTGGATTTTCCGGCTATATGTTCAATGTCAGTTGTAAATTCAGAAGTGTGGGACAAGTGCCACTGTTGCCTGGCTGACCACGGATCTGACACCTTACTGAAGGTGAAGGTAAGGGGTTTGTGGTCCGTGTGAATTTTGAACTTCCTGTCCTACAGGAAGTAACGAAAGTGCTGAATTGTCAGGTATAAGGTTAACAGATTTCTATCAAAGGCACTGTCCTGAGCTCTGGTTGCCTGAGGTGTTTACTGAAAAAGGCCAGCGGTCACCAATGTCCATTCACCAGTTGCTCAAGTAAACCCCCGACCACTGTACTGGAGGCATCTGTTGTAAAGGCAGTGGGATATCTGTCCGTGGGTGCACAAGGAGGGTGGCGTTAGCCAGGACGTTTTTAGTGGCCTGGAAGGCCTCGGTCGCCTCCTGGGTCCATTGTATGTTTTTACTGTGTCCTGCCATGAGGTGAAAGAGGGGGCTCACGATATAGGCCGCTGCAGGCATGAAGCGGCGTTAAAAGTTGACCACACCTGGAAACTCTTGCAGTCTCTTCACCGTCGATGGCATGGGGAAAGAGCCAATAGCATCCACCTTAGTGGTAACAGTCTGGCTCCATGTTGATCAATACGATGGTCCATGAAGTCGATAGTCTCCTGACCAAACTAGCACTTGGCTGGGTTGATGGTTAGGCCAAAATCGCTCAACCTGGAGAATAATTGTTTTAAGTGGGCGGCGTGCTTAGTGTGGGTGTGGCTGGCAATTAAAATGTCATCTAAGTAAATGAAGGCAAAATGCAGATCTTGGCCCACTGCATTCATCAGCCTCTGGAAAGTCTGCGCCACATTTTTAACCCAAAAGGCATGCAGAGAAATTCAAACAATCCAAAGGGGGTTATGATACCAGTTTTTGAGGTGGCTTCGGAGTGTACTGGGATCTGGTGATAGCCTCTGATGAGGTCCACCTTTCAGAATATCTATACCCCTTGCAGGTTAGTGGTGAAGTCTTGTATATGGGGAACGGGATGTCTGTCCTGTATGGTGGCCTCATTGAAGCGGCAGTAGTCTCCACATGGTCTTCAACCACCTGCTGCCTTGGGGACCATGTGGAGAGGGGAGGCCCAAGGACTATTGGAGCGCCGCACATTGCCGAGTTCTTCCATCTTTTTGAACTCGTCCCTGGCTAGGTTGAGTTTCTCGGGAGGGGAGGTGCCACACCCTGGCGTGGAGGGAGGGCCCTCTGTAACGATTTGGTGCCTCACCCTATTTTTGGGTTCTGCCGAATGAAAGTGAGGAGTGGTGATGGAGGGGAATTCTGCTAGGACCTGAGCAAATTCAATGTTAGCAGTACTCATCGAGTGCAGGTGGGGATTGGTGAATTCAGTGCCCTTGAGCGAGAGTGACTAAAATGTCCGGGCATGAACCAGCCGGCGCCCCTTGATATCAACCAGGAGTGAGATGGCCTTCAGGAAATCAGCATCCAGTACTGGTTGTTGCACTGCCGCCACGGAAAACTTCCAAGTGAATTGTCTGTCCCCGAAGTGTAGGGGAATGGTGTGGGTGCCAAATGTTCAGATGTTGGAGCTGTTTGCCGCTCAGAGCTCCCTGCCCACTTTACCACAGCAGGCCTCCAGGCTGGTTGGGGAAATTTTGCTATATTGTCCTCCAGTGTCCACCAGAAACGTCAGCCCGACAGGTAGTCTTGAATGTGTAGCAGGCTATGCAGTTGGCCGGTCGTCGCAGCCATTAACTATGACCGGCCTGGGCATTTCCCTGGAACACGCAGAGGGAGCAGCATTGATGGGCCTCGAAACTTCACCATTGATGATAGAAACAGTACTGCTAACCGGTGGGGCGTGGCATTTGGGTGGTTGGTCAGATGGACAGCTGGTCAGTGGTCTTCCTGGCCAGGTGCTGTTGATACGGTGCTGTCACCTGCTCGAGCAAAGCGCAGGCATCCCTCTTCACCGCCCATAGCAGGTCTGCTCGGGCAGCCACCTTCCTGTGGTTATCAAAGTCTTCCTCCACGATGTCCTCAGGCAGCCTCTTCAGGAAGATCTGCTGGAACAGCAGGCAGGAGATATGGCCATTTATCGCCAAAGGCTGCAGCTCAAATCTGCAGGAGAAGAAAGACACACTCACACCAATAGAGTGTATTCAACACGGAGTTCACTCAGTAACAACTCTGCCTTTTATAGTCAGCTCGGCCGCATCACCACCAGGGCGTGGCTTGAGGGGGCTGGCTTCCGATTGATTACCTCGGATGCCTGGGCCCCGATTGGGCCCCCTACGATCCACCAGCAGTGATTGGACAGTTTCACCGCTCTGCCGGCGGACCATGAAAATGGGCATTTCAGCCCACATGAAGCTTTGCCGGTTGCTGCGCTCGACAACCATTTCCTGTGTCAGCCCGAGGTGCGGGCTGCAACATGGTAAAACATAGCAGAATAAGAAATATTTAAAATAGTTGCTTACACAGACTAAAAATGCAATCAAACAAGACGTTTGAGGGAAGTAAGAAAGGGACGTTCTTGCACCCAAGCATTCCTTATAAGAAATAAGAATGTTCTTCTAGACTAGCCAGCCAAATAGGGATAGTGGAAGCACAGTAAAACCCCTGGTATGCGGCACCTACAGGGATTGTTAAATGCCTGATTAGCAAGTCTTCTGGTTGCTTGAGATTCACTCTTATAATCCCTTGTAGTGGCCCGCGCACGGAGACGTGGGACCAGCCACAAAATGACCGACGAACGTGGCAACCACACGAACCTGAGAGTGACACCAGCCATCGTCCCAAGAGACCTTCTATAAGGCAGGAAGAAAGCAAGCTGACCAATCCCAGGCCAGAGCGCCAATGATATGATGCCTGACGTCGGTGCCTGGGACCCATTTAAATGCGACGGACAGTGCAATAAACCAGTCTCGACTTCAAGGCTTTGGTGTGTGTGGCGTTCTTCTCCGCACTCACATAGCGCAAATGCAACAGCCTAACTAATAGACCTGCATTTAGAATAAACAGTTTAAAAGACAAAAATACAAAACTTTACTAACAATGAACAAACTTGACTTGCATGAATATAAGCCTTATACAATTTTACTTTATTTTCATTCACATTCTATGAAAACATTTAACTGTTGCTGCATCCACATGGAGCCGCCCAAAAGCCAAACAATATTATCGATAATTAACACATCCCTCCCCCAGGTTTACAGATAAAGGCTTACTAATATACTTTAATAATATATTAATAAAGACTCTTAAGAAGCAGGGAATAAGCCTCTTACTAATACAGGTACTCTTATTAATTAGGCAGCCGACAGCAAGTGACATCAACCAGCTTTTCATTCTGGATGATGCCATTTTATTCAAACACAACTTTATACAAATAGCTGCTAAGAGTATACGTTAAGTTAAGTTGATTTTAACTATAGTCTTTCTTTTCGTTTCCTACTCAGTTTGTTGGAGGGTGTACGTCTCACCATGGAAGAAAAAGAATGAGCAAGATATGTGGGGAGAGGGGATGGGGAGCATAAAGAGAGTATAATGAGCTTTTGTAGAGATGAATAATACAGTCAAGTTTATAGGTTAATGGGTAGGTGAAGAGTGTTAGCACACATTTAAAAAAATGGGAGTTGATCTAGCATTCCTACAAGAAACTCATCTGGTTGTAAAAGAGCATCAAAAACTAAAAAGGGGTCTGGCTTGGCCATGTATTTGCCTCCTTGTTCAATTCAAAAGCAAGGGGAGTGGTGGTCTTGATGTGGAAAAACCTTCCATTTAGAATAGAGGATGTAGTAATAGATCCAGCAGGTAGGTATTTAATAGTGCACTCTCAAATATATTCTGAATCCTGGACCTTTATAAATCTATATGCCCCAAATGATGGTGATGAAAAATTCATCCACAACACATTTCTTAATTTGGCAGATGCCTATGAAAATATTGTAGTGGAAGGAGATTTTAATTTTTGTCTGGACCCGATTCTAGATAGATCAACAAGGGTTGTGATAAAAGCAAAAGCACCAAAAGCCACTTTGAGAATAATGAGAGCTGAACTTGGTGGAATCCAAGAGAAAGAGATTGTTCTTTTTATTACATCAGTGAGGAGGTGTCAGTGACCAGTATTTTTTGGGTGAGATTTAAACATTATTTTAATGACTAAAAAGCTTCCTCTTGTTGTTTGTTGCTATACACTTACGAGTGATTTCTAGTCACTACCAGGCTGTTTTTTAAAAATGACCAGTTCTCTGACATGAGCCCGGACCAGACCGTTTCGGATAATCAGAGATGCACTATATTTGACTACGTGTATGGTCTAAAAAAAAATTTAGATTCAAAAAAAGAACAGCTGCTATGAGTAAAGCACCAACAAGATGCTCCGCTGGAGGACTATTTTTTATCAAAGTAAGCGTTTCCTGTTACTTCAGAACACTTACTTTTACAATTCTAAAAATTCATTTATTTTTTTTTTATTTAACCTTATCAATCTTATTGTTTATTTATTTATTTCTCCCCCCCCCCCACCCCCTTTTTTTGGCCAGTTGCTTGAATTTCAGTTATCAGGGGTTTTACTGTACCTCCCCACCTCACTGACAAAAGGCAAAGGAGGAAAAACCCAACACCCAACCCCAACCAACCAATTTTCCCCTGCAGCCGCTGCAACCATGTCTGCCTGACCCACATCGGACTTGTCAGCCACAAACGAGCCTGCAGCTGACGTGGACTTTTACCCCCTCCATAAATCTTTGTCCGCGAAGCCAAGCCAAAGAAGAACTTCAATGTAACAAAATTAATAATTACAAATGTAGAGGTTAATGAAAGGGAGGCATAAATTTATAACAAAATTTATCCTTTAAAATAGGCAAAAATATTTTTTTTAAAACCAAACATTTTGTCAGAAGTAGTCAATCACATACAAAAGGAATTAGTTTATGGGTGACTTATGGAGAAGAAAGAAAATACTGTAAGCAGCATTATCACCCAAGAGCCAGAATTTTGAAAAACTTTTCTTCACATCTAATACACATCCACTGAAGAAAACAGGGAGGAGATGAAGGTTGCACAATCAAGTATTAAACAGAATTTAATGCACTGCAAGGAAGGACTAAGAATATTTCAATGGAAAACACAAAGGAGAAAAATTATCGGGTGAAAATGCGAGTACATCACTCCTTTAATTTGTAAAGTGAAGTGCCGTATCCAAAGATACATCCTCAAGATCCCAGATATCACTAAAAAGAATGTCACACACAAAACCAAAAGAAAAACACTTAATCTGTTCAAAACATCAGCTAAGACAGAGTGCAAAATGCAGTCTTAGGTGTCTCATATTGGGCAGCATATCAAGACTGTGAATAGGCTGTGGGAGCAATTCATTTAAGTTTCATTCGAAATCAATCATAATTATGGAGTTTAAATCTTTTACTAACGAACAGCTGAGCAGCAGGCAACCAGGAATAAGGTTTAAATTAGAAGCTCATTCTGATTTCTGGCAGGAAACAAACATCATTCACTACATTTTTGTCACTGTGAAACTATTTTGCATCTGAAGTTCATTTTTAAAAGTTGTTGACTTGCTCGGTTGAATGATGAGGTTCAACAACACTGGTATGCTCAAAGTCATCTTTATGAAGCTACTAATCCAGTATTTCAAGTTTTCCTATTTCACCATTTCCTCAAAAGTGAACTTTCTTCATAACTGGCTTGCAATAGAAGCATATCAGAAATGCAATTATAGAGTTGGAGTTATGGAGTACAGAAGAAGACCCTTCAGCACCACACATCTGTGCCAACAATTATACCTATCGATGAATCCCATTTCATTGGATTGTTCATATCCCGCTATGCCCTGCTCATTCAAATATCGACCCGGATGCCTCTTACATATTATTCACCATCTTCTCTAACAGTTCATTCGAGACACCAACTTCTCTGTGTGGAAAAAATAGGCCCCTCAGATCCCCTCCAGTTTTAAACACCCTTACCATGGGAAGCATGGCTCTCTCCCTTACGTATGCTTTCCATCAACTCCAGGGAAAGCAGACCTAACTGTACAATCTCTCCTGATAAGAGCCACCATATACAAAAGTGCTACTGAAACTCAGTAGAAACTTTAGGAAGTAAAGAGTAACCCATGTCTCAGGCATGAGCCCTTCCTCAAGGTAAAAGCAAAAAAGCAGCCATGCTCAGGAATAAAATGGTGAGGAAGGAGGCAAGGGGGGAGGAAGGAGCAGGAGGAGAAGCTCAGGCTAACAGGTAAGAGGTCAAAGGTGAGAAAGGTGGAAGAGAAAAAAAGAGAGGTGATAAAGGGAATGGGTAACTCTCGGAATAAAGGGAAGGGGAGGATTAGAGTTCTTTAGTCCAGAAAATGTCCTTGTGAATCATTTCTGTACCCTTTGCCAAAATACATCATCTTGCATCTTCTCACATTAAATTTCATTTGCTTTTCTTTTCCTAATTTCTGAGTTGGTTAATATCCTATTGCTACCTTAAATAACTTACTTCACTGTCCACTATACCATCAATTTCATTGCATCTGTACATAGAGATTGTGTATATGAAAATGAACTTGTACCTTAATTTTGGTGCCATCTGCAAACTTATGAATCAACTACATTTTCACCCAAATTATTCATATATATGAGAATCAACAAAGCACCCAGGACCAACCCCAATGACATACCACTGATCACAGATCTTCAATGACATACCACTGATCACAGATCTTCAATGACATACCTCTGATCACAGATCTTCAATGACATACCACTGATCACAGATCTTCAATGACATACCACTGATCACAGATCTTCAATGACATAACACTGATCACAGATCTTCAATGACATACCACTGATCACAGATCTTCAATGACATACCACTGATCACAGATCTTCAATGACATACCACTGATCACAGATCTTCAATGACATACCATTGATCACAGATCTTCAATGACATACCACTGATCACAGATCTTCAATGACATACCACTGATCACAGATCTTCAATGACATACCACTGATCACAGATCTTCAATGACATACCACTGATCACAGATCTTCAATGACATACCACTGATCACAGATCTTCAATGACATACCACTGATCACAGATCTTCAATGACATACCACTGATCACAGATCTTCAATGACATACCACTGATCACAGATCTTCAATTGGGAAAAAAAGCTCTCCACTATCTTGCTCTAGCTCCTACCATCAAGCTATTTCTGTATCCAAATGACCAGCTCACCCTGGATCCCATCTTCCAGACCAGCCTCCCATGCAGGAACTTGTCAAAGGTTTTATAAAGCCCACATAAACCATGTCTACCACCCTGCCTTCCTTAATTTTCTTGGTCAGCTCATCAAAAAAGTCAATCAAATTCACGAGACACAATTTCCAAGCCATGCTGACTGTCCCTAACCAGTCCTTGCCTTTCTAAGTGTAAGCAAATCTTCTCCCTCTGCATTCCTTCCATTGACTTTCTTAACACTGATGCAAAGCTATCTGCCTGAGTTCTCCTGGTTTATTCCCACTGCTCTTCTTAAACAAAAGGCATTACATTAGCTATCTTCCAGTTTTCTGGTACCTCACCTATGCTTAACGCATTTAAAAAAATACTGCCTTAAGTCCAGGCAATCTCCTCCTTTGCTTCCCATGACATCCTAGGATATAACAGATTTTAAGCCCCAGGGGTTTATGTACCTTTACAGGTTTCACAATTTCCAACACCTTTTGTCAGGCTGACATGCACGAGGATGGAACTATTTCCTTCCCTGAACTCATTAGTTTCCATATCCAAATAGTATTCACATAAGAAGCGATCTCCAACTGCAACTGAGGCCCATTTCTCATGGCTTCCACATAAATCAAATCACCATCCAAAAGCTTTTGGCTCAAATGTCAGAATGCCTCTCTTCTGATAAGAAACTTGCTATTTCAAAGGTCACCAGAGCTTGGACACATATTCTGGTCTGATACTCTAATGCAGCACTGCAGAAGATCCTTGAAGTAGCTTGGGCCTGGATTTTACCGAGGCAATAACCCTCAACACCATTTTAGAAGCTATTCACAAAAAGCAAAATGTCTTGTGTTGCATAGAATTATGTTTCAGGCATTGTTTGGTGTTAGACATAAGTTTAAAAAAAAACATGCAAATGTGATGTTGTCAAGATAGCTGATCAGCAAATGAAGAATTCTCACAGAAAGCAAGCCAGTATATAATGTATCAGTTTTAAAGCAAATTTTAAACATTTATACTGAGAATCAAATTGTTGAAATACTCTAAACATTTGAAGATAACCTTACAATCAGTTATATAAGGAATTTCACAGCAAATATACAAAATTTATTGGAAGCTCAGAGCTTGCTGAGCTGCAATTATGGTTCAGTATAGGAACCCACTAAACAAAGAATCCAACCGTCTTCGAGCATGCTAACATTCCTCCTTCCAGCAACATCACCTTAAAATAGAATGATCATTCATCTTGTAGCTGTGTACAAGAAAGCTGAAGTCGAAAGAGCATTAAAAAATTGTAGGACTAGGCCATTCAGCCCTTGTGCCTATTTTGCCATGAAAAGAGATTCTTTCACCTCAGTGCCACATTCCCACATAACCCCCATATTGCTTAAATACCTTAATAATTAAAATGTCTTGATCTTTCCTGAAAATATGCAGCAACTGAGCCTGTATTCCCTCTTGGAACACAAATCACCACTCTCTGGATGAAGAAATTTCTCATCTATCGCAAATGGCTGTGACTCTAGGTTGAACACTTCATCCCACATAAAGCATAAAGATCAAGCCATACAGAATTTTTTTCTATTTCAATGTGATCACCTTTACATCTTCAAAAATGAAGGAAATACTACTCTGCCTAAATCTTTTCTCATTAATTCCTAGTTAGCGTTTATTCTCCCAATCAGTTGGCCTTCACTGCACTTCCTCTTTCCCAAGTCCATCCTGCCTCAGAGAAAGAAACCAGGTCTATAAACAATATTCCAGATGTGGTCAGGGCTCTATGTGATTGAAGCAAGACATCTCTATACTATCCAGCGCTGTCACCACCCCCACCCCTGTCCCTGCCCCTGTCCCTGCCCCTGCCCCTGCCCCTGCCCCTGCCCCTGCCCCTGCCCCTGCCCCTGCCCCTGCCCCTGCCCCTGCCGAGGGATTCCACGCCTTGGGGGTCCATGAGAGATTAAAGATTCCATGAAGGGGCTAATGGTCTAAAAAGTTTGGGGACCCCTGCCTTAAAGTCATGTCCTTAATTTTTTTTATCCCTATTTTGGGAAAAAGACTGACCCTATTTATGCCTCTTGTAATTTTATATTCTCTACCTCTTTCAGGTCACCCCTCTATCTCCTATACTTAAAAAAAACAAGTCCAGCCTATAAAATTTCTCAACATAAATCTTTCAATTTGACTGGCTGCATTCTCTTCAGCAGAATCAAATATTTCCGATGCTGTGGCAACCAAGCCTCCACACAATACTCCAAGTGCATATCAACTAGTGCTTTGTAATGTTACAACCTATGGCCTCCCATTTACTGCACAAGTTCTACCCCAACTTCACTTCCCGAAATGGATCATATTGCACATTTTTCAACTCTGCACTGTTGCTGTCCTTTCCCCTATGAACAAATTGCTGAGATATACTTTTCTGTTCATTTATACGGGTACAAGTGGGCAGGTTTCCAGAGGCAGATACAAAGGTGGTTCACGGAAATTTTAAATGCTAATTTCATAAAATGCTGACAATCAATTCATTTTTTAAAATCTCAGGAACTTCAAGCAAAGCTTCTGTTGTATAGGCTCAATGTCTAATATTACAGGGCATAGTTGGAAAAAAGCAGAAGAAAAAAGTATCAACCTTTATGACCATGAGCTGAAAGTTGCTGTTTTGAGAGAAATGGATGCATATTTATGAGGGAGACAGACATGGCAAGTAGATAATGGCAAATAATTCAGGACACATCTAATGAAGAAGAAGTTTATTTTGTAAACAGTAATTAAACAACACATTTCTATGATCCTATCTCTGTGTAAAGTGGGCAATTTGAATCAAGAAAATGCAGAGATTGCCTGTTTCAATGCACCAGACTCTTTCCAAAGATTAATGCATCTTTCCAGGCATATGTCCAACTCTGCTTAACATATGCAACTGCTACTTGGGCCAAATACTGCATACTTTTGGCATCCAACAAAGATCCAGTTATTTAAATAGCAAGACAGAAAGAATCATCAATCAATCAATTCTATATTCATTACATGCCATTTCTCAGACTTGTATCTCCTTCCTTACCACCATATACACATGCCAGGAGTAACATATGACTGATTTATTTTTAATTTATTGAATAACCTACCTACTTGATACAGTCATCAACAGCCCAAGGTAGCTTAAAATGGGGTACTGCATACCTTCTGCTTTAATTTATCTCCATAAAACTATTTGGCTCTTTGCAAAGCACCAAATGTGACTTGCATTTATTTAGCACCTTTCAGGGTTTCCTCATATTAAATATGAATAATGAATATGTTTCCAAACGTCATCACTGTGGTACCGTGGGAAGTAATGTAACAATTTGGAGTCAGCAAAGACCTCCAAGCAGCAGAGATATACTAACCATCAATAAATCAATTTCAGTAATTCAGAGAACATTAATGTTGATTAGTGCACCAGGATTAATTCCCCAACTCTCTTTCAAAGACGTTATTGGATCTTTCACTTTAAAACATGAGAACACAGACCTTGGTTAATATCTCAAATGAAAAAATCATACCCATGGAAGCATTGCACACTATTTTCCCCTTTGAGTATCAGAACCCACAAAAGGCGACATCATGACTGAATGAGTCATGTTGAAATCTAAGTAGGACTCATCCAAGTTGTGTTTCATCCTATTTTGGTCACAATTCCTTTCTTAGACTTTCAAACATTTACACATGACCACATAAACATTAAAATATCTTGCCATGTTTACAGCCAGCCATCTAATTTTGCTTCATTTCTATCACAGACTGCCCATATTAAATAGTGGGCATTTTGAAGAGGAAGCAATTACTGGTGCTCAGTAAAATGAACAATACCACCATTATATTCCTGAACCTTGCAAGTATTTTCCCCCAGTCACTATTAGGCTCTCAAACTTTTCTGAATCAACCAATCCTCAACACTACCACAAGATCACCAAAATTCTGTCTACACCACTAACACAACACTGTTTGAATTACCGGCTAACAGTAAATATTTATCATTTATTTGATTTTCCTTTTACAGTAATCTTTTTTCTCTTCATCCCATCTTACGTGGTAATTATACTTTAAATTGTTAGTTTTGCATAGCTGGGAAGCTGCGCAAGAAATATTTTAATTGCATCTATACATTGTGCTTGTGTATATAGCGATAAACTCATTTACTAATTCAAATTAGATGGCTATGTCACACTTCTGCTTTCATAGGGCAAGAGTTTGAAGGAGTCAATGCCATTAAAGCTCTCAAGTATTTCTGTGAAATCTGTGAAGAGAGATACCATCTGAAAGAAACTTCCTTGCCTGTCTATGGCACCATTACCCCAATATTTTAAAACTTGTCAACAGGCCTCCAATTGACAAAGTACACAGAGACAGTTGTCTGCTAACTGGTAGGCTGATGTGCCAGTTTGGCTCAGATATCAATCAATCTTCTCAGCATAGCTTTTTATTACAAGAAAACTAAATTTGCATACATCTAAATCAATACTTCCCATAATCTCTAATTATTTTATCTCTACGTGTTAGTCACAAAATCTTGTGGATTTTGCTTCCTCTCATTTTCATCGAACAATTTGAATACTTCCCTTAAGTCTTGTTTTGGGTCACTTCACAAACATTGATACTCTTTCAAGAACTGACTTGTAATCATTTCACCATTATGAATATAATTTATTTCAAAAGCAATTCAGCTAAGAAAAAAGGTGAAAGTATTAAAACGATTTTTAGAAAAGATGAAGAAAAAATCTGAATAGTTTCCTCACATTTTTGTAGAAATGTGAAATCAAATGCAGGTGTGATACATGTCTGAATGAATCAAGTCTGAAGAATGCGATGGAACAAATGATCTCCCTAATGTATCCAAACCATGGCATCACATGAGCAATAGAGTGAACACAAGGATCGGGAGAAAAACTGGTAGCTTTAAAAAAAAAGTTGCTTGTGGATTTCGAAGATTTTAATTATTATGCCTTGACACAAATGACAAATCCGGGAGCCAGAAACCTGAAGCCCTCCCTCCTGCACCGTCTTTAGCCACGTGTTAAGGTGCATTATTCTCCTATTTCTAACGTCACCAGCAAGTGGCACGGATAGCGATCCTGCGTCACAAACCTGGAGGTCCTGTCCTTCATCCGAGCACCCAACTCCCTGAACTCTCCTTTTAGGGCCTCATCACCCTTCGTATCCACATCATTGGTCCCAGTCATATATGGACCAAGACATCTGGCTGCTCTCCGTCCCTGCCAAGAATGCTGTGAACTCAATCGGAGATATCTGACTCTGACACCAGGGAGACAACGTACCATCCAGCTCTTCCACAGCTTAAAACTAATTGAAAATTCGTTGTATAACTTGTGTATTTTGAGTAGGAAGTCTTGAAGATGGCGGCGCTAATGGAGCCGCTCTAGTGTCAGCACTGCTGCTGAGGTGGACCCGCGGGAAGCAGAGATGCACCACTCCCACAGGGTCCAGCTGCCCAGTCAACCCCTGTCGGCTCTAAACGGGGTTTGAACACCCCCATTGAGAGAGCCAACAGGGGTTTTTATTTGAAATCTCGTGACCGCGGGTCTGCACCCAAGATGGTGGCGCCTGTTAATCAGCAACAACCACAAGAGGCTGCAGACCCTGGGGAAGTGAAGGACTGGAGAAGGGCACCAGAGGTCAGGAAGATCACCACCCGCCTGAGAGGGAGAAGCGAAGAAGGCGACCCACGGGATGACGACCATGGCGCTGGACCATTGCAGCTGAAGATCAATGGATGCAGCAGGCTGCTAGTGACTTAAGGCAAGAAACCCAGGGAAGCCGTGGGTTGCTGGAGACTGCTGTCGGGAGGCTCGTGCTGGGCTGCAGTCTGCAGACTCAAGCTGACTGGAGGGGTGCCAGGTATCAGAACCCGGACGCAAGGAGGTGCTGAAGGCTTCCTGACCATGTCGGAGGTTCGGATCTGAAGCTTGGGTTGCCAATAGTTTGGTCTGGAGTCTGTGTGGCTGAGGAGACAGCGGAAGCGCTGGAGACAAATCTAGTCATTCGGTGACTCTCTTTGGCTGCTCTCTCTTAGACTGACTGCAAGTCTGACTCTAAGAACTGTGAGGCGCCTAGGCAATTGATGCTGGTGGTGAATCTGTCTGCCTTGCAGCAGGCATAAAGGAATTTTATGTAATACAACACTGTTTTATTGCTAGGACAATAAACTGAATCTTGAATAACAAATAAGACACAAGTGTCACAGAAGCATGCTACTGTATTTGTCAATCCTAGTATTTCAAGTGGAATTATGTTATGAATCCTGTGAGAATTTTTCATTTTTTAAAATCAAACCCATAAGCTAAATTATGAAATATCCAAGACTACTACTGCATTTTTCTTCCAAAATGGTAAGACTGAATATCAATTGTAACGTCCATGCAGAAAACAGAGTGCATTTTATTATTTTCAGCTTTAACAGTAAAATACATTCAACAATTTCCTTGACTTATCACCATAGTATTTGGGTGGGGGGGGGGGGGCAGCCAAGTTTGGAGGCAATGAAATAAAAGTGAAAGTTTCTGCAAACCTTTGTTGACCTCACCAAAGCCTTCGACACCGTGAGCAGGAAAGGGCTTTGGCAAATACTAGAGCGCATCGGATGTCCCCCAAAGTTCCTCAACATGATTATCCAACTGCACGAAAACCAACAAGGTCGGGTCAGATTCAGCAATGAGCTCTCTGAACCCTTCTCCATTAACAATGGCGTGAAGCAAGGCTGTGTTCTCGCACCAACCCTCTTTTCAATCTTCTTCAGCATGATGCTGAACCAAGCCATGAAAGACCCCAACAATGAAGAAGCTGTTTACATCCGGTACCGCACGGATGGCAGTCTCTCAAATCTGAGGCGCCTGCAAGCTCACACCAAGACACAAGAGAAACTTGTCCGTAAACTACTCTTTGCAGACGATGCCGCTTTAGTTGCCCATTCAGAGCCAGCTCTTCAGCGCTTGACGTCCTGCTTTGCGGAAACTGCCAAAGTGTTTGGCCTGGAAGTCAGCCTGAAGAAAACTGAGGTCCTCCATCAGCCAGCTCCCCACCATGACTACCAGCCCCCCCACATCTCCATCGGGCACACAAAACTCAAAACGGTCAACCAGTTTACCTATCTCGGCTGTACCATTTCATCAGATGCAAGGATCAACAATGAGAGAGACAACAGACTCACCAAGGCAAATAGCGCCTTTGGAAGACTATACAAAAGAGTCTGGAAAAACAACCAACTGATAAACCTCACAAAGGTCAGCGTATACAGAGCCGTTGTCATCCCCACGCACTCCAATAATTGTATACAAGACGAGAATACTATCGATGTGATGTCTCATTAAAACAATAAAGTTCACAAATCAACTTAAAACTCCTTGCCAATGCTTTCAAATGTGTCTATTGTCTTATTCCACTCCAAGTTATTGATTCCTCCAGAATCATGACCACTTCTCACATTCTTCCTATTCCTTTTTACTCAATAGTTATTCTGATACCATCAGCCAGTACAGCTCTATATTTTAGAAACTCCTGTCAAAATTCCTGCATCCAATATCTATTTAACATTTTTTGTGCAGCTACTTCAACCCCCATCCACTGCATTCAGTGCTTCTGGTGTGGCCTCCGCTACATTGGTAAGACCAAGCACAGACTTGGCATCTAATTTGCAGAGGACCCACACTCTGACAGCAATGGTCATCCTGAACATCCAGTTGCATGCCATTCAACTCCCTTTCCCATTCCCACAGTGATCTGACCATCTTCAGCCTTCTCTGTTGTCAGAATAAGACTCAATGCAGACTCAAACAACACCTCCTATTTTGCCTGGGTTGTCTGGAACACAAAGGTACAAACAATGAGTTTTCCAATTTCAAGCAACTCTTAGCTCCTGTGCTCCCGTACCCTTCCCCCCACCCTCCCACCCCTTCTCTCTCTCTCTCTCTCTTTTCACCTCTGGTCCTCCTGTTTTTGCTTTCTTTACCATACATCATCCCGCAGTCCACATTACCCACTTTTACCCCCCCCTGTCCAACCCACTTACTACCCACACCCTTCACCCATTAGATTGCCTCCCCTATTTGCTTCCATCTGCCCTTCATCTTTTCCACAAATTGCTCCATTTATATCAACTTCCATATTAGATTCCAGTACATTTTGTATCCCCACAACACTCTTTAGCCTCTATATCAATTTTCACCCACCCTTGCCTTAATGGATCCATCTGCCCACTTTCCTTCTTCCCCCTGCTTCTGTCTCCCAACTCTTCTACCACCCCAACCTGTTCTTTCTGCTCATCATCCCTCATCCTTTCTCTGTCCACCTATTATTTATCAGCCTCTGCTTCATCTTTCTTACTCTTTTTTTTTTAAACAGTTATCTTCCTTTTCCACTGTCAACATGAAACATTGATAATTCCTTCCTGTCGCGACTTTGATCCAATAAATAGTCACCTGGAGGCTAGGTGAGACACTTGTTCATAATGCATTTCAATTATTTCCAATACAAGTCCAGATGTTTTTAAATCTTTTATTTAACACATAAACGTAACTATCTTCTTTAACGTTAAAATAACATCTGTATAAACGTCCAATTAACACCTGTGTTAAAGCTCCATGAATACGAAGTAACATCCATGAAGACAGTCAACAAAAATTATGAGCATTTCACTCACCCTCCCCTACACTGCCATGTTGGTTATAATACTCTTTTTAGATCCCGATTCCCGCTCTGCACCACCGCGCATGCTCTAGCCAGCACTCCAATACATGAATGCACTGCACATGTTCCAGCCAGCACTCCAATACATGAATGCACTGCACATGCTCCAGCCAGCACTCCAATACATGAATGCACTGCACATGCTCCAGCCAGCACTCCAATACATGAATGCACTGCACATGCTCCAGCCAGCTCTCCAATACATAAATGCACTGCACATGCTCCAGCCAGCACTCCAATACATGAATGCACTGCACATGCTCCAGCCAGCACTCCAATACATGAATGCACTGCACATGCTCCAGCCAGCACTCCAATACATGAATGCACTGCACATGCTCCAGCCAGCACTCCAATACATGAATGCACTGCACATGCTCCAGCCAGCACTCCAATACATGAATGCACTGCACATGCTCCAGCCAGCACTTGTGCCTGCACACAAGAATAAAGATGGCTGCACCCCAGCCAATGAAACCGGGAACACCAACTAAACAAGGTAACTACATTAATTACATATTTTGGCTTCTACACTTCCCTTCCCCTTCCCCAATCCTTGCTGCTCGACCCATTAAGTTCCTCAGGCAGTCTGTTTTTTTTTGTTCCAGATTCCAGCCTCTGCAGTCTCCTGGGGCTACATTTTTCCATTGTGCTACTCCATGCCCTTCAATTGACTTTTCTTTCCTTACTTCATGTATTTCTATACTGTAAATGTCCTTGGGCGAAGCAGTTTTTCTGGCAAAAGATTTACACTGAATTGGTTGTTATTCTTACTTAACAAACATTGACCAATCTACCGTGCATTCCGAAAATCTCAAATGACTCAAAATGCTCTCTTTTGAGCAAGCAGTGTTCCAAATTTTTGCTACGAAATAGTGCTTCTTGATTTTACTCCTGAAATATTTCAACAAGATAACTTTCTCTGCACAGTAATACCATAAATGACAATTTATAATAACCATAAAGATTAGTGTTTTCAACATTCAATTTAATACCAACATCTTTAGCACGGGAAATATTTTCTTTTTCAAGTCCAAAACCACCATTGATGTGAAAAAACTCAATAAAGTTATTTCATAGGTTATTTGGATTTTAATGTACAGTGCACTATTTGAAACTTATCAGAATCCCTTTGAGCCGTTTCTCAGAATTTAGTTTAGATCATCTCCACCATAATGTTAGCCGGGGATTTCCAGTACTTTGAACCAACGATGAAAAATGGCAAAAGGACTTCAAAGTCAGAATTATGTTTTTGCACATTCCGCACTACATTTTGAAGCATTCCTTACACATATCTGAATGCCAAGCCATGGCTTTTTATTTTCCAAATCTCTAACCACCAAAATGGCCTCTAATATTGTGGATAGAAGACTTTGGGGTAACTCTTCCCTTAAGGAATTCAAGTCCTGTTCAATGTCTCTGTGCCATAATGGAAGAGTGTTGACATTATTTTGGACAAAACTTCAAATTAACCCTCATAATCCTTTTAAGCCATCATCATTTAAACACCATGTATGCTTACCTAGTGCCATGGCATTGTTAGAGAACAGAAGTAGATCCACTTGACCCAACAGGTGGAAGATGGTTCCAAACAGAGCCACTTTGGTCTGGTTTTCTCAAAGCTCTCTCAAATGGCTATCTAATTCCCATAAGAAAACACTGATTCCAGTGAATCTTTTCTGCACCTTTCCAGAAACCTTATATCCTTCTTACGGTTAAGATGATTGAAATTGCATGCAGTATAGTTGTAATTTAATCAGTTCTTTCTCAAGTTTCAACACAACATTTGTGCTCTTTTGAATCACAGCATCCCATTTATTTTGGTAATTGCAATTTCAACATGCTCTGCCATTAAAGGATACATGCCTATGCACATCTGGGTCCTTATTTCTGAAAAAAAATTCAGAATAATGGCATTTAGCCTCTATATTATATACACTGCTTTAAACTTTGTATTAAATTGCTCCTGTCGCTTGTCCATTCTATCTGTCAGTCTACTGTATGTGTCTTTTACACCCATGTTCATCCTCAAAAACACCAATGAAGCAGGATCGTATCAAACTCCCACCTTCTGTGGAATTTAGAAATGGAATATAAAAACTAGCATGGTCACCGCTGGCCACATCCCCAAAACAAATAAAAACTAACTCCTTATTTTCTACAATTGTGAGATTTATGTAGTACACAAAATTAGAGATTTTATCCTGCATGACCATGTCCAAACCATGAATGTCTAGCACAAAAAGATCCTTGCGGTGACCCTTGGGAATCAGTCCTCAAAAGAACCACTTGCTGCCTTTACCTAATCTTCTGAACATTTTCAATGACATGAGCCTTTTGCACAATAGCCTGTTGAATCAAATACCTCAAAAATTGTGGGAAACTTTAAGCATTACTGCACTGAAAATTTTGATCAGGGTTGTCAAGCACTATTTGATTTCAATAAAAAACACATTGGCTCTCTTTTATAAACTTGGCCTTAAGTGCCTTTTAATGTTTTCAGATTTTCACAAGCAATATTTATCCATTAACCATTAAAAGTGGAATTCACCTCATCGGACTGGTGACTGTGAGACTCTGGACACAATAGCTGCAATACATTTACTACAATTATTTTAAATTTTTAATTTAGACATTCAGCACGGCAACAGTCAATTTCGGCCCACGAGTCTGTGCCACCCAATTAACCTACACCTCCGGTACGTTTCAAACGGTGGGAGGAAACCGGAGCCCCAGGGGAAAACCAATGTGGACACGGTGAGAACATAGAACAGAGAGCATGGGATGCGAACCCTGGTCCCGATCTCTGGCGCTGAGAAGGCAATGAGCTAACCACTACACCAACTGTGCTGTATTGGGCCTCTGTGATATATATCTATATATCAATCCAAAATTGCATTTGTTTTCATTTGCTTCAGAAAGATATATTTACAGTATTCGAGGAGTGCTCTCACAGAGGCCCAATACAGCACAGTTGGTGTATCTATATATAGATATCTATATATAGATATATAGATATCTATATATATATATATATAGTTCAATGGTTTATCCCTGATTTTAAAAGTTAATACGCATTGCAGTCTGAAGTCTGCATTATCTTATTTTTTTCATCAGATGAAAATTGCAGTTATTCTGATAGCAGTTTAATAAATAGATCTGGTTCTATTACACTCTCAAACAGGCACCAATATAATTTTACAAACTGATTATCCATCCAGGGTATGAAGGCTGAAGACAATGAACTTACAAAATTAGACTGTTGACCTACAAAGCAACTAGCACTATAAAGTCCAGTCAAACAGAGCTGGTAGCTTGTGTGCAGCAGCCAAGATATTCGTTGAGACATAAACAAAATCTTTATGCTGGTATTATAACATTGCAGAATGATTGTATCCTATGGACACGAACTCTTCAACTGCATTCTCTGGTTGCATTTTAAAAACATGTCAATGAAACATTCTCAAAGATCTTCAGCCAGATACTTTTATTTAAGATAATGAAGTTATTAAGTTAACAACTTAAAAGTTGCTATTTGCATTCATGCAAGTCAGTAAATTTTAACTAATTGGGTCTCCATTTATACTAAACTCCTACAAATGATTTCTTAATGCAACAATTGGCACAAATTTGAAGAGATCCATCTGCTTAATGTTTCAAAATGCAGAAAACAGCATTTACACTTAAATGAAAGTAACACAAGTTGTTCCTAAAATATTGAACCAAAGACAAAGGACATTTCAGGTAGACAATGGACACAATGGGCCAACTGACTTCTTTCTAGGTTTGAACCATTCTTTAATTCTATGATATATCTTCTTAACAATGAGAAAAAATATGCCAATGCCAGGATCTGCTGGAATTCCTCAGGGCATTCATTGTCTGCTACTTAACTGCTTCGTCAACATTTTTCTCTTTATTCTATGGTATGAAGTGGGAATGTTCGCTAATGTTCGATCCCTTTCCCAACTCCTCAGTAAACAAAGCAGCAAGACAGAGGCAGTCTTTAGGTTAAGGGATGACAGCAAATAACATGTGCCTTGCAAAGGTGCCAGGTAATGACTTACCTCCAGTGAAAGTGGAATCATCATCGCTTATTAGAGTATTGCACATGTTGACACAAAATTATTTGATAAATCTTTGGTCTAATGCCTTTGTAAAGTAAGGTCCAATTTGTAAAACAGTCCCATGAATGCTAATGTGCTCCCTTTCCTATTGATATTGGAAAGATGTGAAAACACTATCAAAAATCCAAGTTTAAATAATCATTACCTAGGGAGGAAATCCAAACTCCATAGATAGCTTATGCCAAAATTTTCAAATAAACAGGGAATAATTTACTTGAACATATCAACGTTGCATCACTATTAAAAGTGTTTTGTTCGCGCTACTGTCTGAGTTTATAGTAAGGGTAGGAAAATCATTTAAAATTATCTTAAGTTTTCCCTCAACTGCATATCACTTCTCTTTTCCCTCACCTCTCCAGCCCCCTTAAAATGGAGATGTCAATGCAAGTTTACATCCAAAACAAATTTCTAAATGGTATGAATATAAATTTCTAAATGGTATGAATATAAATTTGAAAATGGTATGAATATAAATTTCTAAATGGTATGAATATAAATTTCTAAATGGTATGAATATAAATTTGAAAATGGTATGAATAATTTCTAAATGGTATGAATATAAATTTCTAAATGGTATGAATATAAATTTGAAAATGGTATGAATATAAATTTCTAAATGGTATGAATATAAATTTTTCTAAATGGTATGAATATAAATTTGAAAATGGTATGAATAATTTCTAAATGGTATGAATATAAATTTCTAAATGGTATGAATATAAATTTCTAAATGGTATGAATATAAATTTCTAAATGGTATGAATATAAATTTGAAAATGGTATGAATATAAATTTGAAAATGGTATGAATAATTTCTAAATGGTATGAATATAAATTTCTAAATGGTATGAATATAAATTTGAAAATGGTATGAATATAAATTTCTAAATGGTATGAATATAAATTTCTAAATGGTATGAATATAAATTTCTAAATGGTATGAATATAAATTTCTAAATGGTATGAATATAAATTTCTAAATGGTATGAATATAAATTTGAAAATGGTATGAATATAAATTTCTAAATGGTATGAATATAAATTTCTAAATGGTATGAATATAAATTTCTAAATGGTATGAATATAAATTTGAACGCAGAACATGTGGAAATATTTTTCTAAGTGACAGAAGTGTTACCCTTTTCTGGGGGATGAGACAAGAAACTATAAGAGCTTTAGGCTGATTTATGAATTACAATACCAATCCTAAAACTTAAACACTAAACCACCTGATATGAATTTTCTCAGTCATCTTGTTATGATACAAATAACTGAGACATTTGAACAATACCCCAATCCACGCCTTATCTGTTTGTCTCAACTATGTAGCTGGAGAATTAAACCAATAATTTAGTGGTCTCGAGTCCTGTACTCATAGCAAAACTAAATCGGACAAGATTAAAGTGTAAAGTGACATGTGAAGGCAGAACATTTGGGTCTACTCAAATAGTCACAAAATTAGTATTTCAGTGGTTTGCTGCTCAGCAATAAATTTGGAGTAACAATCTGACAATTTCTCAGTTCTTGGAATTGGTACTTTGTGGAACATTGAGGTTTTGTTGGGAAATAGGAGAGGGTGGTTTAGATGAGAAAATGAACAGCAATTGGGAGGAATCAAACAGGTTTCATAAATCAGCAATCTCATCACATTTCTCAGATTACTGTACAATGAAGCTTGGTGGGGGTTTTGGATCCAAAGATAACACAGGCATTAAAACTAAAGCAAGTGGGGGAAAAAAAGGTTTTTATCCAATCTGAGGCAAATTCCATGAAATACAGTATTTCATTTGGTACAACTGCTCTTTTAGAACTTTTGCGACGATAGTTAAGAAGGAGACAACAGCCGAGACGATTGGGATTTTGAAAGATTTCCAAATATAGTCCATTCGTCGTTATATGGAAGCTTTGATCATTTTAACTAATTACATTAAGAGTACCGCACTGATGAGAAACAACGCATTGGAGGATAAAACGCTTTTGCCAGAGGCACATGTTGAGATCCATGTGGCCTCTTTCAGCTTTGTACGAATTTTGTTAAAGCTTCAGAAATTTAACAAAACCTACATTTTCAATCTTCTCCCTTTATCTTGATAAATGTCAGTAAATACGAAACAGTTGTTTCCATTATTGGTTCCCATACTCCACACTATTCAGTACAGGAAAACAGCATTTTTAGTTCTTGCCAACTACTCTGCATTCTACATAGCTCCATCCAATGAAGGTCAAAAGTTTACAGTTTTTCAGAAACTAAAACAGCCAATCAAGAGAATAGTTCCATACTGCATACACTTTGACCCTGATGACATGGATTATATTTTTTTCTCTTTTGCGAGGTTGAGGGCATGATTCATTCAACATGCCAATTGCAATTTAAGTATTAATCCTCAAGGCAATAAGATTGTGTCTAATTCATGAAAAAAAAACTCAATAATTTTCAGTCAACAGGAAATTTAGGTATAATATTGAAAGAGCTCATGAAACTGAAAAATAAAAACAGCAACCAAAAGTTAATTGACACAGTGATTTAGCTAGTTGCAGCATCTACTTCCTGGGCTGTGGCTCATTCTTTAACAATGTAATGCACAAGTTAACATTTGCCACAAAAAAGATTTTATGGATCAACGAATAACTCTGGCGGTTGACAAAAATTAATCACTGACAATTTCAGCCCTTCCATTTTAATGTCCTGAAAAAAGCTCAATTATGTTTCCAGTACTCAATGCAATATATGCCCACACTGTTCAAGCAGGACCTTGTCATTTTCAAATTCATGTACAGATCTATCACAAATATTAAAGAATCCATGAAGTGTAATTTTGAGGATTTCTAAACCCATCTTATTCTCCATTCATTCTATCTTAATAAAAATTATAGCTCACCTGCTTTTATTGCAAGAAATATGATGAGAGAGTGAAAGACTGCAATTTTGCAGGAATTGAAGGAGATTTAATTAGATGCTTTAAAATTATGAAAAATTTGGGTAATCAGCATTTCTACAAATAAAATTAGAAGCATACCAAAGAACACAATCTAGAGCAGCCATTCTCAACCTTTTTTGACTATGGCCCCCTTAGCATTCTGCTCAAGTTTTATGGGCCCCCTTCCCTGTGAAGCAGTCGTTTAGATGGTTCTTCTATACTTCTCTCCTATTGATTACAATTACATAATAACAAAAAAAGTCACGATTTCAATGCCCACCCCCCCCCCCCCCCACCACCTCACCTTTTAAATATGCTGGGCCCCTGCAAGATGTGTGTGTGTGTGTGTGTGTGTGTGTGTGTGTGTGTGTGTGTGTGGGGGGGGGGGGAGGTGGGGGGTGGACATTGAGAATGGCTGCTGGAAATAGGAGGCTCAAGTTTCATCTGAGACAAATGGCCAGCAAAAATGCTTACCAGAATTATCAAACTAAAAATAATTTCAATTTACTTAAGATTGCTTTTCAATACAGACTGTTTTACATTTCAAAGCAGAGGGGAAAAATTTGAAACACTGGAGAATGAAAGATATTCAATTGGGATACAGAAATTTCAACAAGATTCTTCACTGTTTATTGACAACTCATGAGATTGATCTCATACAATTTTATAAATTGTATGTTATTTCAAATATCCATCATTTAGGCTTGCACCTTATATATGCACTAATGTTTAATTTTTTTATGCTAAACATTCCAGTATAGTGCTAGTAAAACATTGTAAACCAAAGGGATAAATACAAAAATGTTAAAGATCAGGTCTTTAATTTAATAATTTCTCGAAGCATGAATTAAGACTTTAAAATATGCAAGTTTGATCAGGTCTTTAATTTAATAATTTCTTGAAGCATGAATTAAGACTTTAAAATATGCAAGTTTGATAGGTAAAAGAGAAAGGAAATAATGGAAGGCATCAAACTAAAAGCTGGTGCATACAAAGTTGCCAAGAGCAGTGAGAAACTAGAAGATTGGGAAAATTTTTAAAAGCTACGAAGAACCACGAAGCAATCAAGAGAGGGAAGGTAGACTATGAAAAAAGATTACACACAATATAAAAATGGACAGTCAATGTTTTTATAATTATATAAAGTGCAAACGGGTGACTAAAGTGAAGGTTGATCCCATGGAGGATAAGGGAATTGATCATCAGGTAATGAGGAAATGACTGAGGCTTTGAATGACTATTTTGTGTTGGTCATCATGGTGGAGTACGGTGCCAAAGACAAATGTAAAGAATGCGATGGGAGGTGAGGACCTGGATGTAACATTTACCACTAAAGAGATAGTACTGAGAAATCTTGAGGGTCTAAAGACAGACAATTCCCCTGTTCCTGATGGAATGCATCCCAGGATGCTGAAAGAAATGGCAGCAGTTATACTCGAGGCTTTGGTGATAATTTACCAAATTTCTCTGGACTGGTCCAGGTGGATTGGAAGATGGCAAATGTCACGCCGCTATTCAAAAAAAAAGTGGGCAAAAGGCAGGAAAGTATTGGCCAGTTAGTTCAACATCTATGGTTGGGAAAATGCTTGAAGCTGTCATTCAAGAAGAAATAGCAAGGCATCTGGAGAAAAATAGACAGTTGCAGCATGAATTCAGCAAAGATTCTGCTTGACAAACTTACCAGATTTCTTTGAGGATGGGCAGCATGGTTAGTACTCACAGTTAGTGCAACACTCTTACAGCACCAGTGATTGGGACCGAGGTTTGAGTCCCACACTGTCAGTTTGCACTTTCTCCCAGTGTCTGCGTGGGTTTTCCCCAGTGGCTCCAGATTCCTACCACCGTTCAAATGTACTGGGGGCCGTATGTCAATTGGATATAATTGGGCAGCCGAAAGGGCCTGTTACCATGCGGTATGTCTAAATTTACATTTAAAATTATAACCAGTGCGGTAGATTGAGGAGAGCAGATGGACATTGATTTCTGGAAGGTGTTCGATAAGGTGCCACATAAAAGACGTACATACGATAAGGATGCATGAAATTTGGTGTGATAGAGGATTGATTAACCAATAGAAAGCAGAGAGTAGAGATACAGGGGTGTTTCTCTGGTTAGCAATCACTGGTGAGCAGGGTGCTGCATAGGTCAGTGCTGGACCGCAACTGTTCATGTAAATACTAATGATCTAGAAGAGAGGACAGTATAGTATATCTTAAGTTTGCTGATGACACTAAATTGAGTGGGAAAGCAAATTGCACAGAGGATACAGAGAGTCTGCAAAAAGATAGAGTACAATGATGAAAAATTTGAGATTATCCACTTTGGAAAAAAAAAATGGAAGATCAGATTATTATTTAAATGGAAAGCGACTGCAGCATGCTACCGTACCGAAGGACTTGGGAGTGTTTGTGCATGAATCACACAAGGTTGGTTTGCAGGTGCAACAGGCTATCGAGGTCAAATGGGATGTTGGTCTTCATTGCTAGAAGTTTTGAATTTAGGAGCAGGGAGGTTATGCTGTGCAAGGTACTAGTGAGGCCATATTAGTACTCTGCACAACTCTGGTACATTACTTGAGGAAGGATGGACTGGGTTTGGAGGCAATGCACGGAAGGTTCACCAAGTTGATTCCAGAGATGAGGGTTTAGCCTACAAGGAGAGATTGAGTGGTCTGGCATTTAGAAGAATGAGAGAGGATCTTATTCATTCATTCTGGTGCCTTGCTGTTCAGGCATGGGCGATCATGTCTCTCTATCCGTCACTCCAAATTGTAGTTGTTGCCTCCCCTGTCCTCCTTTGATGAAGGCTCCATCTTTGAGCTGAGACCACATTCGATGTTGAATTCATTATACAAGGGAAAAATACTGAAGTGGTTTCCTGTTCCGTTCTTCAGTTGCAGTGACCATACTGGATGGGAAACCCTGGCTATTGATCAGCAAATTCATCTGCCCAGCGTTTTTAGTTTTACAACCATAAATTCCAATTTGTAGAATCTGCTTTAAAAAAAATCATCCACCATTTGCAATCCATGACTTCACGTGACCCTGATTGGGAGGCCTAAACAGGTACTGCACCTTACCCAAGGATAATCTGTAGACTATTGGATGGAAGGAGCTCCTTTCACCACCTTTTGCTGAGCAATTGCGCAGCACTGACATTGATGGATCTTATAGGAACATATAAAATTATGAAAGGCATAGATAAGATGGAAGTGGGTAAGTGTTTCCACTGGTGGGGGAGACATAACCTCAAGATTCAGGGTAGTAGATTTAGAACGGAGAAGAGGGAGAGGCACTTTTCCTAGTGGACGGTGAATCTAACTAACTGATTCCCACTGAACTGCTTCCCATTGAAATGGTAGAAACTACCTCAGTGAATATATTTAAGACAAGGTTGAATAGATGTTTCCATGGTAGGGGAATTAAGGGATTTGGGGATGAACCAATCTTCAGATCAGCCATGATCTCACTGGATGGCCTACTCCTGCAATTTCTTTTGTTCTTATTGAAGCAATAAACTTGGTATTTCACTTCTTTCAGATCATCTTGAGAGATAATGCAAAGTTTCAATGTTGCCTTTTTACAAAAACTACAGTAATTTGTCTTTTTTTTCCTGAAGAAAATATCCATGAGAGAATTTCATGTACAGATACAGAAGAGTAACCAGTCATTCAAGGATCACTTTTTGATATAAAGAGATAAATGGTCAAGAGCAGAAGGACAATCCAAAAAACAATATTATGCACAAAGCATCACCATCTATCTAAATACCTGTAAAAAATTAAATTTAAATTGTTAACCTTGACTTCTTACATTCTGAATAACTAATTTGGTATACATACACAATCACAGTGAAACACTAAAGTCTGCAGACACTGTGATTATAGTAAAAACACAGATATGCTGGAGAAAGTCAGCAGGTCACACAATGTCAATTTGGATGTAAAGATAAATAACCACTGTTTTGGGCCTGAGGAAAGAGACATAACCAACGTTTCCAGCCTGATAAAGATATATAACCAATGTTTCAGGCCTGAAGCATTAGTAATGCAGCTTTACTTCCTATGGAGACTATGTCACCTCCAGCATTTTTATGTGTTTACCATACACAATCACAGATGGTGAGAAGCAAGAGCTTACATCTTTAAACCTAGCTGAAGCACCAATCCAGTGTGAATAGCATCAGGAAGTTTTCGATTCAACTTGAGTCTTGGTTTTATAATCTAACACCCATTATTGTCATGCAATGAGAATAATTTGAGTGATATACTAAATTTTGGCTGAAAGGTGCATGGAAAACCATCAGAATGTACAATGTGATTCAAAGGAAGCAAGGATTATTTCCAACTCTGAACAAAAATCCTGGAACAATTAATTTTAAATTTTAAAATCTTTAGCATATAAACACGAAGACTTATATCTTGATGAAGGGGTCACGCCTGAAACTTGATTATGTATCTTTAACTTTGTTATATAAAGTAGACTGTTTGACCTGCTGAGTTTCTCCAGCATTGTGTTTTTACTTCAACCAAGATGTCTGCAGACCTTCTTGCTTTACTTATGAAGACAAAAGATGCTAAAATTCCCAAAGACTCCCCCCCAGGTCAAATAATTAACATTACTGAAATCACAAATAATCACCATAAACTTGTTTTTCGTCCTTCTAATCATGCAACTGCCATGCTCAATGATTATGAAATCAAGACATCTTATTCCCATCCTTCATTCAGGATTCATATGGGAGTAGAATGAACATGCAGCCAAGTTCAACTAAGACTTCTGTTGGAAAAAGACAATTTTAACTACTTCAGCTGAGGACAGTTCATACTAGGGAGTTACACTAGTAAGCCCTCTCTCACTATGGTTGTAAAAGACAAAATTCTATTGACGTAATTTATAGCTGTTTGAAAATATGACTAAAAATGATATTGTATTCAAAAGTAAGTAAGAAAAAAAGCAAGAATTTTTGAAATGTACAAATAATTGACAGCAAATAAATAATCTGTGAAATACATCAAATGTATGCTTTAAGAAATCAGAATCAGATCAAATTGGTATGGATCTTTATTCTAAAAAAGATTTCCATTAAATTAATTGGAAGAATTGAAAGCTACGGCATTCTGCAACATAAAACCAAATGCAATTATGTTTTTTCTCCATGTGGACTCTGACTACTGCCAATCAGAATAGCTTATACTGAATGTATCAGTGATGAAAAAAAAAAGAGCGTGAACGCGAGCACTAATGAGCATGCCTAGTGGCTTCAAGGGGATATAGACCAACTGATTAAGCGAGTAACAAAATAGCATAGAGTGCAGTGCAGAAAATGTGGTTGTATTCGAGAAATGTCAGATACAATTTAAATGTAGGTGGGGAGAGAAAACAAGCAGGGGCATGATGCAAAGAGACCTGAGTGTCATTGTATAGGAATCACTAAAAGCTGACGTAGAGATGAAAAAGACAAATCATATATCTTCCTTCATTTGAAAAGATTTGAAAGTGCAATAAGTTCAACAATTAGACACAGCCAAAGTAAGACTGTGTAGACTTTTGAATTTTACCAAAGTGGAAAATGTGTTTACTACAAACAGGTTGCCAAGGAGAAGATCAAGTCGGCTAGGCCTGTATTCCCCAACGTTTCAAAGAATAAGAGATAACTTCACTGAAACATATTACACAGAAGGCTCAAAAAGATAAGTGCTGAAAGAACTCAGCAGGTCAGCCAACATCTATGGAGGCAAAGGAATCGTTGACATTTTGGTCTGAACCCTGCATTAGGACTGACTGGCTTCAATAACAGATCAGTAAAGGGCTATGGTGGATTGTCCACTTGATGCTTCACACCAAGATCACACCTTAGCTGTAACTTTGGCACATGTATGCTCTTACATCTGTGATCCTCAGTTATTCTTGGACAGTAAAATTAGAAACTCTGTAGACACAGTGATTGAAGTGAAAACATAATGCTGGAAAAACTGAGCAAGACAAACAGCGTACTTTATATAGCCCTTCAAGGTATGAACAAATTGAAGGCAGGCGCCCAAATAAATCAATGCTTGATTGAGGTCATTGTGGTACTCCACACAAATTGCACTCTCTTTTCTTATACAATAACACTAGGATTTATACACCTATGCCTCAAAATTATTAGATATTTGAGAGTAGTTCAAAATGTTGCATTTAAACTTGAAAAATTGTGAGAAGAATTCATTGATTACCTGATAAATGGTTTTCATGTCAAGGAATCACAAGGAGATTAATTAAGTTTCAATTTTAATTGCTGCAATTTGCTTTTTAAAAGCACAAACAGCAAGTGAATGGGATTTAATGCAGTAAAATTACCATCTCGACTTTTATCAACTCTAGTTAAGTCATATCACTTCTGCACCAAATTACAAATTTGCTCCCATCTTATCTCTCATGCAAATATATTCCAACTCAAAAGTTGTTGTGAGTACCAACATAAAAGCTATGAAATTAAACAACTCTGTACATTACAATATTTGTGCTTGACTGTGATTGAACTCCTTCACATGCAAATTGAAGTGGAAAGGCAGCAAAACAAAGTAGAAATGGTGCAAAATATTTCACTAGTGTTATTTGAATTTTAATTTTTATAGGATGTATCAATGTCAGGTATGCGCCGCTTCACATCCATTCGGGTAACGTCCGACCACATACATGTCCGTGGTCCCATAATTATTCAGTTACCGTGAACAAGTCCGCAGCAATTTAAAAAAAGCAATTGCTAGCTATAGGAAATTTTATACTGTATACCCACACTGATCCCACTACCCTGCTCTCTCCCCACAGTGCTGTATCAGTCCCAACTAATCCCACTGCCCCATGCTCTTCCCACAGCCCCATATCAGTCCCCACACTGATCCCACTGCCCTACGCTCTGCCCACAGCCCCGTGTAGGTCCCCACACACTATAGTATCCCATTCTTTCTTCTCTTCTTTGGCTTGGCTTCGCAGACGAAGATTTATGGAGGGGTATGTCCATGTCTGCTGCAGGCTTGTTGGTGACTGATAAGTCCGATGCGGGACAGGCAGGCACGATTGCAGCGGTTGCAAGGGAAAATTAGTTGGTTGGGGTTGGGTTTTTCCTCCTTTGTCTTTTGTCAATGAGGTGGGCTCTGCGGTCTTCTTCAAAGGAGGTTGCTGCCCGCCGAACTGTGAGGCGCCAAGATGCACGGTTTGAGGCGATATCAGCCCACTGGCGGTGGTCAATGTGGCAGGCACCAAGAGATTTCTTTAAGCAGTCCTTGTACCTCTTCTTTGGTCCTCCTCTGTCTCGGTGGCCAGTGGAGAGCTCGCCATATAACACGATCTTGGGAAGGCGATGGACCTCCATTCTGGAGACGTGACCCACCCAGCGCAGTCGGGTCTTCAGCAGCATGGATTCGATGCTTGTGGACTCTGCCAGCTCGAGTACTTCGATGTTGGTGATGAAGTCATTCCAATGAATGTTGAGGATGGAGTGGAGACAGCGCTGATGGAAGCGTTCTAGGAGCCGTAGGTGATGCCAGTAGAGGACCCATGATTCGGAGCCGAACAGGAGCGTGGGTATGACAACGGCTCTGTACATGCTGATCTTTGTGTGTTTCTTCAGGTGGTTGTTTTTCCATACTCTTTTGTGTAGTCTTCCAAAGGCACTATTTGCCTTGGCGAGTCTGTTGTCTATCTCTTTGTCGATCCTTGCATCAGATGAAATGGTGCAGCCGAGGTAGGTAAACTGGTTGACCGTTTTGAGTTCAGTGTGCCGGATGGAGATGTGGGGGGGCTGGTGGTCATGGTGGGGAGCTGGTTGATGGAGGACCTCAGATTTCTTCAGGCTGACTTCCAGGCCAAACATTTTGGCAGTTTCCGCAAAACAGGACGTCATGCGCTGGAGAGCTGGCTCTGAATGGGCAACTAAAGCGGCATCGTCTGCAAAGAGTAGTTCTCATCCTAAACACTGGCACCTCCTGGACTACGTTCTGGTGCGAGGAAGAGACAAACGAGATGTGCTCCACACCAGGGTCATGCCCAGCGCGGAATGCCACACTGACCACCAGCTTGTTCGCTGCAAGCTCAACCTTCACTTCAAGAAAAAGTTCAAGAACAGTGGAGCCCCCAGAAAGAGGTTCAATGTTGGAAACTTGGAGTCAGACGTAGTGAGAGGAAACTTCCAGGCAAACCTCCAAGCAAAGCTCAAGGATGCAAACTGCCTCACGGACACGTCTCCTGAAACCCTCTGGGATCAGCTGAAAACAGCCATACTGAAATCCACTGAAGAGGTACTGGACTTCTCCTCCAGGAAAAACAAGGACTGGTTTGACGAAAACAACCAGGAAATCCAGGAGCTGCTGGCAAAGAAGCGATCTGCCCACCAGGCTAATCTTGCAAAGCCTTCCTGGCCAGAGAAAAAAAACGAGCCTTCCATCTCCTATGCAGCCACCTTCAGCGCAAACTCCGGGAGATCCAAAATGAGTGGTGGACTAGCCTCGCCAAACGAACCCAGCTTAGTATCCCATATAACTTTGCTAAGTATACATGGTGTTCACACAACATTCACATCGCAAAACGCCCAATTTCACGAACATATCGTGGACATTAAGCAGTGCAAACCTGTTACTGTTTCTGTTGACATCCATCCTTGCCATTTGGTGTCTACACAGACACCCAAGAGAGAACACCAGTGGACACTTCTGAAGTGGAAGCAAACATTTTGCAATGGTTTCTTAAAAAAAAAACTGAATCCTAAGGAAAAACTCTCTTGGATAGGGCCAAAAATAGTTTTGCTGCAAAAAGTAATTCTTTCAAGAAGAAAAAAAGAGATTTCAAAAGGAGGAAGAGAGAATGAAGACCACCATTATTGCTAAATCCCAATTTTACAAAATTGTGTAACACAATGGCTGGTCTTGTTTCCTGCTTACTCAAGACTTAATAGCATGTACACGATATTAAGATAATTTCAGCAAACTCATTTCAGCGGAGGTTAAAAAATGTATTTTTAAATGTCATATGCATTCATAGCTTTCTTTATTGCTATCTTAATTACAAATGGAACAAGATGCTATCAAATTATAATAAAACTAACTAAGCTGTTGCTACATCCATAAAATCACAAGGTACAAGAGAGAGAATTCAAGGAACTAAGTTCAGCAATGACAATCAATTAGCTGGAATTAGTTGGTACCGATAAGGCAGTTCTAATGGAAGGTAGCTGTCCAACACAATAGTAACCAGAATTAAAATGTTTATTACTGACGGTGGAACAAACCTCTGTTTTGTTGAGGATATAGGATTCAGTATTATCTCTCCATCCAAAGAATGCTAATCTATATTCCTCCAAGTTTCTTCATTAACTGGTAAATGAAATTTAAAATTATAATATGCACAATATCCTTTGCAAGATATATTGCTAATCTGTTTAGAACCAAGAGGACATAATTGAATAAAATATCAAAAGGTATCAATTCAGTAAAAAAAAAGCTCCTAAATCCTGCAAACATAAAAGACAAGAACAGAGAAAAAAGGAAAGAGAAGAATTGCACTAATTATTCTCTCCCAAACTGCACAGCCTCAATCACAACCTCAGACATGTCACAGCTTTTCTCCCCACATAACCAGTTGGTCCACTTCCACTTACAAGAAAGACATTGCCACAATGATGGCAGGCATGAGAGTTGGAGAGAGGAAAAAAAGGCAATGGTGAACGATAATTTGGGATCAACGAGGAGAATTTCAAGACAAAGGGCAATTAAAAATATCAAATTATTGCCACTCATGTCACTGCCCAAGTTGATAAATAAACATCACCCCACAAAAAGTTGTTTCACTTTTGATGACAGTGCGAAAGATTTTCATGATTTGGGGCATCCATGAACACTATCCAATCATCTGAAACATTTGTGAAACAATCTTGGCTGTAGTGTGGGAAATGCAGCAGTCAGTTTGTGCAGAGCTAGTTCATAAAAACAAAGCAATGATGATCAGATTAGGTATTCAATAATCTAATTCTTTTCATTCACAGTAATGCCACAAGTTTAACTTCAACAATCCAAGGAAATTATATTTTTATCATCCCAAAAGAAGGATTCTTTCAAAAAGGTCCAGAAAAAGTACAGGTCGAGTACCCCTTATCCGAGGATCCAAAAACAGAATTTATTTTATTTAGTACCAGAGTGACATGAGAAGTGGAAAAAAATTCAACACCTGACTTGCCCATATGGGGCTCTGTTGGTACCAGTTTCATTACAATAACAGTTTAAAAAAAAACTTTGCTTCTGGCCGGGAAGATGCCAAACAGAGCTGAGTCCAGGTCTTCAGCACTGACCGCAGCTGAACGGCGACTCCATTCTCAAAATCAGGTGCAGTGCCATCTGCATTGAAGAAGAGGTGTCAGGGTCCAGCTGCGGCAGTGGTGGGGAGGTGGTCTTCTTTTGTAAAGAGAGATCATTTTTTTTTTGGTAAGAACTAAACATTATTTTATGTGAATTTTCGACTTGTGGCGTCAAGTCAGCGCTCTCAAAAAAGCCTGTCATTGTTTGTTCTTGCTGTTTAACTGTTGATAAAGGTACAGTATGTTACCGATTATCCAAACGCCACTCGACCAAATTTACCAGTTATCCACAAAAGTTTTCAGTGGCGACATGACGTCACAAGTTGGAAAAATGTTGAATTTTTTTTACCTGCTCAAGTGGGACTCTGACGTGTTATTAGAGCCATTTTGAACCCAACGGAAATCTTTATGTACTCAAGATAAGAATTAATCTTTATATCATGCTTGAAAGACCTTCACTTGTTCTTTGCTGTTGTTTTAACCACTGATATAAGCAGGGACCTTGGGCTCCTGGGAAGCTCCAGCCTGAAGGCAGCCAGGGCTCAGGTGAGAATCAGTGTCAGGGTCTCCTGCAGGTAGCCAGAATAGTTCAATGCTGGAGTCGGCGGTTGAAGTGTCGGGAGCTCCAGTGAATAGGTGGCCGGGGTCTGGGTTAAAGTCTGTGGCCGCGGCATTGCGAGTTCTTTTGGGTCGGCGGCAGTGTCGTCGGGAGCTCCAGTGAGTCGGCGGCTGGGGCCAGTGTTCATGTCGGCGGCCAAGGCGTCAGGATCTCTGGTGGTTGGGGTCCAGTTTAGAGTCTGTGGCTGTGGAATCAGGAGTTCCGACGGGTCGGCAGCTGGAGTTGGCAGCCATGTCGTCAGGAGCTCCGGCGAGTTGGCGGCCGGGGCCAGTTTTTGGGTCGGTTGCCGAGTCGTCAGGAGCTACATCAGGTCAGCAGCCGGGTCAAGGGCTGGGGTTTCCTGGGCAGTTTCCATGACGGTAGTGGGGAGGTGTCAGGGATTCGAGCAGGAACCTCGCGTGCCTGGGCAGGATCGGCGATGGGGAGGTGTCAGGATCAGAGGCGACCGATACATGTATTCTGATGCTAAAACTGGGCTGCAGATCTGATATCCTGAAAATGCAGTTAACCAATACATGTCCGGTCCTGAGCATTTTGGATAATCGGAAACTTACTGTATTCTGCTGATGCTCCATTGTTCCACAATCCGAAAAAAAAACCCAAAACCAAAAAGGTCTGGTCCCAAGCATTTCAGATAAGAGGTACTCAACTTGTATCGATTTCAATGCACAGGTGCCTGGAGAAAGGCTTAACATTTCTGTCTCAACAGTAAAACATGAAAGTCTGCAGACACCATGATTGAAGTAAAACCACAATGCTGGTGAAACTGAGCCTAAAACGTTGGCTATGTATCTTTATCTTTGCTATATAAAGTACACTGATCGACCTGCTGAGTTCCCCTTCTGTCTCGTGTACTCCAAAACTCGCCTGTTTTTCTTGTATTTTGCCTAGAATTTTAATCTATGACCTGCCAGCAATAAGAATTAAATGCAAAAGTTAAACAATAGTCTAAATTTCAAAAATAATCTGCAGTCAAAAAGTAGCAGTGCTGCTTTTAAATGAACCTCATTTTAAAAAGATTAATAAACAATGTTCAAAATGACATCTATGAACATGATTTTTAAGATGATGCTGAGATCAAATTACAAAGCTAATTGTCTTGAGCTGCACTAAAGCAAGTGTCAGGAAATATATGAAGTCATACTTCTTGCTTTATATGCTATCTACACTGGTTCCATCTAGAAGCAGAGAGAGCTCAGTACATCATTCATTACATACTTTAATTGAAAGATAATTCTTAAAGGTTATATTTCCCAGATGGGCATGACAAAAAAAAAGCATTTTGACAATTATAGTTTGCTCCTTATGCAACAAAAGAGATACAAAGTCCTGATCTTGCATTTCACTAGTTAATCTCACATGCTGATATTTTCTGTTTTATTTATCACGTTAGTAGCTTTCATTCTTCTGAATGAGCGTAGATTCAAATCATGGATATAACTATTCTCCATACAGTATCTCAGGATGGGAAATATTTTCTTGAACCAAATAGGATCATAAAAATCAGTATTACCAAAAATATAATGAACAGATTAACAACTTTGTTAACCCCCAAATAAACCAAATTAACTCGGCAAATACATTATACCAGGCCCAACTTGGTCTTGCATTCGAGTGTCAAAGACCGTTCACTTTTCCTTAGATGCATGAGCTTATTCCCCAAGGTGAAACCAATTACGAGGGAAACTTGAAAAAGTGCAAATGCCAGAAATCTAAAACAGAAAAAGTTGAAACTTCCCTGAGGGTCTTTAAATATATAACATTTCAGACTGATGCCCTTTCAGAACAGAGAAACCTTCATAAATCAAACATCTTTAAGTTTCATAAAAGGGAGAAGCACAGAGCAATGGAAAAGATAGTACTGTATGGACAACAAAAGAGGTAGAATGACACATCCTGGATATGCAGGTTGTGAAAAAATGGAGACTTGCTACTTGCAGATTTCCTGGAATTTCCAGAATGCTAGAGGCTGTAGCTTTGATACTCTCAACTTCTAAAACTACTGCAAATTGTGACTTGGAATTGTATCAGACTTGGAATTCTAGTGGAAAGTTAGAGCTGAGACGATGGTGATGGATAAGAATGATCGGGTGAAGTAAACATACATCTGGAATGAGGACAGGTCAAAGTACAAATTCTTGACTAAAGTTGAAGGGGGGAGGGGAAGGGAGACATTGAGAAACAATTGCAGGACATTCTCTGCTAAGTAACCAAGAGTGGAATAAGGTCTAGAGATCCCTGCTGAGCTTGCCAGAGGAGATTGGAAATTAGTGGAGGATGACATAAACATCCTCATCAAAAGCTTTATTATAGCGCTGTGGTCCTCTATTCCAAACATTCACAGATACAAACCCGTGTCCTTTAGAAGACCTTTGCTCAGGTTGCTGACTAAGCCTTGAGAACCTGCCTTCCGTCAACTCATGGGCCAGATGTTGCCAATCCCATAATGGCCTAGTTCAGTACTCATCGGAGTACAACCTAAACCCCACATCTCAGCTCTGAGTAACAATACGGCTCAACTGGCCAAGAACAGCTCTTATGGATACCTGCTCCACATCAAATCATGGGCCCATTCACAACTCCGTGGACAATAATGCCCACTAGGTTTCCAGACCCAGTACTGTGTGTCACACATTTTTCTCTCTCTGGATAAAGACCCTTTTAATCCAATTCCATAAGCATTCTCATTCTTGGAAAGGCATTATAAATGCTCAGGGCCATTGGTGCAGTGTACTACAGTCATTAATTTAAAAGCTGCAATTTTTTTTTTTACTTTAATTAGAGTTGCTCCTGTGACATTCAGGTATGAAAACTTGATTGGAGATGTTCAAACAAGGGAGAAAAAAATGATCACATATTTGGGAGGCAATAGCATATGTAAGAACTAAGCTTAATGTCTAAATCCACTGAAACATTAGGAATCCTATGTGTTAAGCTTGTTAATAGTTTACTGAATCACAGAGAACAGATCAAAGCCAAATGACCTAAAACTTGATCCTACTTCCAGACCACAATTTAAAAACTCATTCAGATAAAGTTGACTATTATAGCCCAACATCTAATCAGTAATGTTGCATCAAAAAAAAAAGCTATCAAACTCACCACTGATTTGTCCAAAAATAAAAGCAAAGGAAAAGATGTACATGGGGACACATTTCCAAATATTTTTCTCCCTGAGAAATCTTGTTGCCATTCCAACTTAAAGGTTGGAGCTTTGACCATTCTTTTTCTCTCAGTGATGCTGCTTGAACACAGAGTTCCTCCAGGTGATTATTTTTTTGGAAGTAGCACCAATGCTTTAGGCCCTTTCATACAGTCAAAAAACCCGAGTGTAAAGGCGGAGATTCTCCGCCCTTATGTCGGGAGACTTCCCTCCATGAATGCGCCAAGCCGGGTCCAAGGTGCCGACTACAATCACTCTCAGGTGAAGGATCAGTGGCAGAACGCTGTGCTCCGTCACCCTGCATGAATGTACTGCCACTGCAAGCGGCTGGCTAGGGGGCGGGCTAATGATGTCGCCCCTCTCCCACTCACTCACCCCTTTCCCTCCATGACACTGTCAAGGCTAGAGCGGCTGGTGGGGCCGTCAGGGCAGGGCAAGGCAGGGGCAGCCAGTGGGGGCCGTCGGGGGAGGCCAGTGTGACAGGACTGCCAGCCGCTCCAGCATCTGACCACACCACTTCGGCTTTCTGGGCCACTCATCAGTGCCAGCAGCGTAAAACGCTGTATTCCAGCTGCGTGGGGGATTATGGGTAGAGAAGACAGCCATTGCTTTGCTGTGTACTTTTGACAGGTGGCACCACAGCAACAGCCGCCCAGCCTACAGCGGCTCTGGACGACGCACCGAGGCACCGTTCTGCATTAAAGCAGCACTAGAGCAGTCTTTTAGGGCTGCTCCATGAACAGGTAAGTTTAACATTTTTATCCACCTCTGCAGTTGGCCTCAAAACAGAGGCCCAACATGAAAACACTTAATTTTGGTGATTACCCCCCCCCCCCAGATTTTTTTTAAAATACTGCTGAGGCTGCTTAGGTGGCATGGGTAACATACCGATTAGCACAACGCTGTTAAAGCACCAGCAATGAGATAGACGATGAGATAGACAACAGACTCGCCAAGGCAAATAGTGTGTTTGGAAGACTACACAAAAGAGTCTGGAAAAACAACCAACTGAAAAACCTCACAAAGATAAGCGTATACAGAGCCGCTGTCATACCCACACTCCTGTTCGGCTCCGAATCATGGGTCCTCTACCGGCACCACCTACGGCTCCCAGAACGCTTCCACCAGCGTTGTTTCCGCTCCATCCTCAATATCCATTGGAGCGCTTACATCCCTAACGTCGAAGTACTCAAGATGGCAGAGGTCGACAGCATCGAGTCCACGCTGCTGAAGATCCAGCTGCGCTGGATGGGTCACGTCTCCAGAATGGAGGACCATCGCCTTCCCAAGATCGTGTTATATGGCGAGATCTCCACTGGCCACCGTGACAGAGGTGCACCAAAGAAAAGGTACAAGGACTGCCTAAAGAAATCTCTTGGTGCCTGCCACATTGACCACCGCCAGTGGGCTGATAACGCCTCAAACCGTGCATCTTGGCGCCTCACAGTTTGGCGAGCAGCAACCTCCTTTGAAGAAGACCGCAGAGCCCACCTCACTGACAAAAGGCAAAGGAGGAAAAACCCAACACCCAACCCCAACCAACCAATTTTCCCCTGCAACCGCTGCAATCGTGTCTGCCTGTCCCGCATCGGACTTGTCAGCCACAAACGAGCCTGCAGCTGACGTGGACTTTTTACCCCCTCCATAAATCTTCGCCCGCGAAGCCAAGCCAAAGAAAGAATTGGAACTGGGGCTCAAATACCTCACTATAAGGAATCCTATCCTTATAGTGCATACTCCTTATGTACATTCTCCCCGTGTCGGCATGAGTTTTCCCGGGAGGTTCTAGTTTCCTCCCACTCTCCAAACCATACTGTGATTTGTGGTCAAGTGGGTGTAATTAGACGACACTGGCTCGTGGGCTGAAAAGACCTGTTAGCATGCTGTACGTCTAAATTTACCTAAACATTTTTCCACAAAATTCCTTTTTCACTAACATCATGCACTGACATAAATTATGGACATTTTTGTAACCTATTCATGATACAACTGGAATAGAAGTTCTACATAAAACTCCGTCTCTCACGTTTTACCGCATTACAGCATTGTGCTTTTTTTAAAAAAGAACTTTAGTAACAGCTCTTGGAGATCAACTAAATTATTGGCTGTTTAATGTTGTTCAAATCAACCAAACCTAAATTCAAATGATCACTCAAGTGAAATCTTTTACAAATCCAATTTTTTTTAAAAATAATCAAAGAATAAAGCTTCCTGATGTGCAATTAATATTATGTATAAAATGATTAACCTGTATGTACTATATTTAAAATATAAATCAATTTGTCCAAAAACTGTAAGATTCTTACAACTTGCACAATCAATTCCTGTCAGTTAGAATGACACAAGAAGTTCAGATGAATGCATACTCCATTTAAGCTCTGGCAATTTTGGAAATTAAAAGGATGGTTTCACCTATGTTGGCAGAAATCACTTCAAAAAGTGGAGTAAAGTTACTACAGTGAAAGAATAAGCCGATCTCAAAAGCACACGACAGGCATGGAAACTTTCCTTGTGTAGCAATTTCAAAAGTTGGTGTATTTTGTAGTTTTCTGTCTGGTTTTAAAGTTGAAGGAGAACTGGAAGAGATAAATAGAAAGGAAATTTGTCTTAACATTATTGTAGTATGTAACTATATGTCTATGGAGCTGCATTACCTCAAAATGGAGACATAAGTGTGAACCCCTTGGAAAACAGTTTCTTCTGCTTAACAAAACCTCATTGTATAACAAATCCCACAAGGATTAAAAAAAAACTCAACATTGAACCTTACCCTACTTAACAATCAGCAATTCCATAGCTTGAGTAAAGATGCAATACTCCAATTATTTTTTAAAAAGTTAAACACTCATGTCACTGTATCTCACATATACATGTACAGACATGTTCTTGCATAGTTAGCTTTGCAGTCTTGTTTGAAACTCAAGAGAACAAGGCAGTCTTAACGTGAAATTACAGGCTTCTATTTCAACAAAAATTATAGAGTCTGCTGACCCAATTTTATATAATGTTGTGCTTTTGTAGCAATCACTTTTGAAACGCCCAGAAAGAATCCTGTCTCCAGACAGGACAGAGCAAGCTGCTACTAAATGATTGACCTTAAACACGCAACAAAGCTAACAGTGTTGCAAATCCCAACTTTGGCTGTGTTCATTTGGGACTCTCATGCTGTCAGGTTGGACCTAGTGAACTAAATCAGCAGATATAAAAATGCATATTATCTTCAAGGCCCATAGTTCAAAGAATTCGATTCATAGTCTTGTTTTGTTCAGATTTCTTACACAACTTTAAAAGTTTAATTATTTCTGGGGGGTTTTTTAATTCAAACTTCTAGCCACACACTATACAATTATGTACTTCATTTGCACAGCGGTCAATAACGTCATTCTTGCGAAAGTAGCTTGATCTACGTAACTAGCTATTGTTTGTGAGACAGAGGCTTAAATTTTGTAAATTCAAAGAAAGTCATACAAATTAGAAACACTGTACAAGATTCAAGCATTTGGAATTGACCTCTGATACAAATTGGCACAGATGTTAATAGTCAGCCTGTTTCGCCTAATGGTTTGAAAAACGTACAATAAAATAATCTGAAATGTCTCAAATATTTTAAAAAATCAGTTATTCACAAATGTGAATCTATAATGAGCATCCTGGCTGGTTGCATCACAGTGTGGTATGGTAGCTGCAGAGCATTGGGTCGGAGAACAATCCACAGGACCATAGAGTGGCAGAGAGGATCGCTGGGCGGAGGGGTCTACCTCCCTCACAATCGACATTATCTACCAGGATCGTTATTTGAAAAGGAAGCACAAAATCATTAATGACCCCTACCACCCAGTACACGCCATCTTTCAGTTGCTCCTGTCGGGGAAAAGATACAAGAGTATCAAAGCCAGAACCACCAGACTGAGGAACAGCTTCTTCCCGCGGGCAGTGAGAATACTGAATGACCAAAGGAACTGCTCACACTAACCAGCCGAGACTCGCAAATGTACAAAACAATATTTATTTGTATATACAGTGCAACTCAAATTATCCAAAATCAGATTCTTGGAAATCCTCATTTATCCGAAAAAAAATTAAAATTTCAGATAAATGAGGATATCTGAAACAACCTCATTTATCTGAAATTTTTTTGGAGCAGAACTGACCTCAGAGGTTGAAAAAAATTCATGCGACATAAAATTAGAATGAGAATTGTCCTCATTTCAGGCAACTCCCTCCCTTCTCTTTTTCATTTCTTCTTTACCTTCCCCTATCGACTTTTCTCTCAACTCTCCCTCTCAAACTGCGTGCCACTGTTGCTTAGCCGCAAGCGGTCGGAAGAATCCCTCTTCCAGGTGTCATCAAGGAGACCGGTCTCCTGGACAGGTGTGGGAACTTGGCGTTCTTTCCTCTCCCTCCTTAGCACACCAGAGCTCCTGATACCAACTCCAAACTCTCCCCTCAGCCTACTACCACACATGCACAACAGACTCTCCAGTGTGCGTGTGCAGTAGGGCTAGAGGAGGATTTGGAGTCAGGACTTGGGCATCAGGAACTCCGGTGACCAGGGAGACAGGAGCCAGTCGACTCACCAGTGAGTGTTCCACCAGCCTGGGAATCCTTCCCACGGATCAATGGCAGCAGTGGGGATGTGTCGGGGATCAGCAGTTAGGAGGTGTTGGTGATTGGCGGTGGCATTGCGGCCAGCATTTTTTTGGTGAGGAGTAAAAATTATTTTAATCCTTAAAAAGCCTTCCCTTGAAATTGGCTGTTGTTTAAACATTGATGCAAGTGATTTGCTGTTGCTACTGGACTATTTTTAAAAAATGACCAGTTATCTGAAAAAACTTTTTATCTGACATAGGCCTGGCTCCAACCATTTCAGACAATCAGAGTTGTACTGTATGTACTGCATAAAAATCACTAAGTACGTGAGCGATGCTTATTTATGTGTTTGCATGCTTTTACATCCAGGACTGAAGAATGCTATTTCATCCAGTTGTACTTTAAAATTGTATAATAATGAACTTGAATTGCACTTAGTCTTACAAGCGTAGAGCTAATGGACTAGACAAGCAAACTGCTCAGAGAACATGAATACTTGTTCATGACATGAAAATATTTGCAGTCCCTTAAGAATGTGCATAACAAAGCCAGTAAAGCTATATAAACAGTATACATGAATAGGGGAAGACGGCTTTAAAGTTTGTGTTTAGTACCATTGTTTCATCATCTAAAGTAAACAATGTAGTTTTGTTTTAATTTGTGAATTCAACAATTCCATCGGCTGCACACATGGATTCCCAAAGCTAAATGCAAAAATCCATCAAATGGAAACAAAATTTGACAATTCATGCTGTTCAATGGTAAAGAGATGGAATGTTGGAATGCAATTAAATCTACAAAGTGTACAATATTGCCCACCCACATAATTACTGAATTACCAAATTCTCGGCTCCTTATAAATTTCACCCCTCATTACCACAAATAAATCAAATTTAACTTGCCTCTGCTACTCCTTGAGAATTTGCCTCTCCAAAACCTTGCAGACTAAATATTTGTAATTTGTTGAACAGAAAACAATAATTTCCTTGGAAAACTATTAAGAAGGAATAAGTACAACCTGCTCCTTCCATCCTTGCAAGACAAGACTGAGAAGACCTGTGAAGAAGTAACTTATTTCTTGGAGCTAAACAAAAAATCTCCCAATGCTGGTGTTAGGAATTCCTGACGAGGGGGTTGGCCCAAAACATTGATTACTTTTTACTTCCTATGGATGCTGTGTGACCTGCTGAGTATTAAACATTTCTTAATTGATCTGAAGCATCCATCACATGCCAGTCCATATAACAATACTTTCATTAAAATGTAAACATGAGTACCCTAATAATAGCTCAACTGATGTTTTAATCTTCAAAAATTCTTGCAGGTGAAATAGCAGTCTCTTGGAAAGAATACCAGCTGATAGGTAAACAAACTGCCATGTCGTTCTCTTCTCATTGCATGTCCAAGTGTGGAAAAACTGATGCAACCAGTTTTTATTGGATTAGCATGTTTTTATTAACTGAGTTTCGGCAACTGTTTTCAAACAGAGGAAATGATCCTTTTTATCACAACAGAATAATCACTTCGTCAGCAATGATCCACCTCATTGTCCACACACTAAGGAATGACTCGCATCATTTCTCCAAGTACAAACGCAGAGATCTGAACAAAGTACGACGACAGGATAGCACCATTAATGGGAAATATATACACAATGGTTAACAAACTACTTAACTGTAAATGTCCTCAACTAAATCAGTCTAGCACACACCTTTGGGATTATATCCAATCATGAATAGTTTTCTTTTTTTGGAAAAGCACAAAAAGCCCCACAGTCACTTTTACAGTCCAACAATGTATTTATTATGCAAATCACCATCAACACTACAGTTAACTTTTACGAAGATCCTGACATCATTTTCTATTAATACCTTCAGAGACAACTCTGATATTACCCCTCCCAACAATGTTTTGAAGCTGAAGCCAAAACAAACATTCCTCTGGGATTCTGCAGTTCTTAACATCTAAATCTAACGTAACAAAAAGCAGGGTGTGGAAAGAACTATTGGAGTCAATAAGTCAATGATATCAAGAACAAAAGTAAAAGTGCATAACCAGAGCCTCATTTAGCTTCAGAAACTATGTTCTAGCTGATTCAAACACATAAAATAGGAATTATTGAACAAATGAAATTTTGATACAAAATGCATCATCTTTCCAATTACCTGGAGTTTCAGACATGTTAGATGCTTCCCTGAAAAACAAAACTATTCATAAAGTGGAATTAAGGAATAAAAATCGAATGGCTGGAAATACTCATCAGAATTTAAATTTAATTTAGTTTAGACATACAGCATAGCATTTTGGCCCACGAGTCCGTGCCGTCCAATTAACCTACCACCCCCCACCAGTACGTTTCAGATGGTGGGAGGAAACTGGAGCCCCTGGGGGAAAACTCACACAGGCACGGGAAGAATGTACAAACTCCTTACAGACAGTGTAGGATTCGAACCCATTTCCCAATCACTGGTGCTGTCAAGGAATTGCACTAACCGTTCCGTCAACCAGGCCGCCCAGAATTTAAGGGAGAGAAACAGAGGCCACATTTCTAGATCAGTGACTTTTTGTCAGAGCAGCTCATTAGCTTCTTTCTCAACAAATGATGCCTAACCTGGGTGCTTTAGATTAAAATCCATGGCTTACTTGTTTAAATTCAATCTTTCTGACAACAGTATATACTTTAAGTAATGCATACATTTATTGACTTGAAATTACATTAAATTATCAAGGTGATTCATTGTTAGATTTTTGAAAACATTGCTTTGAAAATGATGCGGAGGATAACAAAAAATAGAAAGCAGAAATTCTTTAGACTAATACAATGCAGGTGCTGTGTTGCAGTCCATCTAATCACTAATCCCTCTACTAAAGTGACTTTCTTTCTTCAATTCAGATGTCTCCACGTGAAACATTTCCTCAGGTGAAATCTGGTTTCAATTTTTTTTTCTAATTATATATTAAAAGAAACTTACAGCAATTTGGGATACTATTTGACATCACTTACTGACACAACATGCACGAAGAAAGGGCAATGTAGGAAGAAAATAGAAGGAGTCTTAAATGCAAAGATTCTGCATTAAAGATATGACTTAAGCCCCCTTCACTCTTGCTGTTCAGTGTCCTGGGATAGGAATGAGGTTTTGGATTTTCACACTTGACCACTCCTAACTGGGACACGGTTAGGACTGTTCTACCTTCGACTGGTGACCTCATGGCACATCGAGTGATGGTGAACCTGCCATCATAACATAATTATAACATAATTAAGCTTTATGTATAGCACAGCATGAGCTCCTGTTGTTGTTGTGCCGACCTATATAAAGTGGGAGAAATAAATAGTAATAGCGGACAATTTTTAAACAGCGTGGGAAAGTTGGTAGTGCTATCGCGTACAATTTAAACAATGTGAGAAAGTTGGTAGCACTATTGTGTACAATTTATAAATACCAGAATTCCGTGCTGCAGAGAAAGGGCTGTATGCTCGGCTGCATACTTGGAGCATTCATAGAGGGGTTTCTCTGCCACTTGGCATTCTGGGAAGTCAGGTCTGCCATTACTTATTTCCCCCACTATCTTTACTAATTGTGTGCTACCAATTTTCCCATATTGTTTAAAAATTGTCCTCTATTTATTGCTATTTATTTCTTCTCTCTCTCTCTGTCTCTCCCACTGCAACTTTCCCATGGCAAAGTTTATACCTTCATTTTAATCTTTTCTTCCTGCACTCACGCAAAAACTTGGATCATTTCAATCCCACAATCCAATTAGCCCTTTCACACATGCCTGATTGCAAAGCTGGCATCTGCAGATGCCAGGGATTGTACTAGGGTTCGAGGCCGTCAATCCCAGCCTGAGATTATGTCATCTGACACCAGCGTTCAGCTAATTTTGCTTTCACACTTCCCACTTTAAAGGCCGATTGGCATTTATTCCTGGGATCCCTAGCACGTGTGAAAGGGGCTATATATAGATTCAATTACAAGTAACAGAAGAATTCTGTCTAAGATACTTGCATTAGCTGCAAATAAGATTTCAAACATGTTCTGCCTATATCAAATCGTTAACCATATTGTGCATTTTTGTTTTTGAATCAGTAATCTAAAACTTAATTATAAAAATATTCCCTGGAGCCCATGAATGCTCAAAATTAACATATATGTTCTGCACAAGCTAGTTTTAACCTTTTTAATATCAGGAAGAACACATATTAAAAGCAACAACTGTCAAAATGAATGGCACTGTGCCCTCTTTATTGCATCTAATCATTTGACTTCAACATACTAAAAGTGGTTAAGCCATGCATTTGGTGTGCAAAAATGAGCTACTTGTAATAAGATGGAATGCCAAACTGTACTACTGCAACCAAGAAAATTTAGTTCACTTGTTAAAAGGATATCAGGAATCTGCTGTATGCTTAGTTTCAAAAATTGTACAAAATATTTGAATAAAAGTGTTTCTCCTCTCAAAATTCAAGGAAGTGATTCACAAAAACAGATTACAGATTAGACCATTCTAGCCAGTTAACACAGGAAAACAGCATTCTACAATTCACCAGTGGCGGGCGTTGTGCAGAACATGTACCAACCAAAGGTCAAAAGTTTATGGTGCTTCTATTTTCACCTTTTCACATCCAATCAGAGAGAGAGGTTATGCTAACTGAATTTCAACATGCAATTAACCCCTTAAGGACCATAGAGAATGATAATGTTAAACTGAAGTACACTGAAGCTAAAATCATAGAAAACTTAAAAGAACACCCTTAAATTTATTTAATAGAAACTCAAGCATGCTTGAACGTGCAACAACGCACCTCAGGAGCCTTCCAGGATGTCAAATTAAACTAATTTCATCTGCCGAAACATATCCCACCATCCCTGCATGTTTTTTTTTGTACCAGTCTAATTTCACTTAGCGTCTCTGAGCGATCTCTCTTTTGCTTCCCTTTCTCTTATTGTTAGGGGCATCAGGCCATGCTCACGACAAGCGACCCTTTGCCTTACAGCAGACCAAGTTGAAGTATCTCATGTACATTACTTTTTTTTAAAATATATTACGTGACAATAAAAGGAACCTTGAACATTCCAGGCACTTATCCCTTGTGTGAAAAAGAAATCTCCTTTAAACTTTCCCCTCCTCACCCTCAAGCTCCATCCACTCGTATTTGCCCTGGGCAAAAGACTATCTCCCCTATCTCTGCTCCTACAATTGAATGTATTTCAGTCAGGTCTGCCCTTGGCCTCTGATGCTCCAGAGAAAACTATCCAATTTTTCCAACTCCTCCTTATAGCTAATACTCTTTAATTGAGGCAACATCCTGGTGAACCTTTTCTGCACCCTCTCCAAAGTCTCCACATCCTTCCTGTAATGCAACGACCAGATTTGCACACAATCATCCAAGTATGACCTAGCTGAGGTTAGATAACTTCCCAATTTTATACTCAATGCCAAGTGATGGAATCAACCATTCCATATACCGACAGATACTTAATCATTACCATGAGAGATTTTTATTTCACAAAATTATTTTTGCAAAGAATTATGAGAGCTCCATTTAACGAGCATTTCAAGTATTTCTTAAACAATTTTAATTGTATAAACGGCAAAATTCATTGGTGTACAAATTAGAATTTGCAACTGTCCCAGCAAGTAAATGTTAACTTCACACAAACTTGAACTAAATCAATCAAAGTAAAATAATATGGATGCTTTAAATCAACCAGGCAAAACAGCATTCCTGAAGAATGTTGCAGTTTAATGGCTAGAGTTCAAAACTAGGAAAGGAGTAGAGGGAGAATAAATTTTGGATTGTACAAGGAAGAAGAGAAGAAGGAGAAAGAGGAAGGGAACCTCAGGGAAGGTCGTGAAAAAGTGGAAGACGGACAAGGTTACATTACAAAGCTGCAAGATACAGTGATGGAAACAAGTTCATGAGATCAAAAGGATCAATGAAATAGCAGAATCCCTAGCCAAATTTGCTGATTCAAATGATGAGACATTGCCCAGGTCTCTTGCCAACCTGAATTTACCTTGAACAGATCTTGGCCCTGATATCGCTGGCCTGCATCTGCAAGTAAATCAGCAACCTCTCAGCAGGTTTCAGGCCTAAAACAATATAATCCCGTGGCATTCCCCCCTCAGATCATTCCAGCAGGCAAAATTGGGTGAAGATTTGGCATCTGTCGAAGTTCAGGCAATGTCATTTTGCTTAAAGTTACACGGAATCATTTGAAAGCTTGAAATTGATGCAAATTACAAGACAACATTCATTAAAAGCCAAAAAAACAAAATAACTTGCTTTCCTTTCACTGTCCAAAAATTCCTATTAAAATAAATGAGATCACCAAATCTACGCCAGGTCAAACCTGGATCAGGATCAGAGAAGCAATTCATCAGAATGTTTGGAAATCTCAGCAAGTCTGCTTTGTAGCCTGACTCCACTTGGCAGCAATACAAGCCCAGGACTTGCCTCTTTCTGAGTGATTCAGACTGCTGGCCAACAAGATCCATCCCATGGTTCCTTGAGCACTCAAGTGAGCTTGAAACATTGATTTGCAGAATACAAAATGTGTCAGACAGACGATAGAGAATTAACAGCTCACCAGCAGTTCACTCAGACTTGTGGAGTGAACAAAGGTATTCTACAAAGCAGTCAGCCAATTTACATTTCATCTCCCCAATGCAGAGGACATTGCATCATACACAGTAAATACAGAAAGCTATATTTAATATGGCATGAGTAAAATGCTTCATTTGGAAAGTATGTTTAGTCCTGAACAGTGAGAAGGAGAAAGTACTGTATATTTTGGTGTACAAGTCAACACTCCTTTTTCAGCCTTGTTTTAAAGGTTTTATGGTATCAAGTACACAATATAACGGCTTATAAGTCAACCCCATTTTCTGGCTGCCTGTGATGCCCCATTGACTGGCGTATAAGTCGACCCCCGAAGCTTGCAATGCCTGAGATGGGCCATTAACCAGCATTTACGTCGACTCCCATAGAGATGATTGCTATCATGGAGGGTCCATCGACACAACGCAGCGTTGCGTCAAGAATATGAAGCGAGCTTCAAGTTGAAAGTGATCGAAATGGCCAAGAAAACCAACTACTGGGCTGCTGTGAGAAAATTGGATGTGGATGAGAAGTTGGTAAGAGATTGGACAAGAAAGAAGAGACTTTAAGAACAATACCAAAAAGGCAATGTTCTTTGATGACACGGATGTCGAGTGCAGAAAAGTAATTTACAAAAGGCAGGGCAATGCACACTGTATCACTTGATGTGCTGTGTAACTTCGTGCTCAAGGCACGAGACAAAGTTAAAGTAGAGACTGATAAAATCATTTAAAAAGTGCAGTACGTCTTGTGAAATTGATGACACAGAAGGCGATTTATTGTGGGACACTGACCAAGAAGCTGAAACTTCCTCATCAGATACAGACTGAGACCTATGTGATGACTGTTTAAACAGTGAGAGGATGGATGTGTTTACTGCCGTCTTTACTTCAGACAATGATACAGAGAGTGATTTTGAAGGGTTCTAAATGCGTTGTTTTCAGACGATAGCAATTTTGAAGGGCGCTAATTGTTTTCAATAAAAATCTCAACGAAAATCTGTCACAGTCAGTTTTTTTTTGGTTTTTCAAATCAGTGTGGATTGGATTTTGAGGTGAATTTAAGGTCTCCAAAGTATATCTGCCATACAAGTTGACCCCCATTATTTGAGTGATCTTTTTGGTTTCACAACTCAACTTATATGCCAAAATATATGGTAATGTCAAAATGCATGGGAACATACCCAGAGAGGTTTAGATTTCCTTCAGCTCTACTCTCATCCCTTCACCCAACACAACATAGGTTTCTCCTACATTCTCCCCAGTCTCTAGCCAACAAATATTCTTTGTTTTAGACAACTCTACCAAATATTTTCTCCTCCCCCACTCTTCTCCCATTCCACATTTACTCTTCCTGAGGTTCAATTCCTTCACAATATCTGGTTCAATCCTCAAACCACTAAAACCTTTTTTTAAAGAGCAAATTATTGGAATGTTGCAACACTCTCTTCCTCACTCTTAATGCATGGAGTAAGACTGTACACCAGGGGTGGGCAAACTGCTGCTCACAGGCCACATGCGGCTCTTTGACACAAAATGTGCAACTTGGTGAAATATGGTGGTCAAGACAGGAATGGTGTGAGCTGGCTTGCAATTGAAAATATTTGCATACTTTTTGATGCTTGAAACTAATACAAAGTAGCAATTTAAAAATGACATACATTAAATAAATGTATGTAAAACATGTATGTAATAATTTTTCATGTCTTGCAGTTCTCAAACATCTTAAGTTTATTATATGAGGCTCTTGCATTAAGTAAGTTTGGCCTCTCCTGCTTTATACAGTACTTCACTTGCAATCTGCATCAAAACTTGTTCTTTTCACAGTTAACCTATCCATCCATTATTTTATCATTTCATTCCATCAATTTGACAATTGGGATTATAAATAGCAAAATCCACACCCCAACTTTCATCCCACAAGTTTTTTTTTAAATTTAGACATATAGCATGGTAACAGGCCCAGACAGCATAGGATTGGAACCCTGGCCCCAGTTGCTGGTGCAGTAACAGCGTTGTACTAACTGCTGTGCTAACCATGCCACCCTATAGAATTATTGACTGCTATCCTTAGAAACCACCAAGATTGTTTTCCTCTTATATCACTCACTTTAAAATGTGATGGCATGAGAAACGGAAGGTTGGTTGCAGCCGGTAGTAATGCTATGTTGTTGGGTTATCCTCTTACATCACTCACTTTAAAATGTGAAGGCATGAGAAACAGGTTGGTTGCAGCCAGTAGTAATGCTATGTTGTTGGGTTAAACACATTGCTATTCCACTTTGTTCTGATTAAGGATTGTTGTGTGTTCACAGGCTATGCTTTACCTAATTTTGCAGAAGGCCTCAAAACTGGTGGATGTGCCCATTCCATATTTAATGCTGTTTTCACATCATGAGCATCGAAACCACACAATCAATAATGTTGATGTATATTTTATGCAATTTTAATTAACAGTGCACCAGTTTATTTTATTTTACTTTTTTATTTTATTTTACAGTTTATTTTACTTTTGTTGAACCATGTCCTCAACAAAGCACTGGAATATCAAAATGGGCATCCATAATTGCCTGTGGTAAGCTGCCTTCTTGAATCACTGCAGTCCTTCAGCTATGGATCTACCCACAATGTTGATATGAAGAGGGCTCTGGGATTTTGACCCAGTAATGGTGAAGAATGGTGTGACTTGAAGGGTAACTTCCAGTGGTGGTGCTTTTGCCTGCTTTGCTGATCCAGCTAGTAAAGTCATGGGTTTGGAAGGTGTTAAAAGAGTCTTAGTAAGTTGCTACAGTGCATCCTGTAGACAGTATGAACTCCTGCTACTGAGTGAGTGAATGAATATGGAAGGGGTACCTACAGTTAGTATTATATCTATTAAAAAAAATAAGATGGAACACATCAGGAAGTCATGGACTCGTTAGTTGGCAATCAAGGAAGAAGTAGAATTCCTTGCTGACAAAGAGATAACAGAATAATATCCAAAAATTATTTTAATGAATTTTCATCAAGGATTTTTTTGTTAACCACTTCCCAGATTTCTGTGAAGACTGAACAATAAAGAGTTATATCGATGAGTATTAAGTAAAATGTAGGATTACATGTTAACATCTAACTGAAGGAAAGCAGAAACTATGATTTACATGTCAAAGAAAATAATAGATTAGCCTGAAAGTATGTTGAACTTGAGTATTGCATACAAATCCAGATCTCATATTGTGGGCTCAGAGGCACTGCTGCAAGAACAATAATGCTAGGCTGGTCCAATAGGTTGACACAAAGGATCCAACTGACCCTGGGGTGCAAATAAAGGCTTTTTCCAAAGGTGGCCATAGAGCTAGGTGAAGATGATATATTGTGTGCTGCCGTTCATGGATTGGGGCATAAGAATATCAAAGTTGAAATTATATGTTGCAACTTCACAACTGACTGGTTAAGCTGCTTTGGTCACCACTCTTATCGGTTGGACAAGGTTACACAGGACACAGTGCAGAGGGGATTCACCAGGATGATACCTCGTTTGGAGGATTTTAGCTATTAAGAAAGTGGACTGGTTGCAGTGGTCTCACCAGGGTTGGTGTGACCCGGAGTGGTAACTCATAGTATTACCCACCCACAACCCCTCCTCCCCCCAACCATGGACCTCCTCCCCCAACCATGGACCTCCTCCCCCCAACCATGGACCTCCTCCCCCAACCATGGACCTCCTCCCCCAACCATGGACCTCCTCCCCCAACCATGGACCTCCTCCCCCAACCATGGACCTCCTCCCCCAACCATGGACCTCCTCCCCCACCCATGGACCTCCTCCCCCAACCATGGACCTCCTCCCCCAACCATGGACCTCCTCCCCCAACCATGGACCTCCTCCCCCAACCATGGACCTCCTCCCCCAACCATGGACCTCCTCCCCCAACCATGGACCTCCTCCCCCAACCATGGACCTCCTCCCCCAACCATGGACCTCCTCCCCCAACCATGGACCTCCTCCCCCAACCATGGACCTCCTCCCCCAACCATGGACCTCCTCCCCCATGGACCTCCTCCCCCAACCATGGACCTCCTCCCCCAACCATGGACCTCCTCCCCCAACCATGGACCTCCTCCCCCAACCATGGACCTCCTCCCCCCAACCATGGACCTCCTCCCCCCAACCATGGACCTCCTCCCCCCAACCATGGACCTCCTCCCCCCAACCATGGACCTCCTCCCCCCAACCATGGACCTCCTCCCCCCAACCATGGACCTCCTCTCCCCAACCATGGACCTCCTCCCCCAACCATGGACCTCCTCCCCCAACCATGGACCTCCTCCCCCCAACCATGGACCTCCTCCCCCCAACCATGGACCTCCTCCCCCCAACCATGGACCTCCTCCCCCAACCATGGACCTCCTCCCCCAACCATGGATCTCCTCCCCCAACCATGGACCTCCTACCCCAACCATGGACCTCCTCCCCCAACCATGGACCTACTCCCCCAACCATGGACCTCCTCCCCCAACCATGGACCTCCTCCCCCAACCATGGACCTCCTCCCGTACCAGACCTTACAGAATCCTTAGTAATTTTTTTTTAAACTATTACTCGTACATCACAATTACTAATTAGCACAATATTGTAGCTAAAACACCAGAAAATTTAACAGAAGCAGCAACTATAAAAACATCAGCAGCAATGAAAAAAAAACAGTGCATGATTGCAGCGTGTGCAGATGAAACCACGTGATTCGTAGAAAATTAACGTTGAGTTTTAGCCTTGTAGGTTTTTCGATACATGTAAGTTGAGCTTATGGGGAAAAACTATGTTGTTTAACTACAGGGATTTTTTATAAAAAAATAAACCTGCTGAAACACGGTACAAAAATTATACACAATCATTTTGGTGTCACCCAGACCCCTGCATTCCATCACCCCCCCCCCCCCACCAACCCCCAAAGTGATGCTGGTGATTGGTTGGGGGTTGTTTAACCTAAAGTGAAAGCGGCCAATGTTACAGAGGCATATAAAAATTACATGGAACAGACCCTGTTTCTCCTCCAGGAAGCCTCCTCTGCCTCCTATATATAATAAGAGTACCAAAAACAAGAGGAGATGAAGTTAGAGGAACTCATTACCAGAGGAGAAGGTGGGAGCGAATACTATCACTATATTTAAGAGAAACTCAGACAACCACATATAGAAAAGCAGAGGATATGGAGAATGACCAAAACTTCAGCATTGGTGTGGTTGGCCAAAGAGCATGTTTATGTGCTGGACAGCTCGATGAACAAACTTCATCTCTGGTCTCATAACCTATTAGATAGCTTTACAATTATAAAAATGTTTTTATAGAATAGAGATGAGATAATAGTTTAGCAGTTAGTGAAACACTGCTGCAGCAACAGCGACTAGGACCAGGGTTTGAATCGCACACCATAAGGAGTTTGTACATTCTCCCGGTGTCTGCATGGGTTATCTCCAGGTACTCCTGTTTCCTCCCACCCTTCAAAAACGTATTGGCCGTGTAGCTCAATTGAGTGTAATTGGGTGGCATGGGGGCTGTTTACCGTGTTGTATGTCTAAATTTTTTAACAAGAAAAATCAAAAAATATTTTAATTTTGTAACTTTTGCTAATAATGCTCCCAATACCAAAAGGGCAGCGGAGATAAGCCACGAAAATGCCAACCAGTGATTCTTATATTAATAGTACAAAAAACTATTGGAAACATCCTAAAAGACAGAATTTAGGATTACTTGGAAGGCCAGTAAAATGGTTTTATGCAGGAGTAATCCCATCTCAGATAAGTGATCGAAGAGGTAAATGAGAAAATTGATGGACAGCGCAGTAGACTCAGTTCAGGTGAACTTTAGCAAGGTGGACTGATTAGCAAGTTTGCTGATGACACAATAATTACTGGAGGTCTGGATTGCAAAGAAGATTGTTAAAGGATACAGATGGTGTTGGATCAGTTGGAAAGCTGGATGGAGTGGTAGCAGATGGTTCCTGTACAACAGGGCTGTGTACTTAGCCCCTGCTCTATCTGTTTTACACCTACCTACGACTGTGCCTCGGTGCGACAATAACGCCCTCTAACAAATCTGCTGAGGATACCACAGTAATGGGCTGCCTAAAATGGGGCAATGAGGCAACATTCAAGAGGGAGATTGAAAACTCGGCTGATTGGTGAACTAACAACAACCTCTCACTCAATGTCACTGAAACCAAGGAGCTTATTGTAGTTATTAGGAATGGAAAAGCAGAGGAATTCGATCCAATGATCATAGGTGGAGAGGTGGAGCACATTTAAATTCCTGGGACTCACCATCTCGGAGGACATCTCCCAGACCCAACATAATATCATTGTGAAGAAAACACGTCAGTGCTTCTACTTCCTCAGGAGTTTGCGCAAGTTCGGTATCAGAGACTAATTTACGGACTCTTACTTTGCACATTATTTCTTACCGAATATTTATTTTTATATATTGCGCAGCTTGCTTACATTTCTTTCTTTTGTATACATCTCTTTTTGTTGAGTACAACTTACAGTTACAGATAAGAAGAAATTCTGCCTGGCCCCCAGGAAAAAGAATCTCAGGGTTCAATGTACTCTGAACAATAAATTTGAACTTTGAACTTAATCTAGAATAGTGTGAGGTGATGCATTTTAGCACAGAGTAAATAGCAGAGACCGATGGATATACAGGGACTCCTTGGGAGGCAAGTTCAAAGCCCCCTGAAGATGGCATGAGGCCCCTAAAAATGAAAGCTGCATTCAGCAAGCATGTTTTCACAGGGAAGGCTATGTAACAACAGGGAGTTTATCTAAATAGATGAGAAGGAGAGTAGGGAAGCTCCTGTAGAACAAAGCATTGACAAAATGGACTGACTGACCTATATCTGTAATGTACATTCTGTGTCTTCTTCTTTGGCTTGGCTTCGCGGACGAAGATTTATGGAGGGGGTAAAAAAGTCCACGTCAGCTGCAGGCTCGTTTGTGGCTGACAAGTCCGATGCGGGACAGGCAGACACGATTGCAGCGGTTGCAAGGGAAAATTGGTTGGTTGGGGTTGGGTGTTGGGTTTTTCCTCCTTTGCCTTTTGTCAGTGAGGTGGGCTCTGCGGTCTTCTTCAAAGGAGGTTGCTGCCCGCCAAACTGTGAGGCGCCAAGATGCACGGTTTGAGGCGTTATCAGCCCACTGGCGGTGGTCAATGTGGCAGGCACCAAGAGATTTCTTTAGGCAGTCCTTGTACCTTTTCTTTGGTGCACCTCTGTCACGGTGGCCAGTGGAGAGCTCGCCATATAATACGATCTTGGGAAGGCGATGGTCCTCCATTCTGGAGACGTGACCCATCCAGCGCAGCTGGATCTTCAGCAGCGTGGACTCGATGCTGTCGACCTCTGCCATCTCGAGTACTTCGACGTTAGGGGTGTAAGCGCTCCAATGGATGTTGAGGATGGAGCGGAGACAACGCTGGTGGAAGCGTTCTAGGAGCCGTAGATGGTGCCGGTAGAGGACCCATGATTCGGAGCCGAACAGGAGTGTGGGTATGACAACGGCTCTGTATACGCTTATCTTTGTGAGGTTTTTCAGTTGGTTGTTTTTCCAGACTCTTTTGTGTAGTCTTCCAAAGGCGCTATTTGCCTTGGCGAGTCTGTTGTCTATCTCATTGTCTATGTTAAATCTACAGGAGTTTGATATGGATGGTAAGCAAATCTCAATTTCATAACTTATTTAATTATGCAATTACATTAGTCACTTTTGTAGGTAACAAGCAGCAGCTTCTACGCATTCAATTAACAAAATAACTTAAACTACCAAAACCACAGCAATGAATTACAAAACCACTTCACAATGAATTGAAGTTAAAATTTGATATTTATTCACAGAACTGCACAGCACATAATAAACTACAAACCTAATATACGCCAACAACTCATACACGGATGTTTAAGCTGCATAAAATGTGACGACGATAAATAATGTCCACTCAAACTGTTGTAGACATTTTTAAATCTTTTCTGCAATAGTTTTGTCCAAAAGCCAAGTCACCATAAATGAACAGAGCTGAACCATTATATGCTATTCATCAGAAATACAAAACTTCCTCATGCAAAACTGAAAAAGGAAAAAACATTCCTAGCTCTTCCAAACAACTTTATTTTTCCATTTTCATTGCAAATGAGAACAATATAATAAAGAAACACAAATCTTATTTATATATCTTTGCCCATGCAACTTTATTAATAAATCAGGACACCATGGAAATCATGTTACTTATTTATATTCTAACTTTCCCAAGCCAAAATACCTAACCATTACATAATTAGCACTCTAATATTCTGGGTTTGCCCAGCTGTGTTGTGTCTGGATAAGAAATCCATATGCTATCAGTATCTCAGCACCAAATGCAAAATAATAAAATGCTGATGTCACTCAGCAGGCCAGGCAGCATCTATGGAAAAAGGATGAAGGATGATGGTGAATTTGGGAAGAGTTCAGTTTGAGGTGGATCCACCATAATCCCAAGGGATTGACCAAATTGATGTATTTTAAAAATCAAATCAACCCAAGTCATGGTCAATGGTGATCCCAACATATTTCTCAGAAAGGGAAATAGAAACACTGTTCCCCTCTCTGAACAAGGATACAGGCCAAACATGAGCAAACAGGAATAGCGCAGATAGTCTTTACAATCAACAAGGGCGAGGGGACTGAAAGGATCCATTTCTGGGCTGTATGATTCTATGATTGTTCAATGTTAGAACACTCTATCTTTGATCTTACCTATTACCTCCATGGTCAGGACATACAGTATTTGCAGACGACTATGGAATGCTGGTTCCATGATACAGTAAAACAAACCAAGACAACAGGCTTGCCCCTGATGGATAAACAAACCCCTTTGGATTGACCATTTTCCCTTTTAAACTTCCAGAGGAGGATCAGCTATCTTGTTCTCTAATTACCTCACCTGTAGTAGCGTCACAAAAAGGTGTTCCACTAAGCCACCCTGATTCACCTGCTTCAATGTTCACTCAAGTTAATTCATTTCATTACTTTACAACCCCTCAGAAAATAAAGCTGACATTGACTTCATGCAAAAACACTGATGATGTTCAGACACACACTGAAAAGTTGGAGGGAATCCTACCTGAGCGTCAATGACAATACAACACAAGGGTCTCTTTCCATTAACATTTTGGGGATCAAACTGACCAGAAATTCAACTGGATCTAAATTCTGTACAGTACTACAAGAATAGGCTAAGCTAGATATCCTGTAGCCAGCTTCCAACTCTGCAAAACCTTTCAATATAAGTCACAAGAGCGACATAGTGACATGGAAGTGTGCACCTACAGCAGTTAAGAAGCTTGACAACATCCAAAATTAAGGCAGCCTTCTTGCCTGGCAGGTCACAACTACAAGTTATACCATCTTCCAAATGCTCTACAGTTACTCACCCAAGTTACTCTGACAGGATCTTCCAAATCCTACTGCATTGAGACAGGCAGTAGGCATGTGAAAACACAAGACCTTCATGTTCCATTCCAAGATGCACACCATCCTGGCTTGCAAATACAATCTCAGTCCTTTTTTGTTGCTGGGTCCAAGTCACTGATCTTCCTACCACACCTTGCAGGTGTATTTTTATCAAGATAGTTTGAGAAAGTGTTTCACCACCATCTTCTCAAGGATAACTAGGGTGGAACAATAAATGTTGGGTCTTGCCAGTACCACCCAAATCTTGAAAAATAAAAAACTCCAAAAGGCAACAAAGCCCTAATGACAGACTGTGATCACAAGCAATTTTATATAAACATGACTATATCAAGTATTTTTTAACTTGAATTTTCTATTCAAAATTTTAACGTTACAATAATTCTCAGTTTCTGTCAATTTGCCTGAAGGCTTTTTTTTTAAAAAAGGGTATTCTTTCAGCATTGCTATTTGTAAAAACAGACTTATTTGGTAAATTCAGATTCACATTATTCTCAAGTTGGCTTTACTCTGCAATAAGATTCAAAATAAAAAAATAATTAGAACTGTAAACAATTAATACGCACACAAATACATTGATTTGATTAAATTTAATTTCTACTCCTTCCACCACTGCTGAAAAGCAAATGTGGTTTTACTTTTTAAAGCTGTAGCAAATTATCTTCATCAGGGACTCTGGTGATTTAATACAGCTGTAAGGTAGACCATCAGAGAAATTTCATGTGGTATGAATCGCCAAAATTATTCCAGCAATTTTCATGCATTAAACCAACTTTCTAAATCTTGAAATCTATCAGCATGAACAATTATTGTTCAAATTGATTAGAAATTCTGTAAAAGTCATAATTAAACAGTTTACAGAAATGATATCAGGAACACTTTGTTCTCAAGAGCATTCCCCTGGTAACACTGAAACAGTAAAAACCAACACTTGCAAGTTCTTTCAGCTCAACAAAAACCACTGCTGCAACTCTCAGAACCTTCAACGGTTTTGCTTGACACAATGAAGTAAACTGCATTTCAGGCAGATGACCCTCAGCATCGAACAATGCTTGGATCATGATAGCTCCCTCCCTTTTAGGAGTTAATTATTATAATACTTTATCCACACAGAATTCTGGGAATGAAAAATCATGAAACAAAGCTTCAAAAGACTTTGAACTAAAATAGAACACTGCAAACAAAAGAAAGACTTCAGAGCAGAGCACTCATGACTCAGTGCCATATGGAGGTTATAATTAATGCAACCAACTGATGAAGGGGTGAAAATGCTTTAAACTAAAGTGTGTGAGACAGCAGAAACGAATAAGTGATTAAACAATCTCCTCTTGTCTAATGACCCTGCTCCTATCTATCAAACTAAACCACAGGACTTCTCAATCCTTCCTGCACCTCTCTGCCACACTAAGGATAAACTTTCAATTGATAAGATGAAATAATTTTTCCCCATTTTCCATTTGGGTCTTGATTTCTGCATCTCTTAACTGTATTCATTTAACCCCCAACATCAATAGTGATTTATAACCTTAACTGCATTAGCATCTTGTATAAATATCCAGGTAGACTATTTGGAGGGAGTCAAATCTTTTTAAGTATCCATTTTCCCCTCATATCGGAAATAGTTTCATTTTTCAGCAATAAATACTGGTATGTTCTTTTAAAAGGGTGGAAAATAAGTCCTGGTACATTTTCTAAAACTGCCTATTGGAGACTACTATATCCTTTGTGGTTTGGCTCTAAAATGGAGAAGGGTGGAAATACTTTAAACAAAGATTAGAATCCTGCTTTTGTTCTTGTTTCATTGTGAGGAGCCTTGGGCAATAGATTTCCAAGAGTCTGTGAGGATGTCACACACACACACACACACACACACACACACACACACACACACACACACACACACACACACACACACACACACCTCCCCCTTCCCAGTCAGCTTTGTGGAAATACTTTGATGTATTCTTGCATCCACCTGGTAGTTTTCTTCCCAACAGAGAGTTTAGAATAGAGCTCGTTTCTGGAATTTCTGGCATTCAAATTATATGGTTTGGTCTACCCGACCGTTCTGGCATTAGTGAGAATCCTGATATTAATTTGTTCACTTTTCCAATAAATTTGAAGGGTTTCAAATTTGGTATTGGTGGTATCGACCAGCGCATCATGTTACCTGCTGTAAATGGCCAAGTCTCAGAAACATATAGGACTGCAAAACTCACTTCTCCCCATAATCAAGAGTTTTATGCAGGGTTTGAGGTCTTGATTTTCAAACTCCCTTTCATTCAGCCAACTGCCAAGGTGCACACTTGGAGGCTATACTGAATTTCATCACTGATGACTACCTTTGTAGTGATGTAAGTCTTAATGGTCCATGTTTTATAAGGTCTCACCTCGAATCTTCATTCTCAGTTGCTTGCTTTGGGCAGAGGGGGCAATTCGCAGATGTTGAGTTTAAAATCAATCATTTGATAAGTCAAAGATTGATAAGTCAGCCTCAAAATATACCCAAATATAGCCTCTTGTGTTTCAGCTGTGTTCTGCATGGTGTTTTCTAATCCTTCCTGGTTAACAAGAGTCAAAGGCTTTGGTAATGTCAAATAACTAATGCTGCTTCCCTGCATTTCCCTTAGAATCTTTGAGGTAAACATCTGTACTTCTTGATGGACATAATCCACACATCCATACAAGGAGCATATCAGTGAAAGAACGCAGTTGAAGAAACCTCTGACGATACAGGGATATCCCTCTGTAGTTGCCAGAATTTTAAAAATGCTGAAAATAATATACAAGATCCCTTGGCATGACTTTCTAAATCCAGATGTGGACAAAAAAAGACTGTAGATTTGTAATCAAAATTCTAGTGTGCGAGCCTTAAAACTTGGATTTCATATTGGTAGTCTGCTTGTCAGTCAGGAATAGCAGCAAGGCAAGATCAATCAGGCTCGTGTGAAGGGTATCAAATCCTCATGTAATAGACAGATATGTGGTTGAGGTCTTCAAAATATTCCCTCCAGCTACAGCTAACTTCCTGTTTTTGATCAGTTCATCTCATGTTCAAGGGGTTGGGCTTTTGGATATTTTGTTGTACTTTCAGATAACACTGAAGAACCAACTCACATTATGGACATCAGTAAGTTACTGAGTTTCTTACATTCTTTCCACCCACAATCTGTGGTAAGCTAGACTTCAGACATCAGATCTCCAAGAAAATGCATCCCCCTTGCACTCTCTCCCCAACCCAGTCCCACCCACCCCAAAACACCTCCCCCCCGCCCCCCCATTCCCAATCTTCTAACAAATGGAGTTTTCAATCCTGCAATGCTTCATGTCTGCATTTTATTTTCATCACACTCCATCCTGGTTCATCTTGTCTCTTCCTGGTTGTTAATTACTTGTCAAAATATCCAAGGACTTTTTGGGGTCCTTCAGAGCACCTTAGAATTCATCCACCAACCTCACAAATTTTTAAGTCCATTGGCCTGCACCATTGCTCCACAATTCAGTTCTCACCGCATAAACAGGAAATTGATACTCAAGGAGATTTTTTTTTAATGAAATAATTAGCAAGCTATTGGTAATAGTGACAATGAAAACAGATTTTGTGGTGTGTGAAAAACTATGACCTGCATCTTAGAGGGGGGAATGCCACCATCCATCCTTACCTGGGCTGGACTACATGTAACTTTACTTCTCCTTGGTTCAGGGAAATCAAGGATTTTCAATGTCCAGGTTTAACAGAGATGTCCACATCCTATAATCAAACAATAACTCAGTCACTACAACACAAAGTACTTGGTTTGTTGGCTTTTATAAATAAAGCCCAAAATAACAGATTCAATTTATTTTTAAACATGAATGTTTAAGAACTCTTCATAAATTGATAGGTTTTGAAATCTTAATCTTATTTCTGTCCCTCAACACAGATTTAAAGACTTGCAACCACATTTTTTTAATTTAAGTGCTACATTCCATCTGCAAAATCTGATTCAGAATTGGCAGAAACACACAGCGAAGCCTTAAAAGTGCAAATATTACTTTCTAGATGATTTATTTTTTCCTCTAACTCAAACGAAGCAAGACGAAAGGGAAAACTACTGAAAGTATTTTCTTTCTTCTTTCTTCTGAAGCAATGACACACAAGCACCAAAAGCCCTGGATAGCGCTGGGGTGGGGGGGGGGGGGGGGGGGGGGGAGGGCAAACTAACTAAACCCATTGTGTTTTTTTTTAATCTCAGAATCATAATCTGCACTTTCAGTGGATTGTGGTACTGCAACAAAACTTCAACCAGCTTTCTCCTATCTAACCCTAATAGACAGGATAGACAGGTCTTGCACAATGATCATCAGGGCTAATTTAGTTTTCACAATTCCTCTTGTGCAGGAAAGTTCTCCAGCAAACATGGAAAAATAAGTTGCGTGTTGGATTAATGACCAACCTGATATTTTTCCATAACAAGTTTTGAATCAGTTAAATCCTACAGCAAAAGTTCATTAATCTTGGCTTTCGGTCGTAGATTAATTTGCTGATGTTTCCCAATTATATAAATGTCAATGTACAACATTGATTCTTAAGATTCCTTTTGTAAAAAAAAACTACTTTTAGTTTTGTAAGTATGAAAGAACAATGGTAAACTGCCTTTGCTCACAGTCATGTTCCCATTCCTACAAATACTATTGTGATATACAGAGGATGAGGCTGGAAGGCGGGAAGAGAAAGGCATGATTTTTTTTGTTTGTAGACCAACGCTCCAGTCGAACCAAGCTCATGATAGCATACTTAAAATGAAAACTAAAAACTTTCAGCAGCTAAAAAAAAATACACCTCTGCTCAGTCACATCTTCAAAGGTATCTCAGAAAATGTCTTCAATATATTTTTGGCAGTAAGTAGGGAAAAACTTTAAAATATTTGACATAAAATTATTAGGCAGCTTCAAAGTTGTTCAAAGAAAAGAGCTGAAATATGCATTATTAAAGCAGAATAATAACCATTATTAATTGATCAGAAAATGATGAAAGCACAATATTTCTTGTATTCAAATGACACACCAAAACAGCCACTAATGGACCTTGACACTGTCAGTGATCAGTCTTTCCAAGATCTACAACTGGAGACCAGTTTTAGACATAACCAGAAGTGCTAATTGCTGCTTGCTGCCACCCAATGTAACTCAATAACTTTTCATCCTGGCACCCAGTTCAGAGTTAAACTCTGCTTAGTCCAGAACGGAGTACGTAGAGCAAGGGAAGAGTTGAAGATAAAATTTGACTTGACATGCAGTAGGATGCTGAAAAAAAAACAAAAGAAATGCTTTAAATATAGTCTGTAAAACTTCCCATTCATAGAAAACAGAACTTGTCCATTGTACAAGATGAACTATAAATTTATTTTGGAACCTCTATGCATAAATGGCAAATAAAGGCTACCAATAATAATTTCATTGATTACTAAAGCTGAAAGTATATTGTATTTGCCACCTTCCACAAAATACAATAGATCCTCAAATGGCTGCACTGTTACTGGTCTCACTGTAAATAGACATAAAAACAGAAAATGCTGGAATCACTCAGCAGCTCATGTAGCACTGTGGAATGAGAAACAGTTAATGTTTTAGGTGTAATGAGTCCAGACAGAACAATGAGTCCAGACGTGCAACTCTAAAAGCATGCATCAATTTTAATCGTTCAGACAGCTAAATATGAAAGAGTCCGAGTGAGAATAGGATGGTAAATTAGAGGGGCAGGCAACTGGAAGCTTAGGGACACTTTTACAAACTGACCACAGGTGCTCTGCTTGATCGTTCAATCTGCAATTGGGTTTCTCCGATGATGTAGGAGGTCACACATTATATACACTGAAAGTAGCATACCAAATTGGATCAAATGCAAAACAATTTCTATTTCACCAGATTTGTATGTTTCCTTCTCAAGATTTTAATTGGATTTTTTTTAATCATTGTTTGGAAAAGCTGGTCAAAACCAATACACACACATACCAGAAATAATAGGGTAGGCTGGAATTAGCTTTATCTACATAATAAGGGTCCCATTGCAACAGATGAAAGGAGATTTTCAGATTCTCATGTGTCCCTATATTGCTATAAATGCCCTGGGCAGAGGAATATCAAAACAAAGAAAAATGTTTTATCAAGTTACAACATTTCACTCAAGGCGTTGCCAGTAAAAACTCGAAGCAGAAAATCTTTTGAAGATGTACTGCTGACGAACAGATCTATGGCATCAGAAAATTGCTTCTTATTTCTTATAATAATAATGCAATCATACCTCAGAGTGTATAAAACTCATAAAATATAAACTAAAACTCTTTTCCTTTGGAATAGTTACTGGAGCTTCCAAAATGTTTGAATTTAATTGACCATGCAAATTAAATTCAAAGATTAATTTCACATTAGATTGTAAAAAAACAAAATCACCCAACAGCAGAAGTTTTGGTGGGGGATGGGGGGGTGGGGGTAACAACACAGCTGCAGCTTTACTTTTTAAAATCAAGGAAAACCTATGAAAATTCACTCCTCAAAAGTCCTTTGCACCCAAAATTTAAGCTATATTGCCTCCTCATGGGTCAGCTGCATACACTCAGAATTGGAAAAAGGTCTCAATCCAGATGACTGAAATGCAGAAAAATAAGTGCAACAAGGTTTGGTAAAAATACAATTAATAAAACAAAGAACTGAAAATCCTTAAAAAGATTAGCTGAAATGTTCACAATTTCAAAATGAAATTCTGCAAAAGAATCAAAAGGTTGCCATCAAAACCTGCACATCATCTTCCAATGAGTAAAAAGAGCAAATAATTGGATTCAAGTCAATGATTTATAACAATATATAAAATGAACTGTGTAATTAAATATAATTCCAGATAATCCTTCATATTCATTTTTAATACCTTGAAATACAATCTGGAAGACTGAATTCTTTATATATAATACATTAGAAAATAGATGGTACTTGGTCCCAATTCTGTAGTTTTCTCCTTTTCCCATTTTGTTACCCTACATAGGTGCATCTTGGGGCCCAAGTTATTGACAAGAAAGACAATGCTTAATATTTCCATCAACAATCTGAATTGTACAAATACAAATGCACATGGAGTCTTTGGCACTGCAACATTCCAATAATCTTTCAAATGCAGCTATTATAATCCTCCACACTGAACAGACTGATCACTGTCATAACTGACCGACCTTGAGGCTGCACTCAGCGGTCTGTTCCTATAGCAACCACACATTTCATCGACTCCAGTCCGCCTGTAAAAGACTCAGTAGGCAAGCACAGAATAGTACTACAGCCAGATATTTAATTCTTATTTAGGGCTCAGAAAAATCATTATCGAGGCAAGTTGGATTTTTGCATTTTGAACAGGACAGACTGCGTTGAAGCTTTCATTTCAAAATGATACAAATCAGGGCAGATGGAGAGGGTTGGAGGTCCACAAAATCCATTGTCCGTCTTCCTCCATCCCACTGTCTAAACTCAATCCAATTTTGTATCCCTCATTTCTCAAGATACTGACTTACACCAAGGTAAGGCAGTCTCTCAAAAATCTATCATTTGCTTGGAGTGAGCAAAATTACTTTGCAAGCAAATTGAAATGATCAATATGGAAAGATACTGGCTCAGATTTTGAAGGAAGTACGAGCAGCATCCTGCCACAAGATTTAGAATTGATGTTTGTGTACACAAATCCCAGTTTTTCAGCTTCTGCTTACCTTTCACCAGTTATAATCAAGCTGCTCTATGGAATTTATTGTGGGGAAATCCTCCTGCAGAATTTGTGCCAGGTTAGAATGAAAGCAGGAGGAATAGCATTGCATATATGTGAACAAAAGAGTCTGGAAAAACAACCAACTGAAAAACCTCACAAAGATAAGCGTATACAGAGCCGTTGTCATACCCACACTCCTGTTCGGCTCCGAATCATGGGTCCTCTACCGGCACCACCTACGGCTCCTAGAACGCTTCCACCAGCGTTGTCTCCGCTCCATCCTCAACATCCATTGGAGCGCTCACACCCCTAACGTCGAGGTACTCGAGATGGCAGAGGTCGACAGCATCGAGTCCACGCTGCTGAAGATCCAGCTGCGCTGGATGGGTCACGTCTCCAGAATGGAGGACCATCGCCTTCCCAAGATCGTATTATATGGCGAGCTCTCCACTGGCCACCGTGACAGAGGTGCACCAAAGAAAAGGTACAAGGACTGCCTAAAGAAATCTCTTGGTGCCTGCCACATTGACCACCGCCAGTGGGCTGATAACGCCTCAAACCGTGCATCTTGGCGCCTCACAGTTTGGCGGGCAGCAGCCTCCTTTGAAGAAGACCGCAGAGCCCACCTCACTGACAAAAGGCAAAGGAGGAAAAACCCAACACCCAACCCCAACCAACCAATTTTCCCTTGCAACCGCTGCAATCGTGTCTGCCTGTCCCGCATCGGACTGGTCAGCCACAAACGAGCCTGCAGCTGACGTGGACTTTTTTACCCCCTCCATAAATCTTCGTCCGCGAAGCCAAGCCAAAGACAAGAAGAAAGACAATATGTGAACAGGAATGGCTGATGTAAAATAAGGTGATTTACATTTTGTAAGTGAGTTTGTGATTTTTTTAATTGTTTTTAAGTATTCATTGGGAATTATGAAGGAGGGAAAGTACATTGAGTGTGGAGTAGGTTTATATAGGTAGGCACAACATTGTGGCTGAAGAGCATATACTGTGCTGCATTGTTCTATGTTCGATATTCAAAGAAATTAAGTGTTTTAAGTACCTTACTTAAAAGGGACTGAAGATGCTGGAATTTGGAGCAAAAAAAAATAATAGAACACTAGAACTCAGCAGGTCTGACAGCATCTGTGGATGCAAAAGGAGCAAGTGAACATTTTGGAAGCAAAGTCTTAATCTGAACTGTTTGGCCTGCTGAATTCTTCCAGAGATCTGTTTTGCATTAAGTATTTTAAGATTGCCAATACAAGCACTGGATTTTGAATAGGCTTTAAATGTTTGAGTGCCAGACATTTACCAATAAGAATGTTTTGACAACTTTACAAGGTTCATGACTTTGCCAGTTTTCAAAGCTTTCCTCTGGCTGTTCTTTGGTCCAGGGAATCTTGCACAATGACTTATTTTCATGAACTATGAAAAATCAAATTACTGATATTTTCATGATGTGATAAACAGCATCTACTTGCATTTGGAAAGCCAAAGGCTGATTGGGGAAAGTCAGCAGGACTTTCTGCATGGGAAATTGTGTCTCACTAATTTGAATTATTTTGAAGAGGTGACTAAGACAACCAAGGGAAGTAGGGTGGTGGACATTATTTGCATGGACCTTATCAAAGCCTGTAACAAGGTACCACATGGCAGATTGGTTTGGAAGGTCAGATCACATGGAATCCAGAGTGGTCAACTGGATACAGAATTGACTTGATGGTAGGAGAAAGAGGGCAGTAGTGGAAAGTTGTTACTTAGTTTGGAAGCCTGTAGCCAGTGGTATGCTGCAGGAATCAGTCCCAGGTTCACTGTCATTTTTATGAACAACTTGGATGACAACAATGTTTGCACTTCATCAGATAATACCAAATTTGGCAGCAGGTGGATAGTAAAGAATACAGCAGGATCTTGGTGAACCCAGAAAGTAAGTCAAGGAATATTAGAGTTAAATTCCATCTGCCAAATCCAGGGTGTTGAATTTTGTTAGGTTAAATCACAACAGGAGTTACGCGGCAGTATGTTGTAGAACAAAGACGGGGTAGATACACAATTCCATCAAAGTGTCATCACAGGTCGACAGACTAATGAAGATGACACTTGGCACACTTGTCTTCGTCGGTCAGGGCATAGAGTACAGAAGAAGGAACACCATGTTACAACTGCATAAAATATTGGCAAGACTGCATTTGAAATATTTGTGTCATTTTGCTCACCTCTGCTATAGGAAAGACATCATTAAGCTGGAAAGGGTGCAGAGAAAATTCACAAGGATGGTACTGGGACTAGTCAGCTTGAATTGCAAGGAGAGACTGGGATTTTTCTCACTAGAGTGTAGGACATCAAGTATGGGACCTCAAAGATTCAAAATTGATGAAGGGCCTAGCCTTGTTCCCAAAAGTAAAGGAATCAAAAATCTGGATTTCAGGTGTGGGGTGGGGGTCCAGATTTAAATAGGAACTTGAGGGGTACCTTAATCACACAGGGCATGGTGAATAAATGGAATAAGTTACCAAGTGAGAGAAGTGGGGATGACTGTAGCATTCTAAAGGCATTTAAACAGGTACATAAATAGAAATGGTTCAAGATGGATATAGCTTTCACGAACATTCCCTTTCCTTATTGGTCTCTAAGAATACAAGATTAAAAGCACTGAAAGTTAAGCTCCTGATGTGGTTTTCTTGTCCTTTTTTTCTTTTTCTTGTTTGTAGAGGGTGGGGGGGATTTAGAGATTTTATATATACACACACACGTGCCTTTGATATTGCAGGCCAAGTTAACAACCCTCCAGAGTTTACTCTTGTCCTGAGAGTTGGCACCTCCATACCACGCAGTGATGCAACCAGCCAGAATGCTCTCCACAGTACACTTGTAGAAGTTTACTAGAGTCTTCAGTGACATACCGAATTTCCTCAGACACCTCACAAGGTATAGCTGCTGGTGAGGCTTATTTGTGATTGCATCAATGTGGAGCTCCAAATCCTCGGAGATGTTGACACCCAGGAATTTGAAGTTCTTGACCCTCTTCACTACTGAGCCCTTGATGAGGATTGGGCTGTGTTCCCCTGACTTCCTCCTGAAGTCCACAACATCAGAAAAACCAAGATGATTGAATGCAAGGTTGCTGTTGCACCATGCAACTAGATAATCTATCTCCCTCCTGTACGCTTCCTCATTGCCGCTTGTGATTCTGCCAACAACTGTGGTGTCATTTGCAAACTTGTAGACGGCATTGGAATTGTGCCTGGCGACAGTCATGGGTATATAACGAGTAGAGCAGTGGGCTAAGCACACGTCCTTGGGGAGTTCCTGTGTTGATGATCAGTGAGGAGATGTTGTTTCTAATTCATACTGACTGTGGTCTTCCAATGAGAGAGTCAAGGATCCAGTTGCAGAGGGGGGGTTCAAAAATCTAGAATTGTAGGTCTCTGTATGAGGGAATATTGGATTTGAAGGCTGAGCTGTAATCTGTGAAGAGCAGCAACATGCATGAATTGCCGTTTTTGAGGTATGCATCTAGGATTAGTGTTGTGCTGAGAATGCCAGATGTGGGGACCCTAGGAGACTACCAACCTTCCAAAGGACTACATCTGCACTAGGCACATTGAGGAACATGTTGAAAAGAGAGAACCCCTGCAACAGTCCCCCTCAGAAATCAGTATAACATTTTAGATACCTTTGGAGAGGTTGACCTGAGAGGAAGACCACAATAAACAGGAGTCTGGCACTATTCCCAGTGTTGTGATCAGAAGAAAGGAAAATTGCAGTAGTTATAGAGGATTCTATAGCGTGGTGAACAGACAGCTATTCTGTGAACACAATAGGGATATCCAGATGGTGTGTTGCCTCACTGGCACCAGAGAACAGGATATCTCTGATCTGGTCAAGAGTATTCCGAGGGGAGAGGACAAGCAGCCAGAGGTCTTTGTACATGTTGGTACCAATGACATAAACAGAATAAGAGAAGAGGTACTGAAGGAAGATTTTAGGGTGTTGGGAAGAAAGTTGAGAAACAGGACCTCCAGGGTGGTGATCTCAGGATTGCTGCCTATGACATGTGTTAATGAAGGCAAAAATAGCAATATTAGGCACATGAATACGTGGCTAAAAGAATATTGCAGGAGACAGGGTGCAAAGTTCTTGAATCAATTTTGGGGGAGGTATGACCTATACAAAAAGGATGGGATACAGCTGAATGCAAAGGGTACCAATATCCTGGCAGGGATGTTTAATATATCTATGGGGTTGGGGGGGGAGGCATTAAACTAAGTTGGCAGGGGGAAGGAAACTAAGGTGTTAGGGTCCAGAAATATGAAAATAGAAACAAGTCAAAGATACTGTGCAGCAAAGATGACAAAAAGGCCAGGCAGGTGAAAAGACACGATAATTTGCTGTGCAATAGAAATATAGCAAAATCAGTAACAGATATTGGTTTAAGTGTATTGTACTTAAATGCACCTAGCATTAGAAATAAAGTAGATGACCTTGTTGTACAGCTGCAGATTAAAAGATACGACATGGTTGCAATCACCGAGTCATAGCTTAATGATGGATGTGATTGGGAGCGAAATGTCCAAGGGTACACAGTGCATAGAAAAGATAGGAAGGTAGGTAAATGAGTGGCGTGGCCCTCTGGTAAGCAATGATATTAAAATCACTAAAACGGGACATAGGGTCAGAAGTGATATAATCTTTATGGGTTGAGTTAAGAAATGGCAAGGGTAAAAGGACCCTAATAGCAGTTAGATAGAGGCCCCCAAATAGCAGCCAGGAGGTGGACCATAAATTATAACTGGAAATAAAAAAAAATCATGTCAGAAGGAAAATGTCAAAATAATTATGGAGGATTTTAACATGAAAGGGAATTGGGAAAATCAGGAAGGTACTGGATCTCAGGAGAGAGTTTGTAGAATGCCTATGAGATGGCTTTTTTGAACAGCTTGTTGATAAACCCACCAGAGGATTGCCAGTTTTGGATTGGGAGCTGTTTAATGAACCTGAGGTGATTAAGGAACTAAAGGTCATGGAACCCTAAAGAATTAGTGATCGTAATATGATTGAGTTCCATTTCAAATATGAAAAGGAGAAGCTTTGTCAATATTTCAGTGTACCCAAGGAAATTACAGTGGTTTGAGATTCGAACTGGCCCAAGTTGAGTAGAAAAATAAGCTAGAGGGAGGGACTGCAGAAATGGATGATATTTTTACAAGAAATAAGTGCAGGATATATTCCAAGAAAAAAAGAAAATTATGAATGGAAAAAGGGCACAAATGTAGCTAACAAGAGACGTTAAGGCTAAAGTTATAAAGGCAAAAAGGAGAGCATACAAAGAAGCAAAAATTATTGGGAAAAGAGGACTGGGAAACTTTTAAAAACTTACAGAAAGAAACTAAGAAAGTCATTAGGAAATAAAAGATGAATTATGAAATGAAGTTGGCAAATAACATACAAAAGGTTACTAAGTTTTTTTAAAATATGAAGATTAAAGAGAGACATGGGTACATATAACACCAATTGAAAATGATGCTGGATAAATTATGGGTAACAAAGAGATGGCAGAGGAACTAAATGAGTATTTTGCATCAGTCTTCACTGTGGAAGATATTAGCAATATACTGATAGCTAGCAGTCTCAGGGAATAGAATTAAGTACAATCAAGACCTCATAGAAAGTGCTTGGTAAGCTAAATGGACTAAAGATAGATAAGTCTCCTGGACCGGATGAGGTTCACCCACAGGTTCTCAAGGAGGTGGCTTTAGAGATTGTAGAGACATTGGAAATGATTTTCCAGGAATCAATGGACTCTGGCATGGTTCCAGACAACTGGAAAGTCACAAATGTGGTACTGCTGTTTAAGAAAGGAGGGAAGCTGAAAAATGAAAATTATAGCCCTGTTAGTCTGATGTCAGTGGTTGGAAAGTTATTGGGAGTCAATCCTCAAGGACAAGGTTATGAAATACTTCTGTGCATGATATGATAGGTCCAAGCCAGCATGGTTTCATGAAGGGAAGATCCTATCTAAACAACCCATTGGAATTTTTTTGAGGTAATCTCAAGTAGCATAGTCAAGGGAGAGGCTGTGGATTTTATATATTTGGATTTTCAAAAGGGCTTTGATAAGGTGCTGCATAAGAGGCTGCTAAATAAGATGCCCATTGGAATTACAGGAAAAATATTAGACTGGGTGGAGCATTGGCTAACAGGTAGCAGGCAAAGAGTGGGAATAAAGGGATCCTGTTCTGGTTAGCTGCCGGTTACTAGTGATATTCTGCAGGGGTCAATGTTGCTGGCCACTCCTTTTTACAATATATATTAATGATTAAATGATTTTGTGGTGAAGTATGCAGACAACACCAAGATAGGTGGAGGAGGAGCAGAAAGTGTTGAAAATAAACTGAAAGGTTGCAGAGTGACTTGAACAGTTTAGGAGAGTGGGCAAAATGGCAGATGAGATACAATGTTGAGAAATGTATGGTTGTACATTTTGGAAGAAGAATTAAACAGGTAGATTATTATTTAGATGGGGATAAAATCCAAAATTCAGAAGTGCACATGACTACAGTGTGGACCATCACGCCTTGTTACCCTACCTTCCCCATCTATTCCTCAATCGGGGTGGGGGGGGGGGGGGGGTGTCCCATAAAGTCAGGAAAAGAAAGCAGCCTGAGCTCTGGCTGTCATGCTGTGACAAACCCATAAAACCCAATATGTTTCACACCTTTGTTATGAGTGTCTTCAATGTCATGTGAAACTGTGGTTAGTTAAATCTTGAGGGTGTGTATGGGGGCGGGAGAGGTAGGAAGGGAAGGGGACGGAAAGAGCTTTTAATCGGCAGAAAACTTTGTATAGAATTAATAAATATAAACTGTGGTCAATGCTGATACTGTTAACATTGACACTGATCATGTTGATCATTGTTTAAATTTGGAAAATCATAAATATTTTTTAAAATTCAGAAGTGCATAGAGACTTGGGGGTCCTTGTCCAGGATACCCTAAAGGTTAACCACCAGGTTGGATCGGCATTAAAGAAAGCAAATGGTATAATGGCATTTATTTCAAGAGGAATAAATAGTGTGTAAGATTAAGGAGATATTGATGAGGCTTTATAGGGCACTGGTGAAACCTCATTTGAAGTAGTGTGTGCAGTTTTGGGTCACTTACCTAAGAACGGATGTACTGATGTTGGAGAGAGTTCAGAGAAGCTTTCTGAGGCTGATTCCTGGAATGCAAGGGCTAATTTATGAGGAGTATTTATCGTCTCTTCGACTATATTCATTGGAGTATAGAAGAATGAGAGGGGATCTCAGAAACATTTTGAATTCTGAAAGGATTGGACAGAGTAGATGTGAGTAAGATGTTTCCCTTGGGTGAATCCAGGACAAGCAGGCATATTCATATTCTTAGAATTGGAGGGTACCTATTTAAAACAGATGAGGAGAAATTTCTTTAGCCAGAGGGTCTTGGATTTGTGGAATTCATTGCCACATACAGCTGTAGAGGCCCAAACATTGAGGGGAGTTTTGAGGAGAGTGCTAGGTATCTAATTAGTCAGGGCATCAAGGGATATGGGGAAAAGGCTGGAAATCGGAACTAGAGATGAGAATGGTTTAGCTAGTGTTGCAGTCGTGGAGCAGACTTCAAGGGCTGAATGGTGGATCTTGTAATTATCAAATGTGCATCACCACCAATTCGTGAGAATCCCTGGTTCATGACCAACTCAAAATGGAAAAGAACATTCACAATTGTATTAATTACAATGATTATGTCAAACTTGTTATTAAATTAGGTAAACGATACCCTCATTTATAACAAGAGTGTTAGTGTGAACCATAAACATGCATTTTTCATCTAGTTTGTACACTTTTTGAAACACAAGTTAGCCAATGTGACTAACTTTCAAATAGCAAACATTTATTAAATTTTCTTGAAGAAATCATATCAATTAGAAATTTCAAATAAATAAAATATGATGAACATTTCATTCAAAACTTCCAAGCCCAAACAATGTGTTAATATATTAAGATACTTTCACGAACAAATAATTACATGGCCGATTATTACATTTATAATATTAACTTGTGAGTAGGGAGCAGCCCCTTGACAGCAGATCCCCAAGCGCCAAGCACAACAGGAACTACTTTATGAAGATTACAGGAGTTTATATAAATAGGCCCCAGGAAGGATACTGCTGTTTCACCTTGTGTCGTCACAGATTTTAACAGAACTAATCCAATTTTGAAAATGTAAATGAAAAACCTACAAAACTGAAATATTATTCAAAAAAAATTATAATCGACATTTTTAAGGACGGTAATCTCATCCTTTTTGCTCAACGTGATGCCAAATCATTAGATCATGATAGAAAAAATTAATTGTAAAGAACAATGCTTTTTTACTGATAATGACCCTTTGACCAGAATGCAGATATGCATTTGGTCAGATATTCAAATGTCCTGCAAAATTTTTCAAAAGCTTGCAATTACATTTACTGGATTCCACATACTAATATTTCAAATATTACTGTACATCTGACATTAATCAGACTATTTCTTGCAGGCCTTCAATATAATTAAGTATACACAAAAGCTTGTGGCGCAAAAGAAAATGGCACACATATTGAATTCATTAGTTGAATTACAGTCCACTCCTGACAAACCGCCATTTCTTCAGGTCTTTTTTATCATGACAAGCTCTAGGACTCCTGCTTAAGCCTTTTGCTCCATCTGTTAATGAGACAACACAATGATCATTATGAATTCCTGCTGGTAACAGATTAGTAAGAGCTATTCAGCTTTCATTACAAGCTGATTTAACATTCTATAAAATAATGGGAAGATTTTTAAAAATGTTAATATATCTATGCAATGACATTGTTAAGCCATATTGACAGAATTAAAAGGGCCTATATATTTTAAAAAGAAGCAATTAGCTTTTTTAAAAAAAAACAGCTCCAGAGAGTTAGTTCCTTTAAATTTAAAGTGTGGGGATTATAGATCATGAGTATAAAAGGTGCAAAAATCAGAATTTTTAATACTGCAGTATTTAAATTCATGGAGAATTGTACTGCTATTCCTTATATAATTAAACAAAATCACTGATGGAACAATTGTCAATGAACTGATACTTGGTTGACATAATAAAAATACTGTAAATAAATGTAAGGGTACCTTGGTACAGTGAATCAAAACTGCAGCAGGGCCTACATTGTATAATAAAAATTTTAATGAGATTAATTTCTGGGGAAAATTACAAAGATCAGAATGAGAGAAATAGCAAGGCAATGTAGACACAATCACAAACAGCAAGAAAATCACATCCATGGCTTTAAGAACATGGAGGACCAAAATATGCGACAATTAAAATTTAACTCCACCCAAAGTCAAATAGTATGGTTAAGTTACAAGAATTACATTTAAAATGAATGGCAGGAAGATAATGTTAAAGAAAAGTTCATGAAGAAAAAAAAACTAATTAATCACCAGGTTTGTGGAAATGTTTCCAATCAATTTATTACAAACTCAGGCTGAGTGAGTGCAAAATTGATAGTGAATTCAGATAACTTGTAGGATGGATGAGATCTGCCAATACTTTGAATTTTTGACAGAAATGAAAATTAAAATGGTCCATTCTTTAATCTTACCAGAGCAAAATCTGCAGGAGGAACACATCAGGTTGAGCAACTATTGTGGAGGCAAAGGGATGATTGAGGTTTTGGGTTAAGACTTTGCATCAGGACTGAGGGAAGAGAGCCTGTACTATACAGTGAGAAGGAATGGTGAGTCAAGTGATGGAAAGACTGGGAAACTAACATGGGGGAGAAAGGTTACCTGAAATGAGAAAATTCAATATTTGTACCTTTGGCTCTTTGACTACCCAAGTGGAACATACTTCTGTTGAACACACCCCAATTTCCCTATTCCTACCAGCCAACATGTTCTCTGTCTTCCCCTTTGCTTATCTTTACTGTTTTGCCATCTCCCCTATTACCTCGATCTCCTACCTGGCTCCATCTGCCCATTATCCCTCCCTTATCTGATTCTACAACACCTTTCAGTCTCCTACGACTTCCCCCTCCTCCCACATGGCTCCATATACCTAAGCTTCTTTTTTTTTCCTTTTACCCCTATGTTTCCAACAATCACATACCACCCTCTACATAAATTCTCCATTTTCACCTGTCCATCATCCCCCACCTCACTTGGTTCGACCTGTCTCCCAGCACAACCATTTTAACTTTTTTTGGCTTTGCCCCCCCCTCCCCCCCACCCTTTGAACTCTGCTCAAAGTTTATAGGCCCCTCCACTGTGAAGCAGTCAAGTTTAGTTGGTTTCTTCTGTATTTCTCTCTTACCGATTACTTAAAAACAAAAAGTATTTTATGATTTCAGTGTGTTGCCCCCCCCCCCCCCAAATGTGCTGTGATCCCTTATGGAGGCCATTTAGCCCCTGTTGAGAGTAGCTGACATAGCAAATTGTCTCACCCCTCCCCCTTATTTGTACCTTCCCTCTGCACACTGCACTGATGCAGAGTAGCAACTTGAAACATCAGCCATCCTTTGTCTCCAGAGATACTGGTCATTCCGCTGAGTTTCTCCAGCAGTTTTCTTTCCCTCCAGCTTCATACCAGAAACAATGTCATCACAAAATTTGAAACACTAAAAAAATTGCTCCATTGAATGTATTCAGAGAGGACAAGAGCACAGCAATGTAGTCATATGTAAAACCAGCCACACAATGGTCTTGAAGAATAATGGAGATCATTAGTCCAATCAGCATCCCAATTTGAGAAATTGATGTTTGAATAATAAAATTCAAGTGAAAGTGCATCTTTAAAGTGATCAAATTATCTAAAAAAAAACATCTAGTTACTGAACTACAAGAACCTGTTGTTCTCATTGAACATCAAATACATTAAATGTCACTCACCAGTTGGAACAATCACATCCTGACAATCAGTTTCTTAAAATTAAGCCAACAGAATTTGTCAACCATATAAACAAGCTTCTTCAGTGTTATTTTTGATGAAGAACACAATACATAGGTGCAGAATTGATATGAATGTACCCGCCACAAAAAATAAAACCAGAACAATTGTTTACTCCAATAAGTGTGATGCAGCTATAAATAGCTCAGGTTTACTTACAAAAATTACTGTCTTCCAACAAATGTATTGGAAAGGCCTTTGTTGTTCATTTAGCATGCCACAACCCTTAATGTATCACCATTATTTAGAATCTGCATGAATGTACAAAGCTTCCAAGGAAATAATTCTCACACCCCAGCCAAAATAATTTTCCACAACTGTTTATTGGTAAGATTCAAATACATTTGCTCCAAACTTAATTGCACAAAATTGTGAGACAGAACATTTTGATCACTACATTAATTCACATCAAGCAATTGAAAACATCAGTGCATTTGCCGAGAAATCAGTTTCCTGATCAGTGGATTCAAAAATGGTATAAATAGTATAAATCATCAATGCCAAGTAAGGAACTTATCTCAACTGTAAAAGTTATTATCGGCACTTAGCTTCTTCCAAAGAGAGGAATTATTTACTTGACCATTGACAATTGGGACTTGCACAGATGGAAATGTCACACCTGCATACATATCATTTGTTAAATTTGATTTTTTTCCCTCAACTCTAACCAACCAGTACTAAGATATGCAAGATGATTCAATATTTATTTGCCAAAAAGTTGTATTGCCAGGTATTTTATAAAACCAACATTATTATAAAAGTACAATTTCTTCAAGAGAGCAATTCAATTAGAAACATTTGGGATCCAAACACGAGCAGTTGTGTTCCAAAAAAAAAAATGCTCTCTAACTCACTTGATTCTTCAGAAACTCACTGGTATCTCTCAGTAGACTCAACTTTCAAACATTGAAGGAGATGGAGACTGAATTACTGAGCCATCTATTATCCCCAAAACACAAATTAGGGCTTGCAAATTAAAATGGAAGAACATTTTAAACAATGGTAAATCTTAACTAATGCAAAGCAGTACCTTTGGCACTGATAGTTTTCACGTGGCATCCAATTCAGTTAGATTTTCATTGTTGCACAAAACTTTTTTTTAATTCAACTTTCTTCCTTGATCATTCACAACTCCACCTTCAGTTTATTTTATTTTCATTCGACACAAGACTTCACATAGCTTTAGTTCTGGAGAAATGTTATTACTTGCCCTGTTCTCACAACCTATACATTTCCATTCCCCCCCCCCCAAAAAAGGTGCTTCATCAGAAATGGGTGTGTTCAACAGCTGGCAGAGGAAATGTGAGAGGCAGGTACAATACAATTCTTAAAAGTTATGTGGACTGGCCCTGAACAGTCCTTCCAAGTTGGGCAACATTTCACTTGTGAATCTGCAGGGATCATCTACTGCAACCATTGTGGTCTCCTCTATATCAGAAAGACTGGACACAAACTGGAAGATCGCTTTGTTGAGCACCTCGGCTTTGTCCACGGCAATAGTGTGGATCTCCCATTTCAATTCACCATTCCTTTCCCGTGCTGACTTGTCTATGGTCTCATGTACTGCCAGACTGAGACCATCTGCAAATTGGAGGAACAACACCTTATCTTCTGTCCATGCACCCTCCAATCAGATGGCATTAACATCAACTTCTCCAGTTTCCATTAAATACCCCCCCTTCTTCCCCCACCCCCAGCTCTGCCTCTCTCCTTTCAGAGTCAAAATCAATTTTCACCTTTCCGCTCATCATATCCAATTAACACCTTTTGGTCTTGACTGCTCCACCTCCCATTCTTCCCCCTTTCTCTCTCCAGTTTTTATCCAGAATCAGTCCCATTTTTTGCTTATACCTTAAAGAAGGGCTAATGTCAGAAATGTTAGCAATATAGACCTCATATAGACGCTGCAAGACTAAGTTCCTCCAGCATTTCCATGCATTTTTTACATGGTTATGGTCAGTTTAAAGGGCATGCAAATAAAACTTCTCAAGAGAGCACAAAGGACAGCATAGATGAGCTGGGCCAGACTCCGTGCTCCATAACCATTAACTGCAACAACAAAAAACTATGGAAACTGAGCAGCTGTAAGCATGGTGAATTACAAGCATCACCCTTTCACCATCAACTCAGATTTTACAGCCTTAGCTAACAAATAGACAAGATTATGGTGAAAGTCCATATGGTCTCAGTCAAATTAAACCATAGTTAAAATGTAAAAATTAATACAATGGTGTTCTTTGCTATTTGGAGCACCAAAAAGGCAGTAGTTTGAGTTCAAGCTGCTTAATGAAACTATTTAAAATTCAACAAACTAGAAAATAAGAACTATAAACAGAAAAATTCTGAAAAAAAATCAGCAGATCATGCAACATTTGTCGAAGTGGAGGTACTGTTCCTGAAACTAGAGGTTACAGGGACAAAGGTTAAAAGACATTTGCACAGACAGGCACACACACACTACACAAGCAGGCACACATACATATAGACACACAGGTGCCAAGAACTAAACATTACCAGGGGAGGGAAAAAAGCACATACAATCACAATACTTAATAGTCATTTAGACAGACGTGACAGGAAGAGAAAAAACAGATACAAACTATGTCAAGTTATTCACCTGGAAGGGCTGTTTGAGTGCCTCGGAGGTAGGAAGAAGTGTATGCGAAAGTACAGAGAGAAGGGGACAGATGGTGTGACAGAAGAGCACATTAAGAAATTGTGAAGGGAATAGTTTTTTCAGAAAATCAATAGATTTTCTACATCTGGCAGTAGAATCATGCCATGGGATATGCAATTGAATATGGAGACATGTGGGGTTGGAGAGGACCACAGGAGGCTATCCTGGTTTTCGACTAGAAAGAGGAGGTGAGAACAGAAGCATGGGAAGTCAATGAGATGGTTACTGGCTTAGCTATCCATGTTAAATGGTTCAGGAATGAGGAAGATGTCTTGGAAGCACTTTGGAAAATCCCAGCATAGGATCAACAGCAGCAGAGAAACTATGGGTTTGAGATGGATTTTGGCACTAAACCATCACCAAGGCCAAGTCAGAGAGTTCCAAAAGGTGGAAAGGCAGCAACAGACCACCTGAAGTTAGGATCAGGGTGAGAAACCTGAGTAATGAATTTATTTTGACTTCTCTGTGTGGTGGAGGCAGAAGACAAAATCCATCTATCAAACAAAGAGCTAAGATGGGGCCTCCACCCTTCCTGTCCCATATAGGACTGAAATAAACACAAGCATAGTTCAGACATGAATGCTCCTGTTGCGACATTTTGATCTTAAGAAAGTAAATGAAATTGAAAGAAATGGTGCTCAATGTGCGATGTTCAGCCGAGTTCAGGGGGTTGTAGGGAACTGGCCAGGTCTCTTGTCAATAAAGAGAGCACCCTCAGCATAGTCTGCAGGTGCAAAGTGATTGCACAGATGAACTAATTGAAGCCACTCAGACTAGTAAAAGGAACCAAAATTATCACAGATGTTATTAGAAAGATAATTGACCCAAAGAAAGGATGATGTAATGAACAAGCAAGTCAGATGACAAGCAAGCTGAAACAATGAGTGTTTTGCATAAGAGATAGAAGTACCCACATTCAGGTTTCTGCTGAATGTCAGTTTTATTCTCTTTCCCATTCTCTGCTTTCAGTCTACAGCGTCAATGTTATAAGACAGTACGAGAGAAGGTTGAGAAACAGCACCACTTCAACACCTTTTAGCTTTTTGTAATTTGGGTCATTGAATTCTATAACTTCAGGAAATTCACTTGCTTTATTTGGTGATCATTTCTGCCATACATCATTGATCTGCAATATTGGTTTAAGTTTTCCACCTTAGCAATTGTGCAGTGTTTCCAACAATTTCTGCAATGGACAGGTTTTGTACATCTTTGCCCTCATCAACAAGATTACTCCATATAAATACACTCCATATTTTATCTAACCCTCCCCCACTCTCTCTGCAACTTAAAAACTGAAGTATTTTCAAACTTTTTCAGTTCTCTTACCACAGATGAAGCCTGATGTATGCATCATTTCTAACATTTTGATTTTATTATTAATGAAACAATTTCCTATCTCAAGCTCAAATTTAAAATTTTATAAAGAATCAACAAACCACAGACTCAATTACTGGAACCTCCAAATATCAATTCTAAAACCTAAATATGATGTTTTCTACAATCACTTGAAATGAAATATTCTAAATTAGTTCAACTAATCATGTTGTGTTTCACTAACAGTGAAAAACTAGCATTTAATTTTGCGCTTTATGAAATCAAAATTTGACATCAAACAGCAGAAAGGTACATTGTTAAATCCTATATTGTTAGCAAAAGCAATCAAGTATCTTAAAAGAGATTGAGGTAGAGCTTAGGTTGTTGGCAGATGATGTACAGGTGATGTTGGGTGATTGGTGGGTTGGGGCTGGAAGCAGAAAAACAGAAGGAAAACCCTTATGAATCTCACGACAGCACGTTCTCAATATGAAATACAAATTGTTTACAATATTCAGCTTATAAGCACAATGGAAATGATGCTGCATGGAGAGAAGAATACAAGAAATAAAAACAATTCCATTTAGCAGCTTGATTCTACTCTGAAGTTCATAGAGACCACTATCATACCAACATATCATTCCATGGCTGCCCTTAAGTAGTGTTCAAACCAAGGGACCACAACAGCACCTCAGTTACTCAGGTATTCTGGTTTCAGAATTAAATGTTTGTCTGCAATGGCTGTTAACCATCCAAATACACAACATTACAGTACAATAAAAATGATCTCTTGGATCATATCAACATTGTAAGGCTGAAGGAAACCAGGCCAAAAAAAAACCGATCAAAGCTACAAGATCATCCACAAGAACAATAATTAGGGTTTTTTTTCCAGTGCTAATCGTTTTGTTTAATTCACCTGTAAAACAAATCAAAATTGTACAATCTAATTCTGGGTCCCATTTCTCAAGCATCGCTTACTTCCAAATCAACCACAGCAATATTAAATATCCTCCTAGGTGCAGGGAAAGAGGGCACATAAAGTTGGCTCTGTGAATTGTTTTGTTTAAATACCAAAGTTTATCATTGTCATATTGTAAATAGTTTTCCTAAAATGAGATCATATTTCAATGAGAAGTTCTCATGATGCTACTTTCCAAAAGAAAACTAATCCTGTTCAGGTAGGTAATAAAGATAATTATCTGTGAACCTAACAGTGATAACCTAAAGAAATAAATTAAATTGCTTTGTGCCATTTAGTAGCTTCTGCAGCAAAGGAAACCCTCTTGTATTTGTTTAAATGCATCAGCCTCGTCCCACATGTTCAACTCTAATTCTGCTGAAGCAGCACTTTTCCTTGCCATTTTCTTTATACAGTCAGCTATTTGCACAGCTAAGCAGATTAAATATTTGCTCAACAAGCCCTACAGTGACCTGTGGAAAGCTTGAGCACTGAGAAAATAACTACATATCCAACATCAGTGTGCATCTTATTATCTGATCCAAAGCCAGATAACTGATCCCATGATTTGTGTTTTCTGGGCCTTTGTCCACAAAGTGAATTCAAATCTTCAGCAGAATTGTTTTAGCCTCATTAAATGCACTGTTTACAAGAGCCTTGACAATATACAATACATTAACTAAAACCACAGAGAATCAAAATTTGCAATTGCTGGAACCATATCACATTCTTCCTGGACAGCCTTCAGCCTCACCCCTCCCCAGTTTCTATCCACCCCCCTACTTCAAGTACTTGACTTCAAAAGGGGCTTAAAATTAACTCAACAAAATATACTGAAATGCAATTCATTGGAAAGGACATTTTGGCTCTGGGTTGAAAATTCTTTTTGTGTGGTATCTTCATGAAAAGTACAACAGACACTAAACTGGAGTGCATGTGTGCACCGTGCGCCTGAGAAATGCTGTTTTGTCTGGTTCCACGTGTACAGGCAGATGAGAATAAACTTGACCTTAATATTGATGCAAACATGCCCCATTCAAAAATATAAAAGTGAATTTTGCTTACTCTTTTTTCATGTGATAAAACCTCCAATACAAATTCTCAATTTGGATGGAGTGGGGTTAAAAAAAACAACTCTCAAAGCAAATAATTGCCAACTCAATATTACAACTTGGAATAAGCTATTTTCAAAGTTGATGAAAGCAGTTTAATTAAAACTTCAGAAACTGAGTATATATATATATATATATATATATAAAATGTAAACATTTGCAAGTCTGTGGTAAAAGAATTGATGGCTCTTTCAAAACGACAAGGGAAATCTGTTGAATGGCTTCATTGTGTGTAATAGAGCTGCAAAATTCTAAATACTTCTCAACTACTAATAACGGCTTCAGAAAACTATGAACATATTCTCATGTTATTAATATGGTCACATATGTATTGCTGGCCACGAAAGCTACAGTGTAGAACCAACGTGCATCTTGTGTACATTTTTAAATCCTGTGTGGACAATGCAAATCCACCAAGGTGTAACCAAATTTAAGCATGCTCAGGATGCTTTCCCCAAAGTGTCAGAAACAGAAGAGACTGAAAACTATTAACATAAATTAATGTGAAGCAACATTTGTACACAGCATATACCACAATCAAATTATTTATCATGTAAATAATGAATCTTGGATTTATTGCCCAGTAACATTTCTTCCTGAACCTGCCTTGCTTTCCTACTGAAGAAACTGCTACACAGTTGTGCATAATTTGTTACATTAAGACCACCATTTCACAGACACAATAATTTTAAATGTCAGGAACACTGCACATGTGTGAAGCAGCCAAACCAGAGAGAAAATAGTTCACAAAATGAAGCTGCGAGTATTAATATCCATCAAATGCTTTGAACAGTGGAACAAATAAAATGATTTTGCAACAAAATGCTGCTTACCTACCAAAATTAGAACTACACTAACAACAAATTAAAATTTAGATCCATTTCTTTGGTGAAATACCAATGCTGCTTCAGGTTTTGAAATAACAAACAATACAAAAAAAGACATGTGATAAGCATCAAGTTTAATTGGTTTTACCTCAAGCCAAAACAATCTTTAAACATGTTATCATGATAAAGTATTTTAAAAGCGCATACCCATCAATATTGTTAAAGGTGCACCTTAATTTTCAGTTAATGCCTGAAAACAAGCCCACAAGATGCAAATATTCACTGATGTCAACATTCTAACACACAAGGTAGGAAAATTATTTGCTCAAATCTTACAAAATTGAAAAATTGAAACCATCTGTAATATTTTTCTGGCATCCACATGGCTGTGAATATTGTAACCCGCTAGTTCTCCCAAACCACCTTTGATTATAAATGCAGTCAAACTAAATCTTGTGCGAGGTCACCTAATGCTGTTACTATAACAACATCCTTGACTGTTACAGCCTGACATAATAATCACATGGAGACAGCTAATGGCGGTGCTGAAGTTACAGAAAATCTGTCGTCCTCCTTCTCGACCTGAACACAAATAACTGCCAGCTGCTTGAAAGAAAATGCAGAGCTAAGTCTGCCTGAAGAACTTGTGCAAAATTTAGCAGTTACCCTTAAAATACACCCACACCATATTGTACATAGTGGTGAGATCAAAAATTTAAAAGAACTATTTTATAGTTTGATTGACTTTTAAGAGATTCATCAATATTTGTCACATGAAAAAAAAATCAAGTTTACTACTCCTGCAAGTTTAAAAACCATTTTGTAGCACAGCATGACATTTTTCATGCTTTGGAATGCCAATTGTCCTGACACAGCAACATCAATATCCCTGAGCAGAAAGCCCCCCAAAAGATAGTGGACACAGCCCAGGATATCACAGGCAAAACTCTCCCAACCATCTATAGGGAACGCTTCTGGCAGAGAGCAACAGCAAGCATCAAGTAGCTACACCACCCAAAATACTTGTTCTTGCTGCTGCCATCAAGAGGCCTAGGTCCACAAGACTCACACCAGCAGGTTCAGGAAAAGCTGCTCTCTCTTCCCCCCCCCACCAAGCATCAGACTCCTCAACAATAAACTCAATCAGGGATTCTTTTTTTTAATTCTCTCTGTATTGCAGTTTGTTTACACTTTTTATTTGTTTACATGTGTAAGTTGTGTACAGTATTTTTCGGGGTTTTTTTGCATTAATTCTGTGTTGCCCTGAGGAAAAAGAATCTCAAGGTCATGTGTGATGTCGTGCATGTACTCTGACAATAAATCTGAATCCAATCAAGGCAAGACAAACATGGCCATACAAATTTTGGTACATCTTGGCATGCATGTTGCATCAGCATTCACAAGTCTTCTCGAGTACTGATCTATGTCTAAATCAGCATCACATCCCTTCACTTCTTAATTTAAAGAAAACAAAATGTATTCGATTCAAATTAATGCCATAATGATCCATAGTCAGTCAAATAAGCTTACATTCCCAAGAGTAAAATAACTGGATTTTTTTTAAAAGTTGGCCATTTTAGAAAGGCTTAATATCTGGTGAGTATTACCAGAACATTTCACATACACACATTGATATCAAAAACTCCAGAAAAATGCAGCTTAGTATTTTGCAAAAAGTATCTGCATGCTGTTCAATCAAGTCTGCCACTAACTGCATCTAAACAAGATGTAGCTGTCAGATCCACCAGTGCTTTAGCAGCTGTCTATCAATAAGGTCTCAGCAGACACACCAATGATAAAAGCTTAGAAATGCCATCAGCAAACAAGCCAATAGTAGAGGTTCCTCAACTCACTGTTGCCAGACTCGACGACACAAGAGCCTATCCTATTGCTGTCAGTTCATCCACAATTAGAAGCAAGCCATCAAGAATCTGTCGCGTCAAATTATCCTGCTCAACAAACAATGTTGCCTTTTTCTAATATACAAGATGCAGATACAGTATTATACTAAGTTTTATGTTTTACAAAATTGGGAAGTAAATCAATATGAGACAGAAATTACAACCTCATCCATGTGATTGTCAAAGCAGTCTTTTTAAATAAAAATTACAATTAATTCAAGAATGATATTGTTTATGACTTCCTCAGCAAATCTCCCAAAATTAACAAGATACAATGCATGTATTTCAAAATGAGTATGAGGTCATGTCTCTGTCAACAGCAGTTAAGCTTAGGTAGTGCCAAGCGTTTCTACTATTGGCAGAGATAGCCTCATACTTATTTTTCACAATGGCTTCAAGTTTCCTCTACATATTGTAAGTAAAACACACAAGTCTGAAGAAACCATGGTTAAAGTAAAAATACAATGCTGGGGAAGCTCAGCAGGACGAACGGTGTACTTTATATAGAAAAGATGAAGAGCTCAAGCCCGAATCGTTGGTTGTGTATCATTACCTTTGCTGCATTAAGTACACTGTTTGGCCTGCTGAATTTCTCCAACATTGTGTTTTTATTTTTTTTTCCTCTAACGTTCAAAATTAACAAAATAATAGATGCAATTCTTAGCGTTTACAAAATTCAATTTTTGAATACTCCATTCACTGCTATAAACATTCTAATTCAAAATACTAATAATGTAGTCTCTTAACATCAGCAAACCCAAGAAGAATATTTAATATTGTTTCATGGAAAGGAAAACAGAAGAACCATCTGAGTAAAACAATAAGTGAAGAGGTACAGAAATGCAAAGCTCCAGGATCTGCTTAGACAAATAAAGAACTAAGTATAAATAAAAACAACAGATCACATAACTATCAACTCCAGAAGAAAATTTGAGATGACCACATCTGAATTCTTTTAATGGGTAGTGGTCACTTTGCATCATTGAGGAACACATCAAATTTCATTCCTGTACGCTCTTGGAAGCACAACCTCAGCCAGTGCAGAACTGGATTGCTTGTGGCACCATAGTGTCAAATCATGATCAAACAGGAGAAGTGTAACAGATTTAGAAAAAGATCAGAAGCAGATGTAGAGATTATTGCAAAGGCAAAAATAGTTTGGCACAGACTGGAAGGGCCGCCAGGGCCTGTTTCTATGTGATCTTCTATGGTTCCATGGACCAGCACTACTCGTATTCCTTTACAATGTCCTTATAAGATTACAGAAGTATTGCCAACATAGCTGTCTCTTCAGTGCTTCACCAGAATTCTCTGAATCCTGATATGGTGCTGTTATTATTTTTTAAATCTGTATTTTTAAAACAATCTACACATTCCAGCTTGTCGAGGGCTGCTTTTTTTTTTAAAAAAAGGGCAGCTGCCTCCCGGCGTCTTTTATGCTTGGTGGCATGGCAGTTTCCATGATCTGCGCGGCCCCCAAGCTCATCTTAATCCTCGTGTCGGTTTAACGTGAGTATGATTCAACTATCATCTTTGTTTAACGCTTTTGTCTGCGTGGTTCCTTTTTGCCCGCCGAGCTGTCATAAACGCGCGTCATTTTGGGTACAACTGCGCGAATCTTACTGCCTTACCGTCTTCACGACTGCAGACAAGCAGAATAACCAACGAGGTGGTGGTGGGGGGTGGGGTGGGGGTGGAGTGAGGGGTGGGGGTGGACTGAGGGGTGGGGGTGGAGTGAGGGGTGGGGGATGGGAGTGGGGGTGGGGTTGGGGAGATGGGGTGATGGGGTGGGAATGGGGTGGGGAGGTGGAATGGGGTGGGGAGGTGGAATGGGGTGGGGAGGTGGAATGGGGTGGGGAGGTGGAATGGGGTGGGGAGGTGGGGTGAGGGGTGGGGAGATGGGGTGAGGGGTGGGGAGATGGGGTGAGGGGTGGGGAGATGGGGTGAGGGGTGGGGAGATGGGGTGAGGGGTGGGGAGATGGGGTGAGGGGTGGGGAGATGGGGTGAGGGGTGGGGAGATGGGGTGAGGGGTGGGGAGATGGGGTGAGGGGTGGGGAGATGGGGTGAGGAGTGGGGAGATGGGGTGAGGGGTGGGGAGATGGGGTGAGGGGTGGGGAGATGGGGTGAGGGGTGGAGATGGGGTGAGGGGTGGGGATGGGGTGAGGGGTGGGGATGGGGTGAGGGGTGGGGATGGGGGGGTGGAATGGGGTGGGGGTGATGAAGTTTGATTGCCAAGATCAAAGTAACATTTAAAATCCACACCGAAACTGTAATTAAATCTCCCCCAAACCCTTGCCTTTGCCCAAGCCAACGTGACGGGAGAGAAATGCTATGGCGACCAGTTGATGGCCACCAATGGAAGCGTGGGCTGAGGCTGATTGGCAGGGGAGCCACAGCCAATGGGCGAGGGCCGGAGGCGGGGCAATGGTCCCAAGTTCAGTCTCAGGACTAATTAAGTTGTCCCGAACCAAGATTTTTTTTTGTTTTTGAAGGTTTATTTTTTAATTTAAAAAGAATGATTTGCTTTCCTCGCCCCCCCCCCCCGTCTTAAAAGAGGAGGAGAGTCCCGGCCGGAGCTCGACGGGGCCCCCACCGACCTTCAGCCGGGGGGGTGGGGGGGAGACGGTGGGCCCGCCGGCTCCCAGGAACAGGTCAGTGTGTGGAGGGGGGGGGGCGACACGTTGAACTCGAATCCCCCCGCACCGGAGAAGGGGGTGGGGGATGGAGTCCGACCTGGGTGGGGTGGGGGACGTGGGTGGATGTGGAGGGGCGGGAAAGAAGCAGCGGCTCCTCCACAAAGAGCCTGCGGAGGGAGAGGGTTCCATGGGCCGGCGCTCATTCCCCCCCGCCCCCGCCCCCGCTCTCGACCCCCAACCCGCTCCTCTCGGCCGCAACTCACCAGCACGGGTTGTTACTCGGAGAAACCCTCCAGTATCCTGACCTTCGTCTGCCGAAAGAAGCCGAACCAAAGCGCCGCCATGTTGCTCCTTGTTTATTTAAATCTGGAACACGCCCACTGAGGGTGGCTCAGCGCGCATGCGTCGCAGGATTCCGCCCGCGGTGTCACCTGGGCGTTGTAGTCCGGGCGGGGGTGGGCAGGTGCTCAGGTGATGGCCGAGCGCTGGGTGAAAGCAAGGCTCGGCTGCCATGGGGGTGCCATGGCTCGGCTGCCATGGGGGTGCCATGGCTCGGCTGCCATGGGGGTGCCATGGCTCGGCTGCCATGGGGGTGCCATGGCTCGGCTGCCATGGGGGTGCCATGGCTCGGCTGCCATGGGGGTGCCATGGCTCGGCTGCCATGGGGGTGCCATGGCTCGGCTGCCATGGGGGTGCCATGGCTCGGCTGCCATGGGGGTGCCATGGCTCGGCTGCCATGGGGGTGCCATGGCTCGGCTGCCATGGGAGGAATGCAGAGGGCATCCATCAGGAGAAACTGTCACAAATATGTGGCTTCAATTTCCTGTTGTGCTCTAGGGCACGAAATTTCGCTTTAGTTTGCTGTCAGACCGATTCGCCATCAGCAGAAATTGCCTGAAGCCCCTCTTACAGTCAGAAAAAGAGAAGCAAAAGAGAGTCCCCCCCCAGTGTGACGGAGTGTCCATGAATTCACCTCCTCCAGCGCCGGAGGGGGTAAACTCACGGTACAATATCGGAATGATCTCCAGTCCGCATTCTGCTAAAAAGGAAGGCCAAAATCATCAATGTGTCCTTTTGAGGTTGAATTAAAAAGAAATTGTTTAAGTTACCTACTGTACAGAAGTGTGGAGGAATTAGGTTTCTCCTTCTCTTTTTTTGTTTTGGAAGGAATGCATAGGTCTGCTCAACATCAAGGGTCGAAGGGCCTGTACTGTTCTAAAGGACCTTCATGATGACTTAATTATTTGCAGTATGGAAATTTCAAGTCGATGATGAAGTACATTCAGTGTTCAAATTGAGCATAAATGATTAAATAAAGACTTAACACCACGTGTCATCTGCAAATAATTCTGTCCATGTTTCCACCTCCAATTTATGGATGGAATTTATTTCAAGGAACCTGCAGTCAGGATGTCTGACATTTGTGCATGCCATCATCCCATTACCAGTAAATCCAGTTCCCAAAAAAGGACCAGAATCTTCAAATAGCTTTTGATTTGTAAAAATGGAAGTCTCTGCATAATAAAATAAACTGGAAGAACAAATGAAGTCTTAAATAAACAGAAAAAAATTGTTTTCCACCAAACAACTATGTTATGAATTAGTGTATGAATTGTTGAAATGCACCAACAAAATTGATCTTGCAATAGCTTTTGTGGAATGTCTACCTGCAAAATTAACTTGATTTTATTTCTGCATTATTCTAGATGCATAATTTTTTTAAAATATATGTTGGTAATGTTCAGAATGCTGGTAATTTTATAATGTTCAGAAACTACATTTGAGCTAAATTTCACTTTTATTGAGGATTGTAACACAATGTCATAATCATTGGAATTTTATTTTCAATGAAAAACTGAAATCTTAATGTACTATAAACAAGTTGGTATTTTTGAAATGCACCCGAGTATTTAATAACTATTTAAAACACTATTTTACTCATCCTCCAGTAAGGGCCAAGATTGATATAATCTTGTGTCACTTCTTTCTGCCATATCCCCTGACTTGTTTATTATCTACTAATTAGAATCAGAGCATATTTTAAGATAATACTTAAGGGAAAAGAAGGCATTAGTCTGAAAATCTTTACACTTCTGCAGCATTGACAGGAAATTTTCCAAAATAATATCAAAGAGCCTCAGTCTGAATTTGAGTACAATTTCAAATGAGTGGCCCTCAATGTTAATAATCACCCTGGAAGTACTAACTGGTTGTCATAATAATAATAAAAGTTTGTATGTGCATTCATGTGTCGAGAGGGTTGTGAACAAAAGTGATTAACGTGAAAGAGAGAGCAAAACTTAGCAATTGTATGTAACGGCAGAGTTAAAAGTAGACTTGACAACCACACTCGGGTGAAAACATATAGAACTCAGTATTTAAGTTTTCTGCAATGTGTTTATAAATACATGCCATGCAAGATCATTTGACAGCAACAGATATTTAGAACTCCTTGACATTCTTTGTTTCCCTGAAAAAAATCTGACCCATTTCTATCACTGCACCCTTGCTTTCATGGAGGATTACCAATGCTTCTTGTTGAGCCATATCATGCCAATTGCCCCTTTCCTTGTTCTTAGTCAATAGGAATGCAACCAATTATATTTTTAGCTTCAATCCCCTTTTGATAGGAATGTTTCCACTCGCCCTGCATGGATTCACAAATGCTAAACAATGGCAACTATTTAAATTCCACATAAATTTGTTGCATCAGCACTGAGCAACGTTGTGTTGTGATGGTAAGATTAAATTCCAGAGAGGGCTTGGGTGCTACATAATTGCTTTTCTGCTGAACACAACACATCCCCAGGGATCGGAATGCTCTACCTTCAACTGGAAACGGATGACTTTCTGCTGTCCCTTTTCCACTGTTTCTATCAGCACACAGGCATCAGCAAATGCCAGGGACATGAGTAGGGGTAGAGGCAGTTAATCCCCAATGTGAAACTACGTTCCTTTTCCATTGAACCCTAACCCAGTTAATTCTTGGGTAGGGTGCCAGTGGAAAACACCAGATCCCACTCTTGTGTTAACATGCCCCAGTCTGTCAATGGCTAGCAGTATGGGGGGGGGGGGGGGGGGGGGGGGGGAAACAAAAAGTTTCCATTCCCCACATTTAAAGAAGTTTATCCGGGGTCCTATATTGTGTTAATTTACTTTTACTGGCGTCAACACATTTAATTTAGCATCAGTGCTTTATCTTATAATTCTATCCCATCGTACATTTCAAAACCTGTCTGAGAGAGAGGGGGGGGGGGGGGAAACACCCTTGTGTGTACGTGCAGAGCCTGAGGGGGATGCGCACTTGTGTCTCGAAGAATGTGGGCGCTGTGCCTCGAGTTGAAAGGGCACTGACACAACCCATCTAAATGAGAGTGTCAGTGCACTCGTTAATATGGTGTGGGCGGGGCAGGTCAATGACCTGGATTTAAGGGAACCCTCTGCTGCCTTCTCAAGGGGAGATGAACCGCAAGAGCGGTTTATATTTTGGTTATAAAATGCTTATTCGTTCCCCCCCCCCCCCCAATTGAGAGATTCCCTTGAAAAATGGGGTGTGTTCAGCGTTCTGTTGATGAAGCGCAAGGATCGAGCTATTTCTTGCGCGCTGTGCAGAGTGGGTAAGAGACACTCCATTAATAATTTAAGCAAGATCAACTTAATAATTGGAAACAAAGTTTCGGGGCTAGAATCCATTATATCATTCCATCTTAGCATGTTTGGCAGTGAAGAGATTTGGGACTTACACTTTGTTTCTTTCTACTGACTGGAAACTCCAAGGGTTTTTTTAAAAAAATATACATTAATACAAAGTGTTACTTTTAATTCCACATTAAAGAGAAGGACAACCCTAATCCCAGCACATTCTGTCCATAGCTCGAAATTTTCTTTATTAAATTCAACCTTAAAAGGACACAAAATGTGTCATTGTGGCTTTCATTTTTGCAGAACATTGACTTGATTTTACTGAATTATTGTAATGCATGTTTGCCCTCCAACATATTTGTTTTTTTTTTAAATTTAGACATGCAGGCAAATTTGGCCCGACGAGTCCGTGCCGCCCAATTTACACCCCATTAACCTACACCCCTAGTACGATTTTGAAGGGTGGGAGGAAACCGGAGCCCCCTGCGAAAACCCATGCAGACATGATGAGAAGGTGCAGGCAGCACGGAATTCAAACTCGTCCCCATCGCTGGCTAACTGCACTGTCAACCGTGCTGCCATTAACAGTTTGATCTTCCCTTCTCCATTCCTATCCACTTCTCCCATTAATAAGTCTCTCAGAGAATTCCTAGTCCACACTTCCACTCTCATCACCATTCCACCCCTTTGGGCACTTTTACTGTAGCTGCAGAAAGTGCAATTTTAACCCCTCTCTCACTTTTTTCTTCATTTATGTCTTTTTTTTGTTTTCTAGGGTTTTTGGGTTACAGCTGGAAACTTTGGCCATTTCTACCCATGAATGGTCTCTGACCTGTTGTGTTTCTCCAGTACTGTTTGTTTGCTCAAGATTCCAGCATAAAATCATCAAACATTTCACAGAAACAGGGCCACATTCATCACTTCATCCGGCAACTTGTTCCACCCTCCCACCACTTTGTGAAAGTTTCCCTCTAAACCTTTCCATTTTTACCCTTAACCCATGTAGTCTGATTTGTATCACACCTAACTTCAATGGAAAAAAAACCCTTCCTACATTTATTTTGTCTAGTCCAATGGTTCTCAACCTTTTACCACTAGTCAAAGGCCTCCAGTCTGAGAAGCATTCATCCACCATGACTCTCCAAATTCTCCTGTGTAGCAAAGGTCAAATCCAGTTGACTATCTCCTCATGAATACCTAGCATCTGAATCTTTGACTAACCAAGCAACACTGATGGCATAGCAGTTAGCGCAATACTGTGACACCATCAGCAATCGGGACAGAAGTTCATATGTTCTCGGTGTCTGCATGGATTTTCCCTGAGGGTTCAAGTTTACTCCCACCCTTTAAAAGCATACCAGGGGTGTAATTGGGCAGCACAGCTTATGGGCCAAAGGGACCTCCCTTGTGGGATTTTGTCAAAGGCCTTACTAAAGTTAATGTAGACAATGTACACAACCTTTTCTTCATCATCTTTCTTGGTAAATCTCTTCGAAGCATCTGCAGCTTTTATGCTTCCCTTACCTTCATGCAACATACAAGGCTAACTTATCAAACTTTAAAATAACTTTAAGCAATAATGTATAAATGATTAAACAAGCAATATCTTGAAATTCTGAAAGATAAAGCAACTGTCACAGGAAAAATGAGAGGAATGCAATGGCTTCATATTTTTGGACAAGAGGTCCCAAGAAAATGCAATCATCCAATTTCAACAGGGAGAATGAGAACTTTAAATCAATCAGCATTAGTGCACCAACAGACAACACAAGTTGGTACATACGTTCACCTGGATGAATAGGATGGTCTGTTCAATAGCAGTTTTAACTCTTCAGGTTTGAGGGTGAGAGGCAAACAAAAATATGGGAATAGTTGATTCTGGGGTGTGGCAAGGTTCATGCGTTACAGACAGGTGGAGGCATGTGATATTAGAGGTTATAATTTGGCAAAAATTAAAACACAAAATCACCTACTACTTGAAAGGTATGAATAGATTGAAAGATCTACAAGGATATTTCTGGGACTTAAGGTACTGAGTTTCATGGAAAGGTTAAATAGGTTAAAACTTTATTGAAGAGGGGAGATTTGATAGGTATACAAAATTGAGGGATACAGCTAGGCTTTTTCCACTGAGGTTAGGCAAGGCAAGAACTAGAGTACATGAGTTAAAAGAGAAATGATTAAAGGGAACATTAGGGGGAACCACGCAGAGAGCAGTGAATGTGTGGAATAAGCTGCCAGCTGAAGTGGTGGATGCAAACTCAATTTTGACATTTAAGAAAAATTTGGATAAGAAGGGAATGGAGGGATATGGTCCAGTGCAGATCATTGGGACTAGGCAGAATACTGGTTCAGCATAGACAAGATGTGTTCTCTGGTTATAAATACAATGAAGAGTTTTTAATCCCAGGTGTCAGATCAGGATTTAAACCAATACCAGAAGGAAAAGGACACGTTTCAACCAGCTGCACTGACCATCACTTCTTTTATGAATGAAATTGGAGTTATTGCAAACACTGTTTTAGAGTTCAAATCCAACCTAAAATTATTGGATAAAGTATTAACAGCATACAAATGGTCCAGTTAGTTCAAAAATTGAGATTTACTGTAAGTTATGAATCATCAGAACTTTCTGGTGAATTTATATTGTAACTGTTTTAGACAAAAATACCTCAATAAAATTCTTGTTAATTTTGCTGGATTTACACAATTGTCTACTTACAAGAAGTATTTACTCTGACAGTAGCAATTGTTAGTGCAATGCCAACCAATGGGACCCAAAATGAGATGAATTCATTTCATACAATATGTAGAAAATTATTGAATACTTGGAAAAACTTGTAACTGTGCCTTAACATGTCAAAATCAGACATTTAAGTAGTTAGACTTTTGATCCCACTGCTCATGAGGTTTCTGATGTCTCATTCTCCTTTGTAAAACCATCATTGATTTGCATATTCAGGTAATTATACAATTTTGAATTGAAGTTTGTGAAAAATTATCTACCGGCATTTACCATGTAATCCCCTAGTCCAAGCAAATACCCAATAGATTGGTGTTCCCAATAAGTGGTGTCATTAGGTTTACCCTACCCATAAAACAGATTCAAAATTTGTTTCAAGACAGAGTGCGACTACTCATCTTTCATTCACATTTTTTCAGAACGCCACCCTGTGGCCAGACCCAAGATTTACAGCAATGGTTCATATCCAAAATGAGTTATTGTCTATATTCCCACTGCATAAAGCTGGGTATCTTTCTGCATCAGAAAAGAAAGCAATCCCAAAACAGGTCTTTAATTTGCATTGTGCCTTGTACAACAGGATTTTGGGATGTTCTAAATGCACTCTACAGAGAAGTACTTTTGAAGAGCTGTTGCAGATGTTTGCCCAAAAATAGGAAGGAGATAATGACCAACTAACCCATTGTACCAATGGGATTTGATTTATCAGGCCACCAGGTACAAGTTCTTGCTCTTTGAATAAGATGCAACAGAAAAAGTAGCATGAAAGTTAATATTGCAGGGTATAGCATATCCTGAAGACTGGTTGGGTGGGTGGAAGGGGACAATTTTTAAAAACAGCATGGTACAGGCCCTTAGGCCAACGAGTCCATGCTCTCAAAATACACAAATAACCCACTAGCCCCATTCATTTTTGAAACATGGAGAAAGGGGAGTACACAAAGGAAAACATAGACATTGATAAAATGTACAAACTCTTACAGCGGCAAATTAGAACCTGGTCACTGGCTAATCACTATGCTGCAGAACTTACAAACATGTCATTTCTCCAGTAAAGATGCAATTTTAAAAGACAATAATGTGACCTGACTTCAATGCATGCAGAAGGCCATTTAGGAACTTCAGAATGACAATGCAATTTTACAAAGACAGAATCAAATGGAAATCTGTCACGCTACTATAATTAGAATGTTATAATGAATGCATAAATATTGCAGATCTGTTTTATTTCTCACAAGCAAATTAATTTTTTTTTTTTTTTCTGCCCAGGAAACTCATCTTTGATCAGTTTCATCCAACATTCAAAAAAGAAAATCATGGCTCAGTGTTAATTTTGTTTGATAAAGAGCTGCCAGACCACTGATTATTTTACTGTGTGAACATATAAATGCAAGTTCTTGGTGGTCTTTCACTGCTCAATTTAATCAGCAAGAAATTAATTTGATCACAAGAAATTGGTTGCGATCAGAAATGCATAGCTGTTGCATGGCATCTTAACATTGAACTATAAGTGGGAAAGCTTCCATGTAATTTTGAACCACCTACAACTATTTGAGACCAAAAATTCTTTTGAATATTTGATAATGTCAGAACTTTCAACAGTGGTCATGCAATTTTACACAATGGACTGGTGCAAAGGACAGATACATTGACAAGAAAGGCTTTTAAAAATATGGGCCAAATACAAGCAAATGGGACTAGCCCAGAAAGCCAACTAGGTGAGCAGCTCAGTGGTCCATAACTATACATGTTAATGTATAGATATGCTTGTTATGGTCAGTACAAGTTTGTGCTATATATATATCTCAATAAGCTAGATAACTCTTCAAAAATTGCAGAAGTCCTTCTCCGAATCAAATCACATGTCTGCAAGTAAAAAAACCTTTTAAACATAAATATCAAAATGAAGTTCACTAAAATGCTACAGCTGAGGCAACAAGTTTATTTCCAAATTACAGAAAATGGATTTTATAACAGATTCAAAATGCATTTTTAACTTGCAAAACCCTGCTGCCAAACATTTAGAAAGCTTGGCATTTAAAGATATGTTTGGAGCAGCAACTAAAAAAAAATTCTGTGTTGTCCAATCCACAAATGAATATAACAAATGGCAAACCATTGAGAATTAAATAAAAGTCACCTTGAACTATGTTCAGTTTTATCAGTGGAGGAAAAATAGCCCTCACTTCACTGGTCATCTGAACAAAATACAAATGCATCAGGAACAAGGCATTACAGTAACATTGATTCACAAAATGTATTAGAAAAACAAATTAACATTTACATGACTGAGTTTAGAAAAACTACCAACATTCACGACTAATCTCATTTTATGTTTCATGTCATGACATTATAAAGATCAAGCTGCTGTTTACTCCATCATCTCTCTTATTTCCAACAGTGACAAATTTATATATACTTGTAAGAAAATAGTCTGGAAAATAGCTGCTTTATGAAATATCCCATTGGAGTTTTAGTATTTCCTCAAGGATAAGATCAATATTCCATTCAGGACTGCCCATCCTGTCAATCACACAGGATGTCCTGTCTCTCTAAAACATGAACAAAGTGCAGCAGTAATCATTTTTTTTTCCAGTCTACAGAGAAAGTACAACTAATGCCTGCATGCAAATATTCCATCAATAAGGGTACGCTTTCATAGTCTTTTGTCAGTGCTGAACACAATAGGCTAAAAACACTGCTATTACGAGCAAGATGTAAATTTTGTTCTCATCTCCGATCACAAGACCTTTAGTCCAAGTAATTTTACTTTCCTGTGTGTTGATTATACATGCAACATTCACAGCAGAATGAAAGAAACTGCTCCAATGTGGGCACCAACACATTGTGTTTATCATTATGAAAGAGTGGCATTTATCTCAAACTTTGCTTTAGGAAACAATTCATGGAATTGTTCATAGAATTTTACAAGAACAATGGCAGCTTCCTATTTTAATAGAAAGACAAAACAGGCAGGTTCATTCTACTCAGTGGTAATCTACTCAGTTGCATTATACAAGTGTTTGGATATAGTTTTTTTTGTACAAATGTCAAAGTTAATGATTCAATAAAGATGGAGTGTGAACACATATTTGCAGGTTTTTAATGTATATACATAGTATCGCACATGGTCAACAAGTTCTGAATGCAGTTCGTGTTACAATAAAACTATTTTGTCCTGATTCAATACAAATGTGTCAATATAGGCATGGACACAAGTCTGTGTTCATGTGGTGATTGGTTACAATTGGACAACTGAGTTTATGCATGCTCATTTTCACAAACACACAAATTTTTTTTAAGTATGCATGAATGCTAAGAATTTTTCAAATGACAAAGCAGGTAGTTACATAAGCCTTCATTTACCAGTTGTTCTGAGATACCCTTAATTTTTATTCTTTTAAATTAATTTGAGAATTAACTAATCCTCTTAGAGCAGAGTAGAAAGCAACCAAATTCCCACGAGATTAGCTTTATCATAAATAATGCAACTTTTGAAGATGCTCAAGGCTTGGAAGTTGTCAGCCACAAGATCAACTAACCCCCAAAAATCTGCAAAGAATCTTTTAGTTAAGATGCGTCAAAGTAGCCTCAACCAAGGATTTTCTGAAAGGTCCAAGCAAGGAAAATGAACTATTTGAAAACATTTAATTGGCTCTGAGAAGGGAAACATAATAGGACAAGACAGTTTCCCCAATTAAGAATGTACATAAAATCTGCCTTAAAATAGCTGTCGTGTAAAATAATTTGGTGACAATTGCCAGTAAATACAAGCTGGTTCCAGCTCTGACATCTTCGAACAGCAACACACTTCTCTTTCATTAAAATAAACTATCTTTAAAAAAATACTATTAAAATATGAAAAAGGTTCAAGTTAGTTTTTGATTGAGATGAAAGAATTAACAGTGCTGACATAGTGGTTATAGTTTGTTGCCTTGTCGTTTTAAGATTACAGAAGTAGCAACATTTGTCAAGTTAAGGCACAGTCCACAAACTCCCCATCATGGATCTATCGGCAAATCACTAATGCTGACAAGTTTAAAGTGACTAAAATTATCAAGATTATGTAATCCACACAAATGAACTGCCCTTCTCAATTAACTTTTACCACAACCTACCACCGCCCCCCCCACCCCCCCCTCACCTCCAGAATAATATTTTGGTGATTTGCATTGTTGCTGCAACATGGTTGTTTTTGAATGGTCTTTCTTTACAAACCAAGGACATTTGTATAAAGAACTCAGAGGAGAGTCTACAGTCATGGAAGTCAAACACATCCAGTCAATTTCCTTTACATCATAAAAGTGAAAAATTTAGGGTATTAGTGGTATTTACTAATTTTTTTTAAAAAAATGGTGCCCTAACAGGCCCCACAGACCCAAATGATTGCAATGTTCTATCAAAGACATTGTCCATACATACAAAATGGGTAATATTCAGTGATGCTCTATTGCATCCTTAGGGTCAAAGCATCTTTAGTGTAACAAAGGAGACAGTTACACAGTAACTGCTGGGTGAGATAAAGTTCTCATTTCAATTCTGAGGGAACTACAGTACAAATAAATTGGTTACGTCATGCTTGAATGGGTGCTAATAGTTTGTTAGGGACTGAGAATTATAAATAGCACAAAAGATTAATTTGCTGCAGTGGTACTGGGGAAAAGCAAAAAGCAAAATACTGTGACAGTCCTAGTCTCCAGCTAACAAGGCCATCTTCTGCATGACAGTGAACACTGTTAGGCAAACTCAATGATTCATGTCTGTTCCTTTGGTAACATGGCCTATGGCAGCCTTTAGTAAAGGTATCTAATTGGCAAAATTCTCGCAACTCCATTTACCACAGCCAATTTCCTATCTTTTAGGTCCATCCAAAACTGACAACACCACAAAAAATAAACTGCGCAGAGTTGAGCTTATCATTTGACAACTCAGAAAGCAGCTCTGTTTGGGATATTATTTATTCTTTCACAAGAGTCTTACGTAAGAGATTAGTCATCAATTTCTTTGCTCAACTCTAATCAACAAGAAATGAAAGCAGCATGTTTAAGGGTGAGACAATGGGGCAAATTAGACTAACACAATTTTCTTTCTCTTAGAAATTTCTTGTTTTAAAATCCAACTTCATGAAGCTTTTGCTTTCCTTGCACGTGGTGATGTTCCACATTCTGTCTTCAATGTTCCATTTGATGCATTTGCTGCAAAAACATTGGAAAACCAAATTGATATGAATATAGTTATATGCTCAAAAAACGTCATCACAAGTTAATGATATTAATAATACCCATCACTTCATGACAAGTTGAGATTATACTCATTTTCCAATTGAGAGTGAGAGTGCTGCAATCCTGCTCCTCTCAAAGTCATTATTACTTTCCTTCTATTTAACTGTATAATTGATATATTTTGAGAAACAAAATAATTTTACCATACACAAATCAACTCAGAGTCCTGAACAAATTATTAACAGGCAATGCCCAAGAAAGTTATGTAACTTTTGATATCTCATTCAGAGATTTACCAAACAACAGCATAGCTGCAATGGATCATGTTCCCAGGCTCAGTCTCCATTCCTGGATTTGTGACAAGAGTACAGGTACACAATCCTTTATCCGGAACCCTTGGGGGATAGTGTGTTCTGAATTTCATATTTTTCCGGATTTTGGAAAGCCAGATTTAAGCCCGCCCGACTCACACTGCCAGCCCCTTGCCCATCTGACTCACGCTGCCGTCTCTCCCCATTTGCCAGTTTTGGGAGCTTCCCAGATTTTAGATGTCCAGATAAAGGATTGTGTACTACCACCGACCCCTTGGTAAAAGGGCAATCACTTAGCTAACTTCCCATAGACCTTAATATGCTAGTAGATATGTCCACTATTTTACACTGAACAATGCCAGATATTTGATTTTAAAAGTCAGCAGATGCTGGAGAAACTCAAAATGCGAGAGGAACTCAGCAGGTCAGGCAACATCCATGGAGGCAATTGATAATCCCCTTCCCTGACCAGCTTATTTTCACCATGGACATCCAGTCCCTGCACATTTCAATTCCCCCCCCCCCCCATAAGGCATCACAGCTCTCCACTTCTTCCTGGATAATAAACCCAATCAATTTCCCCCCTCCATCACACTGTCTTTTGTCTGGTAGAACGGGTACTCTCTCAATGATGTCTCCTTTGATTTCTCCAGATCAGGTGTAGCTTTGAGTACTTGCTTGGGTCATGGCATCATGCCTCTCTTTACTGGGCTAGGTGGAACAATCTACATTACAAACTGACACAGGCAATGCTCCCCAACACTTTCTCCATGACAGTGACCACTACATTGGTGCTACGTTTGGCACCCACGATGAGCTCGTCACTTATTAACTTCAATTGCAAACTTCCGCCCTACATTCAAATTCACTTCCTCCATCTCTGGTACCTCTCTCCATCTCGATCTTGGGAGAGACTGTCAATTGACACCTTTTACAAACCAAGTGCGTCAATGAGTTCTGGACGACTCTTCCCACCAAGGATGCAATTCCTTTCTTTCTCACTGCATCTATTCCCATGATGAGATGTTACCTATCAGGAACTTCAAAATCTCCTCCTACATACCTCGATGAAGGGCTCAAGCCTGAAATGTTGGCTATGTATTTTTACTTTTGCTATGTAAAGGGCACTGTTTGACCTGCTGAGTTTCTCCAACATGGTGTTTTTACTCCTCTTACAGTAAACCTGGTTTACCATCCACTGAAACAATGCAGATCTCTACCCTATCTCCTCTATTTTGAGCACATCTGCCCTCACCACATTCCTCCCTCCTCCTTAATACATGAGGAATAAGGTTCCCCTTGTCCTCACTGACCACCCAACTAGCTTCCACATTTAACATATTCACTGCAATTTCCACCATGTCTAACGAGATTCCACCACCAGACACATCTTCCCCTTGGTTCCCCACTCTCCTTTCAGTGGGGATTATTCTCTCAGTAACTCCCTTGTCCACTGGTCCCTTCCCACTAATTGCCCAATAGCATTTTTTCCTGTGACCGCACCAAGTGGTAAACCTGCACCTCCTCCATCATCACCATCAAGGGCTCCAACGGTCCTTCCTAATGAGGCAATGGTTCTGCCAAGAAGCTGTCGGAGTCATTTATTGCTTCCAGTCAGCTTCCACTCCATCAAGAAGGCCACAGCCCTCCATTACCCACACCTTTCTTCTAGCTCCGCACCCCTTTCCTTCCTTCTATCAGAGTGAATTTTTCTCTGCCCTCTTCCTCCTATCTTGTTTTCACTCCTTTCCCCCCCCCCCCCACCATTCACTTAACTTGCCAGCCTATAATCTTGGCCTCCTGCCCACCCCTTTACTTGGGTTTTTGTCCTTTTTATGCTTTCCTGATGAAGGATTACAGCCTGATACATTGACAATCTGTTGCCTTCCATGACTCACCAAGTATCTGTACCAGCATTAACAAATTTTTGATAGCTGATCCAAACTTGGGTGGCCTGGTTAGCACAAAGCTATTATCGCGCCAGCAACCTGTGTTCAAATCCAGCACGGTTTGTAAGGATTTTGTACATTTTCCACATGTCTGCACTGATTTCCTCTGGGTGCTCTGGTTTCTTACCATCCTTCAAAAACATACAGGGTTCGTAGGTTAATAGGTATATTTGAGCAGTACAGGTTGGTGGGTCAGAAAAGCCTATTACCATGCTGTATATCTAAATTTTAAAAATTAAATTAAAATTTAAATCCAACCGCATAAAGGTGTTCCCTCAATCTTTGTGGAAGCTAGGCTTTAATTCCAACTTGCAGATTTTTCCTCTCTAATAGTTGATTCTCAAAGCAAGTTGTTCCCCACTTCACTTTATACTTACACTTGTGTTCCTTTTTTGATTGTTTGTTCTTGGCATTAGCTACTTTCTTTTTTGGGATCTGATTCTGTGCATGTTCTCTCCACTTCTTCAGCTGGAAGTTAATAAACTTCCACATCATCCATGCTTGTGTTAGACAAATAGCTGCTAAGCAACTAATCCTGTTCAAACAGAGGCACCCACAGATTAATGAATCACTTGATGATTCAAAATAAAAATACACGCATGAAATCTAGAAGCTATTGCTTTTGGCTGATTACAGCATCTAATTATAATGAATCTTATTATTTATTTAAATAAATTAAATCTGGAAATAAAATTTCAAAGTTTTTTTTAAATTTTAAAGCTAAAAATTTGTGATAGTTTTACCTTTATTACATTTGCAACAAACCTCTGTTCTCTACAAGTTATTTTTTTCCACCACATGCTGTGGTCTTTTGCTCTTGCAACACTTTCCTCCAAAGAACAAGTAAATTTCTGAGGATAATCAACACTCAAGAGCTATACAAGTGGCAGAAACAGGTCAGCATGGAAAGTCTTAGAAATTAACCTTTACCTTCTGAATTTTATGATGCATAATGTTCTATCTTTATTCATATGGTAGAGGAAATACACAAAACAAATTACGTTACATTCCACAAACAAACTATATTTTCAATTAGCTTGTCAATTCATGGCATGTTTAAAACATGAAGAAATGAATCAGTATTCATCCCATCTAAAAAGATTATTTTTAGTCTTAAAAAATATTAAGATTAGCTGGTATGGCCTTTCTTTTGTAGACCTATTAGTACAAAAATAGTAACCTGGTGAAACTTGGACAAGAACTTAAACACCCAAAGGAAAAATGTTCCAAATTCCAGATTCTAACTACTCAAATATTTTCAAAATGAAGGGTTAAAAAAAAGAAAATTCTTGAAACAGCTACAGGTAAAAATGCAAGAGCAAAATGTGCCCCAATAATTATAAACCAAGAAACTGCATCATTTCTTGAGATTATTCCATCATTATATCTTCAAGCCATTAATTAAAAAAAAATCAAAGCTCAAATGAGAACAAAATAATTAAACATTTACATTTGGAAATAAATGTATAGTATATTGCAGATTTTAAGTTGATATTGCATCCACACAGATTAGAAAAGGTTAAAAAAGATTGGTATTGAAATTCAGACTATTTGACACAAAGGTTATAATGAATAATTGTCACCAGTAGAATTCCTTGCATATTATTCTTAGGAATGAGCTCCTTGGTTATTTTGTAAAGATGACCCAAATTAATCTTTAACATTATGAAGGATCAAAAAAATTCCAATTTTAGAAAACAAATAGAAAATGAAATACAAAAGATAAATCAGTAGCCCATAAGTGAGTAGAGAAACAAAGATTTTAAGTTAATGATCAGCCAACAGTTATTGTTACTCCAAGTAGTGCTAATGAAAGATCAATGGTCATCTTGGACAGAGACAATGCAAATCACTGGGGTGTGAACAAAAATGAAGGAAATATGTCCTGAAAAATAAATCTAAATCTAAGAGCAAAATCTTCAAGAGCAATAAAGTAATTCTGACCCATGCCTTTTAAATTGAAACATCATATTTTCCCTCCAAATATTGAACTACACTTTACTGGCATAATACCTGATTGTCAGTGTGTTGAAGTTTCCATTTGCCACTGAAAAGTCTTGATTTTCTGCTCTTGCCAAGCCAAAGCCAAAAGTGAGGACAGACAGCGTCAAGGTAAGAAGACGGGCCATTACAAAAAGCAGAGCCCAGAGAGTAAAGCTAGGGATTAAAAAAAACCTTTTTAAAACTGATTACTAAATTTTAACTTCATTGATGAAAGGATACATGACACAATGCCAAGAAATCTGGGATAAAACAGTACATGCTGAAAATACTCAGCAAGACAGGCAAGATCTGTGGAAAGAGAAGAAGTGTTCACATTTCAGTTCAATAACCTTTTCAAGTCTCATCCAGTTGAAAGTAAATGACCCTCCACAGATGCAGTTTGATTTGCTGAAACACTTCAAAATTAACTGTGAAGATATTTATTCAATTTATTTTCTTAAGCTCATTCAACATTTTGCAACATTAAATTTATTCCAGTAATTACAAGTTGTATGTTCCATTCTAACTGCACATAATAGTAACATTCCATACCCTTTCATCTTAGCTCAACTACTTTGTGGTAAAGTATTTATGCTCTGTTGAACCCTAGTCATTTTTGATGGGAAATTTTGAAAGTATAATTCCTAAATTACATTTATCAGATTTTCAATTGAAATTTCTTAAATTAGCTTTGGTGATAGCAAGAAAATGTATTGCTGTTACTTGGAATCAGATGTTTTATTAGCATTAGGAAGATGGCAAACAGGGATTCAAAATTGTATTCCATTAGAAAAAAATACATAAAATTTGAGAGGTTAATATTCTGTATTTTTACAGATTTGGAGCCTGTTTGCTAATTCCTTTGAATCCTCCAGACCGGTGAAAGGATCTTTGAGCGTTTTCTGAAGCAATCCAATTTAATATATAATTACACTTAGTATGCATTTTAGTAATTTAGATTTGTTTTTAGTGGGGGGTTGTAGGGTAGTTGAGTGGGAGGGTTTAGTTAAGGGTTAGATGAGGTTCTTTTTAGTAGTCTTCTTTTTTCTCTATATATAAATCAACATATATTTCATAATAATGTGATATGATTTATGTTGTTTGTTATTGATTCAAATAAAATATTCCATGTATTTTATGCTCCAAGAGCCATTCCAATTTTTTTCAAAATTAGATACAGATTCACTTAGCAATTATTTAAATTGATGATGGCTTTTGACTGATTTTGCATCTGAAGAAATGGCATTTCTGTATTCACCCTATTAAAGTCCCTAACAATCCAGACCACAAAGAATACATTAAGGTAAAACAATGATTTATTTCTATTTCTATCAGGATGTAGCCTCATTATACTAAGTGAATATGCACATTTTCAAACCCAACATCCATTCAACCCACAACCCAACACTGAGCTATCAGTTAAATTCCGACCTTTCTGCTCTTAGCCTCCAGCAATGTTCAATTAGTGATTATGGATGCTCAAGAGATTGCACATGATCTTTCAATTTGTTAGTTCATAGCTTCCCATGCTCAAAAAAGGGGAACTTCAGGATTTCATTTAATCATCGCTGACTGCCTATATTCAAACAGGTGCCTTGAAATAACATCTCTACTACTTCTGCCTTGCACGATCATTCCTATTGCTTTGGATCTCCTACAATTACCTTATTACAGACCTTTCACCTGTCTCTGTATCAGAAAATATTTGACTTTTCCAATAGCGATGAAAGGCTATTCACCAAAACATTAATCGTTTCTCTCTGTGGATATCTCCTGACCCGCTGTGTATTTCCAACCGCCCCCCCCCCCCCATTACTCAAGAAAAAGAACTTTAGTACTTTAAAATTGTTGACAGATTGTATTCTTCATAATGTTCACCAAACTCCTCTTACCCCTTTTGCTTGTTTTCATCACTGAAGTAAAATAGCCGTGAAGCATGAAACAAAAGTTCTACCAAGTAATGCGGCACCAAGAGAATCAAGCCCAGTCTATGGAGGCTGTTATAAAAAAAATGCACAAAAACAGGTTAAGTAAAAATTCTATACACCTCCAAATGATACAGTACAATCAGTGTTAATTCTAAAAGGAAATACCCACCTTGAAGTAGCCACATTAGTGGAGTTCATTAAAAAAGCTATTACAGGCACCAACAGTCTACTCATAGTTGAAGCTATCACAAGGACAAAACATGCACCACAATTTACTTTCAGATGGGACGTGGTAAACTTCAGCATTACTAAACACAAGGAATACAGAGGGGCAGGGTGGTTAAAGCAGTGCATTTACTACTAACCTGAAGCAATAAAGTAACTCCTCTGAATACTATAAAGCAAAACCACAGATCCCAGTAAACAATTTGTTTAGAAGTATTATTTCCTCTGTTCCACCATTTTTAACTGTATTCCAAGGGGATTCAATCCCAATGAATAACTTTTCAAAGGTGCCTTCTATCTAGAAACCAAAATGTGTCTCATTCTGAATAAACGTTGACAACTATTGTGGGCAGACCAAGTGACTGACCTATGACCCAAATGTTATCCTTGCCTAACATCAACTTGTTTACACCTTCCAGCAGAAGCCATTGAATAACATTAAAGAGAAATGGAAACACTGATTGTAGTAAAAACAGAAGTGCTAAAGAAACTTAGGAAGTCTTAACAGTGACCATTGGAGGTAAAGATATAAAACAGATGTTTCAGGCCTGAACCTTCAAGGTAAGAGTATAAAGTAGGTGACCAAATTAAAAGGCTGGGGAGAAGGAAAGAATGGGCAGGAGGAAGAGTGCAGACCAACAGACAAAAATGTTAATTAGATATGGATGGGGCACAGGAAAGAGGAAAGGTGAGAATTGACTGGGGGAGGGGGAACTTGCTTTTGGCTCTATGGAAGAAGAACTATGGGAAAGACAGGGAAAAGGGAAGAGAGTTTGGGCCAAAAAACAGTACCTCAAACACCCCAAAGTCAATTCTTACCTTTCCCTCTCCTATGTCCTATCCATCCAGTAACTTCTTAACACCTTTTATTTGTTGGTCTTTACTCCTCCCCCACCCATTCTTCTCCCCAGCCTTTCAATTCAGGTGATTCCCTGCTCTTTACTTATACGTTGAAGAAGGGCCCAGGCCCAAAATGTCAATTATGTATCTTTATGGACGTTGAAAAATGTACAAGGGAAATAACCTGGGTCTATTTTCCTTTGCCTGCCTTAGGGCCACTAAAGCTTAGCTCCCATAACAGTGAATATAATCGCAGAATACTGCAGAAGCTGAAAATCTGAAATAAAAACAGACTGAAATGCTCAGCACTACAGGCAGCATCTGTGGAGACGGAAACAGATTTAATAGCCCAGATATTGTACATCCCTGTCATCCAGGTTCCTCATTCCCCTGAACGGAGCTGAAAACTGGTGCTTATCCAAATATTCCCAGAATTGAACAGCAAGCCTCTGAGCAAATGCAGGGCCTCAAACAATGTAATGCATAGACAATAGACAATAGGAGCTGGAGTAGGCCATTTGGCCCGTCGGGCCAGCACCACAATTTTAGATCATGGCTGATCATTACCATCAGTACCCCTTTCCAGCCTTATCCCCATAACCCTCAACTCCATTACCCACAAGAGTGAACATAGTCAGCGAATCCGCCTCTACCACCCTCTGTGGCAGAGCATTCCACAGATTCACACTTCTCTGGGTAAAAAAATGCTTTCTCATCTCCGTCCTAAAGGGCCTACCCTGTATTCTTAAACTATGCCCTCTAGTCCTCGTCTCCCCCATCATTGGGAATAAGTAATCAGACTTCACCTTGTCTATCCCCCTGATGATTTTGTATACCTCAATCATGTCCCCCCTCATCCTTCTAAACTCCAATGGATACAAGTCCAGTTTTTCTAGCCTTGCTGCATATGACAACCCTGCCATCCCTGGAACTAACCTTGTAAATCTGCGCTGCACACCCTCTATAGCTAGTGACCAGAAAAAGCCCCCAGCACAAAACATATCTGAAAGTTTTTGATACTGAGGAAAGACCCACCCTTAATTTTCAGTCACTGATAATTAAATTGTTACATTTGATTCATTAAACAGACAAAATTCTACAAACCTAAATTATAATTTAAAAATAGGTAATATTCACAATAAAAAAAATCTCACCTTATTTCCCCCCCTCTTCCCTCCTTGCAGTCCACAGTCTACCTGAAAATAAAAGATCTTGCCCCAAGTCCAACCTGAGAGCTGATTTGTCACCCTGAACCTCTGTAAGATTCAATGCATTTGAGGATCCAAAAACAGAGCAGAAAAAGTTCTAGACTCCAGTTTCAGATTAGAGTCCCAAAACCTGCTTGTACTTAGAAATAATAGCAATTCCATGTACAACAGCAAAATTTGAATATTCAGAAGGATGACCAATGAACAGATTTTCGATCTGAAGGTCATAGTCTTGAAATATTAATTCTCTCCAGAGATGCTGCTTGACTGAGTATTCCTCCCATCTTGTTTTTAATTTTGCAATTATATTTTAATTGCTTACAAATTCTAAAATTATTTGCTTTGGAAGAAAATTGAAATGCTTCAAATACAGCATATATATTTTCCTTTTTGGCTGGCAATTCCAGATACATTTTACAAACCTTTTTCTTGTACACCTTTACCCTCATCTACAATTTACTTGACATTTAATCTCTCTGGCCCACCACCTTCTCAAGACTTTCTGCCCCTTCCATCTTCTCTCTACGCTTTAAAATGTGTTGCAAATTCAAGTTTTTTTCAATCTGTGATGAAATATCATCGATCTGAAACACAAGCTGTTTCTTCAAATACACAGCCTGTCCTGCTTCATATTTATTGTTTCTATTTTATTACTGATATCAAGTATTTTGAATATTTTATTTATCACCCTCTTGCTAATTTGGTATTGGCTTAATATATTCAAAGAAATACATATCGTGCAGAAACATAGATTTGCATTTTAACAAATTGAAAAAAGCTTCATGGACAAAAAGTATAAACTTTTTAAAATCAAATTTGATTTGAAAAGTACAACCAGAGCACCATCAATTTGCTTGCACTTTTAAACCAACATGGCAGGGGGGGGGGGGGGGGGGAGAGAGGGTCATTTAAAAAATGAATTTTCCATTTTGTTACAAGCATTTCTTTAACCAAGATCATTAGGTTAAGAAATATTATACAAAAGGGTGCAATATTATAAAAAGATATTCACCCCAATATACTGCAACAGAAATTTGATTTATGTTCATTTCATCTAGAAAAGCTTTTGGAACAGTAATATTAGCAGGTTCTCTAGAAAATGCAATGAGTACACAAGTTTCAGGATAAATTGACTGTACTGCTTCTTTTAAAATCTTGGTTTATTGTACTCTCTAGCAGCCAAAAGATTTGAAAAGAAAAGAATGCAAGGAGAACAATGTGCAAATGGTAGCAAGGGACGAACAGCAGCAGTTAGAGGAAAGATCAGTAAAGGAATGGGGGAGTTGTGTACTGATCAACAGGTAGTTTTCCTAACATTATGTTTCTTTTCATAAGAACTTTTACAACCTTGAAGAGAACTCATGATAGATCTAAAAAGAAACAGAATGCAAGGTTGATCAAACGTATTTTGTTCAAGGGAATCTCAATTACCCACCATTTTTCAAAAATCAAATGAAGGAAACAGAGCAGATTAATTTTGGCAGATAATCAAAGTTGCACTACACAAAAATAAATCCAAATTGTGATCTAAATTTAAAATAATTCTGCATCAGATACATGGTTGAAAACTTACGTTAATATATAGGCACCAGTGATTTGGAATATGTAAAGGCAAATGTAGTACAGCTGTCGAGCGATATCCTCCTGTAAGATTTAACAATTTGAAAAAAATGAGGAACAGAATTTTAAAAAGTTGAAAAGACACAAATGAGCGTCATGAAGCAGGGATGGAGATTTGTTCTACAATTCCCCAGAGTTGATACTGTTCACAATGCCAGAAGATAATGCTAAACAGGAAACTAGGTGCTTCCCAAGAGGGAGGGAGAAGTCAGGAGTATCGCTTCAACCACTGCGACACATCTTGCAGAAAAGTTGAAGAGGCTTTGAAACAGACTGCTCAGTTGTCTGCCCACCTTACTGGAATGGCACGGGAGGATTTCAAAGAACATGAAAATTTTTAAAAAGTAAAATAAATTATACAGAACGATGCAACAAAAAAAAAAGACTACACATCATTTCCTTGCATTCAAAAATGAATCTCCTTAAAGTTGTCAAATTTAAATGGCAGTTTCAACTATAATTTGAACTGGATTCCAAAGCATTCCAAACTTGTTCAGATCAATTCATGGACCACTCCTCTAAAATGGGGGAAAAAGTGGTCATTTGTTTTATACACCCCTTCATGGTCGGTTTATTCAGCTGAATATCTCTGTTCAAAGGAATACAATTCTGACATACATTTATTAATTATTCTTAATTTGCCATGGAAATCACAAGTAACTGTATCTTGCTCATATTCAAAAATAACAAATTTAGAAAGGAAATCAATTTGAATGCCCCATCCTTTTTAAAAAAAATCAACTGAGCAGCTGATATACATGGACAGTAACATTTGTGCTTCAGCAGTTTAGTGGAAAATTTAAGTCGGCGGCCTCATCTTACAGGCAGGTGTGTAATTTTTCACTTTGAACACATGACCAGATTCCACTTGTCCAAATTCTGAGTTTTAATCACACAGGAGCTCTGTGGTATCACTTTTTAAACAAAGATCCGGTTAAGATGCTTGTTTGGCAAGGAGCAATCTACCCACAATTTTATTAGGAAAAAAATCAATCCCAAAAGTTAAGTCTACAGCTACAATTTTAATTTTTAGCATTTTTAAAAAATTTATAATGCCCTTTTTGCACTTCAGATTGTTCAAGTAAGGGATTAACTTATCAATTATAAATTTTGCTGACTGACGCGTTATCCTGAAGTCATCTCAACCTTATTCACCTCGTTCACCCATCCCACAAGGATAGTCACTAACTGATCATTTGTTAATCAACATGTTTGATCCCTGTATTAGCAGAAACTGTGCAATAAGCATCAATAATCACCAAGATTCCAAGTTCCCTGTCACAGAGATGTGCCACATACCCAACTGAATTGCAGAACCTTCAGATGGAAAGGTTGAAGAGCAATTCAGGTACCGAACACAAAAGTAAGAATAAATTTAAATCCAAATAATTATTTCCTTCAGTTGCTGTGCTGATCTCAGCTTTTGATAATCAATTCTGTAAGCTAAACACATTGACTTCACCCTTTAACAGACTTGGCCTGGTTGATAGGACTATTATGTGAACATGCTTATATGACATGCTCCAAAGTATGATGAAATGATCAAGAATAAATGATCGTCTGATGTACAAAAGAAGGACAACAGTATAAAAGACCTAAATAAGCCACAATACTGATAAAGAAGCAGACACAACATTGATGGTCATTTGCATCTTAAAGTATATTTATACAGAAAGGATAGGCAGCAGGAGACAGCAGAGTGGCTTTTAAGGAATTTAAACTTAATTCAAAAATTTTCTTGAAAATTAAAGTTAGCATCAATGGGGTTACAATCAGACATGGAAGCACTGTCTAACAAAAGGCCAAGTCTTTTTAAAAAATTACTTAGCAAGTCAAAACTTTTCAAATGTGTCCCTTTTCTCATTCTGTATCAAGTATATAAAATTTGCAAATTTTGTTGATGCACATAATTTTAAATATTTTTAAACTTGTGTAAAATAACATTCGTACATAATCACCTTTCTAACTTTCTGAAAATAGAGCTCTGGTAACGCATGGAGCCAATAGGCGATCTGGCAAATGTAGAAAAATTTCACCTGAAAGCTGAACCAAACAATATATTGTAAGTGCAAACCATACAAGTAATACCTAAAAATGAAAGTTTCTGCAAAATAAAGTTGAAGCTCAATATTGCTCAGCCCTTAAATAACATTTGTGCCACTTAATCAGTTTTCTGAATTTCGACCAGTTCTCAATGCATGCTCCCATTATTATGGCTTTCTCATTATCTGAGGGTATCATCAGTGTGTTTGCACATAAACTTTCAAAGCAAACATCTGCACTCCTAATTTTATGGATTGAAGGATAAATGACCATAAACTTTAATACATCCTTGCTGTATTTAAATATGCTTCTGTAGTAACTCAGACATTATTGCAAAACTAGATCCTTATTAATCTAAATGTGCCAAGATGGATGGCAATGCTAGAGCACATTCCACAATAAGATTTTTTTTAAATCCTGAATATAGTAAAAAAACCTAATATATGTTTTCTCCACTTCAAAAGTGGAACAATGGTGCAGCTAAAAGAACTGCTGCCTCAGCTCCGAACCAGGTTCAATTCTGTCCTTTGTACTGTCTGTGTGGAGTTTGCATGTTCTCCCTGTAACTACAGGGATTTTCTTTTGAGAGAAATATTGGATGTGTACATGAATGTTTGATGGTGAGCACAGCCATAGTCAGCCATCTAGCCTGTTTTCATGCTGCAGGACTCAGAAGCAGGCAAAGGTTTTGATCAAAAGGCAAGCCGTAAATAACTTTTTAGAAAAAAGTCCAAGAATAATCTGCTCTTGATGTACACTTCTAATCTTCAAGTTCAGGTGAGAGAATCATAATTATTGTCAACTTAAGAACGTACATGTTGACATTTGTTGAGTGTAGGATTGAGGACATCTATAACACCTCATGGTTGAGCAGGCTTCTAAAACTCGCATCAAAACTAAGCTTCAAAACTGGCTATTAGGTGATGGTGGCAATGGAACTATTCCACAGCAAATGTCTTCAGTAAATTTTGAAAAGAAAGGATAATAGAATTCTGGGGTTCTTGTTGCCTTTTGAGAAATCAGAGTGGAGGAAAGATGATAATTATAATTTTTTTATTAATGTGGCTGTTATACTCGGAATATTTACATTTCAATTTATATTGACTAGATTTTAATATGTATATTTAACTTTTTCTTTAATATTCTTTCTTTTTTCTTTTTTTATGGCTCTTCTTAGGAGAGTTGGCTGAATGGGGGGGTTCTTTTTTTTTCTTTTTTTCTATATACAAAAAAAACCATTCATGTTCAATTGCTGCATATGTCATATATTATTTGTTTTTTGAACGAATAAATAGTTTTTTAAAAAAGTGGAGGAAAGAATGACAGAAAGTCTGGTAGTTGGGGAAATACTTATGGACAAGGTGATGAAGGACATGGGGGACTGAGTAGACTATTCAAAAGCTGAGTAATGATGGGTTGTTAAATGGGAAATGGATCATGCAAAGGTAAAGGGATTTATACCAAAAGGAATGAAGAGATGGAAACATGCAACATATTGGAAGATGGGATAGGAAGACTGCCAATATGATCACAAGTTTCTGGCAACCTCCTTCCTAAATGCAGCCTGAACCTGATAACTGTTTTCAGAAGCATACCATTTCCCGCTTGAGAAAGAATTGGAAGTCAATCCAAGAAGGGCTAAAGAGCAATCAGTCCAAGGGTATATGCTATTAATAAAAACTAAAATTAGCAGAAGCATATTTTTCAAGTTATCATTTACATTTTTCTCACTGCTAAAGTGCATAGGGATAAGAATTATAAATAGCCATTATAAAGAGTTATTAAAATGAATAACACCATTGCATAAAAATATTAGTGTTTAAGTGAACTGGGCAAAGGTGAAAAGAAAATATTCACAGTTTATCACAATCACATACATGAAAATAAGCCCTTTGCCCATCGAATCTGCATCCACAATTAAGCATTCACCCATTTTATTATCCCACTTTCTTAGAAGCCAGTAGGAAATTTACAATTAATCAAATTAACTCTTCTATTTTTTAAAATAAAACTCCGCTTTAGTAATTAAAGCAAATATTTTAAGAATATTTGTCTTGGTTAAATCGTCTACTTTGAAGTATTAACCAAGGTATATTTGAAAATGTATTGCTTCCTGTTGAAATGAAGTAAAGGATTTGTAACATATATAGAAGCAAATATTTTAACAATATGTTGCTTTTGTTAATAATTCAAAAAGGGATTAGAAACAGGTAATTGCTGATGAGGTTTTTTTAAATTTTAGAGCTTTGGCACAGTGCAGTCCATACCAGCACCCAAACCCCCGCCACCCAAATACACCCATATGACCAATTAACCAACTAACCCCATACGTCTTTGGAATATGGGAAGAAACCGGAGCATACAGTTGTTGCCTTTTGGCAAATACCAAGATATCATACAAGAAAATTACCTTGGACAATAATCCCTCAATGTTATGATGTAGATATGCTAAATGCAGACAACAGCAGAAAGCAACATCACACAATCATATGCATTTGATTCATATGACAAAATGCTTTCAAGTTCAATGTGGAGTAAATAATTCCTAATAACTATTCTGGTTTCAGATATACAACATACAATTCTTTTTCCAAAAAAACTTTTAACATTTGATAATTAGAAAAAACATGCTTACAACATGTGGAGATGTGGATATTTTTCCCATAAGAGAGTAGGATCTGTTGTAAACTTCTCCTGTTAAAATAAAAGAAAACCTTATATATTGCCATTTTATTTTATACAATTATCCAAGCAAACACTTGAATCAAAATATATACTTACTCCAGTCAATATGCTGCTTCCCCAGAGAAAAGAAAACAAATAGAAAAATGCAAGCTGGCCGGACTCATTAAATTTACTGTGCTTTGTTTTGGACAAATGCAGTCGTCTGTTTATTTTCTGAAAGAAGCGATAAAGAAAAAAAAAACTTAAAAGTTCTGCAAACTCAAGTTCACCTGCCCACCACTGAACGCAACTTTCAATACAACATGATGCCCCACACATGAGCTCAAAATTGAAAGGTAAATTCACAATATCTGCAATGTTTATCTCAACTAACATCAGATAATGCACTTACAGCAGACATGACAGAATCATACCATATATCCTCATGTAATAGTCAAGTTTTTTGGGTCAAATTTGGGGGGTGGGACCAAATTTTACATGGGTCATATTTTGACCACTGGAAGTACCTGTGTTGTTCAAGGTATCAGAAGCTTGGATGGCCAGGACTGGATGCTAAGTCCACTTTCAGGACATCATGAGATCAGATGAGCAGGCAACTGGGGCCTCGCAGAGAGTCTATGGCCAGGGTGTCAGGCATCAGAAGCTCTAATAGGTGGGCAGCCGGCCCCTAGGAGCCTCTGGCCAGGGCAAGGATCCGCGGTCAGGGAACTGAGAGATCACAACTTCAGACAGTGGGGGCAGCGGGAGCTAGAATGGGCTGCGACATCACAGGCACCAGACTTCACTCCATTGAGGACATCTACAGTAGGCGGTGTCTTAAAAAAAAAAGCAGCCTCCATCCTCAAAGACCCCCACCACCCAGGCCATGCCCTCTTCACTCTATTACCATCGGGGAAAGGTATAGGAGCCTAAAGACGATCACTCAGCTGCACAAGGACAGCCTCTTCCCCGCTGCCATCAGATTGCTGAATAATCAATGAACCAAAGAAACTGCTTTACTTTTCGTGCACTCCTATTTTTTTTTTAATTAAAATGTATGTTGTAAGATGGTTATAATATGAATGTTTACACTGATTCTGCTGCAAATTTCATGTCAAATTCTGATTCTGAATCGGAGATATCTTGAAACATCCTCACATCTGATATTATAGTGGAAAGGGAGTGGGAAAGAAACCTTTGATGAAATAGCTGATGATGCAGCTTGCACACTGCCTTGAAGAATACTGGTAGTGACATCTTGGTGTTGAGATAATCGACTTCCAACAACCATGATCATAATCTTTTTACACCGACTGACTTAAGTTTTATCAGGGTTCCTCTGCCAAAGTTGCCTCGACATCAAAAAGTTTTATTCTCAGTTTACTTTGCAAGTTCAGCACTTTGGTCCATACTTAGATAAGGTTTTGATCAGGTTTGGAGCTATGAATGACAAAACTCAAATTGTTCATGAATGCACAAATTATTCAAAAGCAACTGCTGTTTGACTGCAGTTTCAACAACACTTCTAAATCTTTTCCGATGATTGAAAGTGGATTGATGTCCCAAATGAATTGGTCCTATTTTTGCAAACAGGAAAGGTCTGGGCAATATCCATTTTGTGCACATCAGTGTTATAACTGTTACGAGAGTCTGATGAAAAGCATAGCTTGTTCTAGAGCACAAATCTGCCTTCTATAGTGAGAAATTAACTGGTCTCAAAACATTTGCAGTAGCCAGTGCTCTCAAATGCTTCCCAATCTCATGACTGCAAACCATATTAGACCAAAGCTGGTTTCTGCAATGACAGAAATCAAACAATGGGAACTTCCAGTGGAAAATGGCTGAAAACACTCAAGCCACACAAAAGTTTTACCAGGGGTGTAGTGCTGCCAGAGCAGTGCTCCAGCACCTCTGTAAGAAAAGGCAAAATAAACAAGTCGAGAATTTTAACTAGTACAGAATTTAACAGCAACCTCATATTAAATAAAGGAGATTTTATGGAAGCAGTTGTTGGGTTCAGATATGTGGAGAGAGGGTGGTGGTTGGCAGGGTAAAAATACCACTAATAACCAATCAGCACAAATGGATTCTCCTTCATTTTCCTGAAAAATTTGTCCTGAAACCCTTCCTCGTTGGGCTTGGGTACATGAATGAAGCCCTCAATAGCTGAAGGATACGTCACGTCGAGACCTGAAGCTGCTACAACAACTGGCTTCACCCTGATGGGTCGTCCCCACCGGGATGAGGTGGCGGGCTGGGGGGAGAGCCGGATGCTGATTGGGTGCCTGAGCAGTCAATCACATCAAGGCAGGGTTCACCTTATTCATGCTACTACGAGGTTACAGAAAAACAAACAAATTGGGAGGATTGTTCACTTTGTCTTGCAATATGGGTGGTATAAATCAAATTTGTGCAGGAATTATCCACTGGTATCCTGGTAGGATCCACCCACGTTGGTCAGAGTTGAAAGGGGCATAGTGAGGGCCATGGAAGGAGTTAGGCTGGCGGCTTCTCTGTTCTTGGCCTCAAGATGCTGAGAGCAAAAAGGTCGAAGCAGAAGTTCGACGACAGGGTTGATTGGAAAAAGCTGATAAAGAAGATGGCAAGGAAAGAGGCTCCCTGCATCCAGTGGCGGGTGCCGCGGACCTGGTCAACAAGCGTCCTCTTACACAGATGGTGACTTCTTTTTTCCCCAAGGGGAAAAATAACTCAACAGTCAAACAGGAAATAAACCATTTTGCTTTTAGTTTATGGTGTTTGATTTGTGGATGAAGTGGGGCAGGTGGGACATAGACAATCCCTCAGATCTTCATACCATTGTACCACCTCCTCTGGGTCCATCCTGCCTAAGTAATGGGACGTACTCAGACATTACAAGAGTCTAGTACGTTTGTCCAGCAGCCATGGTGCTGTGAATGTGACGGTCAAGGTCTGACTTGTGTTCCTGTAGGATTGTCCACACTCGAACACCATCTCCATGTGTTTGCCCGCGAGGAAGACTGTCAGGTCAACTAGGCCGGGAGGGTCTTGGTGCAGTTTGAGTACAGATTCTCTGCTAATGATGGGTGGTCCTCCCGTTATTTTCTCGTTCTCTTCCAGTCTGGGATTTATGATCCAAGGAAGTGGCCATTTGGTCGATTTGGGGGGAAATGTAAAAGTGGCCCACACGGTTCTTCTCCCAAGTCAGGTTTGGTAAGACTATACGAAAGCAAGAAAATCTGCAAATGCTGGAGTCGAGTGCAATACACAAAAGTGCTGGAGAAACTCAGAAGGTCACGCAGCATCCAGAAGTAGTAAAGTTTCAGAAATTTTCTAAAACAGGTACACTTAAAAAATGTGGGGGGGGGTGGGGGGGCACACAAGCAAGATGGATACAGATGGGAGAGTAGAAGAGAAAGAGGCTGATAAGTGACAGGAGAGGACTAAGGGTAGCTCTCTGATGGGAAAGGGAAGAAAGGAGATCAAGGCTTAGATGGAGAGAGATAATGTTAACTTTCGTAAACAAGCTGAGGAGTGTAACAAGAATAACATACAAGAGACTGATAGTGAATACAGTGAGTGACAAAAGCTGTGTTTCGCTTGCCTCTAGGTTATATTTTCTAACTGGGTCCAAATGTAGTTCTGAATGGTGCTTCGAAGTCATGCTTGTGTCCCTCTTCAAGCATTTGGACAGAAGAAATGTGGAAGAAAAAGGAAACTTATCCCTGGTTAGATTTCAAGGATAATAAATAGGTGCAAACATAAGCCATCTGACATTTTTCACTTCTAAGGATATGAATGGCAGATGTATCAAGTATCTTATTGTGGAGCCAATTGGAGAACACACTTGAAGTCTGTCAGAAAAAAATTGATGATCGCAAACTGTCAAAGGCTCACATTGCTGCTCTACGTGGCGATGCTCTTGGAAAATTGTGACACCATGAATGGTTCACATCTAAAGGCACCTTGTTCAAATTTTTCATTCTGCATATTATTTAGCTCAGAATGGCAGACCATACGTTGGCTTACTGGAACTTCAAAACAAAAATGTTATTGACATTGGAAATGGACTCCATTCCCAAACTAGTGCAACAGAAATAATCACATAGCCATTAATATGAAAAAGAAAATTTGCCAGCAAATATACATTTCTGTTCACATTGATAAATCAACAAACCTAAGCATCAAGACTACACTAATAGTTTATTTGAAATGTGAAAGCGATAAGGAAGGTGGTCCCCATTTTATGGCTTTAGACCTCATTGAACTGCCTGATCAGAACTGTCTCAATGACCATAGGTTTGATTACTCTCACTTGAAACAGAACCTTGTAGCATATGCTAGTGATGGAGCGAGTGAAATGCTTGGTGTCAAATATGGTGTTGCTACAATTCTCAAGGAATATTAACCTGAGGTGATAATTTGGCACTGTCTTAAATTACAGATTAGAACTTGCAGTGGGTGATTCAGTGAGAGAAGTTCATGGTATTAATAATTTTCAATCATTTATATACAAATTGTACTCTGTTTACAGTCGATCACCTCTAAATCAAAAGGAACCATCTAAATGTACCTCTCAACTAGAACAACAAATTTGCAAAATAGGCTGTGTTTTGGCACCAGGTGGGTCGGTAGCTCTTTTGGAACAGTTTCAGCAGTGCGGCAAAATTTTTCATTTTGAAAAAGCAATGAAGATGAAACAAAATCTGGGAGTGACAGAAGAACCTATGAAGGTCGGTTGAAAAGACTCTAGAACAGTTTCTATTGGACTTAGCTCAATGTTTAACACAATGCATGAACTTGGTTTACTGTCAGAGTGTTTCTGCAAACAGTGATCCAACTGAGCACGGACTAAAGAGCAACCTGGTACAAAAACTAAAAGCTCAAGAGGCCATTAAAAAGGGGAAATTTGGAGAAATTACCTCAACAAGCAACAACAATTATCTATAGTTTCTTACTAGTCATAAAACAATTTACAGCACCATGTGTTTATGACATCCTTGAAAGGTTCTCAAACTTCTGAACCTCAAAATATGTATAAATTCCTGCTAAATGAAATGCTTCCTTGATAAAGGCTACTGGCCTGTTGAAATACCACCTAATCCTGAAGAAGCTGCAATATAATCTCTCTATAAGAGGTTTAAGATTTCTTCTTCCTCTAATAAATGCCTCCAGAGATTGTGGAGGATCGTGGATGCTGCGTTACCCGAGATCTACGCCCATTACTTAGCTGTTCACAAGTTATTTCTATTAGTACTAAGTGAGAGAGTGGATTCAGTTATATGAATTTGATAACAACAACATGCTCAAGAATGCTCGTAAATCATGCTTCAGCACTTATGTTTGTTAAACTACATGGACCTCCTCTAGTTCAGTGCAATCCTGTGCTGTACGCCACCACAGACAGCAGATGACACCAGGACAGAAGTTGCTTTAGACCCCCAAAAACATTACGCCTGACCCTTTGTGGAAATTACTGTGAAGCTTCTCATTGGTGCATTTGGGAAGTTGGTGAATTAATTTTAAATTGGTAAAATGCATGATTACCGCACTTTACTTATTGAGTTATATTTTATGATCATTAGTGAGAGCAACCATGCAATACTTTGTCATATTACTAAATTAGGTATTAAATGTTTTACTGTACCAGTTACACAGTGAAATATAGTGATAGGCTATAATCTTGTAAACTAATCACTATATTTCTGTGGGGCCCTGAAATTCATATTTCTTTCATCTTGGTTTAGTGCTTGACATTAAAAGGCCTATTCATTCATTTCTCTCTTAAATTGGTGTACCTGCTCATTTCAGAGAGAGAATGAATCAAGGAAATGGCAGGCATTTTGTCAGTTCCAGCATCTAAAAAAATTAGCACAGCACCCCTGGGTTTGACGGCAATTCTGTTCAGCCCTCCAATCAAAGAGTGGAGTTCTTGACATTTCCTCCTCTCACTTTAATTGTCTGCCATATTCACAACTGAGAGCAGCAAAATGATAGAACTTTGATCAAAATAATTTTAGGCCTATTCCATTGGATGTTACATTTCCAAGCCTCTTGTATAATGCTGGCCATCACTCAGTGAGGCAGCCTTTTTCTGCATTCGATGGTGCACAGAGCCACATTGTTTCTTCTTCTTTGGCTTGGCTTCGCGGACGAAGATTTATGGAGGGGGTAAAAAGTCCATGTCAGCTGCAGGCTCGTTTGTGGCTGACAAGTCCGATGCGGGACAGGCAGACACGGTTGCAGCGGAAAATTGGTGGGTTGGGGTTGGGTGTTGGGTTTTTCCTCCTTTGCCTTTTGTCAGTGAGGTGGTAGGAATACTCGTAGAAACTTTATTTCATACTAGTTTATAATCAAACACAAATATGCAGAAAAACATGAAAGATCTTGATAAAAGTAGTAAATGCAGTAAAAAGCAATTGGGGAAATTATGTTTTAATTAGGAGCAATTTTGTTGATATTCACATTTTTATTTTCAGTTACTGATATAATGATCAATTATTTTTACTCTGGTAATAGCTTTTCAAGAATAAAATTTTCTTTAACTTGACATTTTAGTATTGGGACTGATATGCTAATTTTTAGTAATTGCACTACCTTGTGATTAATGTATTTCAAAGCTGTTTACAGTTAATTTATTTGATGAAGTAGAGGAAGAGGCTGAAAAGGCAGGTACTTTCTCCCTGGAGCATAGGGGGCCAAGGAGGAGACCTCAGACGTTTACAAAATCATGAAGGGCAAAGATCTGCACACCCCCCACCCCCCCAAAACCCCAAAAGGAGGCGAGACCAAAACTAAAGGGCATGGATTTAGAGGGGAAAGATTTCAAGGGGACCTGAATGACGCTTTATTCCACACGGAGGGTGGTAGGAATATGGAAAATGTGGCAGCAGTGGGAATAATTGCAAAGTTTAAAAGAGATATAGGGAGGTTTGTGGACAGGAAAGAGCCAAATAGGATTAGTTTTGATTACCAACATGGTTGGCAAGGACAGGTTGGGCTGAAGGGCTAGTTTCCATGCTCAGTGACATTACGATGATATTTAAACAGTGCATGGAAGTGTGCCATATGTAGTGAATATAGAATATTTGTATATGCATAAATCAGATATGCGCTTTGCAAATACAAGTATCAGATGCAAGAACATCCTTGTTTAACTGGTGTTCAACGGCACGCATACAAAAAAGGTCTCCAATGTCCCATTACTTGAAACAATGGAACAGTTGAAATTGAGAACATTTGTATCAAATGATCTAAGTGTACAAATATTGTATGTAGCAGTAAAAACCCTGTACTCTCAATGAACAGGCAAATAGTTTTAGAACTCCAAAAATGAAATCATGAATTGTGACCCTTAGTTTAATGTTATTCATGGATCTGTAACAAAGCAGGCAATTGATCAGCATCTAACAAAATCAAATATGAATTAAAGTCAATTTAGAAAGGGCCGCTTTAGGATTTAGCGATAGTTTTTGATCATTAATTTAATCAACAGCTGAAGTAAATGTGCTGGTCTCTATAAAAACTCCCCACATGGGCTCAATTCTTACCCACTATTGCCCCTACAAATACAATTCAATTTTATCATGATGCAATTTTTTTCTTTTGCCTTTGTGCCTGTTTAATTAATCAGGAATCATCCTTCTCTTGCTCTTCCCTTCACAATCCCAGTTCAGCTAATTTGAGCCACATTTCATTTTCACAATTCTCATGCTACTCACTCTCTCTTCCCTTGCCAGCCTTCCATTCTCATTGCAATTGGCGTGACAAATTTTCTCTGTTCATTTGCTCTAGGCTATCTCTGAACTTGAACTAGTCCATACCTGTCAACATCATTAAATGCATTGATAAAGCTGGCTTGATTGCTGCTTTGTGAATTAATCTCTATTTTGAAAGGCTGACTGCCAAGAATTATAATACTATTGCTACTCAAGTGGCCATGGTTCAACCACCAAACCATTGTTTCTTAGACTCCAATTTAAAACATTCTCTCACTGTATCCAAACTCAGTTCTTCCAGTGCTCCACTGGTCTTTCCCACTCCTTCCCAAAACAAGGGTTGTCAACAATCCTGTCATAAAGGGGATTTATCATGGCCCTAGAAATTTGAGCAACTAATTTTATTGTGATTAGATACAAATCTTCTCTTCCCCCAACAGATTATTCACGTGCCTGCCACATTGACCACCGCCAGTGGGCTGATAACGCCTCAAACCGTGCATCTTGGCGCCTCACAGTTTGGCGGGCAGCAGCCTCCTTTGAAGAAGACCGCAGAGCCCACCTCACTGACAAAAGGCAAAGGAGGAAAAACCCAACACCCAACCCCAACCAACCAATTTTCCCTTGCAACCGCTGCAATCGTGTCTGCCTGTCCCGCATCGGACTGGTCAGCCACAAACGAGCCTGCAGCTGACGTGGACTTTTTACCCCCTCCATAAATCTTCGTCCGCGAAGCCAAGCCAAAGAAAAAAAAGAAGAAATTTGAGCAACTAATTTTATTGTGATTAGATACAAATCTTCTCTTCCCCCAACAGATTATTCACTTTACCACACCTAGATTAATGAATCACCACTGAAGCACTTTAACCTCCTTACAGCTCCTTCCTGCAGGAGCTGTCCCATATTCAAGCCCAGATATTTGGGCACTCCTTAATTTTAAAATTATTGAGATATTCAAAATAAAAAGAAATCCTCAATGCCAGATGTCTGATCACGTGATATAATTTAAAAAAAGTTCTTCCAGTGGAGCAAGAAAGCAAATCTAAGAACATGCAAAGATTATCAGTGTCAAAAATATTCCTGTTTGACACAAACATTTAAAAATAGATGGATTAGCTTTCCACTGGGTGTTAGCTTGTGCACCAGAATGAAATGATCTCAAAAAAAATTAAAGTCAGGGTTTGATCAATTGGAATTAAACCCTGTTAGCTTTTCATTCATTTTTGTGATGAATTTGGATTAAATTTTAACCAGCAAATGAAACCGTGATCATAGCACATGTATACTGTCAGCACTAGAAGTTCCAACAGCTAACTGGATGCTTGAACTCATGCCAAAGTTCTGCCTCCAAGAGAAAGCTGAATTGTTGCATCAGAAAGCATTAACTATACTTTTCTAACTGATAAACCATGCATTGAGGAAGAATAGAAAGTTAACAATGAACATGCATGGTATTGGTCTAGTAAATGAAGAGGCAGCTGTATTTCAGCAAGACTTTGGCTATCCACTGCAGGTACAAGAAAGAACTAACCACTTTCCACATCTCCTGTCACTATCTTATTTCCCATGTCTAATTAATCTCTCAAATATTTACACTTCCAGTGGGTTGATCACCTACATTGGATAGAAGATGGGCGTATCCCAAGGAATCTTTTTGCATGAAGAGCTTGTGGATGCTTCAAGGCCGCTGAGCCAACCAAGGCTCAGGTTTAAAGATGTTTGCAAGAGGGACTTCAAAACTTTTAACATCAATATCGCAAAATAGGAAGATGTGGGAAGCCAGAGGCTGAAGAGAGGTGGCTAAGATAAAGAAAAGAGAACAGAACAGAGGAAAGCGGATCAGGTGTCAAGCATTAATACTGTGCGCCACATGGTCTTGAGAGATTCACACCTACAGCATCTGTAACAAATATCTGTTCTTTAAGATTTGGACTCTGTGCTTGCTCATTTGGAACTGCTTTTCCGCTTACACCATCTTTCAAGACTCAATTTCCATATTAATGACTGTTGCCACTTAAGGAATAATAACTACCAACTAGAATAAAGCATTCAAGATCTATGTTGGTGCCTCTTTGATAAAAGCAGTAAATATTTGATAGGCAGATAAATTTGAGTCACCAATATCAAATTGAAGCTGTAATCAAATATAAAAAAGGTACAGCTAAGGTTTTCACTTACATCCAAAATATACTCTTGTATCACAGCATGTAGAATGATTGCTATCAACATATAAAAGAATATGGTGGCCAAGTCTTTAAACCCATACACGTAGTAGCTGATAGAATCATTTCCCTCGTCTGTAAAAGAAAATAAAATGTTAAGCATTTTACTTCATCCAGCATAAAAGTAGGTTGTTCCAATGGTGCACTATTTCTTTGCAACATGATTCTATGCAAGTCCCTGCAACAGCACTATGTGGGTAAATCCCACATTGTTCCTACAGAGGTAATTCCTTATTTAGTTTATTCCCTTTTAATTGCAACTTTGAACTATCTTGAATTTTTATAGCATCTTTGATACACCGGTCAAACTTCATTACAGTTAGCTAAATATTTTTAAGCATAATAACTTTGCAGCTCCATCAAACTCTGGTTAGGTTGCACTTAAGAGTGTTGTGTGCAATTCCTGTCGCCCCATTGAAGGAATGAATTTTGAAAATGTTCAATGGGAGTTCATTGTTAAATACACAAGTTTACCTATCTCGGCTGCACCATTTCATCAGATGCAAGGATCGACAACGAGATAGACAACAGACTCGCCAAGGCAAATAGCGCCTTTGGAAGACTACACAAAAGAGTCTGGAAAAACAACCAACTGAAAAACCTCACAAAGATAAGCGTATACAGAGCCGTTGTCATACCCACACTCCTGTTCGGCTCCGAATCATGGGTCCTCTACCGGCACCACCTACGGCTCCTAGAACGCTTCCACCAGCGTTGTCTCCGCTCCATCCTCAACATCCATTGGAGCGCTTACATCCCTAACGTCGAAGTACTCGAGATGGCAGAGGTCGACAGCATCGAGTCCACGCTACTGAAGATCCAGCTCCGCTGGGTGGGTCACGTCTCCAGAGTGGAGGACCATCGCCTTCCCAAGATCGTGTTCTATGGCGAGCTCTCCACTGGCCACCGTGACAGAGGTGCACCAAAGAAAAGGTACAAGGACTGCCTAAAGAAATCTCTTGGTGCCTGCCACATTGACCACCGCCAGTGGGCTGATATCGCCTCAAACCGTGCATCTTGGCACCTCACAGTTCGGCGGGCAGCAAACTCCTTTGAAGAAGACCGCAGAGCACACCTCACTGACAAAAAGCAAAGGAGGAAAAACCCAACACCCAACCCCAACCAACCAATTTTCCCCTGCAACCGTGTCTGCCTGTCCCGCATCGGACTTGTCAGCCACAAACGAGCCTGCAGCTGACGTGGACATTTACCCCCTCCATAAATCTTCGTCCGCGAAGCCAAGCCAAAGAAAGAAGACACAAGTATAAGTGTACTTAATGTACAAGTGCATCAGAATTCTCAGTTGCTCCAGCCAGTTACACAACATACACCAACTTACAACAATAACATTTTAAATGATCACAAAAGCAAGACAGAAAAAGAGACAATAAATATCAAAGGATAGATAACAGTTACAGTTAGTGCAAGACATTTTAATAGGGCAGACATATCTTTTGGTGGTGTTGGGGTAGTTTATGGTTTAGGTTTGAGTAGTTCAGTGAGGTTCAAAAGCCTGTTAACTGTTGGATTAAAACATTTATTGAATGTCGAGTTGCTCAACAGGCTTCTGTAAGAAAATATTTATATTAGCGCAATGTTGTAACAATGCATGCGACTGGGCTTTGAATCCAGCACTGTCTATAAGGAATTTTCCCTGTGTCACCTCCAGGTGCTTTGGTTTCCTCCCACCACTCTAAACATGTTAGGGTTGTAGGTCAATTGGTTAGTATGGACTCATGGGCCGAAAGGACCCGTTACCATGCTGCACTATTTTTTTTTAATTCTTATTCTTTTGTTGCAAGTGGGATAGACTGAAATATGGCATCAATGCAAAATCTTTTAAAAAGAGTCATTATCCCACAAAAATAAAGCCTTTTTTTTCAATACCAAATGCAAATAACTGTCAGGCGACTGAATAGTTATGACCAAATAGGCAAAATTGCTCAACAGGTCCCACAGCATCCAGAGGAGTCAAAAATATATAATAAACATTTCCAGAGTCTTTCTCAGTCCAAAATATTTGTTATACATCTTTGCTTCCAATGGCCACTGAGGGACATGCTGAGCTTCTCCAGTACTTTTGTATATTTACGACAATCACAGCAGCAGCAGACTTTCTTGTTTCACTGCATAATAATTACACTGCCTGACAACTATTTTCCAAGAACAGCCATTCAGTCCATCATATTTTTGCTTGATCTTTGACAGGGGCTCCGAATCATGGGTCCTCTACCGGCATCACCTACGGCTCCTAGAACGCTTCCACCAGCGTTGTCTCTGCTCCATCCTCAACATTCATTGGAGCGACTTCATCCCTAACATCGAAGTACTCGAGATGGCAGAGGCCGACAGCATCGAATCCACGCTGTTGAAGATCCAACTGCACTGGGTAGGTCACATCTCCAGAATGGAGGACCATCGCATTCCCAAGATCGTGTTATATGGCGAGCTCTCCACTGGCCATCGTGTCAGAGATTCACCAAAGAAGAGGTACAAGGACTGCCTAAAGAAATCTCTTGGTGCCTGCCACATTGACCATCGCCAGTGGGCTGATATCGCCTAAAACCGTGCATCTTGGCGCCTCACAGTTCGGAGGGCAGCCACCTCCTTTGAAGAAGACCACAGAGCCCACCTCACTGACAAAAGACAAAGGAGGAAAAACCCAACACCCAACCAACAAATTTTCCCCTGCAACCATATCTGCCTGTCCCGCATCGGACTTGTCAGCCACAAACGAGCCTGCAGCTGACGTGGACATTTACCCCTCCATAAATCTTCGTCCGCAAAGCCAAGCCAAAGATGAAAAAAAGATATCCATTAAGACTGGTAATGATCTAGTGAAGGAAGAACAATTGGTAATTTAAGTATCAATGTATTCTAGGATACTGTTAAGTAAACCAAAGCAACTTTATATCTATGCCTTTGCATATTAATGAGCAAAAGCTAAATGATGCTATTTATTATAAATTCTTTGCCATCCTCATCAATTGCATTATAGCTACTTGGCATTTGAATATTTAATCAGTTCCCAGGGAAAAAAGTAGTTACTTTGTTTCACATCTGCTTCAACTTGAGAAATGTTTTGTTTCACACTGCTCTGAACTGGCACTACCATACTCGTGCTCAGTCGCCATGGCATTCCGCACTCGAATGCACTTTCTACCAAAACTATTCCCTGCTCAACAGACCCACTCACTTGCCCTTTTCACATTGGTTAATTGATAATATTGATGGTTCAAAATAGGATTTTTGCCATTAACACTGTTAACCAGTTCACTGCACCCTTTCACACTCACCACCCAGCATCCCAGAGCAAAGGGGCACGCATCCTCCAGTGGTGAGGTCCTGCACACCGCATGTCCCTTTCACACTGGCATAACCAGTATGCAGATTCAAAACAAATTGGTGATGATAATAAATCCTCCCTAGGTGCTTCATCCCTGGGTTGATCTGACACTTACATGCCGGTTCACAAGCATTCACACTGGCATGTTAGCTGGTAGATTGGGGGTTAATTACTGGGTTAGCATGCCAGTGTCAATGGAGTGACAGACTCACATGCCAGAGCATTTTAAAAGTCCACCAACAAAAATTTCCTCAGTGAAATCTACAATCCTTTTTACAAATAAAATGTTATTCTTATGTAACTAGAATATCTTGGTTCAGACTTGATGGGCTGTCCGATGATTCAAGGGCATTGAAATCAATACAAAATCCAATTGATTTCAACAATTTTGATGAATTTTTCTGTAAAAGTTAGCAAATTAAAAGATGCCTTAATAGTTTTGCTGTCATATGCTTGGCAACATGTCCGTGTTGCAACATTTTCCCCAAACTACGTCAACTTTTTTTTTCTAACCAGTTTATTCTACCAGATCGAATTAAGCTGTTTTTTTCCATGATCAACTTCCAACCCAGCTCCTGCCAACTTTGATCTCCATTTTCAAAACAGCCACACCATGCTGCAGAGGAATGATTCAAGAAAGCAAATGAGATACGAATGCTCTTGGTTCAAATATTGGCAATCTTACACTTTTATGAATGATTTGATGATCAAAATAATTTATTTTTAATTCTTAAACTTGGCTGTTTTCCTTCAACATACAAAGCTTTCTTCAGAGACTGTTGATTTTGATCATTCTCATTTTCAAACTATGTCAAGCTTATTATCTGGCCTCTCATTCAAATAGCTGGGCTATTTAACTGTGACATTATCTGTAAACGAAAGCAGCATTCCTATCTTTAATAATTACAGTTCTTCACTTCAAAAGAGATATAGATCTACACAAATTATGTTGTTTCATTTGACTTACTGTGAACATGCCACAGTATATTCACATAAAGGCTAAACAATATCCAAATTGAGAAATTCAAAACTTTTGGGTCACAATTTTCAATACTTACTGATATTTATATTGAAAAAAAATCTTAATACCACTCATGGGGATAAGAGAAGCAATCTAGACCTAGTTAAGTCAATAATTTTAAAAAAGCCCAAGAATACAAATAAAATATACTCAAATAAAGTTTAAAAAAAATAGTTGAGCCACTGAAAGCACAAATTTCAGGGAAAAAAAGTCATGTTAACATGGCAATACCATATTAACAAATTTTTAATAAAGATTTATCATTTTAATACAAATTAACATTATAGAGAATGCAAGTGGAAACAAGGTCACTCGTCATTGCATGCTTTCTCTCCAGTGATAGCTTGGCATTAATCTAACCTTGTCAGAATGGACCGACACACCAATTGCCCTCTCATGACCTTGCAGTTTACTATTTAATCCTATTGCTCAAGGAATTTATTTCAGTTAGCTTATTAATTTAACAAAAATTATTTATTTATTACCTGGTCATTTATTGTGATTTCTAACTATCTAATCAAATAAGCTGCAGCACAGATGCTAAATTTATAGATTTATGAATTCTCAAAGAAATCTGAAATACTTCATTTCCCCACCAAATTCAATATCCAACAATTTTCTTACCTACATCAGTATACGTCACATTGTACTGTACGGTTATGAACATGATGGCAAACTTGGCTGTGATCTGAAAACAAATACAAAATATTAATACTCATTTTTGATGCCTTTGAAACATTAAAGTTTCCTCAGTAAAATAATTCTTGCTCCAATATTTGCATTTCTATCTTAAATGTACACTGGAAAGAGTCTCTACAGAGCTTATTTGATGGGCAAATTAGAAAAGTGTCAAGAATAAAGGACACCAAAGAATTCATTATTTGGTGTTTCCTTCAAAGATGGTCATGAAATAGGTGAGTTAATAGAAAATGTAATCTCTTACAAAGGGTTAAAATGAAAAGAATTTTAAAATTAGTAAATAGTGTATACAGAATGTTCTGTATTTACCAGAATATCCCTTATGATTCAATCTTGACTTTGTCCCCTTTCTACACATCTACACCAAGCACAAAACAATGATATGGATATATGCAGGACATTTTTCCAATACTCAGGTGACGAGATATTGCTTTCATTTCACTAAACATCATTTTGTACAAGGTAAAAGGACTCTATTGTCAACTTCATGTATTTAATAGAAATGCTTTCTAAACAAGTTAAACCTATGGAAAAAGCAATGAATTGTTTAACTGCATCATTTTTGAGCAACATGTACAGTATATACTTGCAAACATCTGAACACAATGTATGTAACAAGTGCTTTGAGTTTGGCTTGCTTATCGTTGCAGGAGTGAATACAACTGGAATAGAAAGTAGAGGATGAGAAAGCCTAAATTAAAATGAGAGGCCAGTGGAAACTTCCCAAGGATAAACCTAACCAAATGCTTTTTGACTTTGGAAGATGTTGGCCAGGCTTAAATTTGTTGAAGAGGAGGATGAAAAGATCAACACTATGCTACATTGACAGAACATGGCAATGCTTGGAAGGAGAATACTGGAGAAAGTTTTAATAATGCCAGAGATAATGATCTCTTGCATTTATGGCTCTCCAGTAATATTAATAGATTAACAGTTTTCTACCAAAACAGTTCAAAATGCACATCTTGCTCTTAATTTGTGCATTTGAAACTGATAATAAATCTTTACCTTCTGATTTACACTTTGTATCCTAGTGTGACAACAGTTCAAAATAGCATTGAAAATTCAAACTAGTAAAAGCACAAATAGACCCAAAATGATGCAAGTTTTCTTTACAGTTGTCTTGAGGTTTTCTGATATGTGGAATCTCAGGAACATGGAGGTAATCACCCTCTCCACTGCTGTCCAATCAATACAGATAGATGCATGATCCCTTGGCCTCCCCTTCCTAAAATCCACAGTAAGTTCAAGTCTTGTTGATGCTGAGAGCAAGATTGTTGTTCTGGCACCACCCAACCTGTACTCTGATTTAATTTCCTGTTGTTCAGCCAACAATGGTGACTTTAGCAGATTTATCAACTGTGTGGGAGTTTTTCAAAACACTATTACTTTTCTTTTAAAAATCAGTATAGTCGTGAACAAATCATGAAATTTAGTGTTTTGCGGGAACATTATAGTAACATATTATAACCATCCTACGACATTACTATAAAAAAATAGAATAACAGTTACAGGGTACAAAAGTGAGGCAGTGTCTTTGGTTCATTGATTATTCAGGAATCTGATGGCAGTGGGGGAAGAAGCTGTCCTTGTGCTACTGAGTGCTCATCTTTAGGCTCCTGAATATTTTCCCCAATTGTAGTAGAGTGAAGGGAGCATGGCAGGGTGGTGGGGGGTCTTTGAGGATAGAGGGATTTTTTTTTCCAAGACTGCCTCATCTAGATGTCCTCGACGGAGTGAAGTCTGGTTCCTATGATGTCACAGGCCAAATTAAAAACCCTCTGGAGTTTATTCTTGTCCTGAGAGTTGGCGCCAGGCAGTGATGCAACCAGTCAAAATTCTCTCCATGGTACACCTTTAGAAGTTTACAAGAGTCTTCAGTGACATACGGAATTGCCTCAGCCACCTCACAAAATATAGCTGCTGGTGAGCCTTCTTTGTGATTGCATCAACATGGAGGCTCCAGGAGAGAGCATCAGAGATGTTAATGCCCAGGAATTTCAAGTTCTTGACCCTCTCCACCAATGAGCCCTCAATGAGGATTGGGTCATGTTTCCGACTTCCTCCTGAAGTCCACAATCATCTCCTTGGTTTTGCTGATGCTGAGCGCAAGATTTTGTCATTACATTATTCAATGAGCTGATCTATCTCCCTCCCTCCTCATTGCTGTTTGTGATTCTGCCAAAAACTGTAGTGTCATCGGCAAATTTGTAGATGGCATTGGAATGGTGCCTGGCCACACATCATGGATAGGCACAATAAACAGGAACCTTCTGAATATCAATTGTAATTTAATTAGTTCTCCAAATCTTTGGCACTCTCAAAGCTGATTTAACATCCCATTATGGCAAGCAATAATAGACAAAATTTTACCAACCATTGAAAAATCAAAATTAGGCTACCCCTTGAATTGTTACATTCATCTACAGCCCAACAAGCTTCCTGTCTTAGGGTGCCATTCCAAGAGCCAAAGGCCAATTTCATTCCCAACACAACGAGAAAAAAAAATACCAGTACAAGTGAATACCCTTGGAAGTGTGAGGGGTTCTGGGAAAGTGGAAATTTCAATGAATACATTGAAATATTTTCTTTGGAGAAAACAAAAATTTACATTTCATCTTAGCATTTTTAGACTGTCCAGATAAATCCTTTTAAAGCTCATGACCATTACAATGACATCTATTCTAATAATCCTCAAGATGGGCACAAGTGAAATGAATAACACAAGAGTTATCAGAACTTTCCACCCCCCCAAAACTAAAATCAGAAATATATAACATGTTAATGAAACATGAAATAAGGATATTTAAAACATAATCTTTACTTTCAATTGCCTAGATGAATTTATTAAATGTTAAAACCTTCCCCCTCCACCCACCCCCCAAAAGTGCTTTCCCCCTCCCCAAATGATGCAAAATTAAGCAATGCAAAAGTTTGCAAGAGATCAAGCCAAAATAACAAAGAAAGAAATTTCATCTGAATAATTTTGAGAACTAGGGATGCAAGGAGGGGCTAGTCAAAAGTTTTAATTTTGTGACAGATTATATTTTATATTGTATATAGATAGGTTTTAAAGGAGATAAATTGAGGGTTTTTTAAAGTTAGGTAACAAAAGGATATACACTTCACAACACATATCTCATTTAAAATGCCAGATCTCTGCTCAAGCCAGACAAACCAGGCTCCCAATAGAAACTGCTTTGCTGAAGGACTTCACAAGTAGGTGTTAATTGGACATGCTGTGGAGTAATGGATTACTGTTTTGAAAAGCAACAGTTGAACAAACTCTGAAGATTGGGTCCAGTGCCTCAGTCTGTCTGAATGCAGTTTGCCATTCTAAGAGGGTCATGTGGTTTTCTCAGAGAGCGCAAGAGAGAGAGAGAGAGAGAGAGATATCAGAACTACAGCAGCAGCTGGGATGTGGAACACGACAAGCTTGTGGAAAAAACCCATTATGAAAACAGGTTGAGTTCTTAGATCAGCCTGTTCAAAGCCCTTGTGATCCATACAAGAGGAGGCTGGCTGGCTGTATAATGTTTCAACTGAGCTAATGGAAACAGAAAGGAACTCTGTGGTGACCTGAAAGAAAGAGATTATCATCTGGAAAACCCTAATGGGGCAGGTTTCTTCAGCAAGACACTGAAGTGGCTGATCAGAAGGAATCCGTTTGTGTCCAACAAGAAACAAATCTCTCTCTGAAAACCAAGAAGAACCTTCCACACACACTACATACATGTGTGCTTGGAATTAAAAGGGGGTTAAGTTTTTAGTAATAAGTTAGAGTTTGATCCTGTTTTCATAATTAAATGCAACTTTTGTTTAAGTAACCATCTGTCTTGGTGAATTTCTATTGCTGCTGGGTACTGGGGTCCTCTGGGTCCATCACACCTTGTATTCACTAGGACTTTTAAATCCATCAGTAGAAAGTAGATATTATCAAAATTTGGTCATCTTTTATATAATGCATAATTTCTGAACTAATGGGACTTACAACTTCAGGTCAAAGTTTCGAGAATTGTAACTAAACTGGAAACATTTGCAAGCATTCTCACTCGCCTTCAAGTGCAGTTACTGCATGCACACCACCCTATTCCCCATATGCAAATATTCCATCATTTATCAGATGTTTCTAACTATTTGCAATACAAGACTTATCAAGTTGCTTTGTTACAATTCTTTGTTCACAAACCATTAGGGAAGAGATGTATTTAAACAGTTTAAAAATATGAATGTGATTCCATATGCAATCAAATCCTCAAATGAATTTCCTAAAACGGTTTATGTACAAATGCAGAAAAAGTTATTAGCTGCAGTGGTACAATTTCGATCTTACTTTAAAATTGATTCATATTCTATAGAAACCACAGGCTTAAATATTTGGCTCATCTTCCTAAATGCCCAATAGTTTTAATTCACCAATTAAAAATTCCCACTTCACACTTAGTTCTAAAAGCACAAGTATATTCAAATACTTTTTATTCTCATTATTTTAAGTCATCTGACTGTGAAAATGATAAACCATAAGAGTCAGGATTGGTCCTATACACCAACTTCATAGCATCGATGACTGAGTGGGAACTTTTTGGATTATATTTAGGACCGAGATGAGGAGGAATTTCTTGACCCAGAGAGTGGTGAATCTGTGGAATTCATTGCCACAGAAGGCAGTAGAGGCAGGTTCATTAAATATATTTAAGAGGGAATTAGATCTATTTCTTCAGTATAAGGGTACTAAAGGTTACGGAGAGAAGGTGGGGACGGGGTACTGAACTTTAAGATCAGCCATGATCTCGTTGAATGGCGGAGCAGGGTTGAATGACCTACTCCTGCTCTTATCTTCTATGTTTCTATGTTTTCTAGCTCAGAACAATCAACCCACCAAAGCATCTTACCATCTCTAGGAATTAATGTACATGGAATTCGTTAATCATGAACAAGTTAATTCAATGTTTGAATAATAATTTTTCGATTTTACTTGAATCAAAAAGTCAGTTGAATCTGCAAGATGTTGTGTCATGTTCCCCTTTCTAAAGGAAAATGGGAACTTAATGGAATTGCCAATGTTCAACCAAGTTGCTGAGGAATAAACGTTATTAACGTTCTAACTTTAATTTCCTGTTTAAATTTACGCAACATAAATGCCTTTTGTTTTGACCAGCAAAATACAATTAAGCCTCTCGAAATAGATTCACTCATGTTACAGATCAAGTACAGTTCTAATCAGCTAGGAACAATCTGAGCTGTTAACGTGTTTTGTACACAGTTAAGGGGTACATTCTACAAAATGTAGTATCCTTATGAATGCTTCTTTTTAAAGGCATCGGAAGAAATGGACAAATTTTAAACTGTGAACTGTTCTTTATTGCAACTACTCATAAAACAACATTGCATTGTCATTCACGCAATGAACAAAAGCTTTTTGTTTTAGGGCTTCAAATCTATCTTGATCATTTTGCACCATTCAACAACCACAGCTAAAATGGAACATGAAAGGAATTTAAAATCATAGATTTGGAAAGTCATAGCTCAAATGCTCCACTCTACATTTGAGGTTATTTATAACTACAGTTAACCCCCCGATATCCAGCACCCACAGGGATTGCTAGATTCTGGATAAGTGAGTTTTCTGGTTGCTTGAGACAACTCTTACAATACTTAACTAATACACCTCCAGGAATAAGCAGTTTAAAAGACAAAAATACTATACTTGCACTGAACAAACTTTATTTGCATGAATATATAAACCTTAAAGAATTTTACTTTATTTTCAGTCACATTCTTCCAAAAAAAACATTTGACTGTCACTGCATCTGCAGGTGTTCCTTCCCCTCCACGAAGCCAACCAAAAGACCAGCAACATTATAGGTAGTTAACCCCACCACCACCAAATTTGCAGATAAAGCCATACTAATAAAGACTCTTATTAAGCAGGGATAAAGACTAAGAGACACCCCAATGGCAAACATCTTTAACTAGCTCTTCATCATGGGTGACTCCATTTTATTCAAACACAACTTTATTTAAACAGCTGCTATGAGCAAAGCATGACCAAGCACTCCACTGGCTGAATATGTGCTTCCCATCTTCAGAGGTTTCTGCTACTACTTCAGAGAACATTTACTATTTTAAATTTTTTTTTACATTTTATTTGTTTTTTTTTATTTATTTTTTTCCACAGTTGCTTGAGGTTGCCAACTGCTTGAATTCCAGATAACAGGGGTTTTACTGTACAATATTCTGTTCTAAGGCCAGCGGAAAAAAGGTAATTATTATTTTTAATTATACTAAAATTAAAAGGCTTGAAATAAATGGATCTCAAAATTTTGACATTACAGGTGGCACACCCCTCCCAATGCATTGTAAAATTATTGCAGTGAAGAACTTGTGACGAGTGTGGAAAGAAGTTAGAGAGTCATGTGCCAAAACACAAACCAATATTGACTTGCCCTAATCAAACCCAGTCTTCCCAAGTGCAAATTAATCTCAGTTCAGAATCTTTTCCAAAAATCTTCCCCATAATTAGTGCAAGGATCACCAGCCATTAGTTCCCTGGTTTACTCCTGCTGCCATTCTTATCCCAAGGCACAACACATTATGCTATCTAACACTAATTTTATTTCTTTTATAATTTCTTGCATTCTTTAAGATCATCAGTTTAACTTCTTCAGGAGTTTGCAAAGGTTTGGTATGATATCAGAAACCCTGGTAAATTTCTATGTATATTTGATGGAAACTGTGCTGACCAGCTGCTTCAGTCTGATACGGGGACACCAATAACCATGAGCGTAAAGCCCCACAAAAGGTAGTGGACACAACCAGAACATCATGGGCAAAACCCTCCCCATTACAGAGAATATCTACAGGGAACACTACTGTCAGAGAGCAGCAGCGATCATCAAGGACCCACACCACCCAGCACATGATTGGTTCTCGCTGCCTCCATCTGGAAAGAGGTATAGATGCCACAGGACTTGCACCACTAGGTTCAGGAACAGCTGCTAACTTCCACCATCAGAATCCTCAACAATAAATTCAATTGGGGACTAATTAATGGCTCTTACACTTTGATTTTTTTTCCTCTTCTCTGTATTGCACAGTTTAGTTGCATTTCTTTATTTACAGCTGTACATATGTACAGTTTCTTTTTTGCACTGCCAAAAAGTAGTAATTCTGCCTCACCCACAGGAAAAAAAATCTCAGGGTTGTATGCAATGTCATGCATTTACTGACAATAAATCTAAAATCTGAAGAATAGATAGTACAAACAGATGTAGGTTCATACAGACAAGCTTTATAGTTGCCTCAGGATAACAGGAGTGGGAAGCGGGACAAAAAGAGTAGAAGAGCGAGGAAGGGGAAGAGCACAGGCGAACAGGTAAGAGGTTCTGTTCTTGTGATGTAGTCTTTTGGTGCATGATTTATTTTAAAAACCTTTTGTCTGACCTCCCTAGAACAAATTTTTGTCAAGCAACATAAAGTAGAATACAGTAAGGAATCACTGAAAACAGGAAATCTATCATTAATTATCAGATCAGAGCTATCAGTATAAATGACAACCAGTCCTCAATCCAAAACCTGTGCACATGCAATATATAAGCAGTATTCAAACAGATATGGTCCTACTCTCTACAAAGATAGTAGGCTATCAGTTCACAGCAGATCACTTAAAAGATGCACCTTGGAAACTGACAAGACAATTTCTTCTATTGATATTTGTACAGAGATGCTTCCAGATGCCTGCATAACATGCTGAATAAAAAGCTTTTATATCTATACCTTCAGTCTCCGTGCAGCTCTTCAGTGTCACTTCCAGTTAAACAGATTTAGTTTCATTCAGAAAAAAACTGATCTTAAAAGGAAGCTTCCAACTCTTTTTTAATTACAAGATCTTTCAGAGCAAAGATAGACTCAACAGCAGCACCCTCTTCAATGCAACTTTCTCAAAATGTGCACTGGAATATCAGCCTGGAATAAGCTTATCCACAATAACAGAAATGGAGGCAAAGTAATGCTGTTTAAGAAAAAGTAACAATGCTATTTACTTGTGGGTTGGCTTTCGTAAAATATTCAAAGTTCTTTCCAGGAATGGAGGCATCATTGGTTGGAAGGAAAAAGAAGAGGCAAAAGTAGCAAAACAGGAAATTAAACAAATTGCTGGCAGAACTTGCATTCTATCTGGGCACTATCCAATCAGATGGCATTAACATTGGCTTCCATAATTTCATTAAGCCCCTCCATCGAGTCTCTTTCTCTTTTTCCTCAAGCTTCCCACCCCTTTCCTCTCCTATCAGAGAGATACCCTCTCCATGTCACTTTTCAGTTTTGTTCTCTATCCTCCCACCTCAATCCACTGATAACCACTTTACCCATTTGCCTGTGTTCCTCCCCCTGTCCCTTCCTCCCTCTTCTACTCTCCTCATACTCCTTTCCACATCTTTTCATAAAATTTGGGAATTTAATTTGCTCATTCCTTGACAAAGGGGTCAAGCCCAAAACATGTTAGCCTTCACTTCCTATGGATGCTGCGTCATCTGCTGAGTTTCTCCAGCACTTGTGTATGCGGGAAAAACTCAGATCAGCCAGGATCTGCAGAGTGAAGGAACTGGAGAGTTGACGTTTCAGGTTTTGTCCTTCAAGACTGAGCATGGAGTGGGAAGATAGCTTGTATAAAGAGAGAAAAAACAGGTGCTAGTCATTGATTGGTGGACCTAGGGATAAAGGATTACAGCAGAAGGAGGAAAGAATGGAGTTGGGAGACAGGCAGGTGTGTTATTGTTGTTAGAGGGAAGAAAAAGGAGACAGATGAAGCAAAGTGGGGAGGGGAATCGAGGATGGAAGTGTCGATCTCACCTTTTGCACGCAGAAGCTGAGACATGAGGATCTTGTAGTGAGTCATGTATCACTGGACTGTGGAAATAATGGCATCCTTCACAACTACTTTGAATCAACAGATCGGTCCTCATTGTTCCTCGGAGCAACCATCAAGAAAGCACACCGACACCTCTACATCCTTAGATGCCCGAGGAAAACTGACATCTCATCTGCATCTCTTAGCTTCCATAGATGCACTGAAAGCATTCCATCAGGGTGTGGGACCGGCTCCCCCCCCCCCCCGAGACCGCAAGAAACTGCAAAGGATTGTGAATGTGGATAAGGCATTCACTCATGTGCTGCCGCACCCACCCCCCCCCCATACCCCTGGCTGGCTTGTAAAAGCAGTCAACACATTATCAGTGAGGTTCAAAGGATTTTGCCACATGAAGAAAGCTCTGGAGGTTGGCGTCATGGTCTTCCAAGGTATGGCCACAGATGGTGACATTATCAAGGTAGGGGAAGGTAGCCTTCAACCTTCAACCCATACTAATCCACCATTCTACCCATCTGCCTCTGGAAGATAGAAATCCTGTTAGTAATACCAAAAGGGACCCTCCAGAATTGATAGAAACTACCATTAGCCTAAAATGCTGTTTATGGACAGTCCTCAGAACGGATTGGCAGCTAGTGATTAAGCAGCTTTCAGGTCAATGGTCAAATAGACCCAATATCGCACAATATCATTCACCATGTCCGAAATTTGAGGGAGGTGGTATGCGTCCAGGACCATGAACCGTTTTATGGTTTGGCTATAGTCAATTACTAGCCTGGACTAGTTTTCCCCTTTGACCACTATCACTGTGCTTTCCATGGGCTGGTGCTAGGTTCAATGATACCTTCATCCAGCAGATGTTATGAAACACGGTCTGCTGTGCTGTACCTCCTGCTTTTTGTAGCAATAGGTTTGCAGTCAGAGGAAAGATTCTGGAAGAGAGGTGGAGAAGTTGCATGTGGGTTCTGATTTTCGAGGATCTCCATTCCGAACTGTTATGGGGGTTGGGGGGGAAGAGAAGAGAACCAAAATACTCAAAGTCCAGAGCCAACAGCACCAGAGCACACAATTCATCAAGTATATACAGGCATATCTTACAAAATCCCCCCCCCCCCCAATGAGAAATGTACAATACAATTTAGCTGAATATGCGTTGAGTGTGACTGAGGCACAAGGAATATACAATAATTGAAAGGAAACAACTTTAGGTTGTATTCTTGCACAGTCCGTGAGTCTATGAAGCTTTCAGTAGAGCCTGTGTTGATTAAGCATTTAGTGGAATGTTCGTTTACCTTCACAGTCACTATGGAGTTGTTGAGCTGGTGAGGTCTGCCCTGATCTAGAACCATTGACTGAGCAATATTTTCAAGTTAAAGGCAGCTCTGCAAGAAACACATCTTTGTAATTTAAAGTTTTTCATTTAACATTTTAAAGACTGACATGGAAATGTGCTTCGGTTGAGAACCACTGCCCTACATGGTAGGAAAACAGGATGGTGAATAGTGGGCAGCTTAGCAGCTGAAGACTCTCAGCTGGGAAACTGGCTCATAGGAACCATGTATCAGTATTGAATTTGAGAGGGTGCCAAGGATGAGCAGGGCATCATGGACAGCTTCATAAGCATATTAGAGGTTCAGAATCAGGGGCTGTGGAGAATAACATGGATACCTGGAGCTCAGGTTTACAACTGGAACAGCTAAAAGGCAGTACTAAAGTTATGGGAGTGCAGGAAGCATCAAAGAAGGTGGTAAGATCTACTGACACTCAATATCTCTGACGGGATTCTCTTTTCTTTCTTTCTCTTTGTTTGCCCATAAAGGAATACAGGTGCCATGACTAAAGTTTTTTTTTAAATTATGTATTTGACAAAGGAATCTTGGACTTTTATCCATAAACACTGACAGCTGTTCATCCTGCTACTTCATATTCAGTAAATACCAACTACACTCTCACTGCTGTTTCAAGTGATTCAGAAAATATTTGAGGAAAATCAGATAGCTAAACAGAAAAAAAATCACTTTAAAGTCATGCCCTAAAGCATAAAACGGAATATCTGGGGAGGACGGGGCAAGATAATCATGAGGAGAGTAAGACCACGTCAAGCTACCAAACCAAGGCATGGATAACTTGTAAACATCAAGTACAAGATTAGATTACATCCTGCTTTGCAACTAAAATCACTTGTATATATTTATGGAACTTCAATATTAGTTTTAAATATCAAATGTATTTCTTTTGATTGCCAACAGTATGTTTTTTTTTTTTTTTTTTTTTTTTTTTTTTTTTTTTTTAAATTTTTTATTTTTCACACCATAAATCACAATAGCCATGATATACACTTTTTCTTTTCCACACATTTACAGTGACTTTTTCTCCCTCCCCCCTCCCTCCTCCCAAGCCACCCCCCCATCCCTCCCCCCTCTCATCCATTTTAGTTATACAATCTAGGTTGCTGATTGCCAACAGTATGTTAATTCAAGAAAGTGGTCGACTAGAATTCCACACTAATGGAGACATTCTTACTGCATTCCTTTCTTGCAAGGGTATGCGTTACACATAGCAAGGTCAAAGCTGTAATCGAACCATGAGACTTGTTTAGTACATGCAAGCTGCACAAGCCAGTTTAAGAAAACTCAATATAGACTACAACTTAAAAGTTTACTTCTAGGTTCGTTTTGCCTACTTACAAAATATGAACTGTTTTTATCAATCATGTAAGAAAAATTATTTGGAAGCAATTTAAAATAGTAACCTCGTCTGAAATACATTTCCAAAGAATAAGTGGCTCATCACACTCAAGCACTTACGTTGCTACTTTTATTTCAGGACAACTTATACTTTGCATATTGAAGGATATAAGTAAAAGTCTCTTTTTTAATTATTTATTTACATCATACGGGCATTGCCAATAAGTCTAGCTTTTACTGCCCATTCACTCTCAAGTCATCGACGAGCTACCGCTTTGAACTACTGCAGTCTTTCTAATGAAAGTCGTGTTGAGTAGACAGTTCTAGGATATAGAACCCAATGATAATTAAAGAGCAATATATTTTCACGTTTTTATGTGATGTGGAAAGCAATGTACAGCTGGTATGGTTTAAACTTCAAGAGTTAAACAAGAAAATATGCAGATATTGGAATTGAGTACAATATACAAACATGCGAGAAAGGCTCAGCAGGTCACACAGCATCCAGGAGAATTAAAGGACAACCAACATTTCAGGCCTGTGCCCTTCCAGGTCCAAAACATTGGTCACCCATCATTTCCTCTGGATGTTGCATGACCTCTCCAGCACAGTTGTGCATTGGTTTAAGTTTCAGCTGTCCATGTCCTTAATGGAGGAGGTTGAGGGCTCAGCTCACTTGGGACGCAGTTGAATTTCTAGAGAGCAGCAGATAGGCAGAACAGCAAGTTATTAATGATTGTTTCAATTAACAGCCCTCTGCTGAAAACTTAACTTACAGAAAATAACTAAGGAGACAGGGGATTAGCATCAACAGAACTAAGCTATTGCCAAATGTTACAAAGTCATACAATTGGCTTCCTTGGCAAATGTACCCAATATGTAGTTTGCCACGATATCAAAAACATTGGTCACTACACACACCCAAATAGTTATTCTTTAATAGTAGGAAATTGAGCTCTTTGCAATTCAGTATGTTGGGAAACATAGTAGTTTAGTTTTATTCAGCAAAATGATACTTTTGAAAAATTCCCAATACATTGAAATGTTTTTTGGTGCCATTGTGATGGCAATTCCAGTAGGCTGGGCACCTACAAAAGGAAAGGGTAAACTATGAACGTATCAGCTTCATAACTTCAATGTCATTTTAATGGTTTCAAATGCTTAGAATTTTTTTTGTTCTGAACCTGTCAATCTTAGAGTCCTTTAAACAAGCTCAAAGGCTTCGAAGAGTTCACGAGGATAACCACATCGATGGGAAGAGCTTGGAAGTGCATGGGCTTAATGTGACATAAGTGGAACTAAAACAGGAGGGCATTTTATTTGGCATGGATAAGCTGGGCTCATGGACCTTTCCTTCTATACTGCAAGATTATGACTCAAAAAAAATTATAGTTTTCCAGCTGGTGCCACTCTATTCAAATTATAGTGCAGGGTGGCTAAACCGCGGCTCACAAGCTACATGCAGCTCTTTGACCTTTAATATGCGGCTTGCCACCGGTCTCTCCCCCTCGCCCGCCCGACTCACACCGCCAGTCTCTCCCCCTGCCTCGCCCACCTGACTCTCACTGCCGGTCTCTCCCCCTCACCCGCCCAACTCGCACTGCTGGTCTCGCCCGCCGAACTCGCACTGCCGGTCTCTCCCTCGCCCGCCCAACTCACACTGCCGGACTCTCCCCCTCGCCCGCCCAACTCGCATCTTTAATAGCCTGATATTTGTAGCATTGTATTTTAGTCATAAAAAATGATTAAAATAAGACTAATTTTTAAGGTGGAAATCTGATTAAAATATCTCATTTTTATGGTTAACTTTTTTTACATATTTGTGTCTGTGATTATTGAAACTAATACAAATTAACAGTTTAAAAACTGCATGCATGAATAAATATTGTTTCATTTACTATGCATTTCTTAAAATTTATATAAAATTCTTGTTACAAAATTTGTATTTAACCAATAAAAACGTATGTATGAATTTTGTTCTTGTCCTGCGGCTCTTAAGCATCTGAGCTTTATCGTTTGTGGCTCTTACATTAAGCAAGTTTGGCTACCTCTGTTATAGTGGAAGGGGAAAAAGCATGTACAAAGGCTGCTTCCCATTTTATGCAAAATTAAAATAATTTCAATGTGAGTTGATTGTTTCCTTCAGAACAATTAACACAAACTCCTAAACTACAGCTAGTGAGGAATGACAATGTAAAATTCATACTGAACAACAATAGCTTTCAACATTCAACAGTACTTTAGATAACTATTGTAGACTGTAACCATTCACGTACAAATTACACACATGAAGGGAATGAATTTAATCCACCTGTAAATGTAATATAAATTCTGTGTAAATCAAAGTACATCCTTGTATCTTCCAAATGCTCTTTCATATACTTGAGTGGCAATGTGTGACCTTATTCATTACGCAAATTATTTTGTGACACATGGATTCAGAAAACATATTGCCAGAAATACCGAAGTAACTTGCAGAGAAAGCAATTTTCCCTGATATTCACAAGAAATACAAAAGTTTAATAAACAAGAAAATCTGCAAATGTTGAGGTCTAGACTGTTACACAAAAGTGCTGGAGAAACTTGATTGGTCACTCAGCATCCATAGGAAGTAAACAGCCATCAACTTTTTGGGCCTGAGCCCTTCGTCAGGAAAGGCACTAATCTTAATGCTGAGTTTCTCAGAGTTTTTGTGCACTGAATGCAAAAGCTTGTCCACTTTAAGGCTCCCTGAATAACGAAAAATAGTGGTATAAAAAACGTTCCATTTCATCACTTATTTGGATAATGGCCCTTCACTTATAGTTGGAAATTATTATACGAAAACTAAAATCCCACCATAATGTTCAAAAATGATAAAATATACTGAAGAGTGTTAAAATTACAGCAACTTTAATAAAGCCTGCAAAACTATTGTGCAGTAAGACCTAACATATGTAAACTACTTTTCTTTTTCTATTCCTGCCTATCATCCAAAAGAAAATTCTTGCAGGGTTGGCTAAGAATCATTTCACTATTTACATGCAAATCCAAGCAATGAAATTTGATGGCTTAACTATAACACATCAGTCAACTGTCCTCACCTAACAACCATACACACGTTTTTCATTGAAAAGAAGACATTGTCACCGATAGTGGAAACTATGGCTGACTTACCCCTCCACAAGCATGTGTCGTCTAAAATTATCTTTAGCTTGGTCACTGAAGAGTTGTTTCTATTCATAAAACAGTTTTGCAAGAAGCTCAAATGAAAATGAGAGTTGAAATTCATAAAATGAACAAATAAGGTAGTCTACCACAACAAACATTTTTACCTGTAATAATTAATCTGCAATGTTCAAAAATCTATTAAATAACAGGTTTACAGATCTTTTATCCAAAGATACATGACTGACTGAAGAAAACTTCACAAGCCATTTCTCCTTGAATTTAATTTGAAAATAATCAATAACCCTTAACCCCAAAGGAAACGGGATAAGAATTTCAAATTTTAATCATTTTATAGTTTAAACTAAAAGGTTGGTTAATCAAAAGAAGATACTCTTAATTATTTCAATCACACTAAAAGTGATTTTCCAGTATAGAGTTAAGCTTTTAACTAAAATGTGTTCATCATACTCAGGCAAAAAGTAGCTTTTGGGATCAACATGCATTAAAAATATTCCTGAAATATCTAAATAGTGCTGGCACTATATCTACATCTAATCCTCAATAAATTTTAAATCATAAAACTTTAACCACTACAAATTAACACCAAATTTCACATCCTGTTCAGCCCATTAAACCACGACATTTACCCACAAAAAAAGGTTCAAAAGTTCAAGAACCATAGCAACTCTACATTCCTCTATCTTTGGTGACATGAAAAAACTATTTTGAATTGTTTTATTTTTACACACTGTGGCAGATGAAATAATGGAAAATCAAAAAGGAACAAGTACCAAGTTGTCTTCTTTGGCTTGGCTTCGCGGACGAAGATTTATGGAGGGGGTAAAAAGTCCACGTCAGCTGCAGGCTCGTTTGTGGCTGACCAGTCCGATGCGGGACAGGCAGACACGATTGCAGCGGTTGCAAGGGAAAATTGGTTGGTTGGGGTTGGGTGTTGGGTTTTTCCTCCTTTGCCTTTTGTCAGTGAGGTGGGCTCTGCGGTCTTCTTCAAAGGAGGCTGCTGCCCGCCAAACTGTGAGGCGCCAAGATGCACGGTTTGAGGCGTTATCAGCCCACTGGCGGTGGTCAATGGGGCAGGCACCAAGAGATTTCTTTAGGCAGTCCTTGTACCTTTTCTTTGGTGCACCTCTGTCACGGTGGCCAGTGGAGAGCTCGCCATATAATACGATCTTGGGAAGGCGATGGTCCTCCATTCTGGAGACGTGACCCATCCAGCGCAGCTGGATCTTCAGCAGCGTGGACTCGATGCTGTCGACCTCTGCCATCTCGAGTACCTCGACGTTAGGGGTGTGAGCGCTCCAATGGATGTTGAGGATGGAGCGGAGACAACGCTGGTGGAAGCGTTCTAGGAGCCGTAGGTGGTGCCGGTAGAGGACCCATGATTCGGAGCCGAACAGGAGTGTGGGTATGACAACGGCTCTGTATACGCTTATCTTTGTGAGGTTTTTCAGTTGGTTGTTTTTCCAGACTCTTTTGTGTAGTCTTCCAAAGGCGCTATTTGCCTTGGCGAGTCTGTTGTCTATCTCATTGTCGATCCTTGCATCTGATGAAATGGTGCAGCCGAGATAGGTAAACTGGTTGACCGTTTTGAGTTTTGTGTGCCCGATGGAGATGTGGGGGGGCTGGTAGTCATGGTGGGGAGCTGGCTGATGGAGGACCTCAGTTTTCTTCAGGCTGACTTCCAGGCCAAACATTTTGGCAGTTTCCGCAAAGCAGGACGTCAAGCGCTGAAGAGCTGGCTCAAGTTGTAAATGGGTCCTAAAACCATAAAACACTACAGCACAGAAACAGTCCCCTTTTGGCCTTCTAGTCTGTACCAAACCACTTTTTTTTTTTTTTAAGTAGAGGAAATTGAAAGGTTTGTGCAAAGTGGAAGAAACACAATTAAACAAAACTTTTGTATGATTATTAGGGGGGGCAGGAGGAAGAACACATACTTCTGCCACGCCACTGCAAGAGGTGCAAAACTTACTCTTGCACCTACTCTCTAACCACAACCCAGGGACCTATAAAGCCCTTCCAGATGAACAAAATATTCATGTGCACCTCCTCCTCCCACCTCATCTATTGCATTTGATGCTTTATCTGCAATAGCCATCTATACTCCATGCTGCATGCCATTTCAACTCCCATTCCAGCACTGATCCATCTGACCTCCACCTTCTCCATGCCAAGGCCCAATAAAAAGAGAAGAAAAGGGTTTTGACTTTGTCTTCAACCTCTGTATCATCTCCTCTATCCTTGTGGTCCTCCCATTTTTGTTCCCTTTCCCAAACTCCCCACCCTCTAGTTCCCATCATCTATTTTCATCCCCTTCCTTCTTCTGGTTCCAGCCATCGCCAGATCCCCTGCCTCATCCACCCTTCACTTCTCCCTTATTCGATTTCAGAGCACTTGTAGCCTTTGTGCCCCTGTTCATCACCCTCAGCAGCTGCCCTCTCCCATCACTCTCTCCTCTCTACACCTGCTTTTTTTGTCTACCCATAACTCACCCGCCTTCTTTCAACTTTGCCTGGATCCTTTACAAATAAAAAGACATCAGGGTCTGGGAAGACAGCAACAAAATAGATATATTCAACCATGGTCAAACAAAATAGTGAAGTAGGATCTAAGGGGCTTCATGGCCTTTAACTATTTCCTATGTTTTTATATTATGCTTGCTAAATTTCGAACCCAGCCATCTGCCTTGATATTTAGGCATCACAACACTTGCACCAACGAACATTCAATTTCTTGGGCCACAAATAGCAAGAAACACAAATGAACAGGTCATGAGAAAAATGTGCATACTACAGAAGATCAGATACATACTCTGGTGAAGTACCCATCATCTCTCCACCAAACAACTCTGGAATATGATGGTATAACATCAAGTTACAACTGCAAAAACATTCAATAAAGATCAAAATAAAAGAATGCTCATCATATTATCAAAGACTGAAAATATCCACCTTATTCACAAATGTGATCTTGTGACTAAAGCAATACATGGGATAAGCTGAACAGGTATTACAATTGCCCATCTTGGCAGCTCTCATATTCTTCAATTCCACTGCCTAACAGAGCATCCTGGTTTCCTTCCAAGAGACATTCCATCATCACTAATTTTCACACAGCAATGATGCAGATACCCCATCAAATAACTACGCAACAGCACATACATTACATACAAAGTGGTCCAGAAAAGAGGCTCAATAAAACATTAAAGGGCAACTTGCAGAAAAGATCACTGGGGTCATCCTTATCTCTACATCGACGTGATCTATAGAGTTTGTTGTCTGAAGAAGGCTGGCAAAATTGATGAGGACCCCTATTACCCCACATGCAGCATCTTTCAGCTACTCCCATTGGAAAAAAAGATACAGGAGTATCAAAGCCAGAACCACCAGGCTGAGAAACAGCTTCTTCCCACTGGCAGATTGCAGAATGACTGATCAACTGCTCATACAAACCCTCACTCTAATATTTAACAATTTTTTTTTTTTTTTTTAAATACGAGTTTGTGCATGCATATATGTATTGCAGTTATCTTGTTTGTCTGCACATGTTATGTCTGTATATTTTTGCACTGAGGACAGGTGAACGCTGTTTCCAGGTTGTAATTGTACAATCAGATATTAATAACTAAACTTGAAAATCTAATATTGTAAAACAGAATGACCCAAAAAAATTTTTCAATAAACTGAAATTTATAGATAGTACTCAGTGGCGCAAGGACAGCTTCTTCCCCTCTGCCATCAGATTTCTGAATGAACAGTGAACCACAGACACTGCCTTACTTTTGTCTTTTTTTCCCCCCCACTTTAAATTTATTTTGTAAGGTGGTTTATGTGCGTTTTTATTGAGATGTAAAAACGAGGTCTTGTGCACCTGCCTGCATAATGAAAAAAAATTTCATGACACATTCATGACAATATTTTCTGAAAAATGGTGCTTGCTTTCTTCAGTCAGCATAATTGATTGTGACTCTTTCAATAGATCTGAAATATAGCATTGATAAATGTCATACGATACCTCTCGTTATATCAATGAAAATCATTTCAACTTTCTTGCTACAGACATAGCTTTTCTGCTCTACCTAATTTCGATACATGTACAGCAGCAACACATTTGATTACCAAATAAGTTTGTAAACAAAATAGCTCAGAACAGTTAACAAGGAAATGGACCTGGATATTTATGTGGACATTTTACCTCAAAGCACCTTTCAGCTAATGAATTACTTTGGCATATTTTTAAAGATAAACAGCAGCTAAGGAGTACAAAACAAAATGCCACTAATCTCAACAAAATGTCTAACCCATTAATTTGTTTTAATAGGATTGGATCTCAGATGTTGAATTATTCACTAACATTGGGAAGAGCCTTTTTTCCATTACATTTTCCATTACACGGGCAGGCGCACAAGACCTCAATTCTACATTTCAATAAAAACAAACACACAACACCTCTCAAAGAACTTTCACACTTTTCCAATTCTGATAAGTTATCAGAATTATCCATTCCCCTTCCCATAAGTATTACCCAACCTGCTGAATTTTTCCAACATTTTTTTTTATAATTGCTAGATATTTCTAGTTAGTGGATATGCTGAGCATTTTAACTTCCCGTGATAGAACCAGAACCAAATATAATATTTCTATTTCCAAAATCAAGTCCAAAGTTGTAGATAGATTTAATGATAATGGCATTGTTTTGGTTTGAAAAGTTGGAGGACTGTTCCATAACATCATATATGCTTGACACAAGTACAAGTAATAGCTTAATTTAAATAGCTAAATGTTTAGATTATGTGATAAAGTGGAACACCTTTTTAACTTCTTTGCTAGGTCTGCAATGGCTGGACTACTTTTAACTGCTTCATCAGATATCAGTTCGGTCTTGGTTGCTTCTAGCCTTACATACTTTGGAACCATTGAAAATTAAATAGCAAAATTCTCAAAATGCATCAAAACAATTGCACAAAAATAAGCTGATCACTTCATCCAAATGATTAATATCATAAAGTACCTTTTGGGGTAAGAAATCACAGTGCTCATTATAATCAATTCAAAAGATACAACTGTCTAAAGAACCTACTTTGAAAAATAGAACAATGTCATTAACTTGTAAGCTTGATTCTTACAAGGTGTTGACAAAGGTTTCCTCATGATGGCACAGTAAACAATTTTAGTTGGTCAAAAAATTAAAAGGGAGAAAGTCAGGCCAAAGATTCATCTGACATGAATAGGCACTTCTCTCCAAATTCGAACTTCAGTCGTGATTATTCACAACTATTTGTCCCTCAAGAATTAATATTTCACAAATGACAGTCGACAAACGATCATTTTTAGAACTCAATAATCTACAGCTAGGTAACTAAACATTCTTTCAAATTCTATTACCACAGCAGGATTTTATTATGCAAGTTCTATCAAAATGGAGATAACAGTCCATCGAATAGATTTTTGAATGATCAGAAATATTAAAGCTTTCAAATGCCAATCATCCCCCAACCTGATTCCTTGACCCACTAGGTTTATGCAACAGCTATGAAACAAGAGTTAGTTTAAAAAAAAACTGTCCACCTGTAACTCTGCAATACATGAAGCTGAGGGAGGAGAGCCAATGTCCACCTGTAGCTCAGCAATACATGAAGCTGAGGGAGGAGAGGCAATGTCCACCTGTAACTCTGCAATGCATGAAGCTGAGCAAGGAGAGCCAATGTCCACCTGTAACTCAGCAATACATGAAGCTGAGCGAGGAGAGCCAATGTCCACCTGTAACTCAGCAATACATGAAGCTGAGGGAGGAGAGCCAATGTCCACCTGTAACTCAGCAATGCATGAAGCTGAGCAAGGAGAGCCAATGTCCACCTGTAACTCAGCAATACATGAAGCTGAGCGAGGAGAGCCAATGTCCACCTGTAACTCAGCAATACATGAAGCTGAGGGAGGAGAGCCAATGTCCACCTGTAACTCAGCAATGCATGAAGCTGAGCGAGGAGAGCCAATGTCCAGCTGTAACTCAGCAATGAAGCTGAGGGAGGAGAGCCAATGTCCACCTGTAACTCGGCAATACATGAAGCTGAGCGAGGAGAGCCAATGTCCAGCTGTAACTCAGCAATGAAGCTGAGGGAGGAGAGCCAATGTCCACCTGTAACTCGGCAATACATGAAGCTGAGCGAGGAGAGCCAATGTCCACCTGTAACTCAGCAATGAAGCTGAGGGAGGAGAGCCAATATAGTGGACAAAGGAGTCGATGCGTGCAGATGCCCGTGAACAACACCCCAATATGCTGTGCATCTCCCCTAGTTTTGGGAACACCTGGCCTGTGCCATTTCAGGACGCCACCGTCCACGTCAACATTACCCCCTCACCCCCCCCCCCACCCCCACCCAGTCTGCCCGGGGCAGCGTTGGAGTGGACGGAGGGAGGAAGGGGTCCGCTTCTCGTCGCGTCTGGGCCTCTGCCCTGGTGCCTTTTCCCCCTTTACCTCGAACATCAGCCCCAGCAGAATCACCATTGCGACGCACGACACGATATCCGCATGGTTTTGGATCACGAACTCATGACTGAAGACGGCGGGGCTTTTGCTTTTCTTCCTCAGACCCATGACGGCCGTAAACCTAAACTACTTGGCTTTTGTTTAAAAAAAAAATCCCCTCAGTTCCTTGACGTTATCAAAGCCACGTCTTCGTTGCTTCGACTCCCACAACTACACAGCACCGACACCGGCCATTCCCGACGTCGACGCCCTTTGATTGACAGCAGGTCCGACCAATCCTGGAGAAGAATTAGCCTCCCATCCAACGGCCCACTGGACTGCCCGATGGTTGGCTTATTGACGGTGCGGTCAGCCACTCACGGCGTCTGCCTGTGTCCTAGTCCTTGTGCAATATCCAATCAAAGTCGGCAAAGGATAGAGTGGGGTTGGATCGACCACCTGTTTCCTTGTTCTTGCGCATGTGCAAATGGCCTCTCGGTGGATCATCAGGTAAAGTATTAACTGTCAAGTCGGAAATAGGTGAAGTGAGTATCACTGGAGACATGTGGTAAAGAATTAAATCATTTTCTGGTTGTACCTAATCATTTTAAATAAATTGAACTGAATTTAAATATATATTTTACTTCATTCAAATATTTATCTAGTCTGTAAAAAAAAAGTTGCCTTTAAGTAGTTCTATTATAGAAACTACTCAGGAAGAGAGGTGAATTGAGGGAGGTAGATGGTAAATTAGAAAGACAGGACTTTGAGGGTTGTAATCTCAGATACTCCCATGCCAATGCAAGAAAGGGAAGGTAGAACCGTTAAAAGTCTGGCCAAAAGAGACTGGTACAGGAGGGAGAACGTCAGGTATATGGATCATTGGGCTCTCTTGCCAGGCAGGTGGCACTTGTAAAAGAGGGACTGGTTGTTTTTAAACTGGAAGAGGACTGGTAAGATTTGCTCGGAAGGGTTCAAGCTTGTCTGGAATGATGGTGGGTCCAAAAGAGTAGTGTGGCAGATGGGGAAATTTAAAGCAATTTCAGTCGACATGATGGGCAAGACAGGGAGAAAGGAAGATGTGATCAACTAAACAGCAGAAACCTGATGGGTAAGGCAGGTGTACTTTGGAGATGTGTTGGGACATGGGACTGGAATATCGTCACCATAACAGAAGCATGGTTGAGGGAGGTGTGGGACTTTGGTTAGTTTAATGCTATTACAGTAACAGTGAATAATGTTCAGAATCACCATGTATGCAAGGAGTTTGTACATTTTCTGGGTGCTCTGGTTTCTCCCCACGATCCAAAGACTTATGTGATTAGTTGGTGTATCACATGGGTGTATTTGGGCAGCATGAACTTGTTGGCTGTAACTCTAAATTAAATTAACTTAAATCCCAAATGTGTCAGTGAGAAGAGGGTCATGTGGGTCCTTTAAGATGTTGGCTCTCTTCTTGAGGCAGCACCTCCTGGAGATGTCATCAATGGATGGGAGGTCAGAGCCCATGATGGATTTGGCTGCTTGATACTTTCTGTGGCATTCTGCATTCCTGGGCACTCCAATTACCAAGCAGGATGGTGCAAGAAATTAGGAATATTTCAGGTACAGGCAGCTAGAATCAAGAGATAAAGGAGTACACTTAAGAGGGAAATTAAGAGAACAAAAGAGGATATGCGATCACTTTGGGTGATAAACTAAAGAGGAATCCAAAGAAATTCTATAAGTATACCAAGAGCTTACTGAATTTCCCTTCAAATCATTTATAGATATTGCAAACAACCGAGATCCCAGCAAAGTTGGTTGCAGGCCTCAAATCATAGAATACCTCTTCACTGCTACTCTCTCCTGTCTATGACCAAGCCAAATTTCCAATTCCCTGTGGATTCCATCTGTATTATTCTACTGGATGGGAGTAGGAAAGAAGTAGAAGGATACCATCCTAATATGGAGAAAATTGAATTTGCATAACTGAACATCATGATTAGCATGGATGAATTGGACCAAAGGACTCATTTGTCTGCTGTACAATTGGTAAATTTCTTGTCAGTTTATTATCACATGCCATCTTGCCTTTCTTTATTAATTTCTCACTTCACCATTGTTGAGTTCTAAAATGATCCTAATCATCAGGACTATATTCAATTTAATTTCTCCTGTCTGTCACAATTGGTCCACTTTTCTATTGAAAAACAAATGAGGAAGAGTCATTGAGTGCAAGCATAGATTGGTTTCTCCTTGCACTGATATTTCTTGATAGACTGAGTTTTTCTTGTCTCTGTTTTGGATCAATTTTTTCTCTTTTTCCCTTAAAGAAATATATAATTTTTCAAATTATGACACTATTTTAGAAGCTGGACAGTATCATACCTTTCACTCTATTTCCCAATCAACTACAGCCAACTCAATTTTTAATATCAAATTATTCATCTTATCGTCACTCTTCCAGAAAGATGTCTTTACAAGAATTTACCAATTACAAGTTAAAGTTTATTATCATCCAATCGTACAAGTACAACCCAATGAAATAACATTCTCCAGTACTTGGTGCAAAAAGATGTAAACAAGCATCCAGACATATACAGACAAACAATACACATGCAGTACATATATAAAATAAATAAATGTTGTTTAATAAATAGTTGAGTCTCAGACTCTATGAGCAGTTCATTCAGTTCTTCAGCAGTCTCACTGCCCGTGGAAAGAAATTGTTTCTCAGCCTGGTGGTTCTGGCTCTGATACTTCTGTATCTCTTTAATGTTTGGAGAATCTGAAAGGTGCTGTTATCAGGGTGGTAGGTGTCTTCAACCATTTTGCGATCCCTCTTCGAACAACAATCCCAGTAGACCACATCGATGTAGGAGAGGGAGATCCCAGTGATTCTCTCTGCTGCTGCCCTTATGGTCCTGTGTATTGACCTCCAATTCAAAATTGTACAGCAGTCATAACCCACTGTGATGTAGCTGGCCAAGACGCTCTCAATAGATGTCCTGTAGAAGGTTGCCAGGATGGTGGCCAGTAGCATCCTTGCCCACTTCAGTCTTCTCAGCAAGTAGAGTAGCTGTTGTACTTTCCTATTAAGTGATGAGATGTTGTGTGTCCAACATATGTCATTTGTTAGTGGACTCCAAGGAGCTTGGTGCTCTCTACTCTCTCCACTGCGGAGTTATTAATGTGTAGTGGAGGGTGATCATTCATGGCCCTTCTGAAGTCTATGATCACCTCCTTTGTCTTGTCCATGTTGAGTCTCAGGTTGTTATTGAAGCATCATATCATGAGTTACTGATGAGTCCAGCTACTGATGTTTCATCTGCAAACTTGATAACTCAGTTGGTGATGGATATAGTGTTGCAGTTGTGGGTCAGTAGTGTGAACAGGGACAGATTTTTGCACACAGTCCTGAGATGCACCAGTGCTTGGTGTTACTTCTCAATGTTCATTTGCTGACCTAGACAGACTGTGAAATATAAGATTTCAAATAGTGTTTCTCTTTGTAGGCTTCTCAATACATTGATCAAGAAAATCATTTTTTATACATTTATGAATTCATCCTTCATTTTATTACCACCAATTTACTTCTCCAACTCATATACTGTGCACAGGTCTACGGAATACTCTGCTTTACCAATACTCGCTTTATGCAAATTTGCTTTTATGAAGAATCCTGTATTCACCATCTGAAAGAAATTTGAATGGGTTTTCGCTTTTACGAAAATAGCTTTTGATAGTACTTTATGCCATTTCAGCTTACGAAAGGTTTAATAGGAACACTCTACTTTCGTAAAGCAACATGTAAAACATGAAGTAAAAACACAAAGCTGGAGAAACTCAGTAGGTCAAGCAGTGCCCTTTATATAGCAACTGTAAAAATGCATGTTTCAAGCTACAGCCCTTCTTCAAGATATACATGTATAATATTTGGTGGCTTATAAATTAGTGTCGAGAAATGTAATCTCTCATTTTGTAAAATTTTGTTTTCTTTCTGAGGTACTGTGATCTGTTCTGGAAAGTATCTTTCATGTTACAAGTCGATGTTGTTCTGAATACTTAAAATAGAAACATTGAAATAGTACTTATAAATTAATAACCAATCCAAGGACCAAGAGTTTTTTTAAAAACAAAAATAAATAATACTTTCATAGTATTAATATCATTGTTTCATCACTGATTTTCTAGTATTCCTTAACTATCTCTTTTATATGTACAATTGATTCTGAATAGGTACTGACAGTCTTGATGAACTTAAGAATATAATTAACATCAGGAGTAGACCATTTAGCCATTCACATGGGGTTCATCATTCCAAAACGTTATGCTGATCTCAGCGCCACTATTACAAAATTGGTCAATTTCCCACGTAAATTCACTCAGCAACTGAGATTCCACAGCCATTTGGGTCGAGATGTACTGCAGTTTGCCTGGAGAAGCTTTGTCTCTTCTCAGTCCTGAGTGATTAATAACACTGGACAATAAAGATTTTGCTTCCTGAACACTTTTGGGTGCATTTTATGGATTTTTGGCTACTGATCTCGAAAATCACCTTTAAATTTTCCTATCTCGTACTGTGTTTTTTGTAAATTTAATTTTATATTTTATTTAATATTCCATACATGCAATAACTACAATCATTATAATAATACAGATATAAAAAACACAAATTGATGATGTACATGATGGTTTTTACACCACCCCAAAAACCCTCCCTCCCACTCAACCTCTCCCCTTCCGCCCCCCCACCTCGTGTCCCCATGTTTTAGATATAACTAGTTTTGTGATTTCCTGTCATATTTTAAGTCTACTTCAAAACAATAAAGTGGAACATGTCATTGAAAATTCATTCTCTGCATTCACAATTGGACTTTTCAGTCATTTCAGTACAAGGACCACAGGTTCCTCTGAAAGCAACATTTATCAATTTTTTACTGATTGGTTTGGATAATTATTTTTGGAACATTTTACACATATGAAGTCACCATATTAAAGTTTGTTTCTACTAAATAGTACATGATATATAAAAATATTGCTTTAATGAGAGTTTTTACATGAGAATGCAAACTTTCTCAGTTTGGCTGAGCTGTGCAGACCCAGAGAATTATGGGACAGTTCAAAACTATTGGCACAGACCTGAAAATGTTTAAATGCTTTATCTATGTTCTTTACCCTTGATACCACAAAATTACTTTTCACAGAGCTTTGACAGTCACAAATTGTGTTCAAATCAATAGAATGTGGAAGAGTAGAGCACTGGAACAGGCCATTTGGCTCACAAAATTTGCATCAAGCATGATGCCAAATTCAACTAATTCTATCTGCCTGCACATTATCCATTTCCCTCCATTCCCTGGATGTTGATGTATCTGTCTGAATGTCTATTTAGCAATACCGTCATGTCTGTTTCCATTCCCATCCCCAATTTTCCCAGGAACACGTTCCAGGTACCTATGTAAAAAAGATTTTTGGCGCCCTCTTCCCATTTAACCTTTTCTGTTTCAGATTAAACCTATGCCATCTGGTATTTAACATTACCACCCTTAGGAAAGACTCTGATTATCTTCCCTTTTTTATGTCAATTATATTTATATAAACTAATATCATGTCTTCAATAAGCCTCTGACATTCCATAGAAAACAAACCACATTTGTCCAATTTGTCCTCATAGCTAATACTCAGTAATACAGACAGTATTCAGGTGAACCTGTCCTTCACTTTCTCCAAAGCCTTCACATCCTTCTTACAATGTGGTGATCCATGTGGTGATCAGTTTTATACAGCTGCAACAGCATTTCCCAACTTTTACACTCAGTGCCCCACTGATAAAGGTCAACATGCTGAATGTCTTCTTTACCACCCTATCTGTTTGTGTTGCCACTTTCTTCAATATCCACAATTCCACCAATGTTTGCAGAGGTCGAGGCACTTCTCAGGACAAGAGAAAGATGGCAGTAAGATCAGCCAGGGCTGAGCTCTCCTGTGCAATCCAAAGGCAAAGTATAGGTATGCATAGAAGATCCATAGATAGCTGTGCGATAATGGCGACATGATGCACATATGGCAAGGGATTAAAGCTATAACAGTTCACAAGACAACTTTCCAAGTCAAAGACAATGACACCTTCCTTCCGGACAGACTGAACATCTTCTATGCATGATTCACTGAGAAAAATAGGCTGATGCTGTATAAAGTGCTGTATCCTCCTGATGAACAGGCTCCCTGCATAACTGCGGCCGAGATGAGGAGGCCCCGATCCAAGGTAAACCCATGCAAGGCAGCAGGACCAGAGAACATACCTTGTCGGTTACTTAAGGATGGAGCAGACCAACTGACAGAGGGCCTTATGGATGTCTTCAACACATCACTGCAGCAGTTTCAAGACAGCCACCATCTGGTAGCAAAGAGGATGACAATAACAGGCCTTAATGACGATTGCCCCATCGCACTGTCCTCCACCATTATGAACTGCTTTGAATGTCTGTGATGGAAGCATCAAAGCACACCACCCAGAGACACTAGGCCAATTTCAATTTGTGGTGGTATACCACCGGCCTACTGCAGGGGGTAACCTCTGTACCTGCAGAAGAGCACGGGGACAAGACAACACCTGGCCGGCTGCCAATCAGCTGACCTGAATGGACCAAGCCCCACCCGGTTAGCTGTCAATCATCCTCTGGGATATAAGCCAGAGCTGGCCCTTAGAAGACAGTCTCAGAGTATTCCTCACAGCGAGCTCTGTGGAAGTTTATATCGAATAAAGCCTGTTGCACAGACTTTGTTTTGTGTGTTTGCTTCTGTTCGATAGCACACCACACAATTCACCGACAGACAGAACCATTCACTGATGATGCATTAGCCTTATCCCTCCATTCCATCCTGACACCCCTGAAGAACAATGCCTCATATGCCAGACTGCTGTTCCTCAACTTCAGTTCGGCATTTAACATGATAATTTCCCAGAGGCTGGTGGAGAAACTGTCCTTATTGAGACTCAACATCCCTGTCTGTAACTGGATTCTAACAGAAATACCACAATCTGTCTGGGTTGTGTTAGGTCTGCTTTGTTCATGAATGAGTGAGTCAAACACCAGACTGAGTCGAAATCAAGGTTCTTTGTTCTTTATTGCCGGATTGTAACACTTGCAACAGTGTTAGTTGGAGAAGGCGCATTCTGCCGTTATCAGCAAGTGGTGTTTTTTATATACCTTAGCTGGATGGGTCACGTCTCCAGAATGGAGGACCATCGCCTTCCCAAGATTGTGTTATATGGCGAGCTCTCCACTGGCCACCGTGACAGAGGTGCACCAAAGAAAAGGTACAAGGAGTGCCTAAAGAAATCTCTTGGTGCCTGCCACATTGACCACCACCAGTGGGCTGATATCGCCTCAAACCGTGCATCTTGGCGCCTCACAGTTTGGCGGGCAGCAACCTCCTTTGAAGAAGACCGTAGAGCCCACCTCACTGACAAAAGGCAAAGGAGGAAAAACCCAACACCCAACCCCAACCAACCAATTTTCCCCTGCAGCCGCTGCAACCGTGTCTGCCTGTCCCGCATCGGACTTGTCAGCCACAAACGAGCCTGCAGCTGACGTGGACTTTTACCCCCTCCATAAATCTTCATCCGCGAAGCCAAGCCAAAGAAGAAGGATACGTACTTAGTAAATTATCATACCATGACATTGTCCAATGAATAAACTGTTGCTATCCTTCTCTGCTAGTTTCCTGCACATCAATTTGTCATCCCCACTCTTATCTTGAGAATACAAGGTCACAACTGCATCTTGTTACGGCCCAGCCCTGGGTGACTCCTTCTACATTCCCAGCTCATGATGTTTTTACCTAACAGTTGGCAGCAGAATATTGAGCATCATCACATTGAGCACTGGCACACCAGAGGATGTTTGCTCTACTGACCTACAATTGCAAGACCAGATCTAGCTCCAACAGAGTCATCAAATTTGCAAATGACATGAAAGTAGTTGGCCTCATCAGCGATAATGCTAAGTCACACTACAGAAAAGTGGAGAATCTTGTGATATGATGCAAGAACAACAACCTGAATCTCAACATGGAAAAGACAAAGGAGATAATTGTGGACTTCAGGAGGATCAAGGATGACTATCCTCCGCTATATATTAATAGCCTGGCAGTGGAGAGAGTAGAGTGCACCAAATTCCTTGGTGTCTACTTAACATATGACCTTCTCACTTGTCAGAAAGGTGCAACAGCAACTGCACTTCCTGAGAAGACTGAGTGGGCAAGGCTACCAGCCACCATCCTGTCAGCTTTCTACAGGAGCTCTATCAAGAGTGTCCTGGATGGCTGCATCATAGTATGGTACAGTTGTTGTAGAGCATTGGATCGTAAATCAAGCCACAGGAGCACAAGAGCGGCAGAGAGGATCACTAGGGTCTCCCTACCCCCCCCCCCCCCACCAATTGATGTGATCTACCAGGATAATTGTTTGAAGAGGGCTCGCAAAATCATTGAGGACCCTTACCATCCCACACATAACATCTTTCAGCTACTCCTGTTGGGAAAGAGAAACATGAGTATGAAAGCCAGAACCTCTAGGCTGAGAAACAGCTTCTTCCCACATGCAGTGAGACTGCTGAATGATTGATGAACTGCACATACAAACCCTCTATTTATTTAACAATATTTATTTATTTTTGAATATGTATTGTGCCTTTTGTCTGGATGTGTGTGTTTGCATGGTTTTCACCGAGAATTGAAGAATGCTGTTTTGTCAGGATGTACCTGTACAATAGGATGATAATAAACTTGAACTATTCGCCATATTTTCATCCAAATGATTTCTATACTTCACAGAACTCAGATTGATCCCTATGAAAGTGAAACACTTAAGTCTGCAGACATTGCAATTGAAGTAAAAACAAAGAAATGTTGGAGAAACTCACCTGGTCTCACAGCATCCATAGGAGGTAAATATATAGTACTGATGTTTTGGTAGCCTTGAAGAAGAGCTCAAGTTGGAAACATCAATACTATATCTTTACTTCCTTTGGATGATGCAAGACCTGCTGAGTTTCTCCAGCATGTCTGTGTGATCCCTGTGGAGCACCACTGATTTCACAGCTCCAGTTAGAGAAACAGTCCTTTATCACCCTATGGCCAAGTCCATTGTGAATCCAATCTACTAAGTTACCATGGATCCCATATATCTTAATTTTCTGTATCAGCCAACTGTGAGGGATCTTATTAATTGCCTACTGTCATCAGTTTTTGTCACCTCCTCAAAAAACTCAATCAAGTTTGTGAGACATATCCTACCCTGCCTCATGCCATGCTGACAATCCCTATTTTCTATGCTTTACCATACTACATTCATTAAAATATGTGTCATTAGTTCTTGATATCTGATTTGAGATTGAGCATCAAAACTGGACCTCCACAAAGAAGAGCTTACTCTATACTTTAGGCTGTGATATTCCACAAGAATAGAAGAATTAAAAGTACAAATTAAAAGAGTACTGTAATAGGAATGGACCACCATCCATGATTTGATAACTACAATAAGTTAAGCCTCAGTTTATTGCCTGCTACTGAAGTTTTATAGGAGATCTCAGACAGCTGTCATTGTAACCTGACCTGGTGGTGGGCTGTATATTAAAGAAAGCAAAGTAAGTTCACTACTTCATTTCTTGTAATTTGCATCTTTTTATTTGCCCGTCAGGATTCCACTCAACTAAAGACACTCAGTGGGAGATTTACAGGAACCATGCACATCTGGCAAGTGGTAAAACCCATGGAATTTGAATTTAGTAAAACTGTTAGAATGATCTTTTGATTAAATTATGCTGCTCATATGCTTTTTTTGTGGTTCCTTTTAATGATCTGTGAAATTGATCACTTAAAAAGTGAAGCTCTCTTCAGATCCAAAGCTAATCCACTTTCATGTTCTTTAATTTGTTATTGGAATTTGGTATGCTGCTCGATCTTAATTGACCTGAAAAGTATAAATCTTTAGGAACTTTTGCAGTGCACCTGAGCAAGAAAATCCACTAATTTATCCTTTTTATTCAGGTGCCTGCTTTTTGCTCAATCTTTGACGCAGGGCTCAGACCCAAAGGGTTGGTTATATATCTATGCCTACTATTGATGCTGTGAGACTTGCTGAGTTGGTCCTGCAGTTTTGTGTATTAACTCCACTCACAATATCTGAAGACTTTCTCACTTCATTCGATTTGCCTGCTCCACTGCAAAATCTCCCTGAAGAAGTTCTCCTCCTTTCTTCGAAGGGAGTTCTCTCTTACTGTTTCCCATCTGCACTCCCTGCTTCTCTCAGACTCACTTCTACAGCCATGTGTCCTTCCTGGCAAATTGCCTCCACCGCTATTTTGTGCCACCTGATTTCCAACTCAGTGTCCAGGCCTCCCAGTTTAGCCCTCATAAGGATCTCTTAAGTCCCTGTGCTGCTGAACTTCTCTCTCCTTCCCTCCTATCCATATCCATCTTTGGCCTCTTGGCTGTTGGCCTCTGCTCCTCACCCTGCCTATTCTTCCTTCCTACCCCCATCTTTTTATTCAGGTGCCTGCCTGCTTTTTGCTTCATACCTTGACGAAGGGCCTGAAATGTTGGGACCCGCTGAATTTCTCCCGGACTTTTGTGCATTAACTACAATCACAGAAAGGTCAAACAGTTTGACCTGCTGAGTTTCTCGAGCACCATGTTTTAACTAAAACCACAGTGTCTGCAGACTTTCTTGTTTCTCTCCACTCACGCTGATAGGTTGAGAGTTCCCAGTAACAATGCGATGTTATGGTGATGTTATTTTGAAGCTACAGCTGGTAGGATTTTGAGGCATGGGTGATGCAGCAGCAAATGCCTTCGTAAATTGCTGCAAAAATATTTTTTTGTGGATACTGCACTGCCTCCTCACTGGAAGAATTACATACGGAACTAAATACTAAGCAATCGTTAACAAAATGCCTAAGTTCGAACTTAATGGAAAGGATGTCATAACAAATCATAACGAGATACTTGGCCTTAGGATGCAGCAGTAATGCCCCTGGGGGTGATATGATTGGTGTCCATCAGTTATAGCAAATTTCCTTTGTGTCAAATATAACCAGAGTTGCTGGAAAGGGTTTCTTCCTTTAATCCAGTCCTCTTCACTCTCACAAGTAAAAGACAGAAGTCTGCAGACACTATGATTGAAGTAAAAGCGATGCTGGAGAAACTCAGCGGGTCAAACAGTGCACTTTATAGAGCAAAGATAAAGAGACATAACCAACATTTTGGGCTTGAGTCCTTCATCAGGGTATGAGAATTTGCTCATTCCTTGATGAAGCACTTAAGCCTGAAAGTTTGGTGATGTATATATCTTTATCTTTGCTCTATAAAGTATAATGTTTGACCTGCTGAGTTTCTCCAGCATTGAGTTTTTATTTCTCTTCAGTATCACACTCAGTGCAATATGCCTTGATAATGACAGTAACTCTTCCCCATTCCACTGTTTTCCATGTTTGGAACATGGCTATTAAAAGGTCTGGATTTATCTGGTAAAGTAAATTGATCATTGGTGAGAAGGTTATTTGTGATTCAGTACAATATAATAGGTCTGCCTCCTCCACCTTCCTGCATAGACGAGTTCCTGAATTCTAAGGTTCTTCCTCATCATTCAGAGTTACACCCTCAAGTTTAAGACAACTGTCCTAGCTTATCTGAGACATCTTTCTGTGGAGGAAGCTTGTTTAGAAAAGATCTTCTATCTAGTGAGCAGATTGCACATTTGTGTTGGAAAGTTGATGATATATTTTAATGAGTCCTTTGCTGCTCTCTCTTTAAAACATAACAACATTATGTTAAAAATGCTGTTTGTGCACTATTGAAAGTATATTCACCAATAAATTTCACTCAGTTGCAAGTTTAAGCTTGAGAATTTAATATAAAACCTCAGTCTTGATACAATTGATCAATTTAATGACAAAGTATAGATCAGCCCAATTAAATATGCTTCTGCACATCACTGAAAAAAATCCCAGGTCGTTAATACCATTCTAGGCCCCTCTCAAATATTTAATTAATAACGATTTTTAAAGAAAAGTATTCATATATCTCTATGATTGATTTTGCAGCAGTCCATTTAACATAATTCCTTTAAATTGCGTTTTACTTCCCTTGTCAGTTCGATATCTCTTGTGTTCTTTTTTTTTAATAGGACTCTGAAGGCCTCTCACTCTAGGTTCCATCTGTCAAGGCAAATGAAACATTACAGACATGTGCAGAACATCTGGCAATGCCTCTCTGCTTTCAGCAAAAGATGCCAAAATATCTTCTTACATTGCTATTTCTGATAGCCAGTTGAAATTGCTTCTTTGGCAATGCAGGTCTCTTGAGTCGATGTGTCTACTTCTGTTTTATAAGATGGGACAAGGAAAAGATTCTCATTTCTTGTTCCTAATATTTCATTGTTGAAATAACCTATTCTCTAAGATTAAATGATCAATCATAACTGTCAAATTTCAGATCTCTCACAAGCAAAATCATTAGTTCTAGCTCTTTACAAACTAGGTGGGATAATGATAATAGAATTGTAGGATTGCTACAATTTTAAAATGCAGTGGGGCATTAAATAAACAGTTCTGATTTGTTGAAAAGGTAAACCAAACAGATTGAGAAATAATGATTAAATTATGATGGTCATTTCGCTCTGTGTTTCCATTTGATATTAATTTTGCTTTAATTATCTGCTAACTTCCACTTTTTCACTACTTCAACCCTAACTCCTCTTGAAAAGGGACACTCATGATACTGCAATAATCCACAAGTGCCATCTTATCAAAATTATTATTTTTCAGGAGAATGTGAGACAAAATAAGTTGGAGCGGGAGCCCTTGAACCATAACATTTCATAGAATAATATCAACCTTCTACTTGTAGTGCTTTGTTTAAATATTACATGAATAGTATTCATGTTTTCAATAAATTATTTTGCTTATTTAATGGTAGGGTAATGACTGGGTCATTTTTTAAAATCATTTTGATGTGGCCTTTTTGACTCTCGCCAGTTGTCATTAATGCAAGCTAATCATTCCCTCTTAATATTCTGGTACTCCTAATTTTCTCAATCAGTAAAATGAACACACACGAAAAACTTGCCTTTCTTTATATATCAGCAACACTTTAAAGATTTACAGAGAGCCAAATTGCTCTCATAAATTTACCTTGCAAATAGTTTTTGCCTATAAAAGTTGTTATTGGCAATCAAAATATCAGAGTTGAATGGTATGTATGAAGTCTACTTTAAAAATGCTTCATAAACCCACAAAATATGTAATAATGGTATATTAGACAAAGGTCTCATGTATTTTAGAGTGAAAAATTTAGTGATTGAATGAATAAGAAACATTATCAATGCCTCCAGAGCTGCATTGGAAACACTGGTGTTTTTGCCTTTGTGCCTGCCCTCTGCTGTCCTTCATCCACATTGCAATGACCATCTTAAAATATAGAGAAAAAATAATTTTATTGTTGTTTTGCTTTATAAGAAATGGTTTCTTCTATGGCATCTGAGTTTACTCACAGAGAACAGAGGAAAAATTACCCAGAAAATTACAGAAATCTAGTTGCCAGGAATTGGACATTTAGCATCATCTCACGATTTAGTCTGAACAAATTGTGAGATGCTCCCTAATAAAATAATTCCTAAAATGTTGGTCTAAATGTTTGATCCTTGTCATATTTATCCTTCAAATTTTGATCCTCACTCTTTTTATCTGAGTGGTGATGTTCCAGTATACTGGACCCAACACACCAATGGCATCATGAAAAAAGCATGTCAGCGCTTCTACTTCTTCAGGAGTTTGATGAGGTTCGGTATGACACCAGAAACCCTGACAAATTTCTACAGAGGTGTAGTGGAAAGTGTACTGACCAGCTGCATCATGGTCTGGGATAGGGACTCCAATACCTCTGAGTATAAAGCCTTTCAAAATGTAGTGGACACAGCCCGGGACATCACAGGCAAAATCCTCCCCACTATTGAGAAAATCAACAGGGAATGCTGGCATCAGAGACCAGCAGCAATCATCAAAGACCCACACCACCCAGCACACGCTCTGTTCTCGCTGCTGCCATCAGGAAAGAGGTCTAGGTGCCACAAGACTCACACCACCAGGTTCAGGAACAGCTGCTCCCCCTCCACCATCAGAGTCCTCAACAACAAACTCCGTCAGGGCTCTTAATTGTGCAGTTATTGATTTTCTTTTTATTCTCTCTGTATTGCACAGTTTGTTTACATTCGTTATCTGTTTACAGTTCTTGGTTTACATGTTCACGGTGGGTACAGATTTTTTTTGCACTACTTCTGTGCCCGCAGGAATAAAGATACTCTGACATGTAGATACTCTGACAATGAATCTGACATTGTTTCATATTTTCTATTAACGGTGATTTCCTCCTGGAGGCTTCTGAAGGAATCAGTGTTGGAACCATTCTTTTACCTTGCAAGGTTTGAACTTAATATCTCAAGTTTTGGGATTAAAATAAATATTACTAAACTTTACCATATTATTGAAAGGAGCAAAAACTGCTGTAAAAATATTGAAAATAAGGCACAGATTAAAAAATAGCAGGACACAAGCAATAGTAAGACCAATGCTAATATTGTATTAGATAATGTTGAATCCAGTAAAATGCACATTTGTCAAATAAGATTGATAATCGATGAAGGCTATCAACCTGGCTCATTTTCATTTTGAAATCAAAAAGTTCATTAATTGTTCATGACTGTAGATTACCCAGCAATGAGCAAAACTAGCAAGAGAAAAAGATAATATTCGGTGTACATTGTATTCTTATTATGTTTTCCAAATGTCTGTACCTATAATGAGGCAAATTCCCACAAAAATGGGAGAGAAGTGTCTTTAATGGTGACTGTTATGTAAACTATAGCAATTTTTTCTTTATGCCCTTGGTAAGCAAAGAATCATCCATCAAACAAGTATAGGCCCACCATCAATAGTCCCGTTCAACCAGATTATAAAGTAAAATATCGTAAGGGACATCTATGGAACATTATCAACTTCAATGAAAAGCTGAACTGTACAAGCAAGGGAATACATTTTGTGTTAAAGGCTGAGGTAAAGGCATTGAAATTCTTGATGAGGAAATTCCACTTATCCAAAACAGGATACTTTGCAAGGAATCTGATATTACAGGTTGGACAAAGAAAGTTTTGGAGATAGGGTTCTCTTCCTATGGTGAAAACTGGTCTTTCTGGAGATGAAGAATTATAGTTTGCAATAGGACAACTTTCAAACGTCATCTTTTTCTACACCTCGATGAGTTCTCTTCCTTAATCTATCATCCATTAACTAAAGGTACAATCCATTGTCTTGCTTTGATGTGTTATAATGATTCTATGACTCAAGTTCTGGACTTCTGAGTAACTACCATTGTAATCGCTACATTATTCGAAGCTCCATATATGGGACAGGAATTTCCTTACTAAATATCTCAACCTCTCTATTTCCTTTACGCCTTGAAGATTCACATTAAAATGGACCTTTTTCACCTAGCTTTTGGTCAACCACCTTAATACTGTCTTAAATGACACAATCCTTCCATGAAATGTATAGAACATCTTTCCACAGTTGGTTTATAAATAGAAATTGATTTTGATAAAGCAGAGCTTAATAGATCCTTGAAAGGTGTTACAGCTAACAGAGTACAGTGAACGATTTCCAGAAATATGCAAGCTATATTTCAAGGGCATGAATGATGCAAGGATCCAGTAAAAGTGAAAAATATAGGATGGATTTTGGAGAGGAGGTTGGCCATTTTTATTAAATATTGCAGGAATATATTCACAAGAGGAAGAAAGTAATACAGCTATCAGAAAGTAAATGTCATCTTCCCAACACACTTCACCATCCATTCTAACTTGATTTTAAGGAAGCAGTTCAACTGTAATAAAGAAAAGCTGCTTTAAATTTCTAACCATGTGGTTTCCACAGACAAGATTTGTTGAAGTAACAAGTTGTGGTCACATACTGTAAATGTCACTGGAAAAGTCATTTTTATTATTATTATCATTCTTTAAATACTGAAGATTTGGTTGCAAGGGGTATATTGGGATAGTTGGTAAAAGTAAACAAATGATATACTGAACTGGAATCTGAAAAGTAGGTGGTAATGGGAATTATTGGAGGCTAAGTTAAGGACAGATGGAACCAGAAGGGGGAGGGGATCCAATGGATCTGTGGGTGGAGTGGATGGAACCAGGAGCCAGACCCTCCTGGTGTCATCCACTTCTACCCACATTTCACCCACCAGAACCCCCTCCCCCTTCTTGTTCCATTTGGCCCCATCTGTTCTTCACCTCTCCCCTGAGTTCCCCATTATTTTACCATCCTCACCTTATTTATTTATTTATCAGATTCCAATACTTATGGCATTTGTTCCCACATCACCCACCATCTGTGTCTGCATCCACTGCTTTCGCATCATTACTCAGGATTGAAAAGATAAGGCAATTAAAGGCTCTGCAGAGTCACTCTGCTATCCTGCACATAGTCTGCTCCATTTTTAGTGGCTAGCATTCCATTAAATGATATCCTGGAACTTCCTTCACATAATTGCAGATTTTTTATAAATCATTTGTGACCCATGTCCAACAATTTTTAACAGTTGATCAATCCAAACCACAAACTAGCTTCATCACATGGGACTTCCCATACACATTGGAGACTGCCATTTCCCTCTCTCTCTCTCTCTCTCTCTCTCGCTCTTGGCACTTTCAAGGAGAGAAGCACTCATCTGTAAGTATGCCCAAAGCATACCTTTCTGAATTTGCCGTGGCCAGCTCTGAAGCACCGATTCCAACCCTTTTCAGGGAAGGATAATTGGTGGAGCACTGCGCTCCGCTGCCTGACTTGAATGTACAGCCACTGCAAATGGTTGGTTAGGGGCTGGCTGATGATGCTATCAGCCCACGACCTATCTCCCCACTCACCCCTCTCCCTCCATAACCACCTCAAGGCAGAGGTGGCGGGCATGAGCCATTGGGGCACAGGGAACCGTCAGGAGCCATTAGGGAGTGGCCAGTGTGAGCTGCTTCAGTCTCTCTCTACAGCTCAAAACCCGGCAGAGCAATGGCTGTCTTCCCTACTAATAATCCCTCACGCAGATGGAACTGTTCTAGGAACCACAGAGCAGTTCCAGCTGCATGGGGGATTATGGATAGAGAAGACGGCCATTGCTCTGCCGCATATTTATGATGAGTGGCACTATGGCACCAGTCACCCTGCCTCCTTCATCTCTGGAGGGTACTACAAGGTGCCTCTTGATATGAATGGGACATTGGAGCAGCCTTTTAGGGCTGCTGTCTGAAAGCTAAGTTTTAAGTTTTAGATCCGCTTTTGTCGCCAGCCTCCAGGCGGAGGCTGACATGAAATGGCCTCCTCTCTCTCTCTCTCTCTCTCTCTCTCTCTCTCTCTCTCTCTCTCTCTCTCTCTCTCTCTCTCTCTCTCTATCTCTCTCTCTCTCCACAATATCTTCACTCACATCCATGTCAGCTAATATACTGAATGCAAAGTTAAAACCTGACTACAGCCATACAAACAATCAAAAACTGACCAATTATATTTTCTCTCAACCTAACCTGGCTGTGGTGCGCTGTTAGCCAGAATCAGACACACACAAGGTAAAGACTGTACAACAGGCTTTAATCCACAAAGACTACTACAGAGCAAGGCTGGCTGTAGCGGCAGTAACTTACACTCCTGCAGTTACAGATGTTCCCCCCCTGCAGCAGGCCGGTGGCAAAGTTACATCAGAATATACATCTGACCTGATGCCAACCTTGTATATATTGTCTGTAGTGTTTACTTGAACAGCTAACTTGTTTCCCAGCATCTGTTTGACAATGAGGTGGCAGATGCAATCTCTGGAGATAACTGCTGTTGGGAACCACAGAGGTGGTTCTTTTTATGGATGATTCATAGTGAAAACTATCTTGAGATTTTAAAACCAATTTTGTGATATTTTTGAGGTCACCCAAAATAGCACTTAGTCTGCATTTAATGCCTATTTAGACTATACTGTCTGCAGTAGTCCTTTTAAATTCAGATCCAAGATAAGATAATAAGTTCACAATATACCTTTTCATACCCTTTTTGTCAAGTTCCCTCCTCTTGACCCAAGTGACCTCAACTTAAAATTGTCATTGCCCTCTGCCTTTCTTCAGGTAAGTGGAGCACAACTTAAGCAGTGAACTGCCACAATATGTTCCTATAAAATCATTTTTTCAACCCTCTTGCTCTCTGGGTTGCAAATCTAACAATCATCACATTCCTGTAAAATTAACATTGGTTTGCCTCATGACTCAGAGACTCACGAGGTCTTTCTGGCCATTTTGTCAACATCAACTACAAGCAGAGAAATCTCTTTTCCCATTGTCCAAGAAGTTATCTTTTGTCTTTAAGTACCTATCCAATTACCTATTGAAGGCTCCATTGGATTCTGTTTGTATTAAGCCTTACAAACAGCAAAATTCAAATAGTTAAAAACATGGTTTCTCCTTGGATCTCATTTGCATCTTTTGCTGAAAGCTGTAAATCTATAGCCCCTTTAACACAGCCACTTTAAGGTGGGAATATTGCACCTGTATTGCACCATGCCTTCTGTGTAAAAGTTACGACATGGAATGGGGGGGGATTATTATAGTCCCATCTTTAAGCTGATAGTGGAGGTAGTCACAGCGCTGAATCAATGTCTGTGTAAAAAGGGCGAGCTGGCAAGCATATGTTATGTGTCACACTTAATGCCATAAGTCCCACCTCTTTTGCTCCCAGAATGGCGGCTTGCTCTGAAAAATGACACACTGGCCCAGCATTATGCCAGCATTGTTTGGTTCAGTGTAAACAAGCAAAGACGGCATGATGATGGGTCTTATTTACAACAGTATTGTGGGATCTCTGTGTCAAAAAGGCTTATGCCTCCTGGTCCTCTAACTGTCTGCAAATGGCAACCGTTTCCCTTTATTTAGAGCAGTGTGCTGTAAATTTTACAAACTATAACTACCTTAACTAAACCAGTCATATCTTGTTCTCTGAGATCTCTCCTCAACCTTCTTTGTTTCAAAACAACCACAGCTTCTCCATTCTATCCTCTATTTTTTGGCAGAAATCCCTCATCCTTGACTCCAATTCTTCAGATTTTAGATTTCAGATTTATTGACAGAGTACATACATGACATTGTACACAACCCTGAGATATCTTTTTTTTTCCTGTGGGCATGACAGAATTACCACTAATTGATAGCGCAGAAAATAAATTGCCCACAGTATGAACACGTAAACAATCAAAAGAACTGTAAACAGATAACAAATGTAAACAAACTGACTGTGCAATACAGGGAACGCAAAGAAAATCAATAAATTGCACAATTAAGAGCTATGATTGAGTTTGTTGTTGAGAAGTCTGATGGTGGAGGGGTAGCAGCTGTTCCTCAACCTGGTGGTGCGAGTCTTGTGGCACCTATACCTCTTTCCTGATGGCAGCAAGGTGGTGTGGGTCTTTGATGATTGTGTTCCCTGTAGATGTACTTAATAGTGGGGAGGGTTTTGCCTGTAGTGTCTTGGTGTGTGTCCACTACATTTTGGAGGGCTTTACACTCAGGGGTTTTGGTGTTCCCATACCAGTCCATGATGCACCTGGTCAGCGCACTTTCCACCACACATCTGAAGAGATTTGTCAGGGTTTCTGATGTCATACCAAGTCTCTGCAAACTCCTGAGAAAGTACAGACGCTGTCATATTTTCTTCATGATGCCTTTAGTGTGTTGGGTCCAGGAAAGATCCTCTGAGATAGTGACTCCCAAGAACCTAAATGTGCTCACCCTCTCCATCTCTTATCTCCCCCCCCCCTACCCCCCAATAATCACTGGATTATATCCCTCTGGATTTCCTTTCCTGAAGTCAACAATCAGTTCCTTTTGATGACATTGAATGCAAGGCTGTTATTGGTGCACCATTCAGCCAAGTTCTTAATGCTGACTCTTTCCCATCTTTTATACAAGTAGAAGAAGACTTGGCCATCCTGTGCAACACAGGATTGAGAAAGCAGCAAATATTTCCCTTAGAGAAGGAAAGCTGCCTGTGCTCTCCTTAATAAAAGGAGGAACTCCAAAAGTGGTATTTTAAAAGGAATAACCACTCTGACTGCCTCTCAGAAAAGAGACATGAAAAAAAGGTCACTTTTGATTAAGAGAGAAATCATTGTGGAAATCAGACTCTGTAATTCTTAGGCAAGAAACATTGCTCTGAACACAACTCTACAAAAGAAAGTTATGAGTTTTAAAGAGGTCTGAAGACAGGAAGTTTCAAAATGCTTCATAATTTTGAACTGTAATTTAAAAATCTTCAAGTTCAACATAAGATATTTGATGGTGAAATTTAGAATTGACTTTCCAGAATTATACCTAAACTGTAATAGTTTGGGATTTGGCTACGCACACACACATTTTACATTTGGGCATAATGGGGTTTTATGTTATTAATAGTTTAATAAAATCTACTATTTTGAAGAATTTTCCATTGCTGTTCTAACAAATTTGTTTATAAACAATATCTTCTGCATCTTCTATAGGATTTTCATTTCTTTCCTAATGGATTGTAATGATCTAATTATGGCCTAATTAAGCTCAATTTAAGGGTCGAATTTTGGATCAATTTATACCAAATAAATTGTAGTTATTATATTATTTTATCACATTTGAATCATTAAAATAAATTATAAATAGTAAGAGGCAAGCACAAATCTTCATAGCATAATACATTGCATTCTTTAAACTCTTTATTACTTTTCTTTGTATTAACCAATCTTCATTCCATGTAAAATATCATTACTAATCTCAGGTGCAGTTTAGATGATCTCATGCTGATATATTCATAAAATGGATATTGTCAAGTATAGAAATCAGAGTTCTAAGTTCAAAGCATAAGTAAATTGATGTCCGTTGGAGAAGTAGCAACAATATTTGGTTCAAGGGCATTGAGAGAGGAAAACATTGATCATTAAGGCATTAGTTCTTGTAATGGGCATCGAAAGAACCAAAGACTTGTTGATCCAAACCAAGGCTTTTATTAACTAAAAGACTGGAGCATATCACAAGTAGGTCGACCAGTCCAGAATGACCTGGTCTGGCTAGGAGCCAGACCTGCCAGTAGGCGTGGCTACACTCTCAGCCAATCACAGTCATCCTACATGACCATCTGTACATAGACACATTGGTGATAGAATCTGTACTATCACAGGTCTCAAATATTTTCAAGCTATGTGTCCATCCATGCAAGTTTTGGGTTTGGCTTTCATCCTAAAGCTACTGACAAGCTGAACAACTTTCATTTTTAATGCTCCTGCTGAGTGCGTGGGGTGATTAGTAGCAAATAACATTTAAATTTAAATTACATTTAGACATACAGCATAGTTACAGGCTTTTAAGGCCCATGAGCCTGAGCCACCCAATTATATCCAATTAATCTACAAACTCCGGTACATTTAGAATGGTGGGAGGAAACCGGAGCCCTCGTGGAAAACCCACGCAGACACAGAGAGAACATACAAACTCCTTACAAACGGTGCCGGATTCGAACCCCGTGTCCCAATCACTGGTGCTGTGATTTCTTTGTGCTAACTGCTATGCTAACTATGCCACCCTTCACACCACAAAAAATCCGAGACATTCGCCATCTCTACGAAAGTGGAATCTATCCACTTACTCTTGATGTTGAATGATGTTTTCACGGGTGAGTGGCTTGCCAGCAACATCTGGGGTCCATTGAGCAGAAACTCAAATGGATCTGGAGTATAAATACTGTGGCACCAAGAGTAGGTCACAGGCTGTGTAAAAGAAATCACATCTTGACATCCAAGCCTTATATCTATTTTTAAAAGTAGAAACCAGGAGTATGATGTACTACCCTCCACTTATTAGGATAAATGCATCATCAGTAGGTTCTCAAGAAGCTCAGCACCATCCAGAGCAAAACAGCCTGCTTGGTTGGCACATGCTGAATCATCCGGAAAAGCTTCTTCCTACCATTGCTGGTGCACAGTGCCTCCAGGATGGACATCCTACAAAATTCACTGCCAAAGCTGGTCTGACAGATCTCCCAAACCTGAGACCACTGCCACAAGGAATAACAAGATCTCGGGCCAGCACTACCTGGGGATGGGCAGAGCCAACCAGATGCTGAAAATGAATTTTAAATATGTGAAAATTGGAAGAATTTTGATCAACACAGGTGGTGAAATGTGTCCATTTTCAGTCACTGCATGAAGAGTAGAAAATCTATCAGGGAAAAAATAGGTTGAATGACTTGCTTTTTTTTTAATATAATGAATGTAGCTAACCAAACTACCAGCTAATTCTTTCGAATGGCAATTTGAATTCCTGAAGACTGCATTTCCACATTTCTCCATTTCATTGAAGACTGTTGGCTCAGTCAAATGTTTCAAAATCTTGTTCTTCATCAACCACCTGATTGTCAACCAATGGCCCATTAAGTGATTTTTTTTTAATGATGCAAAACAAATAAGAAATATTGACAAAATATGCAAAAGACCTCAAATCCAGACTACTCTGGGACTGGGTTGGTCCAGATTTTTGGATTTTACAGATTTTTGGGCAGTCATTTTAAAATTCAAATTTAAGAAGCATAAAGAAGAGATGAACAGATAAATTTTGATAGTTTATTCACAAAACATTTTTTCACATAAAATACAAAGTTAGGGGGAAAAAGTTTAGAAGTAACATGAAAGGGAACTTCTTCACTCAGAGGGTGGTGGCTGAGTGGAATGACTTCCTGGAAGAGGTGGTCGCAACAAAGTCAATTTTGTCGTTAAAAGAAAAAGTTGGATAGGTATTTGGATGGGAGGGAATTGAAGGGTTATGGGCAAAGTGCAGGTAGGTGGGACTAGGGCAGATCACAGTATGAACTAAAGGGGCCGAGATGGCCTGTTTCTGTACTGTAATTGTTATATGGTTAAAAAAAAATAATTCATTCCTGCAACTTCAATGCATGTGTGGCATTTATACACACACACACACACACACACACACACACACACACACACACACACACACACAAACAAAATTTTAAAAGTTTGAGAGTTTTCGAGAAGTCCAGATTCTCAGGTGGTCTGGATTTCTGGCATCCATATTTTTGGACTTTTACTGTATTGAATGCTCTTTGGGAATATATTTTGAATGTGCTAGCAGCTTTGTGTAGGTCTTTTTTATAATATTCATTCAGGCATTTCTTTCAGAATCGTGGAAGAATTATGCATGTAGTTATCAACACTATCAACTACCATTACTGAGCTGCTCAATACAAATGAGTGCAATGGAACCTGACCTTTAAGCCAACACAGTGGTTAGTTGTTTCTTATCGACTTCCCTGGCTTTCAGCTAATCATTTTGTATTATGCTTCCTGTTTTTTTTCTTGAAATATGCCACACGTTATTTTCCTACTTAAAGTTTTACAGTTGTACACTAATTCACTGTGAACCATTGGTAACATTGAATTTTTAGACATAACAAGAACAGATAAGAGGCCTAAGTGGCCTGCTTTCAATCACTCTAGTCAATATTTGATATTGCAGAACATTTAAAACATGTTCAAATCAGATCCATCTGCTCTCAATGATCATCCTGAGCTAGAGAGATAAACCCCAATTCTTTTCCTTTGTGAGCATTGTCTTCTTCAACTGTTCCCTCATATCCAATAGTGTAAGGAACACATTAATTTCTTTGTCACTAAGAGAGAAACCATTTGTTTGTCTGCCTCTACTGCTTTCACTTCCTCTAGCCTTCATCGATAATTTTCTGATTTTAAGAGACTTAGTTTCATACTAACATCCTGTTTAATTTTACTCTATTTTCTTATTCTCTCTACAAATTCATCAAGCCCAGTGGTTTTCAAACTTTTTCCTTCCACTCACATACCACCATAAGTAATCCCTATGCCATACATGCTCCAGACCCAATTGTTACTGAAATATTTTGTTTGAGAAAAATTGTCATTGGCCCATTCCCTTTTGGAGTTCTGAAACCATGCACATAACGAGTCAATTAAGTACAATTAAAACAGAGGTTTTCAAACTTTTACTTTCCACTCACATACCACCTTAGGTAATCCCTTACTAATCACAGAGCACCTAGGCATGGGGATTACTTAAGGTGGTAAGCGGAACGTGCAGACTATTTTCTAAATGTGCAATGTTTAGAAATCAGAGGGGCAGAGGGAGTCCCTTGAGATTACTTGCATGTAGAGTCAGAGGAAGGAAGGCAAATAGAATGTTAGCATTCATTTAGAGAGGTTTAAATATACAAGTAAGGTTATAATATTGAAGCTTTATAAGGCAAGATCAAACTGCGCTTGTAATGTTCCTCTTGTGGGGAAGTCTGGGACCAGAGGGCACAGCCCCAGAAGACAAAAACATCCCTTTAGGACAGAGATAAGCAAGAATTTATTTACCCAAAGAGTGGTGAATCAGTAGAATTTGTTGCTGTGGACAGCTGTGGAGGTCATCACTGGGTATATTTAAAACAGGGGTAGTTAGGTTCTTGAATAGGAAGGGAATCAAGAGTTAAGAAAAGAAAGCAGGAGAATGACATGATTAGGGTAGTACAGCAGTGGCCAAACCATGGCTTATGAGCCACATTTGGCTCTTTGATATATAATGTGCTGCTTGTGAAAATATGTTGGCTGAGACAGGAATTGTAAAAGCCACTGCTCACAATGGTAGATTTTAGTGGGTGTGGCTTGTGGTCACGTGATTGTTGCAGCTCTCAAGTATCGGTTTATCATATTTGGCTCTTACAAGGAAGTTTGGCCAACCCTGGCGTAGTGGTTAGCGCAATGTTATTACAGCGCCAGTGACCAGGGTTCAAATCTGGCATAAGTAATTTGCAAGTTCTCTCCGAGTCTGTGTGGGTTTCCTTTGGGTGCTCCGGTTTCCTCCCACCCTTCAAAATGTACAGGAATTGTAGGTTAATTGGCTGTAATTGGGTGGCACTGGCTCGTGGGATGGAAGTACCTGTAACTATGCTGTGTTCTTAAATTCTTGTGTCTTATGGTCTGACCATTCAACTGAACTTTTAAATGGTCTCCTAGCTTCTATTCTTGATGTAAACAAGATAATTCAAAACTCTGCTACCTGAGTTCAATTAAATAATTTCTTGCTTGCTGGCTACATTAGCTTGCATGAAACAATGCTGAGATTTTAAAATTCGCTTGGTTTACAAATACCTTAACAGTCAAGTATCTTCTATTCCTATAAGCTGGGAAGACATTTATTTTTCACAAATTCTGGATTCTTCCCCCTCCTCAGATTTAATGTGGTGCATTGATCAGCCCATATCTATCCTAATGTGATGGAACTCAGGCCCCAAACCTCTCTGTCTATCACTTCTCTGTTTCCACCTTTATGAGCCTTCCTTTGCTCTTTGAACAAAGCTTTATCATTTTCTTTGAATATGCTTACGTGTAAGAGTGTCAAATTTCCATTTCAAAATTTAGCTTGCAAAGCACCTTGAATTTTTTTCCCTCTAAAAGGGTTAGGTAATTTGAAGACATTGTTTAGTTAAATACAACATTGAACAGATACCAATTAATTTTAGGAGTAAAACATGAAGGTCTGCAGACACCGTGGTTGAAATAAGAGTAAAATGCTGTACTTTATTTAACAAAGAGAAAAATACATAACCAATGTTATGTGCATGAACCCTTCATCAAGGTATGAGTAAAATGTAGGTCAGTGCCCGAACACAGATACCTGCATAAATTTTGTTCAAACCTTGATGAAGGGCTCAAGCCCGAAAAGTTATGTATTTTTATCTTTCCTAAATAAAATATTCTGTTTGACCTGTTGAATTTCTGCAGCATTTTTTAGCATTGTAAATTGTTGAGGTTGCTGCCCGCCGAACTGTGAGGCACCAGGATGCACGGTTTGAGGTGAGATCAGCCCACTGGCGGTGGTCAATGTGGCAGGCACCAAGAGATTTCTTTAGGCAGTCCTTGTACCTCTTCTTTGGTGCACCTCTGACTCGGTGCAGCCCACCTCACTGAAAAAAGACAAAGGAGGTAAAACCACTTTCTCATTAACATGTCAAGGGATTGGTTATAGTCTTTGAAATATGGGAGTAAACTCAGAGGAAATCAATGCTATCGTAGGGAGAGCAATCAAACTTCACATAGACAGCATTGTGGTCGGGTATGAACCACACTAGCTGTGCCACTCTGCCACTCCGTCACTCCATGAGTCATAAAATATTCATCAAGGATAGTTTGGTGCTGAGCAAATGTTTCAAAATCAGGATGGTGTTTGACTTAAAAGGATATCTGGAGTTTCTTCATGCAACTGCTACATTTTCCCTTCTCTCTGGAATCAATTGGGGGTTCATTAGAATCAATGGTATGTTGGTATCCTGATACATTATCTACCACGGAGTTGTAGTTGATATGTCAATTAATTTGATTGCTGTGTCAAATATTGTTGGGATTGTACTCATCCAATTATTATTTTTACAATTAGATGCCTCAACAATATTCCTCCTCACTTCCCACTCATCTTACATGAGAATACTATATGCATTTCAAAAGTATTTCATTGCCTGTATAGTGCAACAGGAACATGTGTTACTTAACAAGTGGGAAATGAAGTAACCATTTTACTGTTTTCTCTTTCTATTTTATGTCTGTGTGGTGGATGTCTTTGGCAAGATCAGCATTAGTTGCCAATTAATTGAAAGTTTGCTTGATCAGTTTGGAAAGCAGTTAACATTCAGACATGTTTTAGTCAGTTTGGAGACACACATAAGACAGATGAGTAAGTACAAATGGAATATTCCAGGAAATATTAAGCATTGCAACTAACATGTTGCAGCCAAGGCCTCTGTAACCCAAATTTTGCCTCTGGACTTCCAGGATGCTGCAGAGGATATCAGAAGTATCAACATGAGGGGATGAGGGTCTCAGCAATGTGGATATTAACATATCCCCACATTCTTTAGGTGAGGTCTTGAGCTAGGAAACCCCATTTGGAGAGCATATTGTTGGTGAGTAAGTGATAAATGACATGGCAGTTATATAGATTAGATTTGGCCTGCTTTTTGTCAAAGGATATACTCCATATGAACATTACCCACTGACAATAGGATTACACAACTTTGCCTCTGGAGCAATTTTGAGTGAATAGGACTTTTTGTACAGAAATCCTGCAATATTGCCATCAGGAAAACCTGTCATTAATCCATTTTGTTCATTTACATTGAACCAAACAAAGCTGCCATAACGCCAGGTCAGTGTGTCATTTTACACAGCATGCCGGCTTTCCAGGAGCAAAAAAAGATGCGGCAAGTAATACAACAGGGTCGGTGTCTAGTGTCAAATATAACATACTGAATTTGTCGGCATGTTTCCCCCCACTCCACAAAAAAAATGGCTCAACTACATTCCCCCGGTCTTGTATGCAAAGTTGGTAATGATGAAGAATTTATTTATGAATGATCAAGCCCTATTTTGAAAGACCAACAGCCACCCCACATCTGTCCCGTCAAAACCATGAATTATATATGCATAGACATCCAAATGGCCTAAACCCCAAGTTCCCGCCAGTCAGGTATTCCCAAATGAACTATTGCTGTCAGCCAGATTGACTCTGCCTTTTACCTTTGCTGTATAACTGCAGTACTCGAAGTACTCGAGATGTACTCGAGATGGCAGAGGTCGAAGTACTCGAGATGGCAGAGGTCGACAGCATCGAGTCCACGCTGCTGAAGATCCAGCTGCGCTGGATGGGTCACGTCTCCAGAATGGAGGACCATCGCCTTCCCAAGATCCTGTTATATGGCGAGCTCTCCACTGGCCACCGTGACAGAGGTGCACCAAAGAAAAGGTACAAGGACTGCCTAAAGAAATCTCTTGGTGCCTGCCACATTGACCACCGCCAGTGGGCTGATAACGCCTCAAACCGTGCATCTTGGCGCCTCACAGTTTGGCGGGCAGCAACCTCCTTTGAAGAAGACCGCAGAGCCCACCTCACGAACAAAAGGCAAAGGAGGAAAAACCCAACACCCAACCCCAACCAACCAATTTTCCCTTGCAACCGCTGCAATCGTGTCTGCCTGTCCCGCATCGGACTTGTCAGCCACAAACGAGCTTGCAGCTGACGTGGACTTTTTACCCCCTCCATAAATCTTCGTCCGCGAAGCCAAGCCAAAGAAGATAACTGCAGTGCAATCTAGCAGACCTAGTGTCAAATCAGTGATGTACTGGGAATTATATCTTTCTGGGTTTGTGCCAGACCCAGTCACACTTTTTGATTGCCCTCACCCCTCTCCATGAGTGGCCCACAGCAACAATAACATTTTGCAGCTGGGTGATCCGAGGCTTCCATGGCTGTTTCACCAAATGGAAGGGGCCAAGAATGGCAAATGGGCTTCAGACTGCTCAAACTGAGGACAAACCCACAGACCAACTTGCTCACAGCACAAGGTAACTAGAGACACCTGGGAAGAGTTGGGAGTGGGGCAGTGGGATCAATGTGGGGGATGGTAGCAGGCTATCAGGAGACACTCTGGTTCTCCCTGCCGGGAGAAAGCAGGCATTGGGCCGCTGGAAGATAGTGAGACAGTGGTATTATTTTTAGAAAGATTTTTCCTGTTGTCTTACTTGCATGTTTTGTACAAGTTTTAAATGCTTTCCCCCAAATGCATTAAAAGAAACACTGTCACATGCACATCCTTTCCTGTCACGGTACCAGAATGCTGGAATGGCCCCTTTTCACAGATGTTGATTTGGTACTGTTACTACCTCTGCTGCCGAAACAAACTGGGAGTGAAATGACCACCCTCTCTCCCACCCCCCCCCCCATGCCCCCACCCAATTCTGTGTTCGTACCTTTTACACAGAAGGTGTAGTGCAATAAAGGTGCAAATATCCTGGAACAAAGTGGCTGTGTAAAAATAGCTAATGTTTTCAGCACCAAAGCTAAGATATTCTTGTTTCCCTGATTTCAAACTATTGGTTCAACCCTATTTAAATATCCGACTCTCACAACACAGTACTGCTGAAATCACTTGGCACCACTTGGACAAGTTTCCCTTTTCAGGAACATAGTCAGGAACACAGTCTGTCAAATCATGGTCTTTGAACACACAACTGAAATTCTTTCACTTGTTCCACCTTAGAGTTTGCCAGAATGTAACACCCTTTCATCTGCTTCAGGTGCAGAGCTTGGCACAGTTGTTGAGAAATATTTAACTGAGGCAGAAAAACAGGTTAGTGATCACCACACTAGATCTTTGTCAATGCTGAAACCACATCAAACTGAAATCACACTTGATGATGTGAGCAACGTAAGACCATATTAGCACAAATATAGAAAAGACCTGGATGACTTCAGTTTTGTTATATATTTTTTGCTGCCAGGGTTTATATCACAAGCAGTTAATTGGGTTAAGTATCCATTCATTCATTCATCTGCTTTAATAAAGTTCTTAAAAGTAACCTATTTGTTGCAGAATTTGTAACAATTTCAACTTCTGTTACAGCTTGAGATCTGTGTAAATATGTATGCAGTATAGTGTAGCATATGGAATACATTTGATACATTATTGGATGAATTGCTACAGTTGCCTTCAATAAAGGATGTTTTATTGGTAGCTTCAACTCCAATATTTGCTTTATTAAGCAGCAACACAAAGGGACTGTGATGCGCCGCAGTGTGAACAAACAAGCTCAAACAACGAAGGCTGTAATACAGGCTTTTATTAGTCCAAAACTTGCACACAAGTTTCAGTTTCCCTTTTGGCTCCAAGGGCCGGTGTGAGCCTTTATATAGGGCCAGTGATTGACAGGGAGTAGATGGAGCCAGCCTCCCAGATTATCTCCCTGCAGGTACAGTGGGTTGTCCCCTACAGTAGGAATGCAGACATGTGGAGGCAGTCACAAGCCCCTTTCACACTTGTATCCCAGTAAGTCGGTCGTTCAATGTCCTGGGATAGGAATAGGGATTTGGCCTTTCACACTAGAGTACTCCTAACTGGGACACTGAACGCTTTCACAGTTGCAAGGGTTTATCCCCAATGTTTGGTCTGTGCTACCTTTAATAGGAAGTGCTTGAAATGCAATTGCCTGTTTTACACTTGCCCGATCTTAATGCCAGCATCTGTGGACGCCGGGTTCAAGGTCAGAAATACCCGGCATGAGATGATGTCATCTGATGCCAGTGTTGAGCAGATTTTGCTTTCACACTTACCACTTTAAAGGCTGATTGGCATTCAATTCCTGGGATTATTGGCAAGTGTGAAAAGAGCTTCAGACAGTCTGGTGGTTGTATCACCACAGGGAATTATGATACTACAAAGGCAATGAGAACTTGGTGCTTGTGGGAATAATCAAATGTGAAGTAAATTGAGAAAGTGCTCTCTGGGTAGCATAATGATTTGGGCAAGCAGTGGATATTTCAGATACATTGACAAGCTTGAGAAATGTAAACGATCTCAGCTCTTCACTGGTGGCCGGGCTGGATGTGTACAATATATCAGTGAGCCTTTTGGTGACACAAGCCACAGATGAGGACATGTAAAAATTTTGAAAGAGTGTTTAATCACACTTTGAGAGATTTTTGAGAGAGCATATGCAATAAAGAAACAACTGTTGAATATGTGTTCAGGCTAAATACTGTTACAATAGTGCAAGTTATATCTGCTGAATATTTGAGGGGGGCATGTAAAATGGTCAGCAGTATGAATATGATTACATGAGATAGCTGATACTAATAGACAGAACTCAATAAAGGCATTGCATTTCAACTTGGTGGGACTCTTTTTGGGTCTGCCAAAGCTTTTGGTGCACTTTTAATTTACTTATACAGTAAAAAAAAACACACAAACAATCATATTTGTCTGGGACCTAAGACTGGTTCCCTCTATTCTTAAACAAAATGAACTGTTTGGACATTTGAAAGTGAATGGGTGTTGGTGAAAGTCTAACATGGTGGTTTGGACCTTTAATTCTAGTGGTGCACAAGGAAGAATTATATGGAGTTTACAAAGATACTCGAATCAGGTGATTACCATCAGTTCTCATCCTCAATATTTATCAAGCTGAATCTACCAGATGCTTATGCACAATTGAATGTGGACTTGGAGTTAGAATTACATGATAATTCATTTTCACAAGGGGTTATATGCATTTACTAAGCTACATTTGGGGTTAAGTCAGTGCCAAAGGGTTTTTACTTCAAAAAGAATAAAATGGCTTAATGCAATCAAGATGATATTCTCATTGCTACAGAGACAAAGAGCACTTAAATGTACCATGGAATACACTAAGTAGGGTAAACAAATTTAATATAGAGCCTTTTTTTGAAGAAGGATTCAGACCTGAAACATTGGTGATATATCTTTACCTCCTATGCTGTGAGACCAGCTGAGTTCCCCTCATTTCTATTTTTTTTTAAACTATAATATTGAGCTTAAAGGGAACAAAGTGTGGACAATAAAGTTGTCCATTTGGAGATCAGAATCATCATGGATAAACCAAAATCTGTATGATACAGGTTGGCAATTCTTCTGAATGGATTCTTTATTTAAATACATAGGTATTGCTCAAATAATATACCAAATTTGGTCAGGATAACTGAATCCTCTTCACAAGTTATTGCACAGGGAGAAGCCCTGGTTCTGGGGTGAAGAGCAGTGGAAGGACAGATAAGTAAATAGAGCCAAGCTTACAAATTAACCTTTTCCAGTCCATTCTGACTTGCATAAACCATTACATATGTCATGTGATGTTCCAGCTGTGTTAATATTGTTGAATTCCAAAAATGGGAAATGATCCATATTACACATGAAATTGCAAGGCAAACAAATGTTCTCCCAACTACCCAATTGTTGCCAATAGACAAATGAACCAAATACATGAGGCCTCCCTGTACCATGGCAACAGCTACAAAACAAATCAATGACAAAACTCATACACTACCTAATACATTCCAATAGTGTCAAGCATCCTGTACATGATTTAATCTAAAAACAAAATAAATTGCTTTCTCTTAAAGTGTAATTCATAAAAGTGCTGGAGAAACTCGGCAGGTCACGCAGCATCTATAGGAAGTGAAGGGTAACCAACGTTCCAGGCCTGAGCCCTTCATCAAGGTACAAATAAACAGCAGGCAGGTGCCTGAATAAAAAGATGGGGGGAGAACAGGAGAGGAGGGAGGAAAGGGCAAGGAGAGGAGTACAGGCTAACAGATAGGGGGTCATAGGTGGATATTGGTGGAAGGGTAGATAAGAAAAAAATGGAGAGAAGTTATAGGGGGAAGGGTTAGCTTTCTAAATGGAGAGGGAAGAGCAGTGGGTTCAGAGTTGGAGGAAAGTAGACAAGGGCATAGGAAAAGGTAGGAACTCAGGGAGGGGTTTACTAGAAATTGGAGATGTCAATGTTAATAGCATCTCGTTGGAGAAAGTGCCCAGATGGAATATTAGGTGTTGTTCTACCAGTTTGTGGGTAGCCTCAGTTTGACAGTGCATGAGGCCATGGATAGACATATTGGTGTGGGAATGGTCCGTGGAAATAAAATAGTTAGTCACTTAGAGGGACAGAATGAGAATGCACAACAATCCCTGTTACCTTCTCGTATCTAGATATTTCACAACTTCCAAAATTTTCTGCTTGTATCGAGATATCTCTCAGATAATTTTGCCTGGTGTTTGATCAGACAGTTTCTTATCTAGATCGTATTTGGAGACTTCTGCATTGATTGGTCTCTGGAGTCTCAGCTGTAAGTTTTCCTGTGAGGTATATTTTTTGTTCTTTTTTTTTTACCTATTTACTGGATGTTGCTTTGACTCTTTCACCTTTCCATTGACACCATTTCATAATTGCTTTATCCACCCAGTCCACAATTACCAAAGTATCTGTGTTTTTAGAATTTTCAAGGCTGTCTGTGATACATGATTTGTTAAGATGTCTTGTTCCATCAGAACATTGCTTTCCTTTGGCTTAGAGATGGAGGAATGTTCAACAAAGATACATTGTCCCAGTGTTGGCATGACACAACTTCACACAGTCTCAAATCATGTTGTCCAATCCTCTTTGGCACCCATCTTTTGTTTAACTCTTTCTCTCTCTTGACTGTCTACTAGCCTATTAGCACTGATTCATTAAGACAGAAGTTAGATAGCAGGAGAGAAGGCTCATAAAGATAGGTAAAAACGCACAGTAAATGCTGGAGGAACTCGGAGGGTATCGCACCATCCATAGGAGGTAAAGATATATTACCAACGTTTTGAGCCTGAGCCCTTCTTCAAGAAATAAGCAACAACAAAAAAAATCAGTCAAGCATTTCTGAGAGAGAAAGGTGGAAGAATGGGAGGGGGAGGAGTCCAGACCAACAAACAAAATATGTTAAATGGATATGGTAAGAGGAAATGTGAGAATTGATTTGGGCTCTGTGAAAGATGAAAGAGAGAGAAAGAGAACAAGAGAAAAGGAGATGTGGGAAGAAGAAGGGGAATGGGGTGCAGTTTAATAGAAACTGATGTTAATGTCATCCATTGGAAGGTGCCTGGATGAAAGATGAGATGTTGTTCCTCCAATGTAGGTGGTCTCAGTCTGGCAGTGCATGAGACCACGGACAAACATAAAGATAGGCTGCCGAGATGAGATGATGGATAGAGTAGAACAATAACTTAATGAATTGCAAACATGAGCATGCGGTAAATTCTGTAATTCTGTGAAATGTTTTGGTATATAGCAGGATGTCTACTTTTAGTCATGATTAAAAAGTGTCAAATGAAATCAGAGCAAGGTGATGTCATTGTTTAGTTGACCGCGTCACTGTGAAGTCTTCTGTAAATAGCTTATTTCCGAGGTACAATGGAACTAAATTGAACCCTGCATCTGGATAAACAGTTGAATAGACACCATGATGATTCAGCTGGCTTTGTGGTTGCAATATTAAACTTTGTTTTTGAGCAGTCAAATGAAGTTTCCTCTGGAAAGCAACAGGATCCTTCAGTGAATATGTAGTTGACATTCTGAGTGACTAGCTGCAAATTTACCATAACGACAGCTACAAGAGAAACCATGGAGTTTTCCTGCCAGATAAATGTAGCACCCAAAGAATTTGGACTAGAAAATGGGTAGAAAGTTGTTAACATCATTCTGCTTTCCTTTCTCAATGAGCCAGGAGAAGATCATTTGCTTTCATGATCCCAGGAGGAAATCTTAGCCCTCTCTTTCTTTGGGATTTCTTCGAAAACATGATGGCTTCCTAACCATTCATGAAAACCACCTTTCCATAACCTTCACTTGGGGCCATCACTTCCTGATCTCCCTTGTATTTTTCCTCAGAGGCTTTTATTAAAGTAAAACCAGCTGCCAAATGGTATTATCATGTTGCTGATAATCTTTTAAAATATATTAAGAGAATCAAGGGATATGGAATTAGGGTAGCAAGGTGCTGCTGAGATTTTGAAAAATTATAATGTTTCTGAGTGATGGCACAGGCAGGACGAGTTGAATGCCCTACTAATACTTCAACTTCCTACATTTTTATGTTCTAGAAAATCTAATTAAGATGGAATTGTAACCAAGGTACATTGCCCCTATATGGTATTTGTCTCTTTCAGTTCCTTCCCATTTGGTCTGCTTAATGGAATTGATTTGATTTTGCTTGACTCCATCATGTTCCAAAAGATTTGAGCGAGAATGCGTCCCTTAAATTTGTATGGCCATTTCTGGCTATCTGCTTTTGTGCTCTCATTCTGTGCTATAGCAAAATCATCCAAAGATATGCATCAGCCTTGTCTCTGTATTAATGTGTGGTCTTTGTTAAGCTGCAGTTCTGTTTAGTTAAACGTTGGAAAGCCTGAGAAACTATTTTTGGTCCTTGGCAGAAACATACCTGTTAGCAATTCCTTCTCCAGTCTCAGGGATCACCAGACTTTTCATAACCTCAGCATGCTATTTCTGCCAAGTTCCTTTCCTTCACCTACTTTAACCCCCAATAACATTACCTAACTGTTCATTCACTTCACTTCATCTGCTACTCAAAGGCAGCCTTATATCTTCAGAATTAATTATTGCAGCACTTTTCTGGCCTACCTAGCATCCTGCCTGACTGTAAACCTCACCTTATCCATTACCATGAAGTATCTAGCCTCTTTCATTACCTCTGTCTTTGCTGGCCTCTATTGGTTCCTGGTACGGCAGTACATAACATTGAGAATTGTAGTAAGGAAAATGGTGAGATTTATTATTAAGGAAATTATGACAAGATGCCTATGAAATGATATGGGATTGGACAGACTCAGCATTAATTTATGAAAGGGAAATTATATTTATCAAATATATTCAAGTTTTTCATGTGTTGTAACTCAGAGATAAGAGGAAACCAGTTGATTTTTACTTTCAGAAGGTGCCCCATAAGAGAGCACACAATGATTTGTGAAATAAAATGAAAGATACTGCATAGTGGTGCAGTAGAGAGTGCAGCATCTTCACAACTCCAGTGATCTAAGTTTAGTCTTAGTCTCCAGTGGAGTTTGCATATTCTCCTTGTGATCTTGTGGCATTCCCCTCAGTGTTCTGGTTTTCTCCCACATCCAGAAGACGTGCTGTTTAGTAGGTTAATGACTACTGTGAATTATACCTTCCTTTAAGTGGATGCTCAGAGAATTATTGGGATGTTAATGGACATCTGAAAGAGACGAGATTGTAGGGAAATGGGAGTGATTTGAATGCTCCAATATAACATTGTTTGGATTGGCTGAAAGTCCTCTAATACTGTTAGAATATAAAAGATACCATTGTGCTTGAGATTAAAAGGAAACACAGAATGATAAAAAAAATGATTGGTGGTTTTGGAGGGACCAAACCTATATCAACCATGACCTTCTTAAATGGCTTAGTACACAAAATGGGCTGCATTATTAATTCCTGCTCCTATTTTAGTAACCATTTTTTCCAAAATCTTCTTTCAGACATGAGAAACAAGAGTTGGCCCTAACATGCCTCATGCTTGCTTTCCCAGTCAATAAGATCATGGTTTATTTCATCCTGGCTGCAATTTGACTCTCCTGCCTGTTCACCATGAAACCTATCTCCTTTGATTTCCAAAAAAAATGTTTGCTTCATCCTTGAATATATGTGATTACCCCACTCCAACATGTCTCGAAGGAAGAGAATTCTAACCATACCCAGTAAAACACAAAAAGCTGCAGATGCTGTGATTGTAGTCAAAACACAAAAGATGCTGGAGGAACTCCGCCTGTCTCACAGCGTCCATAGGAGGTAAAGATATATTATCAGTGTTTCGGGCCTGAGCCCTTCATCAAGATACCTCAGGCCAAAAATGTCGGTAATATATCTTTACCTCCTATGGGTGCTGTGAGACTGGCTGAATTCCTCCAGCATCTTCATGTTTCCAAACATATCCTTGAAAGAAGTTTCTTCTCATCCCAAACTTTAACTGTTCATTATTTTGAAATGCTATCCTTTAGTTTGAGATAAATAGCGCTGGACAATGCTATTCCAGTGCTAGCTAACCAGGTTCTAATCCAGTGCTGTATGTCAGGAGTTTGCATGTTCTTCCCTAACTGGATGGGTTTCTTCTGGGTGCTCCAGTTTCAGATTTCAGATTTACTGTCAGAGTAACATCACATACAACGCTGAGATTCTTTTTTTCTGTGGGTGAGGCAGAATTACCACTAATTGGTAATGCAAAAAACTGTACACATCGTATATGTGTAAAAAATTAAGAACTGAAAACAGATAATGAATGTAAACAAATTGACTGTGCAATACAGAATGAAGAAAATCAATAAAGTGCACAAGTAAGAGTCCTTAAATGAGTCCTTGTTGTTGAGGAGTCTGATGGTGGAGGGGTAGCAGCTGTTCCTGAATCTGGTGGTGCGAGTCTTGTGATGTCTATACCCTCTTTCCTGATGGTAGCAGCAGGAAGAGAACAAGAACTGGTTGGTGTGGATCCTTGATGATTGTGGCTACTTTCTGATGGTAGCATTCCCTCTAGATGTTCTCGATGGTGGGGAGGGTTTTGCCTGTAATGTCCTGGGCTGCGTCCTCTACCTTTTGCAGGGCTTTATGCTCAGGGGTATTGGTGCCCCCAAACCAGTCTGTGATGGAGCTGCTCAATTCACTTTCCACCATACATCTGTAGAAATTTGCCAGGGTTTCCAAAGTCATGCCAAACCTCCACAAAACTCATGAGGAAGTAGAGTGCCCACTGCCTTTTGGAGGGCTTTACAGTTAGGGTTTGTAGGTTAATTGGTCACATGGCTGTATTTGGATGGTATGAACTGGAAGGGCCTGTTTCTGTTCTATATCTCTAAATTTAAAAAAAATACAATACAGGAGGAAACATACACTCAGCACCTACAATATCAAGACCCTCACTTTGGCTTTCTTTCACTCAGCATCCATTCCTCTTCTAATTTTATCTCTGCAATCCACCTATTCTTTGTTAAAAGGGGCTATTTACATTCAGAATATCATCTGTGTATATTGTAGCAGTGCATTTTGTTTAAACAATTAAATTCAATGTCTGATATAGTATAGGAAAATTTATCTTTCACTTATAATTCTGTAATATTAATATATATTTAAAGAGCTTGAAACATTGGATCAAGTCCAGAAAACTGCTTTTATCCACAAAATGTAGTTCTTGTCATTTTACATTCAGGGAAAAGGACACTAACAGCAAACTAATCTGTTAAAATAAGCTGCTACATTATAACAAGACAGACTTTGCTGTCTAAAATTAAACAGTAGTTTCATACTGGGTTGCTTCTTTGCTATCTTTCCTTTCTGATTCTGAAACAGAGCCAAGCTTTGAATTTAAAATTCTTTTCACAGAATGGTTTCTGTCTGCAAATGCTGTGCAGAAGTTACCATTCAGGAAGTGTATGAACCAATCAGCTTCAATTGTATATGCTGGTAAAAAAAGTCCGACCAATTGCATTTGAGGTACTTTGGAGACTGACATATCATCAAGCTTATGTGCCGAGCCCTTCTCTGACTACTGAGTTACTGTCCACCATGTTTTTTTAAGTATTGACTTAACCCTGTGTTACTGTACAATGCAACCACAGAGGTAAGCAGCAAACAGTTTCTTTTCTGTACTTTTAAAGTGTTAAAAATTATTTCCATTTCCTTTGATTGTCTGACTGTTATAAAAATCAGCAATCCAAGTAGTTTCAGTAGTTACAAGGACAGAGTTTTACTTTTTGCTTCTCTTGGTCACATGTTAGAACCATCTTGTTCAGCACTGACTCTCTGTTTGAAGTGAAATCATGTGTGTTATTACAAATATTCCTTAAGTAGGGAGAATTGCCTTTTGGTTCAAAGAGTTTTGATCCTCACTAATCAATTAGACTGGCCTTCTCTTTAACAGAAGGTCCTTGCCCTGTTGTGCAGCAGTCACATGCTTGCTGGTGGGCAAACAGAAGAAGCAGCAAAGAAGCAGGCTACTGCCCTACAGGGAATCAAGGCAGGCTATAGCTAGTTTGAATTGCAAACAAGATCACCGTCACTAAGAAGGTAGGATACAGATTGTGTTGTTCTACTTAAAATCAGATCCACTTCTCTCACAATGTGGTTGAGTGTATTTCTTTAGTGCCAAGACAAAATGGCAAATTGCACAAAGGAAGTGTAAGTGGGGGGAGGCTTGCGGCCTGCAATTCTGAAATCCTATTGAAGATGAATAATAGTGTATGCATGATGTGCACTCTGTACAGTACAGAACCAGCTGATTTTTGCAAAAGAGGTTATTTCTGCATATGATATTGAATACCTTTGTGCAAAGAAGACAGACATGCTGAGTCACATCGATGGGCATTCAGAAGCTCATGAATTATCTGAAGAGGTGAATACACTTTATTTCATTGGTTGAATAACATTGAATGACTTTGTATAGGAATAGTTGATGCTTCTCAATCTGTCAATCAAATTGTGCATTAGTGCACCATTTTTTTCCATTAAAGGCAATTTGAATAATTGAGATTTTATCGTTGAATGATCTTGAATCAGTGAGGATTTCTTCCTGGATTATGAAGTTCTGGCTTTTAAACATCCACTTTGCACATCACCATTTCTTGCTTTTAAACACTTTTCAGTTCTAATTAGGTTTTCATTCCTGTGGGATAGGATTGATATCGTCGATTATTTCTGCAGTAACATTGCAGTTTTCTTTTACATTTTTAAACATGCGTTATTTTGTCATCCAATGACATGAAATACAATACCCTTCACAATTTCCCATAGCATTCTACAGGCAGTAAAAAAGATTTGAAGGGTATAAGTTATACAACATCTATTCAGCTTCTCTAACTTCTCTTGAACAGTGTTGAGTTGAGCTGATAATCTGTTACTTTTTTCACTTTGAGAGCACATTGGGTATAACACCTCTCCTGTTCTTAATTGTGCCACAGGATTTTTTATACCCATCTAGGTAGGGAGATGGGGGGGGGGGGGGGTTAAATTTTCTTCTGAAAGATGTACCTCTCTCAGTGATGTCCATTTCTAAATTGGAGCGTCAGAGCAGCTTTGTGTCCTCCTCCGTCTCCTGGAGTGACAGTTGAATACAGAAACTTCTAAATCTGAGCTTCTAAAGGTAGGTAGCCTGGAAATTAAGATATCCCAAGCGGTAATGTGCAAACACACATGATGACTGTGCAAAATAAATCGACATTTTACAGTCACCATCCACCAGCTAATTTTAATTAAAGTGTATATGCATAAAATAGTTGATACAGTGTAAAAGTCGACCCCCTATTTTTGGCCCTGGCCGCCTGTCCACCAGAGCACCTGATGCTCCGACCGCCGTCTCTTGCCCAGGGCCAGGCTGCATGCCCATCTGAACTCCCGATCCCCTGACTGCCAACTCTTGCCTTGGCCAAAGCTGCATACCCACCAGAGCTTTTGAGGCCCTGTCCACTGACACTTGCCCATGCCAGGCCACCTGCCCACCCGAGATCCTGATGCCTCAGGCATGCTCCCATCCGTGGTCCTGACGCTCTGACTGACCGCGGACTCTCACCTAGGCCATGGCTGCCCACCAACCCATCTGAACTGCCGATGCCCCGAGACTTATCGGGCACCTGCCCGACCATCGGAGCAGCCTTCGCCATGAGCGACACAGGTACTGTGGTCAAAAGGAGTATGTAATGGTTGATTCCTAAATTTTACTCTAATAACTGGTCCACAAAATTTGAGTATTACACTCATTAGCAATATATAATTATCACAAAACCTGCTTTTGGGAGTGTCAAACCATTTGATAAAGAATTAGAATTTTGAAAATTTTGTTAGTTAATTACAAAATCCTTTGTATTATCTGTTCAGGCAAACATTATCATGAATTTGACTTTTCAGATGCTTAAAATGACCATGCAAATTATTTCACTAATTTTCTCTGCTTTGCTGCTTCCCCTTCCCACCTAACCCACCCCGCCGCCCGTCCTGGAGTGGTGGGGGATGGGCACGGATAGGAAGATTGTAAAATGTTTACTCCTGATGTGGTACAGCTGCAATCAGGACTCACTTGCTTGTGCAGGAAATCCTGCGGAGAACCACGTAGCTGGCTGCTTCATGGCACTTTGCAGACAATGTGTACTGTGCTTGCAGCCTTTTTTTTATAAATAACTGTGGAGTTACTAGCCAAGAGTTGAATGTTTCAACTTCTCTTTCAGCGTAAAGTTGGAAGGAAGGAAGATACAGCAGATGTTCACCAGTTGAGTGAGATCATGGTGAAAATTTCCCACAAATTGGTCTGGCATCATCCTTTCAGCTTATCAGTAACCATTGAAAAGAATGCTTATTTTCATTTGATTTTATAACTGATTGCAAATGACATTTGACCTGGGGTATTGGTCCAATCACTTTTTTTGTCTCTACCCAGTCCTGTATTTTAAGTTTCTTCAACCCTTGAAAAGTTATGCACAAAAGACTATTTAAGCCACATTACAACATGAATTGATTTTTGGCAATTTAAAATAATATGACCCTCTAATTTTTTTTTTGTTAACTAATGATTGTTTCACTTTCTCACTCTTTTTGTTTACACTGCTTCCTGGGCTAATGCATATGTGCAGTGTTGATCCAATGAGTCCAGAAGTAATGTTCCTGGTGTTTGCTGAGGTAGTCAATCTCAGTTGGGCAGCAACGGGGCACTAAATTGGGCTTCAAATTTCATTCAACTCAGTGGTGGGGGGTTGCCCTGAACTTAATTACTATACAGTAGCTAGAGTTAGATTGTATCCAATTGAGAATGGGTTAAGACTGCTAAATTACAGATCACAGAATAACATAGAAGGAGGCCATTTGGCCCACAGATTCTGAACCACAATATAGAGCAAGCCTGCAAATTCTGTTTCCAGAGGCATTGGTGTGGTTTATTCTCTATTCTGTTAATGTGTTTGGTCAAGGTGAGGCGATGGAAGGCGTGTATTCTTATGAAGTTGATGCTCTCTACTCTTTTGACTTCAGTGCCACCGATGTGGACAGACAGGAGTGTGGTTTCTACCCCTTCTCTTGAAGCCAGTGATCATTTTGTTGATGTGGAGAGATCTAGACACCATGCCAAAAAACTTTCAATCTCCTTGCTGTTTTCAGTTTCATTGTTGTTTGATACCCGGCCTATAGTTAGGATGGCGTCAGTGAATTTAAAGATGTTGGAATGGTATTTGGCTTTACAGTCGTGGGTGAAGAGGGGGTCTAATAGGGTTGGGTTTGATCATGGAGGAGATATTATTAGCCATCTTCACTAATTGCAGACTGTTAGCAAGTCAAGAATCCAGTTGCGGGCAGGGTAGTTGGTAGTGGTGAGGGGCGATGCTGAGGCCTAGATCCTGAAGTTTGCGGATGAGCTTATTTGGGACTATGATATTGAAGGCAAAGCTGTGGACTGTGACCAATAGTCTAAGATAAGTTCCCTTGGCACCTATGTGTTCCAGAACACAATGGTGGAAGCAGAAATTGCAGCATTTAAGAGGTTCCAGATAGACCCATGAGTATGCAGGCAATGGAGGATATGGATCATGTGCAAACAGCTTAGATTAATTTGGGCATCATATTCAAAATGCAGACATCATGGGCCAAAGGCCTGTTGTTGTGCTGCACTGTTCTATGTTCTCTCCATAATTATAGCCACAGGGTCATTACAATAGTCTTTATTCATACTGCTTCATTGTTGCATCTGGAGCCCCTCAAGAATTTATCCTTGGCTGTTCTCTTTTTCTCATCAACGTGACATCACCTGAAAAGAAATTGAGCTCAACATGTACATCAGTAACAGCCCACCAAAATCCCCTTTGATTCAGATTTATTGTTAGAGTAAATGCATGACATCACTTATAGCCCTGAGATTCCTTTTCATGCTGGCAAAAAAAAAATGACCACTTATTGGCAGTGCAAAAAAAACCTGACCGAGTGTACACATGTAAACAAATAAAGAAATGTAAACAAACTGTGCAATAGAGAGAGGAAAAATCAATAAAGTGCAAGAGTCCTTAAATTAATCACTGATTGAGTTTATTGTTGAGGGTCTTTATGTTGGAGGGGTAGCAGCTGGTGTCTGTGTGTGTATATCCTTGTTGTCTTTTGATTCTCTCTCATCTGCTTCATTAAAGCCCAGGTGTACATTCAAAAAATTCTCCATGGGTGGCTGTCATTATTCTGTTTTACCTAACCATCAGGGGCTATAAAGCATCTAGGAAAAATTTTACTCTGCAAAAGCTGCTTTATAAACCATTTTAACCCTTTTCATCCTTGGTTAACAAAATGGACCTTGCAACTTAAAATCATGAAACTCATCTTTGCAATTTGGATTGTAGGCCTTTTGACAGCTTTGTGCCTCTGAACTTGACTATGTGCCTGCCTCTCGAATCTTGACAATTTGTTCTATTTTGAGCAGAACTCTTTTTTTAAATTAAGACCCTTCTCTTCCATCTCCCAATTGTCAGCATGTGTGTTTCTCCTTTTTAACCTGACAATGCTCTTGTTCATACCTCGTTCCTAGTTCAAGTGCCCAGGACCACAAAAGACTGCAGGAAGTACCAAACATAGCCAAGTCCATTACAGGCTCTGACTTCCCATCCATTGAAGAATTCCATGTGAGGCTTTCCCTCAAAAAGGCAGCCAACATCATAAAGAATCCCCATTACCCTGGTCACAATCTCTTACTGCTGCTACCTTTGGGAAGAAGATACAGAAGTCTGAAGTCCAGCATCTTTAGGTTCAAGGACAATTTTTCCCCCGGTGGCTATCAGACACTTGGACCTCCCAGAACTACCCTTATCGTAAAGTACTCCAGCAACGTAGAAAGATGTATCAGGTCTATTGAAATGCAAATATTTATTATTTGCCTTTTATATTTATTATCAAAATTTCTTTTTTGTCTTGTAACAATGGACAAAATGTAAAAATACACAAAAATGTCCTATTTTGGGGGGCACTGGGCCATGCTATGTGGTGCTCTTTCCGGTCAGCAAAAATTGAAGCAAAAGAGAGTCCCCTCAGAGATCAGAAAGCTTGCAGTGCCTGAAACCCTTCGGGAGCCCTTCCTGCTCTTGACACCCTCAAAAATACTGGTCCCAATACTGGGTTCTCATGAACCTGTCTCCAGAAGCCCATAGCCTGGTGTGAGTCCTTTGGATGCTGAGCCCCTCACTGGCTTTCTTCGATTATCACATTCCCGGTGTGGTTGTCTCCCAGGCTTCACCTCAGTGTCTTCATCTCAATGGGGGATGGGGGCAGAGGTCTCCCATTTCTGTCTTGCACCAGTCTACTGATCCCCAGAGTCTGCATCCTTGTGTTTGCTGCCAAGCAAAAGGGTCGGTCGCCATCTTGGGCAAAGGTCTGTGGTTTCAAGATGTTTAACAAAAAAACACCATTGGCCCCTTTAACAAGCTGTTTGAAGCCTGTACTGAGCCATCGCCATCTTTCTATCTGGTTAAAAACACATAAATACTGGAGGAACACAGCAGGCCTCGCAGTGTCCATAGGAGGTAAAAATATATTACTGACATTTTGGGCCTGAGCCCTTGCTCAAGGTCAAAAGCAGGAGGGACCTACATAAACAAGACGTGTAAAGGAACAAATGGGATGGGGAGTACAGACCAACAGACAAAAGGTGTTGATAGGATATGATGGGAGGCAAGGAGAGAATTGATTAGGAGTAGGTGAGCAGTTTTTGGCTCTGTGAAAGGAGATAGTTGGGAAAAGCAAGATAGAGACAGCTAGAGGAAAGGAGACATGGGGAAAGAAGAGGGAGGCAGCAGAAACCAGAAAAGCCTATATTTAAGCCATCAGGTAGGAGGGTGCTCAGACAGAATATGAGGTGCTGTTCCTTCAGTTTGCGAATGGTCTCGGTCTGGCGTGCATGAGACCATGGACAAATAGAGTGGGGAACTGAAGCAAGTTGCCGTTGGGAGAGCCGACAGAGCTGAGGTCCTCAAATTGTTGAGAGGAGGTGTGTGAAGTACAAATTAAGTGGAAACTTTCTCCTGGTTGGCCCTGTTAAATTTCCCTAGTATCATCCCAGTAAATGGAGAGCATGTCAATGCAACTTCTAAATGTAGATAATAGAAATTCTGTGATGAGGTAAGGAGATAGTCAATATTAACTGTATGCCTGGTTCTTTACCTTGCAGCCCTTAACTCATATTTACGTATTGCCACCTTCTGCCACTCTGAATGCATTTGTAAGCTCCACACAACCGTACTACAATTTTCTTCCAATCCTCTGTCCTGTTTGGCAGTCTTCTCCCATTTTGTGCCTCACTTGCTTTAGGTTCAGCTATGTGAAACATGTGTCAATTTTTCAAATTCTGGCACCTTGATCCTTCCTGAACTTAAGCGTTCGTTCCATCATTGGTAGCCATGACTTCATTTGTCTGGACTCAAACTTATTAAAAACCTGTTTCTGTTTTTGGTCATCTGCTCTTGTAATTGCTACTGTGGCTTGAGTTTAAATTTTGTTTCCTAAAAAGATGATTTCAGCCACTGTAATTGATCAGGTTGATTTTGATAATGATGATCTTTTTTTTTTAACCTTGTCTTTAACTTCAGTCTCTTGTCTGTTTTTCCTTCTGCAGATTGCATTGCTATCTATCTGCAATATCATAAACTTCTTTAAACATTTATGCTTTTAGTTGCATTGAAACAACTTCCTGTTTTCAGTGGTCCACTTTTTCCCACTTCTAGTTAACTCCCCACAAACAAAATCTGTAACGTGCTTGTATTTTGAAAGGGTGTATTTTTTATTATTAAATTCGAGATTTGTACCATTTGTTTGCTTCAAGGATGTGTGCAGAAATTCCCAAGTAACCTTTGAAATTTCCCCAATGTTACAAGGCTGCGAACGTCTTTGATTCATATTTACTGCCTGACAGTCCGATTGCTTGCTGACAAACATGTATTACTGACTTCGTGAAAATAGCTTAAAAATTGAATGGCCACATTGCACTAACTTGATCAGGAAGTGGAGATATAGATCTGGCTTTTTCTAAATGCCATAGATTGCAGGAGGACCTGAGATGTAATGCATTATTACGTCTCTTTGTCAGAGTGACTTGGGGGAAGGACATTTCTCTGGCAACGTGTATTCATTGTAACACTCACTGGATTCAAGTGGGACCTGTTCTGAAGTCAGGAGCAGATGGTGGGGGAGGGGCTGTAGAACTCGATTTGTGAGGAAGTATCCAAAAGCACCACATTGTTGAGTTTTAAAGCTATTGTACAAGATGGCTACTCCTTTTTCTCTTTCCTTTAGATAACGGTTAAAAGGATTGCAACAGGAATTTGGCAAAATCTGCCAGTGGGTCAGGAAAGATGACTGATCAGTCAGAGAATTTAGTAGTATTCCCTTCAAAAAATCAGATACTTTGATGTTTTTCTTAATTCGTCTATTAAACAAGTAAGCTTTCTTCTATGCATCTGACAAGTGTCATATGGAAACAGTTTGGACATTGGAATGATTATTAATAAGGATAAGCTTTTTGATGTGCAGCGTACAAATTTAGTCGTCCATCCTGATATCTGTCCACAAATAGAAGGCCTAACACTCTAATCAAACCTTTTGCCAAACTAAATTAAAATAAAATAGTTGACATAATACTTCTAGGACTTATTCTCTGCACAACAATCCTTTGTGCTCCAAATATTTATTTATCACAGAAGGGATGCCCTTTACAATGGTTGTCTCAAATCCTGGGCAGTGACCTGGAGATTTGCATCTATTGACAGGACTTGTTTGGATCTTTTGTCGGTATTTGCAGCAAAGTATAAACATGGCTCTGCTGAGAGGGCCTACATGGAAGAACAAGACCATCCCAATTGTAGAACTTGTTTTAGTGCTGTGCTATGAATGACTGAAAAAGGCTTAATTTTATTCTTTTGGCAGGCTTAAAATTTTCCCTCCCACTCCCCCAAAGTCTCTGTATGTCTGTCTGTCAGTCAGTCAGCTGCAAACATACTTTCCTGTTTCTTATAATCTAGGCTGCAATGCAGAAAGATGCTGTCTGTAACAAGGTAGCAGCAGCTGTACAGCTTTTCAGTGCAAACCAATCGTATCTCACCATGCATCATTTAGCCAATAGCAGCACAGAATATGTTAAAGATTGACAATCGCAGTAGCTGGACTCAGAAAGGCCTTCTGGAAATTTCCTCCATCTTTGTTCCACCAACAACAAGGTAATTTCAGCCAAGCTGAAGAACTTTATATATTTTTAACAGTTAAAAGGTGTGATACTCTGTCATTTATGTAACATACACGACACGGCTAAAAAGGAGCAATTCTGATTTGTTAACAGTTTGTATTTGGTATGGATGGGATAGACTGTATACAAGCTGTGAGACAAGAACAGACAGCCCAGTGCATTGACTCCTTCTGCCCTGAAACCTCTTGGGATGTGCATTCAGCTCTATTCTACATAATTTTGTTGTTAGAAATGCTCTAGCAAAGACACAAAGCAAAATTGTTTTAAAATGATTAAAATAATGATGTAATTCAATGTCTAGGAGAAGCAGATGTCATGCCCAAGGTAAAAATCTGGTTCAAACCAGTTTCAGCAAGTCTCCCATTGCTGTATCTACAATAGAAGCTGCTTTCTCAGTAAATATTTCAAACCCACAATCATTTTTTTACGTCATATTTTAAGATTTTGGATTATATTTGTGAGCAGAACAGAAAAAAAAAAGAATTTTACATGCCTTGAGTATGCTTCTTTAAGGTTCTAACTGGCATTTCATACCAATGATATTCTTTTGACTTTTTGATCTGTTTGAAATATTTCCTGAATTAAGTGTTGGCTGCATCCAGCTTAGTGCAATATGACATTTAGTATCTTTTGATACATGATCTTAATTGTGCCTTAAATGGTTCTGTGGTACAGGTTTGCAGGCTTGACAATTGCCGATGTGATTATGGAGAGTGCCACCATTTTAGGCACAGACAGGAGCAGACCGACAGTGCCAGGTTCCATTTTTAGACTCTGCAATTTGTAAACATTGTGCACTCAGGGCAAGTAAATGGTTGATATTGGTGCATGCAGAGCAGCTGAATTAATTGCTGTAAACAGGATTTGTGCTTCCTAGTTTAAAATCCAATAAATCCAGGGGAAGACTGTTTCCATGGCAATCGGCTTATGTAAAATATAAATACTCAGAGATGTTCAGAATATTTAGAGGCAAGGGACAATTGGCTTATGAATTGGGAAATTTTAAATGATTTTATACCAGAATGGCAGTGCTGGGTAGACACAATGTGTATCATATAATTCATGTTGTACATTTCATAATGAAACCACTTATCCATTTGAGTATATATGGTTACTTAAAATATCAAAGGTATGTTTTAATCAGTAAACACCTGCTTGCTGATTGCACAGTGCAGTTATTATCAATTTGATTTCATCACAAATTATGTCTTGCGAACATAGTCCTTATCAATATCACTGCATAAGGCAGACATTTTGTTACCAATAAATCTGTTTCAGTCATAATCAAAATAACTTCATATATAGTCAGAAAAATAACCAGATCAGACCACGGTTTTAGGGTTTAGTTGATTTGCCTGATTAACTTGCTCTTCTAACCATTCACTCAGGTCGGGCGGAGGGGGGTGGGGGGTTGGTAGATGTATGGTGTGATGGGTTCACAAAATGTGCAGTTGAGGGAATGCAATGAGTTGAATGTGAGATCTACATCTGATCTCCTGTTTCCCTTGCCCAACCAAACGAAAACTTTTTTTTTCCCCTGAACCTGACTATTTTTAAAGTCTCACTTTTTATAAATCGTCTTTCAAGTCTCTTCTGGTTTTTAAAAATTTTTTAAATTGACTTTGTTGTTCAATTTCAGATGTATAAAATACCCCAGTTTGTAGAGAAGAATTTCTTGTGTTTTTTTAATGCTGTAAACAGGATATTTTGTAACTTTCAGTATGATTAGGAAACCTGGAAGCATCAGACGGGTTTTTTTGAGTTTTGCCATCAGTGCTAGTTAATTACCTTTGCAGTGACTTTGATTCATTCATGTTGTATGTACATTTAAATAAAACATTGTGACAGAGTTAACATTATTTGAAAAAGGACAATGACTATAAAAATGATAAGAACCTCACAGCCAATTTTATAATCTATTCCTGATTTACTGGCTTTTATCATTTAAAAAAAAACTTTTACAGCACTGGGGTTTTCCCTTTGTTCACAAGGGGATGGACTTGTGCTGAGGTATGAATTCAATATCAGCATGTTTTCATCTCATAGACTTGTTAGTTAACTGGAATGTGCCATATGCTTGTTGAACATTTAAAGAGAAAAGTCTTGATCGTTGAATACATGCATCTAAAATGCATTGAACAGAAATGTGAGGAAGTAGCTATAACCATGGATGGACCTGTATGTCTTTGCATTAAGCAATTGAGCATGTTTCTAAACAAAACTGGTGAAATGTCGAGAGTGGGTCACCAATATAACACTGCTTGTTTTTGTATGAAACTTTTTTGCATGGAAATAGCTGATACCAGTTGGCCTATGTCATCTTATTATCTGTGCTAGTATTCAACACTAACTGCAAGTTACAATTGTATAGTGTTTTCAAGGTAGTAGAGTGGCCCAAGGCCCTGCACAAGAGCAGTTTATCAAATGACACATTTCTTGGAGAGTTGTTAAGATGAGGCCAAATACTTGATGATATGAAGTAGATTTTGAAGTGTATCTGAGGTAGAGGGTGAGCAAGGCTGTTGGGGATTCTAAAACCCGGGATCATCAAATAGAGACATCATGGGTTACAGGCCAAAAGATTGGAAGAAATCAGAGACACACTGAAGGCCATAATTGGACAAGCACCAATAACCTTGCCCTACCCTGTAGCAATTCTCTGAGTTTAATATAAGGATGCTGCTGAGTTGTGTCTTGCCAGTATAAGAAACTGGATACATTGAAACTGAAGTATCTATGTTTTAATGAAGATAAAAAGAGATTTGGCCATACATTGTTTCAGCAGGCTTAAAATTTAAGGATTTGAGGAAAGCATTATATAAAATATATTATTTCTTGCACAGAATTTGAGTGAAAATTTGATTTCACCAAAATAGCTATCCATAATGCTATGATTTACTCTGTAATTTTTGTTTGAAGCTATTGGACTCTCTTTTCCATTTGTACAGTTTGGCTGAGGACCTGCCCAAACAGGAGGAGGAGGAGGAGGAGGAGGAGGAAGAGGACGAAGAGGAAGAGGAGGAGGAAGACGAAGACGAAGACGAAGAAGAAGAAGAAGAAGAAGAAGAGGGGGAGGGGATGGAGATCTCAACCAGATCAAGAGGTATGTGAAGGATGGCTTGCACATGAATCCAGGTTTTTCCCCATCCAGGATAGCTCATAGCTTGTCTCCAAATTATGAGCTGAGCGAGTGATTGAAAAGTATGTCTGTGGAGTGTTTGTGCCAGATTTTGTATGTTTATAGTTACTTTTTAATTTGCATCCAGGTTTTCAAATCTCTTCGTGGATTCTCCCTTCCTATCTGTGCAACTCTCAACAACCTTGTGAGATCTCTGGACTTCTCTGATTCTGTTCTCCTGACATTTTCCCCAATTTTCATTTTTTCTTCTACTCCTGTTGTCCATTACTTCAACTGGTGAGGCCCAAATCCTAGCAATTCACCCTTAAAGCACTCTGCACTCTTTATTAAGATACTCATTGTTCACCACTCCGACCAGGTATTTAATCACTAGATTTTGTGTGACTGTGTAAAAATGCCTTTTTCTTTTCTTTGGCTTGGCTTCGCGGACGAAGATTTATGGAGGGGGTAAAAAGTCCACGTCAGCTGCAGGCTCGTTTGTGGCTGACAAGTCCGATGCGGGACAGGCAGACACGATTGCAGCGGTTGCAGGGGAAAATTGGTTGGTTGGGGTTGGGTGTTGGGTTTTTCCTCCTTTGCCTTTTGTCAGTGAGGTAGGCTCTGCGGTCTTCTTCAAAGGAGGTTGCTGCCCGCCAAACTGTGAGGCGCCAAGATGCACGGTTTGAGGCGATATCAGCCCACTGGCGGTGGTCAATGTGGCAGGCACCAAGAGATTTCTTTAGGCAGTCCTTGTACCTCTTCTTTGGTGCACCTCTGTCACGGTGGCCAGTGGAGAGCTCGCCATATAACACGATCTTGGGAAGGCGATGGTCCTCCATTCTGGAGACGTGACCCATCCAGCGCAGCTGGATCTTCAGCAGCGTGGACTCGATGCTGTCGACCTCTGCCATCTCGAGTACTTCGACGTTAGGGATGTAAGCGCTCCAATGGATGTTGAGGATGGAGCGGAGACAACGCTGGTGGAAGCGTTCTAGGAGCCGTAGGTGGTGCCGGTAGAGGACCCATGATTCGGAGCCGAACAGGAGTGTGGGTATGACAACGGCTCTGTATACGCTTATCTTTGTGAGGTTTTTCAGTTGGTTGTTTTTCCAGACTCTTTTGTGTAGTCTTCCAAAGGCGCTATTTGCCTTGGCGAGTCTGTTGTCTATCTCATTGTCGATCCTTGCATCTGATGAAATGGTGCAGCCGAGATAGGTAAACTGGTTGACCGTTTTGAGTTTTGTGTGCCCGATGGAGATGTGGGGGGGCTGGTAATCATGGTGGGGAGCTGGCTGATGGAGGACCTCAGTTTTCTTCAGGCTGACTTCCAGGCCGAACATTTTGGCAGTTTCCGCAAAGCAGGACGTCAAGCGCTGAAGAGCTGGCTCTGAATGGGCAACTAAAGCGGCATCGTCTGCAAAGAGTAGTTCACGGACAAGTTTCTCTTGTGTCTTGGTGTGAGCTTGCAGGCGCCTCAGATTGAAGAGACTGCCATCCGTGCGGTACCGGATGTAAACAGCGTCTTCATTGTTGGGGTCTTTCATGGCTTGGTTCAGCATCATGCTGAAGAAGATTGAAAAGAGGGTTGGTGCCAGAACACAGCCTTGCTTCACGCCATTGTTAATGGAGAAGGGTTCAGAGAGCTCATTGCTGTATCTGACCCGACCTTGTTGGTTTTCGTGCAGTTGGATAATCATGAAAAATGCCTTTACAGCACTAACAATTGGGTCAGGGGTTAAAATCCCAAAGGAATTTGTAACTTCTCCCCATGTCGGTGTGGGTTTTACCCTGGGGCTCCTGTTTCCTCCCACCATTTGAAATGTACCAGGGGTGTAGGTGAAGTGGGTGTAAATTGGGCAGCCCGATATGGCCATACCGTGCTATATGTCTAAATTAAATTAACTTAAAATACCCTTGTGAGACTGCAACTTAAGATTATTTTGTTACGTTAAATTGTGTTTAATGTTAATCTGAGTTGAAAGTTTGAAAAATAGATTTTATTTACACTTGGTCAGATGAGCATGTAGAATTATTTCTTCTTGCTCACATCTTGTCCTCCAGTTGTTGCACTGGATTGTTCTGTTGTGCACTACCATTCCCAGTATCTGAAACATTACTCAGTTTTTGGGTTTTTTCGGAGCAAAACTGAAAAAAGCCCAAAGCAGCACAGTCGCATCAGCAGAATACATGTATCAGTATTTCAACAACAACAAACCACAGCACGAAAATTCACAAAATGTTTAATATGTACCAAAAGAAACCTTGATCTCTGCCGCTGGTCCCCGAAACCTCCCCACCACCACTACCGCTTACTGGTCCCTGCTCCTGCCTGGGAGCCTGAGGTCCCCAAGGCAACTTTGATGCGGTCGGCACCATACCTGATGTGGAGAATGGTGTCCTACTATTGCTTACTCCAGTTGAGACAGATGTTGAAGACTTGGATCCAGCTCTATTTGGCATCTTCCCAGTCAGAACAAAGATTTTGTTTTTTTTCTTAATGTTTTTGTAATCAAACTAATGCCAACAGAGCATCAGAGCCCCACGTGGGCAAATCAGGGGGTGATTTTGTTTTCCACTTGTGATATCACTTTGGCGCGAAAAAAAAGGTTTGGTTTTTGGATCTTTTCGGAAATTTGGATACAGGGTACTCGACCCGTATAATTTTTTTTTGTTGCCATAACCTTTTAATTTCTCTCTCTCTCACTCACTCTGTCCCTGGTGCAAGTTCAATTTTTTTTTTTTTTTTGGAACTTCATACTACCTGAAAGGTTAAATTTCATGTGGTCATGACATTCAGCATTAAATGTTATCCTTACTGAAACTGGACATTTCTAAAGTGCTCCATATTGATTTGCATAGAGAACAGACAAACAAACAGACATATATATTAGATAGATTATAGAGTGCACAATATTCATATATATTCTCTCTCTCTCTCTCTCTCTCTCTCTCTCTCTCTCTCTCTCTCTTTCCCCTCCCCCCCACCCCCCCACACACACACAACCCAGATTTAGCGCGAATGTGGATATAATGCAATGAGACAATGGGCCTTTTTTTTAGCTCTTTCTGGAAGTGATATTTTAAAAAATGGGGCACACCGTTAGAAAACCAAAAGCTATTTCCATGAAAGATAAGCTTCAGGCACTTGACACGATCAAGAATAAATGTCAAATCCAAGTTGCACAAGACCTCTGCATCAACACTTGGTGGCTGGAAATCTCAGGAAGGTAAATTACGTGCATCACTTTGGAAAGTTGAGGAAGAGGTGGGACTAAAGGCCAAACGTATGAAGACAGCCAAAGACGTCAGCCTCAAATACTCCCTGTACGAATGGTTCATTCAAGTGTGCTCAGAAGGCCTTCATTTTCCAGGCATATTCTCAAAGTTCAAGCTGAGAATTTGACCAGCTGATCAATGGAGAAACCTCATAGTTCAAAGCTAGCAGTGGATGGCTAGACCTGTTTAAATGGTGTCGTGGGATTTCTCAAGTGTTAGTGTCTGGAGAAATTTGCTTAGCTGGCAATGCCATCACTAGTGAATACCCGACAGAACTAAAAACTCTCTAACAATAAGGTGGCTATGTCAAAGAACAAATGTACAACTGATACGAAACAGGCCTCTACTACAAGATGATCCCAGACTGCAAGCTGTCTTGCAAAGATGACGCCTATCGATGTGAGGGGTTCAAACAACACAAAGATCGCATGACATTGTTGTTTTGTAGAACATACAAGTTAAAGCTGCTCATGATTGACAAATTTCACTCATCCAGCAGTTTTAAGCATGTTAACGTGAAGTCATTACCGTTTGAGAACACGCATAGCAGCAATGCTTGGATGATCAGTGTCATCTTTGAGGATTGGTTTTACAAAACTTTAGTTCCTGCCATCTGCACTTACTTCTGCACGCAAAAGTTAGAACTCAAAGCCCCTTTGCTTGACAACTGTCCCACCCACCTGCCAGCCTAGTAAACAGCGATGGAAAGATCCAAGTTTCTTACCTCCCAAAGAACATTACATCTAAGATCCATCCCCCTTGATCGGGGATGATCTCTGCGTTCAAGCAGAATTACAGCCGTGAATTAATTTGTGGAACTGTAGACGAATCAACAATGCTGGAAGGCTATCAGAAAAGCATGAAGTTTAAGGAAGTTTGCCACTTGGGTGGGAAGGGCTAGGCAGTAGTCAGCTGCTTGTGTGTGGGAAAAATACTGGGAGAAAGGTCTGGGTCCAGCCTTTTCATCCTGACAATCCACCAAGGAAGATGATGATGATGAGGAGGTAGAATTCTATGGAGAGGTACGTGTTTGAAATTGGCAAAGAAGGATTTACACCAGTGGTATTCTTCAGATGACGAATGCACAACATGGGAGCACCTGACAGATTCTGAGATCGTCCGTAATGTTACTACAGCACCAGATCCCGAACCACAGGAGGATGATAATGAGGAGCCTCCACCCCTCCCCCAAATGTGTCTGAAGCCATTGAGCACCTCAAAACTAGCTTTTAAAGGCTGGAGACAGGATGTGGACTACATAAAAATCCACCAGCTCAGAGACATTTTGGATTTCACTCGGAGCCAGCGATGTGCTGCGTTCAACACTTGATTGCTTTTTTAAGAAATAAAATGATGATTGCAAATACAGGTATTGTACATGTATTCTTTATTTGAAACTTCTGTTTTTTGTGAACCCCAATTTAGCGTGACCCCACTTTTTTCGTAACGCTTTTTTTTAACCCTAACTATTGTTTTATTACAGGGTTCCACTATATCTATGTCTACCTGGGTGGGTGGGTGGGTGGGTGGGTGGGTGTGGGTGTGTGTGTAGGATATATATATAGATATATATAGATATATCAATCACGTACACACACAGTGCCCTCCATAATGTTTAGGACAAAGACACCTTTTAAAAACTTTTTTTTTTGCCCGTAAGCTCCACAGTTTTAAATTTGTAATCAAATAATTTACATGTGATAAAAGTGCACTTTCCAGATTTTATTCAAGATTGTTTGTATACATTTTGATTTGACCTTGTAGAAATTACAGCATTTTTTATACATAATCCCCAATTTTAGGGGACCATGATGTTTGGAATATTTGGCTTCACAGGAGTTTGTGAGTACTCGGATAAGTTTAATTGCTTCATCGGTTAAAGTATACAAGAGCTAAGCTTGCTTTTAAGCTTTTGATCACCTTTGGAGCCTGTAGTTGCCATTTTTCAACATGATGACCAGAGTTGTGCCATTGAAAGTCAAATAAGTCATTTTGAGGCTAAAAATCAAGAATAAAAGAGCAAGAGACATCGCCCAAACCTTGAGGATTATCAACATCAACAGTTTGGAACATCATTAAAAAGAAAGCTCATAGTGGTGAGCTCAGTAATCGCAACAGGATTGGTATGCCAAGGAAGACCTCCAGTGCTTATATCGGAAGAATTTTCATCTTAAAGAAGAAAAATCCCAAAGTAAGTCCGACAAATCAGAAACACTTTCCAGGAGGCAGATGTGGGTGTGTCAATGACTACTAAATAATCTGCTACAAAACCAAATCTGGTGCACTAGGAGACCGTAAAGTTTCACTCCCAGATGAACTTGATGCCTTCTAGGTCTGATTTGACCACCAGAAAATGAAAGAATCACTGTGCACCCCACTGATGATTCTCTACTGTTAGCATCTGAGGATGACGTGCAGGCTGCCTTCAGGAGATTAAATCCAAGGAAAGCATTTGGTCTGGATGGAGTACCTAGCTGAGTACTGAAAACCTGTGCTGACCACTTGCCAATTTATTCATGGATATCGTCAACATCTCACTTTGGCAGGGCTTGATACCCACTTGTTTCTAACCAGCCTCATTCGTACTGGTGTCCAAGAATCGTGTGGTAACCTGCCTAAATGACTACCAACCAGTGGCTCATGCATCCACAGTGATGAAATGTTTTGAGGGGCTCGTGTTGAAGTATATCAGCTCCTGTTTGAGTGACAACACCATCTGTTCCAATTTACCTACCACAGTAACAGGGCTATGGCAGATGCCATCTCACTGGCTCAACACAAAACCCTGGAACACCCTGGAAGGAAAGATGCATACATTAGGATGCTCTTTATTGACTGCAGTGCAACACTCAACACCATCATCCCCTCAAAAGTAATTTCCATATTCCCAAGACCTGGGCCTCAATACCCCACTATGTAATTGGATCCTGGATTTCCTCACTTCCAGACCACAATCAGTACAGATTGGCGAGAACATTTCTTCCACAATCTCCATCAGTACCAGAGCATCACAGGCTGCATTTTTAGCTCCCTGCTCTACTCATTTTAACAACACCAACAGCATTTACAAATTTGATGATGATGCCACAGTAGGTGGGCTGCGTTTTTTTTTAAAAAAAGGGCAATGAGTTAGCATATAGAAGGGAACTTGAAAACCTGGCTGCTTGATGTTCTCAGAACAACCTCTCACTCAATGCCCCAGAACCAAGAAGCTGATTGTAGACTTTAGGAAGGGATTACTCGAGGGGTACGATCCAGTGATCATTGGGGGATCACTACTTTGGAGGAACTTTCCTGGACCCAACATACCAATGTCATTGCAAAGAAAGTACATCAGCTCCTCTACTTCCTCAGGAGTTTGCAGAGGTTCGGTATGACATTGCAAACCTTGACAAACTTCTGCAGATGTGTAGTGGAAAGTACTGACTGCTGCATCACGGCCTGGTGTAGGGGCATCAGTACCTCTGAGCAGAAAGGTATGGACATCGTCCAGTACATCTCAGGCACAACTCTCCCCACCATCAAAGGTATCTAAATGGAACGCTGCTGTTGGAGAGCAGCAGCAATCATCAAGGATCAACACCACCCAGGACATGCTCTCTTCTCACTGCTACCATTACAAGAGCCGCACCATCAGGTTGAGGCATAGTTGCTACCTCTCCACCGTTAGACTACTAAGCAACAGTCTCAATCAGAGACTCATTTAAGGACTTTTTTGCCCATTATTCATTACTGAATATTTTTTGGTATTGCATAGTTTGTTTACATTTCTTTCTTTATTTACATTTCTTCTTTATGTATGCTTATCTTTCTTCCAGAGTACAGTTTAGTTACCAATAAGTAGAAATTCTGCCTGGCCGGCATGGAAAACAATCCCGAGGTTGAATGTGATGTCATGTATGTACTCTGACAATAATTTTGAACTTTAAACTTGTTGATTATAAATTTCCCATGACTCCTTCTGAAACAGCGGAGCAGTTAAAGATGTTACCACATGGTGATATTCAAGTTTGACTTCAGAAAATATTGATTAATTAATAGCTTTTTTAATTACTAGGAGTGCTGAACGGTGTAATCGTTCATTTTGTATTCAGCCGCCGTTGTCTCCATTCTCATTCTATTTTGAACGGAATAATATATAAACTTACAAATCATTGGAGCTATTTCCTGATGAATCTGCAAAACTGAACTAGTATTTCTTCAATTGAGAATGAAATTACATATTTTCTCCTTTAAAGCAAGAAATATTAATCTGTCAATTGGTCAGAGTTGGTAGCAAAATAAGAATTCTTGCCCCATGGTTGAAATGAGGTGTAAGCTGGAGACAACTGTTTCTTGATATAGGAGGTCTAGTTATGGACTTCTGGAAGACGAGCAGAGCTTGCTTCTTGACACATCAACAGTGTTGTGATGGAACTGGGGAGATGGTTTGAAGATCTTGCCTTCAGTGATTTGAGCTGGTCCACCGACATCGACAGAACAACCGAGAAAGTGCACCAGGGTCTGATGTCACCTGCATCCCTTACCTGCTTCTCTACAGGTGTAACCGCAGAAAGTAGCCTGTCAGGATGCATCACTGCACGGCACGAGAACTGTTCTGCCCAAGACCACAATAAACTGCAGAGGATCATAAATGCACGAAACTGCTCCAGCCAGCACGCCCTTCCCCGTTGTCTCCTTCTGTCACCCACTGCCTTTGGAAAAGAAGCTAAGATGTTAAAAGACTTATTTCAAGTCACTCACGCTCTATTCCACTGTCATCAGGAAAAAGATTAACAAGTGTGAAATCAAGCACCACTATATTCAAGGACCGTTTCTTGCCTGCCATTGTCAGTCTCCTGATTGAACCTCACACTTGCCTTTGCTCCAAACTCTATCTGTAGCTCTGCACTGTCTTAATTTCAATGTGATGTGAGGTGTCTGGCTAGACTGCTCACAGAGCAAACTATTATTACATATTAGGACAATGTATGTAACAATGAATTTGAACTGGGTTGAATCTTGCAGGATTAAATGTTTGGATTCAATTGTTTACGGTAAAGTTACTGAATAAAAGTAAAAAACCAACATTTCATGGGATAATTGTGATAAATGTGCAATTGATTTGTAACTGCATCTTGATAGGGAAAATATAGAAAAAAAATTCAATGCTCTTCAGTTCTGGCAAGAATGTCTTCAACTACTGGATTTGGAATCTCATATTTTGGGAGAAAGAAAATTTTGCTTTCACTTTCTGACAAGAAAGATTAAAGGATTGTAATATATTTCACAATAGTTGAAGTTTCTAGTACCCCTGAAGAACTTGACAAATGAAAGCACCTACAGCACAATATTTTGTGTGGTTGCTGCAGAGAATTGGATTGGAGGTCAATCCACAGGACCATAAGAATGGCAGAGAGGGTCACTGGAGTTTCTCTCCCCCCTCATCAATGTGATCTGAGATGCTTGTCTGAGAGGGCACGCAAAATCATGGAGGACCCCTTCCATAGCATCTTTCAGCTGATCCCATTGGGAAAGAGGTACAGAAATATAGGAGCCAGCAACATCAGAACAACTTCTTTCCATGGGCAGTGAGAATGCTGAATGACCAAAGGAACTGCTCGTGCTAACCATCCAAGACTCTCATACTCATGAAACAATGTTTATTTGTTAAAATGAATGCTGTATCTGTATTGTTTGTCTGATTGTGTGCTATGTCTGGTTATATGTCTGCCTGTTTTGCACCGAGGATCGGAGAATGCTGTTTCATCGGGTGGTACTTGTGCAGTTAGATAACAATTCACTTGCCTTGACTTAACATTTCTGTCATAAGTTACTGCTAAACAAATCTGAGACATGACATTATCAAAGGTGAAGGCTCATTTTGTATGAAGTGGTAAATTATTTCACGTCGATAGGTAGGTGGGACTAGTGTGCCTGGGGTATTTTGATCGGCAGGGGGATTTGGGTGGAAAGATCTTTTTCCATGTTGTATGACTCTGTGTCTTCGTGATAAGTAAATATCACCACATATTAAAGCTACCAGGGAACCAACGACACGTGTAATTGTTAATATTGATGAGAATATCAGTGCCTGAAGGAGAGACATGAAAACATTGATAGATGATCTGGTCATCTGTCTGAACCTCAGCATCATGACTGCAGCCACCATTGTAGGGTTGTGCAATCTTAAGCCTACTCTTTCTGATTGGTCCAGAACCAATGGAATAGCTGCCAGCCTGAGGGCAGAAGCCAGTGTTCAGAAGATGGAATTCTTCAGACATTTTTTGTTTCCATTTTACCTGTGAGTGACATGCCAGCTGCAGATTTTTAAGGCTCTTTGTTCTAAGTCAGGGCTTCCCAAACTTTTTAGCTCCTGGAACCCTTTTGGGAAGCACTTGGAAATTGAGGAACCCCCAGAGTTGACATCAGATGAGGTCTAATTGGGGGCGGGGAAAATTAAAGTAACTGTGGAGGTGGGGGGGGAGGGGGGAAATTAAAGTAACTGTGGAGGTGGGGGAGGAAATTAAAGTAACTGTGGAGGTGGGGGGGATGGTGGGTTAGGTGAGAAATGACAAACTGCTGTTCGAGAACTTATTCAGTGGGGGGGAGGGGGGTAGTGGGTCCTTTCCTGCCATGGACCTCTGCCATCTGTCACACTTCCCCCCTCCCTCTGGTGTTTAAGACAAATGTGTGTGGAGACGAAACCGCATGATTCATTTTGGTGACGCTCCCTCTGTCACAGATCTGTAATGTATATCAATTGATTGAAACTCAATTTGAATACTTGAATTTGAATGAAAATGCTGTGCATTAATGAAGTTTGTTAATTTGTTATCTTTTGAGTCACAGTGGAGAAACTTAATAAAAGTCCAACAATCCAGGTGCCAGAAATCTGGTCCACCCGAGAATCCGAATTTAGTGGGCTTTTGTGTATGTGCGTGCATGTGTAAGTGCCACATATGAACAGCAGCATTTTTTCTTTAAAACTGCTGTTTTGAATAAATGAAGGATGTTCATCTCTTTATTCCCCTTAAATTTGTGTTTTTAAAAGTACTACCCGAGAATCTGTAAAATCAATTGGACCCAATCCCTGAGTAGTCTGGATTTTCAGATTCTACTGGTGTAGTAGAGATGCTTTCTACATGAAGCTAGAACAATTTAGGTGCATGTGATACTTCAATTGCAAGGATCACTGCACTTCAGAGACATTGTCTTGGATTTTGTGGGACTAATTCCAATGAAAGCTGTTGGTATCCACATTTGAACCTGGAAGTTGGGAGGTAGTTATCCTAGCTTGGGGCTACACCTCTTTCTTTTATTGTGGGAGTGGTCACACACAAACAAATATTAGTTATTACTGAGGAGCCCTATTTTGTCAGTGTTATTAATTGGAGATGCTGTTAAAAAGTAAACTTTTTCCCTTTAATCTATTTTCCTGTACTTTTGATTTTGCACTTCACAGTTTGAAATTTGCTTGTCCTAGTAAGAATTGGTTGAAGGGACATGCTACTGCTCATTTTGTGGACCTAGTGTCGCGATTGGCATATGATTTAAGACTTTAAATACCCACCCATTATGAAGAGCAAGAAATGCTTGTTCACCCCTGACTGCAAAAACAAGAGGAATAATTTCTTAAGGTGCAGATTTTAAGAGCTTCGAAGGCTTATTAAATTTTTTTATGCGCAGTAAGTGTCTATATTTTCCCTCTGCCATTCTTATTTTTCTCTTTTCCAACATAATGGTCCTTGTACTTCCCTTTCCTGCTTACATTACAGCAAATTTGCCAAGCTATATATTGTACAGTCCTTTTTCCCTTTTGGTGAAAAATGATTTGCTGAATTTTCCTCCTCACTCATAAGATTCCCACTTCTTACTTTGCATTCTCAGGTAGTTGAACCCACTTTGAAAAGATTCCATTTTCAGTTTATTTAATGATACTCCATATTAAATCCCTCTCAGGTCATTAAGATTCTACTACTGACAAGTATCTTGAAGATTTTTATATACTTGTATGTTGGTTTATTTTATTTGGAATTGAGATAGGGTAAGAAACAAATAATTTTTAAAAAAATGTTGGCGTGGATTTAGGACACTTATGAGCTGCCATAAATTCAATAATAACTAGCTGCTGAAGCCACTTAAGAGGTCTCAATAAGTCTGCTCTCACGAGTGGATGATGTTTTCTTGGTTTAATATTTTGAGTTTACTTTTCAGATCTTGGTTCTGGAGAACGTACAAGTTTGAAAAGAAAACAGCTTAGCCCCCAGCCATCTTCAAATGGACACTCTCCACAAGATGACTCATTGAGTCCCATTAAGAAGAAGAAGAAACCTGGTTTAGCCAATTCGAGTAAAGAGCAGGTAGAGTAACATCTGAATCTGTCCAATTCCTGCTCTGATGCTTTGTAAACTAATCAAGCTGCATTACCCCATGATTATTTCATAGACATCCTTTGGAGCTGATGACATTAAAAAAGAACAAAATCCATCTATGAACACGCCTGTTCTGAAATAAAAACAGAAATGGCTGGAAAAACAGTACAGGACTCTTGAAGCGTCTGTCGAAAGACAAACAGTCTTCAGGTCAAAAGACCCTTTACTTCAGATTTCTAACTTAAGAAATCTTAATTTAAAAAAAAAAAATCCCAATCTGAAACTGAACCATGGAGTCTCGTGAAAATTAGTGACATTCCTGTGAGACTCCTGAAAACAGTTGACAAGCCTCCCATAACTTCACCTAATCACAATTATCGCTGCCTGATATAACTGGAATATGGAACTTGCCTTTTAAAGGAGCAGATAGTTTAAATGTTAGTTGAATATGTTGCAAGCTTGTTCCCAGCATCTAATTAAAAAATTGAGTGCTTTGACTTTCGTGGGTGAGTGGCAAGATAAGGGGGAAATCAGATGCATGTTTGATGGATGTATTTTTAACATATTTGCTCAGAAGAAAAATCAGATGTGTTATGGAGCTCAGATTGTCTTGCTGCAAATTGGTATTTAAAAATATGACAGTTACTGTCGAAAAGTGCATTATTATTCTTGAATAAAAAGCAAAATATTGGTGTTAAAAGCTGGGCGGCAAAGTAAGTGAACACCCATGCTTTTTTAAAAAAAAAAATTGACAATGTCACATACTGCTTTTCATTGACTGTTCCAATCCTCTCATCCAAAAATACCCAATGCCCATCGCTTATTTCCCAAAACTTAGTTGTTTTGCTGTATTGATTACTTCATTGTTCATTTTTAAAAAAAAAACTGTATTTATTAGTTCAAAGAACAAATAATATATGACATATACAGAAATTAAACATGAACGTTTTTTTTAGATATATAGAAAGAAAAGAACCCCCCCCCCCTTCAGCCAACTCTCTTAAGGAGAGCCATAAAAAAAAGAAAGAATATAAAAAAAATGTTAAATATACATATTAAAATGTAAATATTCTGAGTATAACAGCCACTTATTAATAAAAAAATTATAATTATCGTGCAAAACATTTTTTCCATTATTAAACAATATTTCATCTCATTATGCCATCTATTCTTCATTTTTTAAAAGGCAACATAGAAAATGTGCTACTGCTATTTTACAATGTACAGTAACATCAAATTGCCAGCAATTATTTTAAATTTGATTTTATTAGATAAAAATATTCAAGTTCATTTGGACATGCATTATGATTGGTTCTCAGTGTGTAGCAGCACATTGATATTTAGTTTTTTTTCTCCACCAATTATTCACTCATCTAAATCTGACTAATTTTGCTTAAAGGGTTTTTAAAAATGGTGTAATGCAGCTTCTAAATTAGTAAAAAGTTCAGCATTTTACAGTGTTTTATTTTCGACTTGTATGATGAGAAAGTTTGTCTGGTATGATTACCAGTCCTTTTATTTGTTCAGACTATTTGTTCTTCATAAAAATGGTAGGTAGCTTTCTCAGTAATTCCAAAACTGTACCTGTTTATCATACCCGTTTGTGTTCTTTAGACACAACACTATGCATGCGACATGTTGGAAGGTGGTCTGTTAGTAAATTAATTTCCTTCTAAATTAAGTCTGAGACTCCACTGATATTGTCATGGTTATGGGTCACATTAGCCTGAAAGTGACATTATAAGTTGAGAGTCTGGTTATCATCTGATGTCCAGCTCATTAAGGTCAAGTGGTATTTAAGAGCATGTCATGAAGCAGTCATACTTAAATGTCAGTTTAAAATTGTCTCCAAGCTTTATTTTAAAAGTATTGATTTACCAAGTTTTCAATGACTTTTGTTAATTGAGATATCCTAGGTTATGTGGAAATATTGCTAAATTAATTGATAAGTGAGCAATGCTCTGCACATGTCTTGGCTTCTATTATCAAACTCAATGAGATGTGTATGCACCTTCTGGTTATGCATCACATACTGAAATCAGGAACCGCAGGCACAACTGGAACCATAGCATCACTTAGCCAGTCATTTGGAAAGGGGTCCAAACCTTATACTGACATCAAGCAGCTGGTAATGCAAGACCAAGCATGGCTTTATAATTTTAAAGCACCTTTTTTAAAAATCTTTTAAATAGAAATTTTTAAAAAATGTTTGGAAAAATTAATCACTGAAGTATAACATTTGGTTTATTTGTGCACACAAGCCTGTGACTGTCAAGAGGACAAATTGATTCATTAATCTAGATAATAGTATCCTGTTGATAATACAGTAATTTATCCTACCTTTATTGAATCTCAATACTATTTATAACAATTTCAGTTTCACATTTACTCAGAGTGAAAGATGGTTTTGCTGAAAAATCATTGCAAACTTTGTAATGTATAATTTCACTCAACCATTTTAGAAGTGTAGTCATTTTACTAAACAATACATATATTTTGCTGTTTAAAGAAAATCACAAACCTTCCTCAACAGTAATTATATCTAGGATTAGAATTCTGGTTTTCTTTAAATCTCCTATCATTGACATTAAAAACCATATTTTTAACATTTTTGATTCAGTTACAATTTCTCTTGTGTCTCTTTGGCTTGGCTTCGCGGACGAAGATTTATGGAGGAGTAATGTCCACGTCAGCTGCAGGCTCGTTTGTGGCTGACAAGTCCGATGCGGGACAGGCAGACACGGTTGCAGCGGTTGCAAGGGAAAATTGGTTGGTTGGGGTTGGGTGTTGGGCTTTTCCTCCTTTGTCTTTTGTCAGTGAGGTGGGCTCTGCGGTCTTCTTCAAAGGAGGTTGCTGCCCGCCGAACTGTGAGGCGCCAAGATGCACGGTTTGAGGCGAGATCAGCCCACTGGCGGTGGTCAATGTGGCAGGCACCAAGAGATTTCTTTAGCCAGTCCTTGTACCTCTTCTTTGGTGCACCTCTGTCACGGTGGCCAGTGGAGAGCTCACCATATAACACGATCTTGGGAAGGCGATGGTCCTCCATTCTGGAGACATGACCTACCCAGCGCAGTTGGATCTTCAGCAGCGTGGATTCGATGCTGTCGGCCTCTGCCATCTCGAGTACTTCAATGTTAGGGATGAAGTCGCTCCAATGAATGTTGAGGATGGAGCAGAGACAACGCTGGTGGAAGCGTTCTAGGAGCCGTAGGTGATGCCGGTAGAGGACCCATGATTCGGAGCCGAACAGGAGTGTGGGTATGACAATGGCTCTGTATACGCTAATCTTTGTGAGGTTTTTCAGTTGGTTGTTTTTCCAGACTCTTTTGTGTAGTCTTCCAAAGGCGCTATTTGCCTTGGCGAGTCTGTTGTCTATCTCGTTGTCGATCCTTGCATCCGATGAAATGGTGCAGCTGAGATAGGTAAACTGGTTGACCGTTTTGAGTTTTGTGTGCCCGATGGAGATGTGGGGGGGCTGGTAGTCATGGTGGGGAGCTGGCTGATGGAGGACCTCAGTTTTCTTCAGGCTGACTTCCAGGCCAAACATTTTGGCAGTTTCCGCAAAACAGGACGTCAAGCGCTGAAGAGCTGGCTCTGAATGGGCAACTAAAGCAACATCGTCTGCAAAGAGTAGTTCACGGACAAATTGCTCTTGTGTCTTGGTGTGAGCTTGCAGGCGCCTCAGATTGAAGAGACTGCCATCCGTGCAGTACCGGATGTAAACAGTGTCTTCATTGTTGAGGTCTTTCATGGCTTGTTTCAGCATCATGCTGAAGAAGATTGAAAAGAGGGTTGGTGCGAGAACGCAGCCTTGCTTCACGCCATTGTTAATGGAGAAGGGTTCAGAGAGCTCATTGCTGTATCTGACCTGACCTTGTTGGTTTTCGTGTTGTATCTATCGGTGGTACAAAAAATGTTTTAATCTTGTCATGGCATGCAGAAATACCCACTCACACTCATCCATGCTTAGCCAATAGCAGGATGTTTTACCATGGCGTATGCAATTCTCCATGTCACACTTGGCCAAAATTCAGTACTTTCTACAGATGATCAGTGATTGACCACCGCCAGTGGGCTGATATCACCTCCAACCGTGCATTTTGGTACCTCACAGTTTGGCGGGCAGCAACCTCCTTTGAAGAAGACCGCAGAGCACACCTCACTGACAAAAGACAAAGGAGGAAAAGCCCAACACCCAACCCCAACCAACCAATTTTCCCTTGCAACCACTGCAACCGTGCCTGCCTGTCCCGCACCGGACTTGTCAGTCACCAACGAGCCTGCAGCAGACGTGAACATACCCCTCCATAAATCTTCGTCCTTGAAGCCAAGCCAAAGAAAGAAGAAGAAGAATTTAAGAATGGGCACCTTGGTTGGTTCTACTTTTCCCAGCAATCCTGAGCTGGAAGGAAATTAAAAAGAAAGTCTTATAATTACATAATCCAAATGCATTTCACAGCCAATGGAAAATGCAAAATGCACAAGGAGCATCATTGAGGAGAACAATGTGTTCACTGATTTTTGTAATGCAACACAGGTTGTTGGCTTGGGCTTCAGAGAGACTCTCTTGCTACTTTTTTGAGCAATGTCTTTACAGGAGCTTGAAGAGGCAGGAAAAGTGACTATTTTGTCTCCCATCTGAAAGAACAAATGGAAATTCAGAACTTCCTTAACACTGCACTAAAGAGACAGCCAAGCCACTACTAAAGTGGAATGGACCACAGATCAATCTTCCGATTATGAAAATCAGAATTTATTGCCATGAATATGGCACAAAATTCATTGTTTTGTAGAAGCGTCACAGTGCAAACGTTTATATAAACCACTTAATAAATAAATGAATAAAAATAGTGCAAGACAAAGTCAAAGTAGGGCAGTGTCTGTGGTTCATTGTTCATTCAAGAATCTGATAGAAGAGGGAAGTTGTCCTTGTGCCGCTGAGCTCTCGTCTCCAGGCTCCTGTACTTCTTTCCTAATGGTAGCAGAGTGAAGAGGACATGGCCTGGGTAGTGGGGGTCCTTGAGGATGCAGGCTGCTTTCTTCAGACACCGCCTCTTGAGGATGTCCTCGATGGAATGAAGACTGGCGCCCGTGATGGTGCAGGCCGAGTTAACAACCCTCTGGAATTTTTTCTTGTCGCGAGCATTGTTACCTCTGAATCTCCATTAAGAGCCCAGGCTAATGTATTAATTGTTGCAAAGGCTTGGATCAGTCTCGTCTAATATCAATCCCTCCCCTTTGTTGGAAAGTAGGGATGAAATGTGTTACTATTTCTGAATACAAGTCTTAACAGTTTAACCAAAACTTTTCAAGTATCTTGCACTTCAAGTTTCAGCTACATTAAAAAAAAAACACAGATATTCTCTTCTATGTTAAGAGATTGGTGAAATTTAAGGTCAACCCAGCTTAATATTTTAGTACAATTTTAAGAAAAATAACAATTTTATTGTTATTCATAATTATTTATGCAAAACAAACATTTTTTTTTGTTCTTGTAAACATTCATGCTCATGTAATACTTCACTATTTGAAAATAATATTTGTGTTGGTAGTGTGGATAAATAATCATTAAAAATAGTACTGAGAGAGAAGACTTTGAAGGATCTCAAGATTTGTTGCTCACTGTGGTTTAAGATGATTTTAATAATGTCTGGATTTAAATTCTTCTGGGATTAATAGCCACAAACTGGCCTAGAATTTGATGAAAGAAGATGGCGTCTGAAGTATCTCAACCTTGTGTAGATTAAAATCTTGATTGCTAATTGCTGGATCTGATCGCTCCTCTAGAAATTGATTCAAATTCTGGAATATGGAAATTATGCAGAAACAAGTGCCGTGTTTCTCGATTTTCGCAGAAAAGTGAACGCGGTTGAATTTTGAAAATTGCATTTCCTACATTTTCATTTGTGACCAAAATTAAGACCATTGCGAAAACAAAATTGACTTGGCCTGAATTTTTTCAGAAATGCATTGGGTTGAGAATTGATTAACAAATTTAGTTCCCATAGAGATAGAATTCACTTCTGTAAATGGAAAGGCAAAAATATTATGATGCTAATTGGAAGTAATTTATATTCATGCCTTTCAGAGGCTGAACTTCACCAAATGTAGAAAACAACTGCACATCATACTTCAATAAAGCAACGGGTCAGAAGCTGGGTATTTGTGAGCGAATGAAACAGTCTGCTGACTTTGGTAAATCTTTCCACTGTCTACAAGACACAAGTTGAGAGTTCCTGCTGTTTGCTTGGGAAAAGACAGCACAACAAAATTCAAGACGTTCCAAACTCTGATTTAGATCAATGTGGTCCATTTTTTTTTTAACCACAACCTTGAACGTTAATTTCTCCAGCAATGATGCACCATTCCCCTCGACCTGAAGCTGTACAATTTTCAAACTTTCTTTAACCTGCTCTGAGCTGCACAGTGTCCTGACTTAGCTGTTACCACTGTTATTTTTTTTCATGAATACAGGGACAGCACAGTGAGTGTATCATTCACCACATGGACTACAGTCATTCAAGAAGATGGTCGCACACTTGGGCAGCTATGGTGTAAAATAACAGCTGACCTTGCAGGTGACACTTGTGGAAAAACTGAGATTTAAAAAGGTTGCTTAGCTATTTGCGTGTAAATCTTTGGATTCCTAGAATAGTGAAACAACTGCTACTTTGTTATGGTATGGATTTTTACCAGTATCAAGATCTCTTCTTTAAAGCAAGCTCAAAAATAAGAACTGAACATGAATAAGATAAAGCCTAGCCATTTCATTATTGATGGTTACAATTGTTATCCATATTTTGGACTTCAGCTTAATACCATTCCCAAGAAACTTTGCCACTAAAATATCAGTTGATACACTGTGGTTGTGGACTCCAAGGAAGCAATGGGCTTGTGCAGGCATCAGAGCAAGAGAACAAACCTCCTTCCCTAGCCAATAAGGAGAAGCCTGGGAGAGGACCTGATAGGGTTGGAATCCACTGCATTCGTCCTGCATTGGGCTTGGTGGTCGTTGGACACACATCGGGCTGCTGGTGGCTAGCTTCTGGGAACCAGGTTTCGGGACCGGGATTTGTGAAGGTGTCTCCCAAAGAACTTTGGGTACTGACAGATTTTTAAAAAATCACTTCTGAGGTTTTGAATCAGGGGCCCAGAAGGATGACTTGGATGCCTCAAGCACGGGTACACCTCGAGACTGGACAGAAAGCCTCACTGCTCCAGAGGTTGCATGAGCATGGGAGGTAGTAGCATCAGAGGAGGTGGAACATTTGACAGACAATGTTTCTGAGTGACTCCTCTTTCTTGTATTGATAGTGACAGTGGACTAGTATTGCCTCTTGCCTGTGTGTCTTTACGGGGCAAAATTTTGTGTACATGACAGTCACTGGAATATTGATCTTAATCTTCATCATTAGTTCTGCTCACTACACTTTTGTTCCATTTGTGTCACTTGTGGTATATGAAGATTTACTTTAACCAGTACACACCGGAAGCTGATGAACTGACCAATCTTGAATGATACTTTTTATCATTGACCTTCATCACTTTGAATGTTCATGCAAAACCTGTATGGTTTTCTGTCTTGATTCAACAGCAGTATTCTCTACCGCGTTATATAACAGCGTACAAAGGTGAAATAATGAGGTAACTGTAGCAGCCATGATTCCGGTTGGCCACATGTTCCGGGGTACGCTCTAAGATGGCACTGGACCCCCTTCATCTTGAGGACGAAGTCAGCAGACTGGGGAATGCATCAGGAATGTCGTGACATCACTTCTGGTTTTTGGATGGCTGTACTGGAAGTGACGTAAAAGTTGCCTGAAAACAGATTAAAGCAGTTTTTTGCAGGCTACAACTTGAATCAGATGTTTTGCCCTAAGGCGCCACAGTAACTACACTTGCATTGTTTGGTAAATCAAATTAATTAAATGGTGCTCTGTGGTATGATCCATAGTCGTAATTTGTAGTAATTTACAGTGTCCTTATAGCTATCTTCAATAAGGGGATTATTGAAATACACTCGTGTTTTCATTTATTTTTATTTCTCTCTTTATTTGGCTACTGGATAGACATGAATTTTTGTTTTCATCATTATTGCTTAGCATATCTATTTTGCATTGTCAGTGGGAAATAGATTTTTGATATCCTTCAAGAAAATGTTAAATCTGGCTTTCAAAATTGGACATTCATTCTCGAGGGCTTCTTGGATTAACTTGTAGCCAGACAGTTTTAGTGTCTGAATTTTTCTTAATAGTTTTTCAAACTTTCTAACATTCAAATTTCTCCAAATTAGAACAGTGAAGCGTTAAATTATCAACTTTTGTTTTTATTTTGTTATGAACCATTGCCCAATGTTGAAGATAATTTTTCATTTGGATACATCCTCAGGGGAAGCTTCCTTATAACAAATTCTTTGCTGCTATGGCCTCAAAGTGGTCCTTGTAAATTCAATATAAAATAATAAATGGTCATTCCAGAAATTATCTAAGCTTTCCTGTGCTTTTCAAAATATTTTGGAGGAACTATTCCTATCTTCAAATTATCTCTGGATCTAAATGCTTTGTCCATTCCAGTCAACTTTGTTTTAGTTCAGTTTCATGTGGCTTCTGATAGTTTTTTTTTGTTGTTTTGTTTATTGGCCTGTCTCTCCATTCCATTGATTAAACTCTGCTATTATTTTTAGAAATGCTACTTGAGGACCTTTTCAGATTTTCTTAGGAGTTGAAGAGATTCAGAAATGTGTTATACCTTGTAAATTCCAGAAGGCCCTTCAGAAAGCATTTAACGTGTACTTTCCTTTTTCCTCCTTCTAAAACCCGAGGCATAGTTTTTCTTCAGCTTGTTTGGTCTGAGCATCATGAAAGATTCTACATCAGTGGTTGACACACAAATAATTTTTTTTTGCATCTGTGCTTGGACCATCTTGACTATCTTACAATTGTTTGTCATTTGAAGGAACAGGATGCTTTCTAATTTAGCCAATCTGTTATTTTGTGAGCTTCAGAGATTCTTCGTTGACATAATTGTGATTAACTGCCACTGCTTTGATCTGCTAAATGACATTAGGTTTTGGGACAGATGAACAAGCAGATTACTATTTAATGTATGTTGCTTATTTATCAGGAATGGATTGTGCGTATTGAGAAGGGTAGAGGGCATGGATCATTTTTCGAACCGAGATTACGGAGCAGCAACAGACAACGAACCAGACAGTGTTAAATTTTGAAATATTAATTTTATTTCTTACTCTAAAACTATCGTCTTAACTCTTAAACTTCCTTAACACTAAATCTATCCCTATCCCCGTGTGTGTGTGTGTGTGTGTGTGTGTGTGTGTGTGAGAGAGAGAGAAGACTGGAGTTGTGGCTGCTACAGATTCACGAATTCTCCTTGCCTCTGAATAAATGTCCATTCACGTGAGCTGTGGTCATAACATTTCTGCTCTTTTTGTTGACAAGATGAACTGGGTGGCCTTCACAAAACTTCCAAGACCCTGACCTCAGTCTCTCCAAATCACCTTCACTGTTGGTCACAATCAAAATGAAGCACTTTGCTTTCAAAAAGTCCATCCTGGCACTGGTCAATCCACCAAAGAGGCGCAATCATTCACAGAACGTGCTTCGCTCTGAATTCCACAAAATATCTGGCCATAAGAGCTGCTTCCAAAAGCTGCTTTCTCTCCAGCCGTCAAAATGGTTCTCCCTCGAAAAATTTTAATGTTTTTGCAAATGTATTGAATCTGGAACAGACGGTGACAAGCCTTCCCTCAGTTCTTCCAATGTAATGAATTGTTGCTAGGCTGTGACTTGTGATGGTGCTTGTGTGAAATGTTAACTGTGACCATTCAGTGCCTTGTGTCTATACTATCCCTTACAGTGATAATCTCATTTTACTAAAACGGGAGCTCGTAATAATCTCAATGCCCTTTTATCTCGTATCTTAATTTAGCATTGTTCTCTCTTTCAATTTTTTAAATTGTTCTATATAGTAAGCATACATTGTATAGAGAACACAAGGTTACCAAATATGAAGAATATAAGTACATTTCCAAAACAAAATTGTTGACCATATGCAGTAGGTAATTAAAATTTTCAGGTTTGTTGTTATCTTGAATTGTTGCAGTCTTTGCTGAAAGAATGATGATAGAATGGCGGAAATTGGACATTTATGACCTTGTTACCATTTTGAAGATCCAACAACATCGAGTATCACAATGTAATTTTATCTGAGTCACATGGTTTGTCCATGGTCTCATGCACTGACAGACTGAGACCACATGTAAATCGTAAATTGGAGGGGTACAGTCCAACAAGATGGCATTAACATCGACTTCTCCAGTTTCTGTTAGCCTTGCACCCGCCCAACCTTATGTCTCTTTTCCTCTAGCTCTCTCTCTCTCTTTCTGTCTACCTTTTCTGCTCTTTCCTCCAACTCTGCATTAACCATATAACCATTTACGGAGCGGAAACAGGCCATGTTGGCCTTTCGAGTCCGCATCGGTTCACTTGAACAGCTCCACTAGCTCAAACCTCCCACCCTCTGCCAATAACCCTCCAACCCCTTCACTTCCATGTCTGGAGTTGCTTAGTAGTAATTAAGTACAATTTGACGTCTTCCCATTTGTCTTCTTGAGACACCATCTCTTAAAGATGTCCTCAATGGAGGGAAGACTAATGCCCATGATAACGCTGCCCGAGTTTACAACCCTCTGCAGTCTTGTGCATTGGCACCTCCCTACCAGTGATGCAACCAGTCAAAATGCTCTCCACTTTACATAGCAAATCTCCTCAAACTCCCAATGAAATATTGCCTGTGGTGAGCCTTCCTCATGATTGTATCAACATGATGGCCGCAGGATAGAGCTTCAGAGATGTTGACAACAGGAATTCTAAGTTCTTCACCCTCTCCACTGCTGACCCTTCAATAAGGACTGGCTTGTGTTCTCCCGGTTTCCCATTCCTGAAATGACATAAGACACAATCATTTCCTCAGTTTTGCCTTCACAGAGGATTCTCACCGTTCCTCTCTTGTCCTCCTATCCATGCCAATTATTGCTTTTGTCTGTTGGGCTGTGCTCTTCCATCCCCAGCCTTTTTATTCAGGCGCCTGCCGGCTTTTTGCTCGTACCTTGATGAAGGGCTTAGGCCCGAAACTTTGGTTATTTATCTTTACCTCCTCTGGACACTGCGAGACCTGTTGAATTCTTCCAGCATTTTTGTGTTTTCACTTATCTGTCTTATGACATTGTTTCTCTTTAACTCCAATTTAGGGATATTAAATGTAATCAGTTTAGCACATAAATTGATTGCATTTTCAGTCCCACATAGACAGGCTGCTATTTTTTCAGTATGATCTTTGTTCACAGGATGTTATATAGTCCATTTAAGGTACCCTCAAATTTCTTTTTATCTGGAATTACTTTCCTTCCTTGACTGTGCTAAATATTGTTCTCATTTATTTCAACTGTCCTTTTTTTTTCTTAATTTGGCTTGCATAAAATTCTTTCACAATTCTCTTCCAGTAACTCTTGACCTGTCTCTGATTGGACACTCATCTTTTCCAAAAATGATGCTCTGAATATATAATGGAAATTGTTATTTCATCAAGACTGTATTTTCAGTCATTTAGAGATTTAGACATTTTATTAGTCCCTCAGAGATGTACTTTTTGCTTGATGTTGGTAACCTCCATTAACTCTGAATTTTTACTTTTTTAAAACAAAACTTTTTGTCTCATGAGAGCATAGTTTCTCTGGTCCTACACCCTTTGGATTTCCCAGTAAATTTCAACTTGGATTCTGTGCTCTTGCCTCCGGAGTCGAACGATGCAATTTCAGACAGAATATTAACAATATTTGCAATAAGCAAGTATTCCGAATGCTGATGTTCATATTCAAATAAGAGGGCTTTTTTTTGTTAATGTAGAACCATTAGCGTGTATAGCAAATATCAGGAAATAGTAAGTTTTCAATAGTTAATAGACTGAAGCAGCAATGAGAAATGTATTCTGGGAAAATAAAGAGTAGGAAGAAAAATAAGAGATGTCTGATGATGCATTATACTGGCAGAAATAGGAGACCAGAAAGTTTGCAAAGAAAAGTTGAAGAGTGGGTTCTAATGGTGGAAGAATATGAAGCATTTTACACAATGGTAATTTAGCTTTGTAATGGATTGCTTTATTTGGTTGTGGAAACCAATTCAACAGTAGTACCCCTTAAGAGAGAAGTGGATAAATACTCGAAGTAAAAATATTTGCAGGTGAGCTAAAGGAATGGGCCAAGTGGATATCTCTTAACATAAGACTCTGCTGCACCCCTGATAGCTGATTGAATTCTTTTCACGCTGTATTTTTTAAAAATGATTTTATAAATTAAAAACCAAAATATTTGTATGTTTCTTTGCCCCTATTGTGGCATCATCATGAATCTTTTTTAAAAATCTAATTATTTGCTGAGTTACTTGTCACCTTGGAGGATGTATTTTCAATAATAAATTCAAGAAAATATACTGTGGTTATATTTCCAGAATTTAACTTTTAACCATTGAAAACATTATATTTGGCACTGAGCAGGATACAGTTAAATACAGTGAGTGTTTTGTATGTTTGGAATGTATGGTAAGATGGAAGTGTAGGAAACTGATTTTACCTGCTTTGGATGGGTTTTTAACAGCTTGTTTAAAGGATTCTGGTAGAATTTAAGATTTAATATTTCTAATTTAGATCAGCTGGCATCAAAATGATGAAGGCTACTTGTTTTATTAATCTTCTATTTTAGGCTTTGTCCAATTTCAATTTCAATTCTGTACAAATAGCACTTCCAGGAAATAATGGGGAACTTCCTGTGTTTGTTAATGAATACAAAGTGATACAGTCAATGTGATATATATGATTTGCAAGTAGCATCTAAATGCATTGAGCACCACATAAATAACATCCACTGTTCATTGCAGACCGATTTTATTTTATGTTGGCCTTTATTCATTCAAGACATTTGTCTCATGTTATTGATGGAGGAAAGAACTTGAAAGAATGTAGTTTTAGTGACCTCTGGGTTCCGCAGTATACTTCATAGCCAGTGAAGCATGTGCAATGTAGCCAAATTATGCATGTGCTACATGCAGGTTTGAAATAAATGCTGATATTATTTGCTTTGGATGTTAGATGATCAACAAATGCTGCGTTGGTGGGTGATTGGATGCTTGTGGGCTACAAATCCAGCAGCTATTATACCTTTGTGGTCACTGGAAGCTAATAGGTGCTGGGATATGTAGTTCTTGCTGATGACATTGCCAAGAGACCATGTGTTCTTCAAAGCTAAGGAATACTCATCATCCTCCATCCTCCTCACATTTTCAATTGGAACCCTCGGTTAATGTACAATGGTGACACTAATTGAATGACAAAAAAATATATATTGCAATGTTTATAGTTGTATGTTGTGGAAACTCAAAGTTGTGAAGGTAATAAGACATCATTACCTTTATGCTTTATATCACTAAATTTAAAGTAGAGGAGTGCGATAGAACAGCGTGATCTGGGAATACAGAGTGGATAGGGTTGTAAATAGAGCTTTTGGAATTTTGGCCTTCATAAATCAAAGTATTGAGTATAGGAGTTGGGATGTTAATGGTAAAGTTGTATAAGTCATTGATGAGGCCAAATTTGGAGTATTGTGTGCAATTTTGGACACCTAACTACAGGAAAAATATCAATATAGAAAGAGGTGCAGAGAAGATTTACTAGGATGTTGCCTGGACTTCAAGAACTGACTTGCATGGAAAGGTTAAACAGGTTAGGAGTTATTCCCTGGAGCATAGAAGAATGAGGGGAGATTTGATAGATGTATTTAAAATTATGAGGGGTATAGACAGAGTAAATGTAGAAAGGCTTTTTCCACTAAGGATAGGTGAGATACGGGTTAAGAGTGAAAGAGAAAGGTTTAAGGGGAATATGATGAGGAACCTTCACACAGAGTGTGGTGGGAGTGTGGAACGAGCTGTTGGCTGAAGTGGTGAATGCAGGCTCAATTTTAACATTTAAGAAGAATTTGGACAGGTACATAGATGGGAGAGGAATGGAGCGTGCAGGTCAGTGGGACTAGGCAAAAAATGGTTTAGCACAGACAAGAAAGGCCAAAGGGCCCTGTTTCTGTGCTGTAATGTTCTATGGTTCTTTTGAGACAGATGATTGGAAAACACAGCTTATGGAAAATAATAGCAGCATCAGGATTTTGGATCAGCTAAAGTTTGCTTCACTTTTCCCCAACCTCCTCCTGAAAAGGATGTCATCCCTTTCTCCCAGTTTCTCCACCTCTGCCACATTTATTTTCTCAAGATGATTCTGCTTTTCCAGAACGAGTGAAACATTTCCCTTCCACTCTGGTTGATGGAACTTTTTCTTGCATTTCTTCCATTGTTCAGACTTCTGTTCTCACCCCATAGCCCCAACAAACAGAAAAGACATTGGGTTAAGAGTCAGTCAGTGTCGCCATTGTACATTCCCTAGTCCTCAACTTTCACCTGACTTGCCTCCACATCCAGCACATCTAGCCTTGGCCTTTCTTGCCAGCTGCAACAGGCTGCCACCACTTGTTACATACTCCCCATCCTGTCCCTCTCTGCAGTGACCTCTTTGTCCACAAATTCTTGATCCATTCATGTCTTCTGGTATAATCTTTGCAACACTTGTTCCAACATCTCCTCTCTCATCATCATTACAGTTATCCTAGTGAGATAAAGATACAAACTTGTACCTTCAACCTTGGCAATTGCATTGAGTGCTCCCAATGTGCCTCCTCTGTTGGTAATACCAAGTGCAGAATATTTCCTTGCATTTCATAGTTATGCTTTTATTAATCTTGGAAGAGCATTGGGAAGTACCAAATGGTTTTTATTTAACGGTATCCTGCTCAATTAAATAAAACCTTTTTGAAGATTTACATGGTGAAAACATTAAGTCCCTGAAATGCAGCCAATGTCCCTGGAATTTATTATTGAAATTGTCTAATGGGGCTTTACAGACTTCTGTCCCCATTCTGGTTTTGTTTTAATGACTTGTGACACAATCTTAACTCAAGATTTTTATTTTATGATTTAAATTTTATTATGTAAAAAGGTTCCCCAAACCCTTGAATCGGTGTTAAAGATATGTAAAACGTAATTTATGTTTTATAACTTTGTCCATAAAATAGAAACAAACCTTGCAGCAAAAAAATTCAATATAATAGCCATTTATGTCTATTTAGACCTAATAATTGAAAACAAAAACTGCTGTTCATTAATGTTCTTCAGCACTACATCCACCACAAATCCCCCAACCCCGGAAACCTTGATATTTGGCCCCTTTTTGTGTATAGGTGACTAATTTTTTAAACTGTTTGTAAGATGTGTTCATACTTTGCCACGTTAGCCAATTTTGAGGCCCACTCCTGAAATGATTGTTCCTCCAAATTCTTCCAACCTCTAAATATAATTTGTCTTCCTATTATACTAGTCTGAATCCAATTTTGAGAGTATTTATCCCCAAGTAGCCTCCCAAGTCTGGGGCAAAAAAGAATATGAATACCCGAAACTTCACCAATATACTTATGTATCACAATCCAAAATTCTTGAATTCTGGGACAAGACCAAAGTGCATGTACCAAGTCCGCTCCATCTGCCTTAAAGCACCAGCATTCAGGTGTAGCTAGTTGCTATAAGCAATGTCTCTGTGGAGCCTATAGTACAGGAGAAGTTATAGCTGCATACAGGTTAGCTCAGAAAGAACACACTGTTCCCAGAAAGAATGATACAAACCCAGTTGAAGGTAGTTAACACTCTCAGCTTTATTGGGCTCACAGCCCTGCTTTTATCTCAAGCTGAGGGGCGTGGTCAAAATCTCCTCAGCACTGATTGGTGTGTTTGTTATCTGCTTTCCCTGAGAGGCCAGTTAAACTCTTTCAGTTGTGGCCAATTGGAGGGCAGCGCTGTAGGTCTCATGCAGCCTGCTGGATCATCGCGTTTGTCCTTCATTTTGTTGGGGGAGCTGCGAAGGGCCACCACACGGATATTTTTCTACCCTGATCTACCCTGATATAACCTTGATGGAGCCCAATAAAAATGGTGCATAATCTTAAATTGAATTAGGTGCACTCTCAGGTCTCTTTACCTTTTTTAAATTGGGAGACCTTTATAATGTTGATAGTTTAAAATCTTTTGATATCTCTAGGTCACAATTTTGGAGTTATCTTCAACTGTGTCATGTGCTACACACAACTCTTGGTTGTACACAGCAGCCTCCACAAGTCGCTGTGATACTGTCTACTGTACTGGCTGCATATGGTAAAAATCACAAAGCCTCATTTTATTATTCAGCCTTAACATAAATCTCAAGGGATAAACTTCTGTTGGGTCTTAAAAGAGCACGGGAAATAGACCTGATTGTGGCTTTTGAGACCGAAGAATGGGACAAAATTTGTAAAAATATCAAAATCTGAAGATTTTTCAAAAATTACCTTTGATAACTTTCCTAATGATTTGTTTGATTATTTGCCATTTCCAAGAATGCAATACTGCTAAAATGAAGTGACCAATGTTGAATACAGTACTACATTTAAATCCAACCAATGCATTCATATCTCTATTTCTAAATCACAAGACTACTTGTGCTTTACTAATCATCCTCTTGTTATGCCTTGCCATCTTCAAAAGCTCTCATACCTACACACTGAGGCTCTGTGTGGTTGGGTGGGGTGGGGTGGGGGAGAAAGGATTCTCATTGAAACATTTTGAATGTTGAAAGGCATGGGCAGAGTAGATGTAGAAAGGATGTTTCCCATGGAGGGAGAGTCTAGGGCAAGAGGGCCTTTCTTTAGGATTGAAGGGTGTCTGCATAGAATAGAGATACGGAGGAATTTCTTTAGCCAGAGGGTGGTGAATCCACGTAAGTTGTTGCCACAGTCAGTTGTGGAGGCCAAGTTGTTGGGTGTATTTAAGTGAGAAATTGACAGGCTGTTGATTAGCCAGAGCATCAAAGGTTATGGGGAAATGGATCAGCTCATCATTAAATGGTGGGGCAAACTCGACAGGTTGAATAGCCCATTTCTGCTCCAATGTCTTGTGATCTTACTCCTGTACACCATTTGGAAGTCTATATTTTCATTGTTCTTTTTTTCAAAAGTATATTACTTCACACATTCTTGCATTGGATTTCATCTGCAATTTTGTCTACCATTTCTACCAGCAAATCTATATGTCCTCTTGCAGTCTGTTTCTACTTTTGTTACTCTTTTGGATCATCTGTAATTTTTTATCCTTGTACATTTATTTCTCTATACATTTGGCAAGAAGGTGATACCAGCACTGACCCCCGAGGAACAATGAAAAATGTACCTTCCTGAACAGACCTTCAGTCCATAAAAGATGACCTCATTCTCACAAAAGTACCTCAATGCAGACCGTGCACTTTTTTCTCTGTAATATTCTTAACATTTTATTCTACGCTTCTGCTTTATTTTGCACTAACTACTTAAGTACATGTTGACCTGCTTGGAAAATATGCAAAACAAAGTTTTTCTATTGTATCTCCATACACGCTACAGAATAAACTAAAATTGATATTTGCACATGACTTGTATTCCCCTGCATATTCATGTGTCTTCCTGGAAGCCTTTTAAACTAGTCCATGTGTATAGAGACTATATTGCCTGGAAAGTGGACAGAACTGTGCCTCCTAATACAAGTGTAGGTGAATGTTAATGTCCTTGTTACATCACAGAAAAAAAAAAATGAGGGGAGAAGACTTTTCAGAAAGAGTGACATGACATATTTCTTTTAGGATATTACCCCCGTGGGCATTGGAATTGGAGATGAAACTCTGGCACTGTTTTCCCTCCAGAGGGGGATAGGCACATGATTCATCGTACAATAGCTTAAAGAATGAAATTCCAAGAACATCCTTGGGTGTTCTGACTTGAGATGTTTTAAAGCTTTACTCCAATTCTGCCAACAGCATTGCTCTAGGAACAGTACTATGATGGAAATAATTAAATCCCTGAAAATGACAGGGACAGTTTATATTCACAAAGTCTTTGCAGTGGCTGTCCTATGTGAATTTAGAACGGTAAAAGTTTTCAGCAGAAAACTGGCACCATGTTGTCATTAAAATGGATGTTTTCCCATTGGAAACCTGAACTGTACTATGATTTTTTTTCCATGTCTAGTTAAACAATTCCGAAAGAACCCAGATTTCATTTATCTCTTTCATCAGTTACTGCTCATTAGACTTTTAAGGCACTTCTCCAATCTTGCATCTCAGTAAGATCTTTGTCACAAACATTTTACTGTATTTTGCATTAGACTTGTTGCCAGAGGTGTACTCAGTTTTTGATCTGCATTCATCTATCTTCAACTTTCCTCTATTCTTTCAAAGACCATTAATCCTGAGGTTTCCAATTAGATCATTTTAACATCAACACTTCCTTTAAATATCTGAAATAATTCAAATCAACAATTGGCCCTTTTTTCCACCCATAGATGGATTTGTGAACAGGTCTTTTGTGTACACTATATTCTTCGTACTTCAGTGATTTCTGTTTTTGGATTATGCCATGGATGTTGTCTTTTTAGCACATTGTTAACACAAATGAAATACAGCAAACCCCTCACTTTTTTGTATCCCTTCTTTCATAACAAAGCCCCATATTTTCAGTTGTGTATTGTGTACTTGGGGGGGAATAATTATGTTTTGAATGCTATTCCACCTGAGGGGATTTTGAGAGAAATTTCACAAGGAATGTAAATTCATCAATGAAATCAAACTAGTGTATCCACCTTAAATTGCCAAGTTAGTTTAGGAAAACAGCCATAAACTGTACTCAAAGGTTTTTGCATTTCACTGAACCCACACCTTTGACTTTTCAATAATTATCACAAATTGATGCTATAACTGCTTATTGCTAAGTCAGAATGCTGTATGCCATTCTGTTATGATAGAACACCATGACTACAGCCACATTGTCAGAAGGTGCCTAATGTACCTCAGCTGGCTCTGGAAAGGCCTCATAAAAAATTGCAATGGCATCATTGAATATTGGAGAGATGAATTGCTGTTGCAATCAGACACAATCCATTGCAAATTTATTTTCTGATTAACCAAATAGCAAGTTCGAGGGGAAAAATTAACAACATCAACATATTTTGACATTATAACCTTGGATCATGTTGGAGGTTTTAATGTTGAGTTTATTTGAAATATTTACTTCATTGGTTCAAAAGTTATTTGCATCAGACAAAATTTAGCTTCATTAGTTGATCAAATTTGGCAAAGCGATAGGTTCTAAGGACTATTTTGAAAAGGGTGGTGGGGTACGAATGAGAACTGGATAAAATTCAAGACCATAATCCTGAAAGAATTTTAGACACTGTTATTAATGTTAGGGTGTAGGAAATCATGATTATAAAAAAGGACCAGAGGTGTGTTTTTTTAAAAAAAGTAAAGGTTCCATTATTGTCATGTAATACTACATTTAGAATGTAACATACATGAAATTCTTTAGCTTTGTCTACCATAATGAAATCAGAGAGTTGCCACTTTGTCCAGCACCCCTCACAGAAATGTAGAAGCATTGATTTCTTGATGGGAACACATGCTTAGAGAGGTAGGGCTACAGAAGGGGTGTCACCATAGATGAGAATTTCTAAGTTAAGGTCTAATAGGATTTAATATAGGATAGTAAATGAAGGGGCGATAGGAGAATGGGACAGTGTGAATTCATATTCCAATGATAGAGTTTTGATTGAGCTCAAGTTTACAGAAGATGGATGATAGGTCAAGGTAGCATTAGAACAGTTGAGACTGAGGATAACAAAGCCATCACATGGATTTCAATAGTCTGTGATTGGTGGCAGAGATAAATGTAGCATTATTACAAAACTGGAAGCTTCATTTATGGAAAAAAAAATAAGATGAAACCTCAGCTCAAGATCAAGTCAAATAAACAAGATATGATTCAATCTCAGAAACTAGTCAAGAAGGACCAATGGAGGAGGGTAGGGTACAAAATTTGTGCTTGAGTTAAGCCAATTGCAAATTTGGAATATTTTTCCATGTTAAGCTGGTTTCTGTGAAATTAACATTTAATCTACCATATTTTGAGCAAATATTTTCAAAACCTCTATTGAATTTGCCGGATTCTTTGGTGTGAGTACTGATCAATAGCTTAGTGGTACTAAGAAATAATAATAAGACCTACCTAAATTGAGGGAAATGAATAATCCTTGCAGATGTAGTAATGGCTCACCTCCAGATGACCAGGAATTGAAAGGAAAGGAGAACTAAGTGTTAAAGGCCAATGGCTTTCTTGGAAGAACACCAGAAACGAAATTGGTGGCATTTGTCACTCTAAATGAGAGAAGCTAAAGTTGTGCAGAGCATATGTGTTGGTATACATTGTTAACGCATATTCAGTATTTTTCAGTAAATTTAGTTGGTTTGTATGTATTTAGTATTTTTAAATACAGTATTTGTAAGACGTATTAATCCTACTGTAGTGTAATTAGAATACCGGTACATGTTAGGTATCGAATTGCTTATTCAGATGGAAGGGTTTCTGTTACAATTTCTCAAAATATAAAGTTTTTGGATTTTTTTTGGTCAACATTAAACAAACCCAAATGAGCTTTCCTTTCTTGCTTTCTTCCCCACTCTCCTGTTTAAAAAGTACAGATATTGGTAACCTTTATTATTTTTGCCCTACAGGGCAAAAAAATGCAAAATAGATCAATGAAAGAAAAATTAAAGTGCATGAACTGTTGGCTAAATTTGAGGAGACTAGTTCAAAAAAAAATTGTCATCTTCTGGATATCTTGTACTACTCTGGCAAACTTGCTTAATGGACAGTTGTTCCAATTGCATTCCTAACCATCTGGTGCTTGGGATGAGAAGCCTAACAGAACTGGTATTTTTTTTGCACCCTAACAATTGCTGATCATCCCATTTTGAAACCAAGCCTGTTTCTCTTGCCTGCCATTTCAGTTGACACTTAGACGTGGTCCCTTTGCTTCTTTGAAGCAGCCATTCACCAAAGACCTTCTTCATGTTGTACCACAGGATGGTCGAAATGACTTCTATTGCTGGGTGTGCCACCGGGAGGGCCAGGTTCTGTGCTGCGAACTCTGTCCTCGTGTCTACCATGCAAAGTGTTTAAAACTGAACGCTGAACCGGAAGGGGACTGGTTCTGTCCAGAATGTGAGGTATGATAAAAGATAGTTAAAACTGCGGCGAGGGAAACGGGTATGAATTTGTACAAATTCATTAATTAAGAAAGTGGGTTTTTTTTATTATGTGTAATAATTGGATGAAAGATGCATGTAAGCCACAATTCCTTGGATAAAGTTCATCAATAACACAAACTGGTATGGATACAGGGAACTGACTGAGTTGCTAAAGAACATGATTAGCTTTATGTGAGCTTGTTGGAATATTTTTTAATTGTATCATTAACCCTTTGAGCAATAAAGATAGAATCAATTAATTTATTGATTTTCCTTTTTTCAAAGTTCCAGGTTCTGTAGATATGTTAATTCATCTGTAGTATTTTTACAATCAACAGCTTTAGAAGCTGGCAGATAAATAATTCATCATGTTTTTCAAAAGGTTAATGCAGTAACTTGATGGCTTTGGACTCATTTGGTATCCTGGTCATTCGCAGGAAGAGAAATGTCTGACTAAAGCTTAATGGTGCACTCCCTAGAAGGCTGCATTCAACAGCATGTGAAACTTGATTGTGCTGAGGTGGTTCCCAACTCGTACTACATCAGGAGATTTGTGTGTTTTTTTGTTTAATAATCCTTCAATCTGTTTGCTTCACAGAAAATCACGGTCGCTGAATGTATTGAGACTCAGAGTAAAGCTATGACTATGCTCACAATAGATCAGTTGTCTTATCTGCTGAAGTTTGCATTACAGAAGATGAAGCAGCCAGGAGTAAGTACAAATGGCAACTATGTGAAAGAACTATTATTACTAGAAGGGTTATATTCCCAATGTTAAATCAGCTCATCAGTTAAGGTTCTTGAATGGTAGTGAAGTAAAACATGGATGTCTGCAAATACCATGGTTGAAGTAAAAACACAATGCTGGAGAAACTCATGAGAGAGAGAAGTAACTCTCCACCCCACAGTGAGGGGGGGGGAGAATATAACTGTTTAAGTAACACTCTTAAATATTTAGTATAAAATTATATTTATAATTAATAATAAGCCATAAAGAATTGAATACAGTACTTTTAGATAGTTTCAGAAATATGAAAACATAATAAACAATATCATCACAACTTTTCCACATTCCTTTTTCAGAGTGAAGTTGGTTACCAGGTTCTCAAAAACATGGGGCACTGGGTTTTTTTTTTAACATGCTTGCCTGGAACAACAATAATTGCAGAGGAATCTACTGGTTCCATATGTGCTGTCCAGAGCTAAATAACCGTTTCCTTGCAAACACGAACTCCTGATGGAAGTGGTGAAAAATGCTGTTTTCAGTGTTATGCACTCAGACAGCAGCAATAGAAATTAGCCAAGACCATGTTATATTTAAAATACTATCTTAATGTATTAATCACCAATAACACCTGATCTAACTTAACCCCATGTGTATGTGTGCGTGGAAATTCCGCAAGCCATTGCAGCTTAGGCTCAATTCTGGGATGTCAGTTCAAAGTTCAGACTCAGAAAATCCAGTGTTGACATGCAGTCTTTAAATTGATCGAAGAAGTAATCACAGGGTAGGTAGGAGAGCCGGGTTGACAGACTGACAAAATCCTTGTCGAGATGCTTCCAAAGAAATGTCCTTTCTAGATGAGTGGCAATCAAAACTCTTCTTTGTGTAGGGAACACGAAGTGAGTGATTTTCACAAATCGTCCAGAACCCCTTCATGAGTCAGCCTAAATCACCATGACAATGGTCGTGATTCAAATACCGTATTTTTGTGGGTCAAATGTTCAAAGTGACCTTCCCTTTTGGTCACAGTGTGGTACACTAATCCCCCTTCAAAAGTGACCATTCCTTTGGCCACAGTGGGGTATACTCATTCTCCTGACAGAGAAAAATCATACAAATTATTTATTACCACATGAGTCCACTTCAGAACAGTATCCCTTCAAAGAGATGCTTCTCCAAGTGCTGTTTCCTTAAAATGGCCTTGATCAGGCATGTTTCTTTAACACGTTGGTCACATGGTCTCTGCACCTGTGTTCCTGGCACACTTGTCTCTTCAGAAGTACACACTGTCCCCAGCCTGCCAACCCACAGTCAATCTCCAAAGCTTGTAGGCTGTGCAGCTTGATTTGTTCCCTTAAAGGGACAGTCCCACTTAAATGAAAATGAACTGGGAGCATGTAATATCAGAGATCAATTACATTTTGAAAAAAATTCTGTCCTTCAAATCCATCTTTTCATATATAAATGTTCCTGCAATCTCAGTTGCTGTTTCAGATCATTAATTCAGGAGTGATCCAGAGGAAATTCTCTTCTGCAATATCGCAATCTCAATGGGGGCCACCCCATTGTTTGCTGACATCCATTCCATTGAGATGGGTAACATGAAACTATTCCTAACTCTTCCTTCTCATGGCACTGAGCATTGGCACTGTTTAACATACCTTTTTATGATAGGCCATAAGTAAGGTTATTGGTAACGATTTATCATTATCCTGATCCATTCAGAGCTTAGCACTATACAGTCTCTAATTATGTAGAAAGACATGCTTTGTGTCCTGATGAGCACTAATTATGGTGCCAGTGCCCAGGGTTTGAACCTGGTACAGTCTGTAAGGAGTATGTATGTTCTCTCCAGGTCTGTATGGGTTTCCTCAGATGCTTCAATTTCCTTCCAAAGACGTAGGTTAATTGGTCACATGGGTGTATTTGGGCGGTGCAGGCTTGTGGGCTGGAAGGGCTTGTTATTGTACATCTCTAAAACTGTATGTGCAGATCAGTAGGCAGGCTGTGCTAAATGTAATTTGCAAGATTTGTCATCAGTTGCCATAATTGTGGAGCAGCTGTGTTCTTTTTTTCAAATTCTTTCTTCATATAGCAAATGAAACCCAAGCTTCATTGAAATATTTTCCTAAAGGGTGATTTTGTTTTTGATTATTCTTTACTGTGCTGCTTTTTAACAGACTGAACCCTTCCAGAAGCCAGTTTCATTAGAACAACATCCTGATTATGCTGAATATATCTTTCATCCAATGGACATCTGCACCTTAGAAAAGGTATGTCAGAACTGAAGGACTCTGGTTCAGTAATTAGGTCCCGATTGTACGGATATTTTATAAATTATTTTATTATTTTCCTAGGTGTTTAATTGCCCTTCCTTGTTGTTTACCTTTAACATCAAGTTTAAACCACACCCCCCCCCCCATCCCCCACCCCCAGAATAACCATCTCAATCCTGGTTCAAAATAAATGCACACACTTTGTAGATCAATTTCAGTTTGTTTCAGTTTAGTGCCATCCAGTGGAAGGGATTGAATGTAGCAGCGCAATACTTGAATAAACTTGCACACTCAAGGTTTAAGTACAAATTCATTGTTTTCTCCAAAATCTGTCAAGGCTAAAGTTGTGCATTTAGAAACTGAACTAATTGTTTCACTTAATATTATGCATATTTTGATTATAACGTTTATTTTGTGGATGTTAGATTGTGCAAGGGATTTTTTTTAATTGTTCAAATATTGACAGAGGAAATTGAGCTGGGCACTGTAAGGAACAATTTAAATTTATGGATCAAATGTTTATCTGCCATTAGTTGCCCATTGAAAGACATAGGAGCAGAAATAGGCTATTCACCCCATTGAGTCTTACCCGCCATTTAATCACGAGCTGATCCATTTTCCCACTGTGCTCCCCTTTCTAGTCTTCTCCCATAACCTTTGATTACCTTGCTAATCAAGAACCTATCAATTTCTGCCTTAAATACACCCAATGATCTGGCCTTCACACTGCCTGTGGCAACAAATTCCACAGATTTACCACCATCTGGCTAAAAAAAAATTCCTCAGCATCTCTCTTCTAAACGGACGCCCTTCAATCCTGAAGTTGTGCCTGTTGCCTTTGACTCGACCATGTTTTCATATTCACAGACAGAAATTGGTTATTAAATCTATATCTTGCAAACTATATTTGCAACTCGTGAAAAATAAACAAGGACCATGTCCCACAAGGGATTGGCAAAAAGACAAGATCTAGAGTTCTGCCCCCCCCCCCCCCCCCTCACTTTTCCATTGCTCTCTGTATTTGCAAGCCTCAAATTAGTGTTCAGAATATTCTTCTTTTCTTTGGCTTGGCTTCGCGGATGAAGATTTATGGAGGGGGTAAATGTCCACGTCAGCTGCAGGCTCGTTTGTGGCTGACAAGTCCGATGCGGGACAGGCAGACACGGTTGCAGCGGTTGCAGGGGAAAATTGGTTGGTTGGGGTTGGGTGTTGGGTTTTTCCTCCTTTGCCTTTTGTCAGTGAGGTGGGCTCTGCGGTCTTCTTCAAAGGAGGTTGCTGCCCGCCGAACTGTGAGGCGCCAAGATGCACGGTTTGAGGCGAGATCAGCCCACTGGCGGTGGTCAATGTGGCAGGCACCAAGAGATTTCTTTAGCCAGTCCTTGTACCTCTTCTTTGGTGCACCTCTGTCATGGTGGCCAGTGGAGAGCTCGCCATATAACATGATCTTGGGAAGGCGATGGTCCTCCATTCTGGAGACGTGACCCACCCAGCGCAGCTGGATCTTCAGCAGCGTGGACTCGATGCTGTCGACCTCTGCCATCTCGAGTACTTCGATGTTAGGGATGAAAGCGCTCCAATGAATGTTGAGGATGGAGCGGAGACAACGCTGGTGGAAGCGTTCTAGGAGCTGTAGGTGATGCCGGTAGAGGACCCATGATTCGGAGCCGAACAGGAGTGTGGGTATGACAATGGCTCTGTATACGCTTATCTTTGTGAGGTTTTTCAGTTGGTTGTTTTTCCAGACTCTTTTGTATATAAGTATGTATTAAACGACATTGCCATTGTACTATGAGTTATCAGTCTTTCTACACTGTGCAGAGCAGAGATCTGGTGGAGTCTCAGCAAGTGTGATGGATCCATGACTGTGGCTAGTCACTGCACTGGACAGATGACAGTAGGTTGGGCGATTCAGAAGGGAGGCCAGACATACTGAAGTCATGATTCTCTCTGCCCATCATGCTTTGCTGCAGCTGCTCTGTTTACCATGGAAATCATTTCTCTGAGGCTATGACTCACTTCCTTTGAGTTAGAACCACAATAATACAGCAGATGTGAGATATGCTGGTAGCTGCTACCTGAAATATGCAGGTAAAAGTTCTTCTGCAAGAGCCAGGTTGAAAAATCATCCAAACAACCTTTGCCCTCTTCTTGCATATGTTCAGTGCAATTTTATTTTTAATGATTAAAGTAAACGTGTTCAACTGTAGGTTACCAATTTACTATTCTGTTTTAGTTGCATTTGAACAACTGTATTTTTGTTTAATTTTTGTGATCCATGCCTCCTCCATCATACATTATCATAATGGTGGATTGATCTAGTCTGAAAGGAAAAGCCTTAAACTCAGTGCTTCAAGTCTTTTCTGTGAAACCCCTTCATAATTTAAATATCATGATGTCTTTCTGTAAAAGATCCATAAAGTGCTTATTTTTTAAATGACCCGTTATTATGTTAGTATATGTTTTGTCATTCAATGCAGGCATTGTTGGAAAGCCCAATAGTTCATGCCCATTCTAAACTGCCCTTGAATTACTAAACATGTCATTTTAGAAGGGTGACAGTCTTGCTGTGAATCTGCAGCTGTGCTTGCTGGGAAAGGACAGTAAATTTGTTTCCTCAACAAATAGTTTTTAAGGAGTTGTCCCTTGGAGGTGGTGGTGCAGAAGAATTTCTTCTGAGGATTAAGGTCCATGAAATTCTTTATAACAGAATTCTGGAGGCTGAATCAGTGAACCAAATACTACGAAGAGGTAGATTTTAGTCAACAGGAGATTGAGGATTGCAGGGAATATGCAAAAAAAATTGAATGAGGTTAGTATTTGATAGCCATGAAGTCATTGACTGAGCATCTCTTGGGGGCCATTTGACTTGCATTTGGTCTATTTCTTGTAACTGTTGTTTTTGCCAAATTGTGTAACAATCTATGTGGGGTTCTCTGGGTGTTTGGTTTCTTCCCACTCTTCAGAATCTACGTAAATCGTAGGTAATTGCGGTATTTGGGCAGCACTGGCTCGTGGGTCAGAAAGGCTTGTTACCATGCTGCATGTGTAAATTTAAAATTTAATTTTGTTTTGCATTAAATTTAAAAAGAAATAGCCCCTCTCATTTATTTTTGCTGAACACAATGATCTGTCATTGAATTAACTGGCTCTTTCAAAACTGCATTCTGTCAATCTACATGTACAATAAATTATTGAGTTTAAATTGGGCCGTAATTTATGTGAATGAAACTCCGTTTCAGCTCTTGTGTGTTTTAACAATCTTCAGCAAGCCAATTTTAAACAGAATCTTGGACAGAATGTTTTATTTTGCCTTTGACACAATTTGCTAAATGCCTTGCTGTTCAATGAGAATATCATGACATAATTGCACACAAGTTACACAGTGGGTGGGTGAAGTGCATTGATTAACTACTCCATCAATTGTACTAAACAACTATACTCTCACGAAAGTTGGATAAAATTGTGTAACCTTGTGGATTTTTTTGGAATAGTTTTATTATATAACTAAATGTACTTTTGATATTATTGAGAATTTCTATTCTTTCAGAATGTCAAGAAGAAGATGTACGGTTGCACAGAGGCTTTCCTTGCTGATGTTAAATGGATATTACATAATTGTATCATATATAATGGAGGTAAATGTGATGATTAAATTTATAATATATTGAAGAGCATTATTTTTAGTAATATTTGATTCTTTAATACTAATAAGACAGTAAGACATCGGAGCAAAAATAGGCTATTCAGCCTAAGAGTCTGCCTTACCATTTAATCATCTACAGTAAAGGAGTATGTGGATTCAATATTACTTTATGATGCAAAGAACTGGAAATATTTTTAAATACATAATACATAACTTTTAATATCAATTGAAACAATTGATAAAACTGCAGTAAATTTGAAGCCCAGCATCATTGGTTAATATAATTATTTAAATTTGTGTCTCAAACTTTTGACTGTTTACCCTTTATAGACCCATGGTTTATTGAAGCAAGCATGAGAAACCTACCACAGAACATAAAATCAAACCACTGTTGTATAAATCAGTGCAAATTGGGCACGTCCATAATATTTCCAAAAATTCTTGTATTTTCCAATAACATCCAGAACTATGTTGCACTCATTCCCGATGTTGAGGTGTCACTTGGATCTGACTGTGAATGGGAATGTTGCTGATGGAAAAAACTATGCTTGTTTATGAAACCTCCTCCTCTTGTTCATGATATATTACTCTGAGCCTGCTGCCTCCAGCTAATATGCTTTTGGTATCTGTGCAGGACCACAGGAGGGTAATTGCTTATTTTAGCAGAAGAAATACGATGGGCAGTCTTTATTTTTCGCAGTGTCAAACTATTTTCCCTTCTGAAATAATTGTTTGAATGAAGGATGCTGGTAAATATTTCCAGGCAATTCAACAATGAATTGCATCTGAGGTCAAACCAAACTCATTTTTTTAGATCAAACCCCACATTTTTTTTTGTACGTTTTGCCGAGCCAAAGATGCATTGGATAGTATCAGAAAGTGGGAGTATCTCCTGCATCAAATTTTCTCTATTCACTTTCTCTTCATTGCCCATGGATACTGAAGCCGTTAGTTAGTATCTCCTCTGGCTGATGTCTGTTATCTTGGTGCATACCGAAGATTAAAGCATTTTATTCTTCTTGCTTTCTGCATGACAGGAACATTTACCCACCAAGTTAATGAAGGACCTTTGGGAGCTTGTTTTGTTTATGGTGCATGAATATGGCACGTGGGAGATAACAGCAATTGTTGCTCTTGTGAACGTCGTTCTTCTTTGACTGAAGCAAAACTAGGGTGCTAACAAATTGTTGTTTTTATATTAAGATGCCAGATAAGCTCTCGCAATCATTATTCTTGCCAATTTTCTGACATTCACTGCCATATTGACGCTGCCTTTTGATGCTTCAGAATAATCAGCTTTGGGGTCTTAAGAGCACAGATTCAAGTCATATCAATTTGATTTGGTCATTGTGACATCAACAAGTGGCTGAGTGCTTTGCCTGACAATATCCTGATAGTGTTGTGAAGACCTATATGTCAGAACTACTTGTGCCAACATAAATCGGGGTTGGGCCAGCACGACCAAAAATGTTCCCATTTTTCCCACAATTAATTATCAGCAAAATGAATCATTGTCTTTAGCATCTCTTCTCTGTATCATTTCTGTTGTGTACGGAAAAGTTTCTTTTGCCCACATCTTTAAGTCTATGGATTCTACCAACATGGAAAAGGAATGTATATTTGGAGAATATTCTTCTGCAAAGTAGCTTGGGTGTTTATTACTATTGGAACCGAGTCAAAATCCTAGAATTTCCTTCTAACGCACCTTCTGGGACTGTCTTCAGCACACAAAACTGCATTCTGACAATTTACATGTACAATAAGTTAGAGTTTAAAGTGAGGCTGTAATTATGTGAATGAAACTCCGTTTCAGCTCTTTGGAGCGTAGAAGGTTGAGAGGGGATTTGATAGAAGTATTTAAGATTATGAAAGGGATAGACAGAGTGGATGTGGATAGACTATTTCCGTTAAGAGGAGGAAAGATTAAAACAAGAGGACATGAGTTAAGAATTAAGGGGCAGAGGTTTAGAGGTAACATGAGGGGGAACTTCTTTACTCAGAGAGTGGTAGACGTGTGGAATGAGCTTCCGGGAGAAATAGTGGTAGCGGAGTCAATTGTATTATTTAAGAAAAGGTTGGACAGGTATATGAGAAGAAGATGGAGGGTTATGGGCATTGTGCAGGGAGGTGGGACTAGAGAGGGGTGTTTGGTTCGGTGCGGACTAGAAGGGCCTAATGGCCTGTTTCCGTGCTGTAAATTGTTATGTTATGTTATGTTTTAATGATCTTCAGCAAGCCAATTTCAAACAAAATCTTGGACAGAATGTTTTATTTTGCCTTTGACTTGGCTCGGTTAATGTAGCGGTTAGCACACACTGTTACAGTGCAGTGACCCGGATTCAAATCCCCCTCTGCCTGTAAGGAGTTTGTACATTCTTCTTGTGTCTGCATGGGTTTCCTCCGGGTGCTCCTGTTTCCTCCCACACTTCAAAACGTACTGAAGTTGTCGGTCATTGGGTGTAATTGGGCGGTATGGGCATGAGCTGAAAGGACCTGTAACCATGCTCTATGTCTAAATTTAAATTCAACTAATGATGAACTGTAAATAGAAAGCACTCTTGAAGACTAATTAAAAAATGATAACGAAAGGGAGAATAAGTTTCTTTCACATCCTGTCCTTAACACTTTCATGCAAAGGTTGCTGGAAATGATTGAATAGGAATATATTTGCTTATTATACTGTTTTTATTACCCTAGCAGAAGGTTAAGTATTCAATTATGGTGTGTATGTCTGAACTATTCAGTGGATAACGTCTCAAAGGCTAATGAGTTCAAACCATGAAGCAAAAGATAAACCAACTGTATGGTGCAGAAAGAAAGCATGAAGCTTTGCAATATATTTTATATTCATTCAAAATGAATACTGGCTCATCTGAAAGATGGCATTAATGATGCTGTACCACTTTCAATCTTGCTTGTGTACAGTGTTACATGAGCTCATACTCATACAGATCTTCATGTTTAGAGACGAAAATGATCCCACATAATCAACCAGATGTGGAATGAATCAGAAATGTGTAACATTGTAGTTATTAGGGGCACACTTCATGTTATTGACTGAAATGTTGTCAGCATCATACTGTGTTCTATTTTTAAAATCAATAATAGATTTTTGTGTTGCAGCTAATCACAAATTAACAGCAACAGCTAAAGTGATCATTAAGATCTGCGAGCATGAAGTAAGTATTGACATGGTCGTTGCATAATATTTTGTTGTTCCACTCTATTTATTGGATTGATTATATGACAGTTCAGAAGGAGGTGTGGATCAGACCACGTTCATAAATAAATGTGAAGCAAGCTGTTAAGATTGCTCAGTCTGTCAAAGATAAATGTTTTTTTAAAACTTTTCTGGTAATATTCTGCAGAGTCAGGATCAGAATTTACTGTCATGAAATTCAGTGTTTTGCCATAGTATCATAGTGCAAACGTTCATATTATAACTATCTTACAATATTACTATAAATGAAAAAAAAATTAGTGCCTGTAAATTAAGGCAGTATCTTTGCTTCACTGATTATTCAGGAATCTGATGGCAGTGAGAAGAAGCTGTACTTGTTCTCGTCTTTGGGCTCCTGTATCTTTTTCCTGATGGTAGCAGAGTGAAGAAGGCGTGGCTTGGGTGGTGGGGGTCTTTGCAGATAGAGGCTGCTTTTTTAAGTCCCCACCTCATGTAGATGTCCTCAATGGAGTGAAGTCTGGTGCCTGTGATGTCACAGGCCAAGTTAACAACCCTCTGGAGTTTTTTTGTTGTCCTGAGAGATGGCGCCTCCATACAGGGCCGTGATGCAACCAGTCAGAATTTGTAACCTGTAGAGGTTTTCAAATGTTTTCGGTGACGTACTGAATCTCCACAGACACCTCATAAAGTATAGCTGCTGGTGAGCCTACTTTGTGATCACATCACCGTGGAGGCTCCAGGACAGGATAAAAAAGGAAGAATGCCTTTTCTCCCTTTTTTCTGTCACTTTTGTTCACTTTCTCAGATGCCCACTATTTGTGGTTTATTTTGATGCTTTGATGTACTGAAGAAAGTATGTGGTTAAAAGGTAATATTTTTCTCTTCTTTTCCCCCTTAAAAATTAGATGAATGAAATTGAAGTTTGTCCTGAATGCTATTTGGCTGCATGCCAGAAGAGAGACAACTGGTTCTGTGAGCCTTGTGTAAGTTAGAGTGCTCTAAAAATTCTAAATGTCAAAATGTCCATTGAATCGAGCAATTGCTTGTGCCTTCAGAATGGATACTTGCTCTTTAACTCAACTTTTTGGTTATTTAGAATATTTACAATTAGTCATTTGTGTTAGTAATCTAAAATGTTGAACCACTTCTTAGTCATCGGATCAGTGCGTTTACACTTGCTTTTGGAATAAATGAAAGACAAATCCAAAACTTGAATTTACTTGCAACAGAAAATGCTTTCCGATTGGCTTGTGGAGTTTAAATTAAAATTAATTTGACCCCTAATTGACTTGTTGATTTGTTAAAGAATATTTGGCTTTAATTAATCCAGGAAGATCAATCAATTTATGTTATGGCATCAAAAGATGCAGTTTGTCACATTTAGCTCAATTTAAAAAGCTGAATAATAATACTGTGATTTGCATGATATATTCTTTCAGTTTAAAATATCCTACAATATGCCAGAAGAGCACTACTCAGTTAGTTTAATCTTGCAATTACTGCTTTCAAGACCAATATAATTTTTGTTGAAAATATCATAATTCTTTTTTCTTGTTAATTATGCACAAATCTCTTGACTCTTTATGACCTTTGGTTTTCATTATGGCACAACTTGTAGCAAAAGAAAATCAATCGAATAATTCTTTCCCAAATTTATGTGCAGTTGTTGCTCAAAAAAAAAGTGTCTTAGAGAAAAATATGTAGTATTGGTGAGAAGTGGATGATTGGTCAAGAAGTGCATCAGACATTTAAACACTTCTATGGAATATAGCTTAAACCATCTATCATCAGGTATTAATCATATTCTTACAGGGTGGGCAACCTTTTAATTTTTAGTTTAGGCATGTAGGATGGTAATAAGCCATTTCGGCCCACAAGTATGTAGTGGGGGTGTAAGCTAATTGGGTGGCACAGACTCGTGGGCCGCAGTGACCTGTTACATGCTCTATTTCAAAATTAAAAGTTTGCCCACCCCATTAGATAATGTTGGCTCAAATCCATATACGTTTTTTTGTAATTTCCTGCCCTAAATGCGAGATCCCTTATGATCAGTAATAAAGTTCCTAATCGTGTTCAAGGTTGTGTCTTTTCAACTTGTATCCTCCAGTCCTCTCTAAGAATAATTTATTTTCTTTATGTTGCTCACTTTCAGTTTTCTTTTGAATCAAGTGGACTTGGCTGAGTCTTTGTTTTGTGAGATGGAATAGGCCTGGTGTTCAGGCAGAGGGTAATCATTCTTCACCTATGGGGTTTTGCATTAAACTTGGGCAGTCACATTTTTGGGACACCTCCACTGTTTTACAACTCTACCTATGAAGGGAAAAACTGTGCTGCCTTCTGGTATAGATCCCTACCAAATTTAAGGAACCGAAAACTAATTCAAATCAATTTAAGTAGCAGGTTTTGTTGTTGCTGTCCATGAATGATTATAATGAGTAATACGGTAACATCTTTTTAAAAAATTTTCTTTTCAAATGTTTGCTGCATCTGTGGCCAGCAATGTTGATGCCTTGTGCTGTGCCACTGTGTTCCACAGAAGAATTATGTTCATTTAACAGTAGTGTTTACTAGGAGGAGTTTCCAAATCTTTGCAGTTGGAATTGGCTGCAATGAATATGTGTCCCTTTCTTCTTTTCTTTGGCTTGGCTTCGCGGACGAAGATTTATGGAGGGGGTAAAAGTCCACGTCAGCTGCAGGCTCGTTTGTGGCTGACAAGTCCGATGCGGGACAGGCAGACACGGTTGCAGCGGCTGCAGGGGAAAATTGGTTGGTTGGGGTTGGGTGTTGGGTTTTTCCTCCTTTGCCTTTTGTCATTGAGGTGGGCTCTGCGGTCTTCTTCAAAGGAGGTTGCTGCCCGCCAAACTGTGAGGCGCCAAGATGCACGGTTTGAGGCGATATCAGCCCACTGGCGGTGGTCAGTATATACTCAGGAAATGGTCAAGTTTTTTGGACCAATTTTTCAGGTCAAACATTGAGGGGGTGGGGTTCATTTTTACATATTGTAAACATTGATCATATTGCAGAAGATAAAATTAATATCTGAGAAAGATAAATTCCTTTTCTTTTTAAAGGAAATTTTATTTATAACTTAAAATAAAGTACATTTTTATCTTGGGTTTTTATTGTTTTTTTTAATTCTCCCCCTTTCTGGAGGATTATCCTTTTTCTTTCAATACTATCTTTGTTATATTATGAAGAATGTGTCAACTATTAATTTAATCCAATCCTAGATTTAATGTTTTGGATAAGATTAAGTTAAGAAATAAATTATGGCTATGTTTTCGATTTACAATTTATGTTCGTTAGGTATATGATATGGTTTATGCCATTTTGTTATTAAATTCAATAAAAATATTTTAAAAAGACTTGTAAGTGGGTCATACTTTTGATTGTGGTAAGTTCCTGTGTCATTCAAGGTATTGGGTGCTTGGGTGGTAAGTTGGGTGGTAAGTCTGCATTCTGAGGCTTCAAGAGTTTGGGTGGGTGGGACCTTGGAGAGAGTCTGTGGCCAGGGTATCAGGAGGACTGGTGCGCAGATGGTTGGGGCGTCAAGAGCTCTCGTAGACGGGCGGCCAGGCCGGGGTGAGGATCTATAGTTGGGTCATTGGGGGCTCAGATGGGCAGGCATTTGGAGTATTGGGACCTCAGATGTTGTGGCCAAAAATAAGGGGGTCGACTTTTACACTGGTCATATGGGAAACATAAAATATTTGAGCCATAAAGTGGGGGTGGGGGATATTTGACTATTACGTGGGATTGACTATTTCATGAGTATATACGGCAATTCTTCATATTCTGCTTTATCTTTTCCAGCAGGATGTAGTGATTTTTAATCCATTTTCTTCTTGTGTTGCTAGATTTTAGATTTGCCACCCACCCAACCAGTTTGTTTTTTTTGTTCACAGAGTAATCCACATCCGCTTGTCTGGGCAAAGCTTAAAGGCTTTCCATTTTGGCCTGCTAAAGCACTGCGGGATAAGGATGGACAGGTTGATGCACGTTTCTTTGGGCAGCATGACAGGTGAGTTATTTTGTTGTCTATGGAAAATTGTTTCCAATATTCTCTAAATCATTTAGTGTTTAAAACAGCACTGAATCAGCAGTTGAACTGCAATTTTGAGAAGATTTAAATATGACCATTAAATTACTAAAACATGTTAATTGTCTATTTAAGGAAAATAACATTGTGGTTTTAATTGCTTTGTTATAAACATTGCCAGGGGCCAAGACAACCTTTCTGCTTTTCTTTAACTCGTATGATCTGGTAGACTGATCTGGAAGGCATCTCCTTTCTTTGTTTCTTCTTTGGCTTGGCTTCGCGGACGAAGATTTATGGAGGGGTAATGTCCACGTCAGCTGCAGGCTCATTTGTGGCTGACAAGTCCGATGCGGGACAGGCAGACACGGTTGCAGTGGTTGCAAGGGAAAATTGGTGGGTTGGGGTTGGGTGTTGGGTTTTTCCTCTTTTGTCAGTGAGGTGGGCTCTGCGGTCTTCTTCAAAGGAGGTTGCTGCCCGCCGAACTGTGAGGCGCCAAGATGCACGGTTTGAGGCGATATCAGCCCACTGGCGGTGGTCAATGTGGCAGGCACCAAGAGATTTCTTTAGCCAGTCCTTGTACCTCTTCTTTGGTGCACCTCTGTCATGGTGGCCAGTAGAGAGCTCACCATATAACACGATCTTGGGAAGGCGATGGTCCTCCATTCTGGAGACGTGACCTACCCAGCACAGTTTGATCTTCAGCAGCGTGGATTCGATGCTCTCGGCCTCTGCCATCTCGAGTACTTCGATGTTAGGGATGAAGTCGCTCCAATGGATGTTGAGGATGGAGCGGAGACAACGCTGGTGGAAGCGTTCTAGGCGCCGTAGGTGATGCCGGTAGAGGACCCATGATTCGGAGCCGAACAGGAGTTTGGGTATGACAACGGCTCTGTATACGCTAATCTTTGTGAGGTTTTTCAGTTGGTTGTTTTTCCAGACTCTTTTGTGTAGTCTTCCAAAGGCGCTATTTGCCTTGGCGAGTCTGTTGTCTATCTCGTTGTTGATCCTTGCATCTGATGAAATGGTGCAGCCAAGATAGGTAAACTGGTTGACCATTTTGAGTTTTGTGTGCCCGATGGAGATGTGGGGGGGCTGGTAGTCATGGTGGCGAGCTGGCTGATGGAGGACCTCCGTTTTCTTCAGGCTGACTTCCAGGCCAAACATTTTGGCAGTTTCCGCAAAACGACATCAAGTGCTGAAGAGCTGGCTCTGAATGGGCAACTAAAGTGGCATCGTCTGCAAAGAGTAGTTCACGGACAAGTTGCTCTTGTGTCTTGGTGTGAGCTTGCAGGCGCCTCAGATTGAAGAGACTGCCATCCGTGCAGTACCGGATGTAAACAGCGTCTTCATTTTTGAGGTCTTTCATGGCTTGTTTCAGCATCATGCTGAAGAAGATTGAAAAGAGGGTTGGTGCGAGAACGCAGCCTTGCTTCACGCCATTGCCCGGACCGGGGATCTCCTTTAGTGATGTACTTAATCTACGGAATAGGGCACGAATGTGTATCTTGAGGCCAGAATAATCAACACACCAACAATCTTAATTACTTTATGAATAATGGGGTCTTTCATCAACAACAAAATTGAGGAGTGATTCTTAAAGCATTTATCCACAGTATTGGTTAGGAAGTTCCAGGATTTGGATCCCGAAATGATGAAGGACCAGGAATATATTTTGAGATGGTATGGTATATGACTAGAAGGGGAATCCACAAGTTGCAGTGTTTGCATGAACTGGCTTTAAATTTTAAATTAAATTACTTTATATATAAAAAAATATATTTAGACATACTGCACAATCACAGGCCCAATTGGCCCAGGACTATGTGCCGCCCAATCACCCCAATTCACCTTCAACCTCTGTACATTTTGAAGGGTGGGAGGAAACCTAGACCCATGTAGAAACCCAGTCAGACATGGGGAAACTTTTTACAAGACAGCATTGGATTCAAAGCCATGGTCATTGGTGCTGCAATAGCATTATGCTCACCAATACTTTAACCATGCTGCCCTCTGCTTGTCCTTGATCTTCTTGGTACAGGAGGAAGGAGCTGTCAAAGTAGTCCAGGCAAGCAACTGCAGTGCACTTTGTGGATGGTGCAAACTTCAGCTACTAATCATGGAGATTATGGTTGGTCAAGTTGCTTGATAGGGTGACAATTGGGTTGCATTGTCCTGCATAATGTCAAGCTTCTTGGAATCATAAAATCATTACAGTATATGAGGGATGAGTTCTCGTGGCTACCTGGCATTTTTAGTGTCTCATTATCCAGCAAGTTTATTCAATCTTGGAAATAACTTCATGCAGAAACGTGATTCCAATTGCATAGCAAAATATCCTGAGACCCTTCACAGAAGCACGAACAAAATATGACTTTTGGCCACATGAAAAGATTCAAGGTCCAGTACTTCAGTGGTAGGGAGGGATTTGAAAACAGGATAATTTTGTAATTGGCGTTGCCATATTGGGATGCATGGAATACCAGTGACCCACAAGCACAAAGGTTGAAAATAGCTTGATGTGAAGGAGAGAAGCTGATAAAAGGTCTCAAAAAAATTTCTTTTGCTTTTTGCCCCTTGGATCAAAGGACATTCTGAAAAGACTGCTGTGCTTTTGTAAATAAAATATTTTTTTTGTCATTTTGGTTTTGGAGGTGATGAGAAAAATATTGGCCAGTTAATCTAAACAAGGTATTTTGATTGGGCACCTGCCTACATTTTTTCATACCTCGATGAAGGGCTCAACCACATAATATTGGTCATTTATCTTTATCTTTGTTATGTAAATTTGACTGTTTGTGCAGAATTTAGTTTTTACTTCAAATATGGTATCTGCAGACTTCTGTGTTTTACCCCAAGGTATTAATTGAACACTTTTTCTATGGCACACAGGGCTTGGGTTCCAATAAATAACTGCTACCTCATGTCCAGAGAAATTCCCTTTTCTGTAAAAAAGACTAAAAGCATCTTCAATAGTGCAATGCAAGAAATGGAGGTATATGTGGAGAACATTCGTAAAAAGTTTGGAACATTTAATTATGCACCTTTTCGGTCGCCATACACTCCCAACAACCAATTCCAGATGCTGAAAGATCCCCAGAACCCAGCAGCAGGAACTGCTAAGCCTGATAAATATGAAAAGATCAAATTAAATTTTGATATGACTGCATCACCCAAAATAGTTCTCAGCAAGTCTGTGTTAATTGGTGGTCCCAGTCAGAGAATTTCACTAACCGACACGCCCCGTTCGCCAATGAGCACCAACTCTTCGGTACACACCGGTTCTGACTTAGAAACTGAACCCACAGAGAAGAGCATGAAGGCAGCTTCCAGTCACTTCAGTGCAAGTGAGGAGTCCATGGACTTCATTGACCGAAGCACAGGTATGATAGCCCTTCATTGTAGGAACTTTTTAAAAAAAATGTAATTGGGCTGTTATGTAATGGAATGGGAGAATAAAAGCAGAAAAGCAATTTTTTTGGGAAGATGTGTGAAAGAAACCAATTGGAGAGGTTGAATATTTACGACCCCTTCAAAATGTTTGCTTATTCATTTGATTGCCTCTCTTTCAGTGTAATTTCTTTGAATAACCCCTATTTCCACAAAGTTGTCTCAATTTATTGAATTTTAATTGTGGTTGAGTTTTAGCTTGTTTTGCATTTGGACAGTGAGGTCTGCTTTCCAGACATCACAGTAGAGCAGGGAACACTGAACCAGAATGGCATTAGCCTGAAGGTGAGCTGAGGTTGGGTTGGGTGACTGTGCCCTTTTAATTTTGTTGTGAGGCAGAAACAACTTGTGTTGCATCATTGGATACTTCCCAGAATTTGTGCAAACAAGGCAAAGTGAATAGATTTAAAAGTTGATTGTCTTGGGTTTTAAATAGTAACATTTTATGGCATTTCCATTGAGGGTAATGCATGTTGGAAATGATATGCTGGTGTTACTTGTGTGTAAAGATCCTCTTTCAAGTAATGGGCCTGTTGGATTGTCAATTGCCTTGAAATTCACCTTAATCAAAATTTTTAATGCATCATCCTTAATCCAAGTGAACAAAAGGGAGAAGTGAGGATTAGAAATGAATTGCTATTGAATATGGAATAATCTGGTCTGAAGCTTATAATAAGAAGAAGGGTGCTGGAGAGTCATGCAGGGGTCCTTCAATAGTTTGATAGCGTCCATGCTCATTTACAAAATGCATATTTCCATTCATTGACTCTGCTCTGTGTGGAGTTTTGGATGACCAACCTTTCTCCTCCGTTCTGGTGCAGGTTGCAAACGATGTTCGAAACCTAAAATTCTCTGCCAGTTCCACATTGATCCAGTTTGTTTCCTCTTTCAGCTTCTCCCGGATCTGTGAAGACGAGTCAAGCTGGCAGTGTGTCGGGCAGCCCAAAACCCTTCTCTCCTCAGTCCTCCACTCCCATTGCTGCTAAATCAGAAAGGACTTTGAAAACCCCTCCTACGGGCAGTATCCTTAATCTAAACCTTGGTTAGTTATATGACCACAAAATGTTTTTCCATTGGCTGTGTGGGATTTGTAGTCAACCTACAGTGAGATGAAGAGGCTGGGTGGGGGCAGTGTATGTGCATGCAGTGGGATTATCCAGTGATGTGAGCCACCTTTTAGCCCAGCGTTTCTCAGCCTTTTTTCTTCCACTCACATAACATCTTAAGTAATTCCTTATTAACCACAGAGCACCTAGGCATCCTATGCTCTGTGGTTAGTAAGGGATTACTTAAGGTGGTATGTGAGTGGAAGAGAAAAGGTTGAGAACCACTGCTTAGCCCTTTAGAATGGACTTTGGAGTGAGGAAGCTAACTTATTTGAATGAGGTATAGCTATATAGGGATGGAACTGTATTGGTTTTATTAAAACAATTGCATTGTCTTTATGATTCAATAAAATAGCCCTCTATTTAGTTATATTCATTGTTTATTTTTTCATTGTATTTTGGAGACCATGAGATAGAGTAGGGAGCTTTTGCTGAAGTTTCCTATATCTAGTATTTTATCTGATTGAAAGCTTTATTTTTATTACTTACCTTCAACAGTATTTCTGTTCAATTCTGTATTAGTCCTAAAGCAGTAATAGCTTGATTTTCTGCCCAATTTATTGTTACAAAGGTCATGGTGTCATTAATTTGCCAAACTCTATTGCCTTTATCTCTAACACAGCATTCTAGAGCAGTCTGAGCCCATGCTCCAAATTGGCTCTGGGTTACCTCTTTTCCTTTTCAGATGTCTCGGGCTGAACTCCCATAATTGATTTCTCATTCATGTTTCATTCTATCTTCTCAATGCGATAGATCGCAGTAAAGCAGAGATGGATCTAAAAGAGCTGAGTGAATCTGTGGTGCAGTCAGCTCCTGTTCTCCTCACTTCACCCAAAAAACAGCCAGTACGCAGCAAATTCCTGCTTAATCTTGACAAGACCATCGAAAATTGTAAAGCACAGTTAGGTGAGAATGTGTTTGCTATTTAAAATATGTTAACCCCTCCAAAAGACTTGTTCTTTCTTTGAAAGATTACTTGGAAATTAGAAGATTTTTTTTCAAGTTTTTTAGGAAGGCAGAAAACTTGTTTATTTTTCCTTTATCTTTTGACTGGGCATGTGATGTATGAGAAACAAATTTGTTTCCTTATGCCTTCTGTAAAGCAGGAGTGATGCATGTTAATGAATAGTCAAACCAATATGCTTGATATGACCTACTGAAACCCACCAGTTGAAGAGAAGCCCACAATTACTGATTTCTGAGTTGGAGATCAAGATTCAATTTATTATCATTCCCCAACATACATCTGAGTTCCATTCTGACTGACCGGTCAGATTTCAAAAAGAACGCAAGTCAGACGTATGTTAGTGAGGCATGCAGTCCTCAAGCTGTCAATCCCCACATTGATCCCACTGCCCCATGCTCTCCCGACAGTCTGCTGTCAGTCCCCACACTGATCCCACTGCCCTGCGCTCTCCTGACAGCCCACTATATCTGTACAGCATTCTTTTATCCTAAGAACGGATAGAGATGCTATGATGTACAAAATGCCAGAATATTGTCTAATGGACACTATGGTACGCAGGCAGCTATTAGTACTGGTGGATGTACGGCCAAACCTAATTTTTATATTTACAATTTTTCTTTATTTAAATTTTTTTTTCCAAATGGTCGTAAGTTGCATACGTCGTAATTGGGGGAGAGGCTGTATTACACATAGCTTGTTTTTGTCTGCTGTTAGGCAGATATATTCACCATTAGCAGAAATTGCCTGAAGTGCCTCTTGCAAGTCAGAGAAAGCAAAGCAGAGTCACCCTATATCAGTGATTTTTGCCTCCAGCGCTCCTGCACCCCCATAACCAAACCATCAGCTGCCCATTGCTCCAGATCTGAACCTCTGACATGATCAGGAACCCTTCAGTGCCTTCAGCACCTCTTGCATCCAAGATCTGCATTTAGTTGGAAATCTAGCCCTCTCCTGGAATTGCCAAGTCCAAGATCAAATTAAAAAAAAATCTTTGATTAAATTTCACTTGCTCCTTAACTTGTGTGGGGGAAAGTAAAACAAAAATAACATCCTTAACATTACAAAGATTATAATTGCTTTGTGGTACTGATGAGTCAATATAAAATTCAACAAGAGTCTTAAATTTTACTTCGTATTCTACACTCCAGTGTAGGACCCAATGATCTTAATGTCTTGTCTCCTTTGGAATACAGAACAAGTTAGAAGCCTTGTAACCTATAAGTGCAATTTTTTGTAGACACTGTTAATTGGTTTGAAGCTGGACTGGGAAGAATGTTTATAGTTCTTGTTAATATCCTATGACCCCTGTGGGTATTTATATGATATCTTTTGAGGAAGCATGACTTTTTTTGGGGGGGTGGGGGAGATGAAATAGCCTACTAGTCAGGATACAATAAGGACCGCCAGGCTGGGAAATAGCTTAATTTCACAGGCTGTGAGATTGATGAACAGTATCCTGTAACCAAGTAAATCATCCCAAAAAAAAACTATACATAAAATTTATTTTAAGTTATTTCTTTATGTATGTATGAATAAGATGATTATATGCTGTGTATCGTGTGTGAATGCGTGCGCACCGTGGTCCGGAGAAATGCTTTTTCATCTTTTTCTGTAATCAAATGATAATAAACTTAAACGAATAGATTAATAACTTAATTAAATTGCTAGGATTTCTGTAGTATTTATGGTCAAAATTAGCAGAAAATTAATTCAGGGACATCCTTATGAGATATGTTCATTTGAACATTGCATTTTTATTGACTGAGACTTTTAGGAAACTTTTGGCGCTTCTCTGCACCAAACAACTGATTTTCTCTCATAAGCCTCAGCAAACTAGAGACCCCTTGCAAATTCAATGCTGGCAATTTCCTGGCTGTTTTCTCTGCCAGATTTTCCATGAAGTCCAATGATGGAGTAGGAGCTTTCTGGAATTTCCTAGCATTCACACTGGAGAATCTGCTTCAGTGTGAGGAAGAAACACATGAATAAGCTAAGTTACAATTTTTAAATTGTATGTATTTTCAGTAATTACATTATTAAGTTATTTTTATTTTTTTAAACAATAAATTTTAAAACGCATGTCTCTATGCCATGAACCTGGTGTGAATCCAGCAATGGCTTGGTGTCGAGAGGCTGCATGTGAGGTCTGATGTTGGGCATATTGGGGCTGTTTAAAACTGATAGCCTTGGTGTGGGCATCATCTAGGCTGGCACAGTGCATGCAGGGCATCACTGGAACAGAGCAGTAGTGCCTCATGTGTTGTCATGCTACCTGGAACTTGTAGTCCCCCCCCCCATTACCATCAGCTAAATGTGATATCTCCCCCTTGTTTTAGCTGCATGGAGTTTCCCTGCCCTAAGATTTCTCCAGGGTAATATTGAATGAAGAGAGGGTTAATAGCTTCAAAACACGCAACAGAACATGAAGAGAGAAACCATAAGATCTGGATGGTTTCATACAAATCCCAATAGGGCTCATAGAATACTAACAAGTGGAATTGGAGCGGACAATTTCCAGAAATAACTTGTAGTCACTGTGCCAGCCAGGGTGTAGACCTGAGCCCCACATCTTTGTGCTGAGCAACAGCACTGCTTCTTTTGATCCTCATCAGCTTTATCCACACCAAGCAGAGGGCAGGGATTTGCATTAGATTACCAGCATAACAACTTCTATGTACAGGTAGGTCAGGGGTTCATGCTAAAACAAATGTCTTTTTTTTTAAACAAGTACAGCAGGCTACACATATGTGAGTGTTTCTCCTTTGGGACCCAAAGCATTATGATGAATTAGCATTTCAGAGCAGTGCTAAGTGGGGTACCCATTATGATGCACCTGTAAATGCAGTCATTTCCTGGATAATGTAGAACATTACAGGCCTTTCATTTAAATTGTGTTCAGTGATCATTTTTTGATTACTTAGTTTATGATTATGATTGCTTTACGTTTATAATCAATAGTCTGTTTAAGAATAGCCACTGTCTACAAAAATGTTTCAATCAAACTGACCATAAAATTTGCAGTAAACTGGACTTAAACTGAACAAACTTGCACAGAAGTCAAGATTATAGATTTTTTTTTGTGTGTGGAGAGTTCACTTGATCCAAATATTTTAAATCATGAGTAACACCCTTGGCGTTTAATGCTAATTGTATGTTTTTGATTAGATTTTTGCGATTTAAAAAAAAATCTTGTGGAAATGAGCTCTATTAGCTTGTTTTGACACATTATTATTTATAAATTAAATTTAAATTTAGACATACAGCACGGCAAGAAGGGTGGGAGGAAACCAGAGTCCCCGGGGAAAACCCACACAGACATGGGAAGAACATACAGACTTCTTACAGCAGCATAGGATTCAAGCCCTGGTCCCGATCGCTGGTGGTGTAACAGTGTTGCGCGAACCGTGCCACCCAAATATCACTGAATAAGAAATGTTACTAATGATGGAAGTTATTGGTCTCTTGTGTTGGAATAGTCTTTATTTTCTATGTTTATCATCAATTTATTTTGCATGTAAATTTTTTGAGTCTTCACTGAAGATATTTTAGGTATTTCTTGGTACTGGTTCAAAATTTTGTGACTTCTTGTCCCAAGGTATAAATGAAATTACTGAAGATGTTGATGCAGGAGCTGAACACAGTGACTCGGAAGATTCAGAAAAATCAGACACCTCTGACAGTGAATATGTCAGCGATGAAGGCCCAAAGCTAAATAATGGACAAGAAGAGAGAGAGGACAAGGAAGGTACCAGGAGTGAAAAGGATTCCCTTTTTGTGAAAAAGAAACCGAAACATTTAGTGGTTCATGGTGAAGTGAAGCAGGAAACCAGTCCAAGTTCTGTTGTGGCCAAAAATGAGGCTTTGGGAAAGGACAAGGCAAATGGGGATTCAGACAAAGAACATGTTGAGAAAATTAAAAATCTACACCAAGGTGCAAAGGAGAAACTGGGAAATAAAGATGAGACTGATTCTCCAACAGTGCACTTGGGACTGGACTCAGATTCTGATTCTGACAATGAGCTGGTTATAGATTTGGGGGATGAAAGCAAAGAAACTGTACGAGAAGGCAAGAAGGGGGAGAAGAGTAAGAAGGAGCCAACACCAACACTGAAGGAATCACCAGTTGCATCGAATACAGAAGGTGTGTGTATTTAAAACCTGTGCTTTCCTTTATTACACCTGCTCTCTCTGTTAAACCTGGAGAGTGTTTGGCCATGGTTGTGTTTATTGCATCTTGGTTGGATTTGGCTGCTGCGTGGCATTCACTGTGAATAACTCTTGGCCAAATTTTCCACCCAAAACAACCAGTTCATTCCTTTATAGAAACATAGGATTGTTTAAGTCAACTATAGACCCCTGGTCAACTGTCGCCCATTGTCCATTCTTAAATGGCCTATTAGAACATAGTCTCGATCAATAAATTTGTACTGTATGTACTTTGTTTTAACTTTCAACACTAGATGTTGCTGCCATTTTGAACAACTACTAGACCGGCTTTTGAAATGTTGTTCATCGATGAAAATACTTACCTCTCTTTTTAAAAAAAAGTTGATTAAAACATGGCAGAACTGAAAAGGTGCAAAACAGCAAGGAAGTACCTAAAATTTCAGACACAGTAGGAAAATGAACACCTTTTCACAGAAGTTAAGGGGAAGTGTGTTTGATTTGCAAGGAACCTGTTAACATTAATAGCCCATCTTTAATAGCTCATCTACAGATTTGCACATTTCATCATTATCATTAAGGTGGACACTTGGGCCATGAACTGTATTTACTGAGAGTTGTGGAGGAATGTTGGAGACAGCCCTGTCCCATTCTTGATCTTTTCTCCTGTTCTTATTTCGCACCCAACTTTATTATTTTGCTATGCTTTTTGAATGAGAGTTTTAAAGAGTTTTATTGTATTCATTTAAATTAAATTTAAAAGCAGCAGATACAGAAATGCCAACTGTAATATGTGAACACATCATTAAACTGCTGTAATGTCAACAGTTAAACTGTTCAGTAGAGTTATATAGATTTTAAAAAAATGAATTTTTTGATGGCACATGGGTTTTCTGGTCTAAAAACACCATTTTTCTTACAGTGTAACTGGTTGAAAACTGCCAGGCTTAATATTATTTGGCCCATAACTCTTTATATTTTTCTTTATGTGGCCCATAACCAAAAACGTTTAGCCACTCTGGTTTAAAACAATCCATCATTTGATCAGCAAGCACCTTAACACAAAAGGTATAATAGCATCACAGAACCAAATGATCTCATGCAAACAAACTAAAAACAGATTTGCATTTGGAGTATTGTTTTTTTTAAAGCATGAATTGACAAATGATGGCACATGCACCCTGGTTAAGAAATAGAAACATTAGTTTGTTGAATTAAGAATTTATTGGTTTGATGTAGGTTTCTGTACTGTTTCTTTATCAGTTGAAATAAAGGAATACTATAACCGAAACAAAGTAATGTCTAAAGAAGTACAATAAGTCCTTGATAAATGACTTTTTTTATAAATGACATTTCATTATAATGTATTTTACTGCGATGTAAAATTGGTTTCATTTAATGTCATTTCACTGAAAGAAGCGCTTTCCAAGAACTTATCACCATTAAATGAGGACCTTCTTTTGGTGAACAAAATGTATAATGTAAAAAAAAATCTAGTTTTGCTTTATTTAATGCTGTGTATTAATTTTTATTATGCTTAACATGAGCCATGTACAAGATCAGAGAAGTGTGTCATAATTGTCCCTAATTTAATTACATTGAACAATCCACAGCACAATACAGGCCCTTCAGCCCTCGATGTTTTGCCAACCCATATATTCCTTTTTAAAAAAAGTACTAAGCCCTCCCTATCTCATAACTCTCTATTTTTCTTTCATCCGTGTGTCTGACTAAGAGTCTCTGAAATGCCTCCACCACCATCCCTGGCAAGGCATTCCATGCACCCACAACTCTCTCTGTTTATGCACTTGATCTTAGCCAAAAGGCTGAGAAGCGATCTCTCTCTCTGTTTATATTAAAAAAAACTTGCCCCTAATTTCTCCCCTCCCTTAACTTTGTACTGTGTCCTCTGGTATTTGCAGATCCTGCCCTGGAAAACAGGTACTGGCTGTCCACCCTATCCTTCTCACCCTTCTACACTCCAAAGAGAAAAGTCCTAGTTCTACAAACTTGCCTCATAAGATTTGTTTCCCATTCAAGGCAACATCCCAGTAAATCTCCTCTGCACCCTTCCATAGCTTCCACATCCTTTCTATAATGAGCTGACGAGAAATTAACACAATACTCTTTAAGTGTGGTCTTACCAGAGATTAGTAGAGTTGCAACATAACCTCTCTACTCCTGAACTCCTTCTATTAATGAATCCCAGCATCCCATAGGCCTTCTTAACTATCATCAATCTGTGTGGCGTCCTTAAGGGATGTAGGGATTTGAACCCCAAGGTCTGGTCCCTCTGTTCATCCACACTCTTAACTCATTAACCCTGTACTCAGCCTTCTGGCTTGTCCTTCCAAAATGCATCATCTCATACTTGCACAGATTGAAATCCATCTGTCACATTTCTGCCCAACTCTGCATTCTGTCTATATCCTCTTGCAACCTTTGAGAACCTTCAGCTCTATCCACAACTTCTCTGACATCTTCATCCAGGTCATTTATAAAAAAATCACAAAGAGCAGGGGTCCCAGAACAGATCCTTGCAGCTCTCCACTAGTCACCAACCTCAAAGAAGAATACTTTCTTTCCATGACTGCTTTCTACTTTCATTCCAAAATCTGCCTGTTTATCTGCTCCTCGGTATCCCGCGGGCTATTTGGGAGGGTCTATATGCTACAGTTGGCATAATGATCACTCCCTTCCTATTTCTGACTTCCACCTCCACTGATTCAGTGGCCACTCCCTCTGCAGTGTCCTCCATTTTTATAGCTGTGATACTGCCACTAACCAGTAATGCTACTCCCCCTCCCTCTTTTCTATCTCCCATCCTTTACTTTTTAAAACGTCTAAACCTGCATCAGCTAATCTTGCCCTTCCTCCAGCCAAGTTTCAGTAACAGCCACAACATCGGAGTTCTACGTACTGATCCATGCTCTAAGTTCATCCCCTTTATTGCTAATATTCATAGCATTGAATTAGACACATTTCAAGCCCTCCAACTGGCTACATTTATATTTTGTCCCCTGCCTGTCCCTCCTCACCAACTCAGAGCACATAGCATCATGCTTTTGTCCTTCTCCCCTAATCTCTGCACTCACATTCTGATTCCCATCACCGCCACCCTCCACCCCCCACAACTAGTTTAAACCCTCACCAACAGCTCTAGCAAACCTGCCTGCCAGGATATTGGCTCAGGTGCAGCCCATTCTTTTTGTACAGATCAGACCTTCTGGAGAAGATCTCCCCGTCCCTTGAACCAACTCTTAAGCCTCACATTCATCTGCCACATCTTTCTGTTCCTGTCCTCTCTGGCACGATTGGAGGTTGACCTGAAAATTTATTGATTTGAGGAATAAAAGTTGAACCAAATTTTTAAGGAGTAAATATTTCAAATACAAGTGTTAATGGGAGGGTGGAAAATGGAGTAGAAATACTTTGAATAAAGAAAGCTTTCCTGCCATTCACAGAGAATATTACAATCAAAGAATTGTGAATCGAACTGTTGATTATCCTTTCTAATAGTTATTAAGACACAAATAATATTCCTAATTATGTGTATAGGTAAAGCATCACCCACTGTGAATGTGTCCGGTCAACCAAAAGGTGAGGTTGCTTCTTCAGTTCCCAGTCTCCCAAGCCAGACCTCTTCATCCAGTATTGCAACAACTGCCAGTGTGGCATCCACAGCCACAGTTCCAGCTGTCACTGTCAACAGCAGTCCTGTTAAAAAACAGCGACCTCTCTTGCCGAAGGAAATGGTACCAGCTGTTCAGCGTGCAGTTGTGTGGAATCCCTCAACCAAGTTTCAGACCTCCTCGCAGAAGTGGCACATGCAGAAGGTTCAGAGGGAGCAGGCACCAGGGACTCAACAGCAGCAGTCTCAGAACACAGGAACCCGGTACCAGACAAGGTTGGCTGTGAAAGGTATAAATAATCTTGAGTCCAGCTTTAAGTCTGGCAGATGCCAATGCATTTTGTTGCAATAGAAATGAAAAAGTCATGCTTTGGTGTGATGTGGAGTGTAGATTTTTCAAGATTCAATTTATTGTCATGCAATAAAGACAGTGCGGTATTCCATGGAATTATCTTTATGTCTACCATAAGGCAGACAGATTTGCCATCGGCAGAAATTGCCTGAAGCGTCTCTTCCAGTCAGAGAAAGAGGAGCAAAAGAGAGTCCCCTCAGAATTACCAAGTGGATTTTCCCCCAGCGATTCCGGGGAGCCCTATTCAGATGAAGGTGCATCACGGAGCAAAATAAACCATAGGATTCATTGGAGTTCATTGAATTGCATTCGATGACTTGGAAAACATGAAACAATACAGCACAGGAGTAGGCCCTTCGGCCCATGTGTCTGTGCCAAACATCATGTCCAAATCAAACTACAACTCTGCTGCTTGTACCTGATAGATCCCCTTCATATTGTCTGACTATAGGCCTCTCAACTGCAACTATTGTATCTTGCTTCAACCATTCCAGACATTCACTGCATTCTGTAAAATATTTGCCCCGCTTGCCTCACATAAACATCCTCCCCCTCACCTTTAACAGGTTTTCTTGTGTGATACTTTTGCCTTGTGGAAAAGATTCAGAATGTCCACCTTATTTTGTACAGCTCTGTCAGGTCACCCATCAGCCTCCTATACTCGAGAAAAAACAACCCATTTGTCCAATTTCTCTCCATAACTCTCACTCTCCAAACAACAAGTTTTTCATTAAGAACAAAGTTCTTTCAAGTTAGTGGTTCCTTCAGGAACCAAGGACATTGTCGCCCGCCATTTTCTTCTCATTGCAGGAAAGACAGTTCTCTATTCTTTTTATTGGCATGATGAACAGTATGAAAGTAGACCTAAAAATTCAGAATCTCTGCAGTTTCCAAAATGGACATAGCTCATTTTGTTATGAAAGTTGGTTGGGATTTGAGTTTACAAAATTATTACACAGGACAACAATTTTTTTTTTCCAAAAGGTTTGCTTCCTGAAAAAAAAATAGTGGACGCAAAGATAATTTCAGATATGCTTTATCACGTAAGAAGTTGCCAAAACATTAGATGAACTTTTATTGAAATTAGTATGTTTAATTAGAACCATGGAACAATTACAGCACAGAAACAGGCTATCTCAACCTCTCTAGTCAGTGCTGAACCATGTCTCATCCTAGTCCCACTGACCTACACTCAGCCCATAGCCCTCCATACCTCTCTCCCATCTCTGTCCAAATTCTTCTTAAATGTTAAAATTAAGCCCACATTTACTACTCGAGCTGGAAGCTCATTCCACACTCCCACCACTCTCTGTATGAAACTTCCCCCTCATGTTCCCCCTAACAATTTCCCCTTTCAACCTTAACCCATGTCCTCTGGTTTGTATCTCACTTGCCCTCAGTGTAAAAAGCCTATCTACATTTACTCTATCTACCTCTATCAAATCGACACTCATTTTTCAACGCTCCAGGAAACAAGTCCTAACTAGTTTAACCTTTCACTGTAACTCAGTTCCTGAAGTCTGGGCAACATCCCAGTAAATCTTCTCTGCATTCTTTCTATCTTATTAATATATTTCCTGTACTTGGGTGACCAAAACTGCGCATAATACTCCAAATTTCGCCTCACCAATGTCTTTGACAACTTTTACATAACATCACAACTCCTCTACTCGCAACTTTGATATATAAAGGCCAATATGCCAAAAGCTCTCTTTACAACCCTATCCACCTATGACACCACTTTCAGGGAATTATATATCTGTATTCCCAGAGCCTTCTGTTCTACCTCATTCCTCAGTGCCCTACCATTTACAACGTATGTCCTTTTTTGGTTTGTCCTTCCAAAATGCAAAACCTCACATTTGTCTGCATTAAACTCTATCTGCCATTTTTCAGTCCATTTTACCATTTGGTCCAAATCCCTCTGCAAGCTTTGAAAACCTTCTTCGCTGTCCACAACACCTCCAATTTTAGTGTCATTTGCAAACTTCCCGATCCAATTTACCACATTGATCATTGATACAGATGATGAACAACGGTTCTAGTACTGTTTCCCGATCCACACCACTAGTCACAGACCTCCAATATAAGAAGCAATCTTCCACCACTACTTTCTGTCCAGGCAATGTCGAAGCCAATTCACTACTTTGGGACTTTGTCAAAGGGCTTACTAAAGTCCATGGAGATAACATCAACTTTCCTGGTAACCCCCTCGAAAAACTCTACAAGATTGGTTAAACACAACCTACCATACCCAGAGCTGTGTTGATTATCCCTAATCAGTCCCTGGCAATCCAAATAATCGCATATCTGATCTCTTGGAACACTTTTCATTGATTTCCCTACCACTGACATCAGGCTCGCTGTCCTATAATTTCCACGGTTACTTTTAGAGCCTTTTTTGAACAATGGAAAAACATGAACTATCCTCCAGCGCCACACCCGTGGCTAAGGACATTTTAAATATTTCTGCCAGACCCCCTGAAATTTCTGCACTGGCCTCCCTCAAGGATTGAGGGAATATCTTGTCAAGCTTATTTGCTTTAAGACAGCAAGCACTTCCTCCTCTTTAATCTGTATTGGTTCCATTACCTTACTGCTTGTTTTCCTTACTTCTCACGACTGCTCGTTTCCAGAGTGAATACTGATGAAAAGAAACATTTAAGATCTCCCCCATCTCTTTTGGCTTTATAAAAGCCAATCACTCTGATCTTCAAGGGAACCAATTTTGTCCCTTACTATCCTTTTGCTCTTGATATACCTGTAGAAACTCTTAGGATTTTCCTTCACATTGTCTCCCAAAACAGCCTCGTGTCCTGATTTCTTTCTTGAGGATTTTCTTGGATTTTGTATTCTCCTCAAATACCTCATTTGCTCTTTGTTGCCCATACCTTTTATACACCTCTCTTCTGAACCACATCCCTAATATCCCTTGAAAACCAAAGCTCCCTGAACCTTCTAACCTTGCCTTTAATCCTGACAATTACATACAAGCTGTACTCTCAAAATTTCACCTTTTTGAAGGTCTTCCACTTACCTTGCTCATCCTTGCTAGAAAACAACTTATCCCAATCCACGCATTATAGATCCTTTCTCATTTCCTAAAAATTGGTCTTTCTCCAATTTAGAATCTCAACCCAAGGCCCAGACCTACCCTTCTTCATAATTAACTTGAAACTAATGGTGTTATTAATGGACCCAAAATGATCCCTTACACATACATCTGTCACCTGTCCTGTCTGGCTCCCTCATAGGAGACCCAGTATTGCACTCTCTCTATTAGTACCTCTATATATTGATTTAGAAAACTTTTCTGAACACATTTGACAAACTCCAAGCCATCCAGCCCTCAGTATGGGAGTCCCAGTCAATATGTGGAAAGTTAAAATCTCCTACAATCACAAATTCAAGTTTCATGCAGCTGTCTGTTATCTCTCTACAGATTTGCACCTCCAATTCTCGGTGACCATTGGGCAGTCTACAATACCAACCCCATGAGTGTGGTCATTTGTTTTCCGTTCCTCAGCTCCACTCATGTTGCCTCAGCAGATGAGCCCTCTTTTCTGTCCTGCCTGAGCACAGCTGTGATATTTTCCCTGATGAGCAATGCCACTTTCCCCCTTTCTTCCCCCCTCCCATTTTAACATGTCTAAAGCAATGGAAACCCAGCCATTGAGCTGCTAGTCCTGTCCTTCCTGCAAGCAAGTTTCACTGATGGCCACAATATCATAATACCATGTATCAATCCACGGTCTAAGCTCGTCTGTCTTTCCTACAGTACACCTGAGAACATTTCCACAATGTTCAACCTGTTGACTTCTAACAGTGCATACAATTTTAACATAATTTTTTCCCTCCTCCTCCTCTATCTGCTCTGGCACTCTGGTTCGCCTCCCCCGCAAATCTAGTTTAAACCCTGCGCAGCAGCACTAGAAAACCTGCCTGCAAGGATATTAGTTCCCTTCCAGTTCAGATGCAAACCATTGTGTTGGAACATGTCTCACCTTCCCTGGAAGAGAGCCCATTGATCCAGAAACCTGAAGCCCTGAACACCATGTCTTCAGCCACGTGTTAAGCTGCATTATCCTCCTATTTCTAACCTAATCAACACGTGGAATGAGTAGCAATCCTGAGATCACTATGCTGGAGGTCCTGTTCTTCAACCTCACTCTTAACTATCCTTGCAAGACCTCCTCACTCTTCCGACGCACATCATTGGTCCCTACATGGACCATGACATCTGGCTGCTCACCCTCCTTCCTGAGTATGCCATGAACTCAATCTCCTCCACAGAACCTCTTATCTGTTCCTCTAACTATGGAATCCCTTATCAGCATAGCTAGCATCTTCTCCTACCTTTCATACTTAGCTATAGGATCAGACTCCATGCCAGAGACCTGATTGCCATGGCTTGTTCCTGGTAGGTCATCCCTCTCAACAGTACCCAAAATGGTATTCTTGTTATTCAGGAGAACACCCACAGGGCTGCCCTGCACTGACTGCCTGTTCCCTTTCCCTCTCCTGACTGTCACCCATCTACCCTCCTCCTGCCTCCTAGGTGTGATGGTGTCCCTGTAACTCTTGTCAATCACACCCTCTGCCTCCTGAATAATCCAGAGTTCATCCAGCTCCAATTCCTTAACTCATTTTGTCAGGAGTTGCAGTGTGATGCACTTCTCACAGATGAAGTCATCAGAGATACCGCTGGGTTTCCTGACAACCTACACCCTGCAAGAGGAGCATTTCTCTTGGCTGCCATATTCCCCCCCCTTTCTACCTCTCTATCTCTCTCTCTCTACCTCTCTCTCTACCACTCTCTTTCTTTCTACCACTCTCCCTCTCTCTCTCTCTCCCACTCTCTGCCCTAATATGCTGGTAATGTGGCTTCTGGGGGAGGTGAAAACCAAAGAAAAAAATGTGGCCAATTTCAGGAAAAACTGGGACATTCCTCCCTGTCTCCCTAATGGCAATCAAGCAGAGCTCCAGGAAATTTGTGATACATCACCAGCAAAACTTATTCTAATTGCTAAAAGATCAAAAATTAAGCTTCACCGCTGCTCCCCCCGGGTCTTGCTGTGTCCAGGCTGGGCCCTTCAATGTTGCTCCTGCTGGGCCTCTCTGGGTCCAGCTCCTCACCATTGTTCCTGCTGGGTCTCACCTTGCCAAATCTGACTCCTCGCCGCTGCTCTCACCAGGCCTGGCTGAGTCCAGCTCCTCGCTGCTGCTCCTGCCAGAACTCCAGCTCTTGCCACACTCACTGACACATTGTGTTCATCTGACCTAAAAATGTTTTGCCATTGATTTTTGTTTGTATCTGATGCCTCTTGTCAGTGACTCAACAATGGTCAGCTGGCAGTGATGGATTCAAGTTGCCCTGATGACACTTTTTCATGGTCGCAATGTATTGTTCAAACTTTTCACCATGTTCATCACTAACTGCACCAGGATCAGCAGGGAAGAAGTCAAAATGTGAATGCAGAAAATTAATTTTGTACTTCAATGGTTTTGTATGCTTGAAGCATGCTAAAAATATGACAGGAAATCACAAAAAAAATCTTAAAAAATGGTATGTGATAGAAAAATTTGTAAGGTTATTTTTGTGATCAGCAACCCCAAATCCATATGCACCCAGAAGTGTTCGGGAAGCAAAATCTTAGTTGTCCGGTGTAATTGATGACCAATTAAAAAAGATAAAACAATGACCTCCTCTCTCATCTCATACTTTGATTTTATTTTCAATTGCAGCTGTGCAACAGAAAGAGGCTACTCTGGCGACTTCAACGTCTTCCATTACTTTGGTCACAAGTACTTCATCTACTTCTGCTGCAGGCAACGGGTCAGCAGTAGTAAACACAGCTTCCAGTTCAGTCTACAGCACAGATTTACCCATAGCTACTCCTTCTGCTAATGTTGCAGCTGATCTTACAAAATATACAAATAAGGTTTGTATTGTTAACCATGACTGAAAAGCCCTGCTATGTAGAATTGTGCAGAAGTAGACTGATCGCCCCAAACATCCCTTTCCATATTCTGTTGATGATGCGTTTGGTTTTTGGGATTATGATTATGCAGGTGCTTAACCTTTTATTGGGACTGGACACCTGGCGTTCAGAATCTTCTGGATTTTGGAATCATTTTGATTTCCGTCCCTTTAAGCCTGCCCAAGTCACGCTGCCATCTCCACCCCCCCCCCACTCCCTCCCAAGTAGTGTTGCTATCTCCTCCCCCTAGCCTGACCAAGTTGCGCTGCCATCTTCCCCTCACCCCGCCGAGTCATGCTGTCATCTCCCCCTTGCCCAACCAAATCACACTGCCATCTCCCCCCCTCACCCGACAGAGTCACAATGCCATCTCTCTTTCCCTTGCCTAACCAAGTCGCACTGCTGTCTCTCTTTCCCTCGCCCGACCAAGTTGCGCTGCCGCCTCTACCCCTTGCCCGACCGAGTCGCGCTGCTGTCTCTTTCCCCCTCCCACCCCTCGCCCGACCAAGTCATGCTGGTCTCCGCCTGCTGTACCAGCACCAGGAGAATGGCCCCCTTCTCAGTTCGCCTGCGCTGCTGCTGGTTCAGCGGTTTCAGCGGCGTGGGGGATTATGGGGAGCAGCAATGGCTATTGAGCTGCCTCCAGGCCAACTGAAAGCACTGTGATGCTGGACAGGCATCCGTATAGGCAATTCAGAGGCGCTTATCAAGTAGCAGAACACATTGGGATACACGGGAGTTGAGCGAGGGTCACGTTTGGTGCCATACTCCATCTTTGATGAGCAGATGTCATCTACCAATAAAAGTGCCGGTTTTGGTGGTTGTTGGTTTTTGGAATTCCGGATAAAAGTTTAGGCACCTATCCCTCTTTAGTTCCAATACATAAAATATGGCAAAAGCATCCACTTAATAGTTATAATGTATATTCATCACTGATCTGTAAATACTTCAACTGATTGCCCTGTTATGAAGCCTTTTTAATGCTTGCCTCTTGCTCCATGCATTAAATCATCAGGGCAAACAAAGCTTTTTGCTGTTGAGTATGTATGGAAAAAATGTTGCAAGTCTCACAGTGCAGTGCACCATATTTTGGACTAAAAATAACGACTGTCATTGTGAAATCAAAAATTATAACAGAACAGAGTTTTGTAAATCAAAAAGTTATTATAATTTTCTGAAACTGGATTATAATCTATAGAACTGTAGAACACTGCAGCACAGAAACCGGCCCTTTGCCCATCTTGTCTGTGCCAAAATATTTCTCTGCCTGCATGCTGACCTTATCCATACTCATCCATGTATCTATCCAATTTTTTCTCGAATTTAGACTCTCACCATTCTGCACAAAGGTGTTCCTCCTGGTACAGTGCAACTCCAAAATGGTCAAGACTGGGCCTATGTCGGATAAATTGTTTTTTATGATAACTAGTAATTTTTTTAAAATAGCCCAGTAACAACACCAAATCACTTGTAACAGTGTTGAAACAACAAGGGAAGGGTTTTTAAGCATTAAAAATATGTTTAATTCTCACCAAAAAAATGATGGCCACCACCGATCACCGACATCTCCCCACTGAGGTCCCCACTGTTGCCGAGAGGCCGCTCTCCTTGATGACAATGAGACGAGGGATCCTTCCAACCGCTTGTGGCTGAAGAACAGTGGCACGTGGTTTGAGAGGGAGAGTTGGAGAGAAAAGTCAATAGGGGAAGATAAGGAAGAAATGGAAAGAGAGAGGGGAGGGAGTTACCTGAAATGAAGACAGTTGTCATTCTAATTTCATGCTGAGTGAAGGTCAGTTCTGCTCTGGAAAAAGTTTTGGAAAAATTAGGATTTCAGAGAATCCGATTTCAGATAATCGGAATGGTACTGTGTTCCCTTTGAACTTTGCGCCTTTTACCCTTCATACTTTTTCCAAAAAAAGTAAAATTAAAGAAGCTTTAGCACTTCTCTAAAATGTCTCTAACACTTCTTAATGAAATTGATTTTACTTTTTTAAAAAAGAGAGAATCCTGCATTAAGTATATTGATATAATGAATACAACTGGTGCCTTTTTCGATGGTGAATTAATATTGAAGATTATTCTACTGAATTAAACAAAATGACAAGTAGTGATCAGAATAAGGTTTTGCCATGGACAAAATATTTGAATGAACAAAATGTAATTCAGAGGTTGACTCGGTTAGCGCAACATTGCTACAGCGCCAGTGACCCGGGTTCAAATCCGGCGCTGTCTGTAAGGAGTTTATATGTTCTCCCTGAGTCTGAATGGATTTTCTCTGGGCCCTCTGGTTTCCTCCCACCCTTTAAAATGTATGGAGTTTCTAGGTTAACTGGGTGGCATAGGCTGGTGAGTCATAAGGGCTTGTTACTGAGCTGTATGTCTAAATTTAACTTTAAAAATTTTAATTAAAATTTTTAAAAAGATTTAAGTACAAGGCAAGTATTTATTTTTTATAATTTAAATGTAGACATACAGCACAGTAACAGGCCATTTTTGGCCCATAAATTCATGCTGCCCATTTTTACATCCAATTAACCTACAACTTCAAATGTTTCAAATGGTGGAAGGAAACTGGAGCCCCAGGAAAAATCCACACAGACATGGGGAGAACATAGAAACTCCTTACAGACAGCGTGGGATTCGAACCCAGTCCCGATTGTTGTGCTGTTATGGCATTGCACTAACTGCTACACCAGTATCACTCCTGTGCTGACCCAACCTGGTATTGTTATAAGTTGTCGGGCACACAAAACTCAAATCGGTCAACCATTTTACCTATCTCGGCTGCACCATTTCATCAGATGCAAGGATCGACGACGAGATAGACAACAGACTCGCCAAGGCAAATAGCGCTTTTGGAAGACTACACAAAAGAGTCTGGAAAAACAACCAACTGAAAAACCTCACAAAGATTAGCGTATACAGAGCCGTTGTCATACCCACAATCCTGTTCGGCTCCAAATCATGGGTCCTTTACCGGCATCACCTACGGCTCCTAGAACGCTTCCACCAGCGTTGTCTCTGCTCCATCCTCAACATTCATTGGAGCGACTTCATGTCCAATATCGAAGTACTCGAGATGGCAGAGGCCGAGAGCATCGAATCCATGCTGCTGAAGATCAAACTGCGCTGGGTAGGTCACGTCTCCAGAATGGAGGACCATCGCCTTCCCAAGATCGTGTTCTATGGCGAGCTCTCCACTGGCCACCGAGACAGAGGTGCACCAAAGAAGAGGTACAAGGACTGCCTAAAGAAAGCTCTTGGTGCCTGCCCCATTGACCATCGCCAGTGGGCTGATCTCGCCTCAAACCGTGCATCTTGGCGCCTCACAGTTCGGCGGGCAGCAACCTCCTTTGAAGAAGACCGCAGAGCCCACCTCACTGTCAAAAGACAAAGGAGGAAAAACCCAACACCCAACCCCAACCCACCAATTTTCCCCTGCAACCGCTGCAACCGTGTCCGCCTGTCCCGCATTGGACTTGTCAGCCACAAATGAGCCTGCAGCTGACGTGGACATTACCCCTCCATAAATCTTCGTCCGCGAAGCCAAGCCAAAGAATACCAGTCATCATTATTAATGAATTGTTCATTAACACTATCAAATGAGATCCATTATTGGTCATCTCTATACATTGAAACAATAGTATATTCCAGGTGTGACTTCATAGGGCTCTATATAATTTCTTAAATTTAAAATTTTAATAAAAAGGCTGTAGACCTACAACACATGAAGCCAAGCCGCCCAAATAACCCAATCAACCTATAAACCTCATATGTTTTGAAGGATGGGAGGAAACCAGAACTGTAGGAGGAAACCCCTGCAGACATTGGAAGAACATACAAACTCCTGACAGACAGGGCGGAATTCAAATCTGAGTCGCTGGTGCTGTAATATCACTGAACTAACCACTACCCTTACTGTGTTGTCCTGTTTCTGTAGGACATGTTTATTTTAGGTTTTAAAATTGTTTTCAAGTGAAAGCTAATGAATACTTTAGCCTTCAGAAGTGCTTGATGTGCCTCTTTGTTAACTTAGTGATTTTTCCCACGTTATTTTCCACCTGACTTGGCATTATCTTAGCTTTTCTTATTTCCCCAGAAACCTTCTGTCCTCCCCTTACACCCCACTCTATTATTATTTTCTCCTATTATTCCCTAATATGATGCGCAATTTCATTCTGAATCTTTGCCATATTGCAAAGTTATAGAAGCTTTTAATGTCTGTTTTAATGCTCATCATGAGATAATTCTGGTACTTTACTTCACATCAAAAATTTGATCTCCTTTGGCTGATCTCAGGGTTGTATGTGATATCAATAAATCTGAAATTGTCCCAATCTTTGGGATTACCACTCTTTGACAACGCAAGTCTTCTCCTTTGATTAACTTCTCCTTGATGTGGATTAGAGGATATGAACTATAAGGAAAAATTGAATCAACTTGGGTTATTTCTCTGGAGTGTTGGAGGCTGAGGGGAGACTTGATAGATGTCAATAAAATTATGGGAGGCATAGATATGGTGGAGAGTCAGAATCTTTTTCTGGGGGTAAAAATTCCAAATACCAGAGGACAAGGCACATTCGCTGATTATGTTCAAAAGAGAGTTAGATAAGACTCTAGTGGGGAAAGGAGTTAAGGGTTATGGGGATAAGGCTGGAGAGGGGTACTGATGGTAGTGATCTGCCATGATCTGTAAAATGGTGGCGCTGGCTCGACGGGCCGAAGAGCCTACTCCACCTCCTATTGTCTATAAAGTGAGGGGTAAAGTTAAAGGAGATGTGCAGGGCAAGACTTTTGGCTGGTGAGTAGTAAGTGACTGAACAGGAGATTGTAGTGTTTAAGAAGCTGCGAGATAAACATATGAATATGGGGAGAATAGAGGGATATGGATCCAATGCAGACAGAATTTAGTTTAATTTGACATCGTGTTCCACACAGACTGATGGACCTGTTGCATTGCCATACTTACTATGTTCTGGTCACCTAATTATAGGAAGGATATAAACAGAGTGGAGAGAGTGCAGAGAAGGTTTACCAGAATGCTACCTGGGTTTAAGCATCTAGAGTATAGGGAGAGATTGGACAGATTAGGTCTTTATTCTTTGGAGCGTAGAAGGTTGAGAGGGGATTTGATAGAAGAATTTAAGATTATGAAAGGGATAGACAGAGTGGATGTGGATAGACTATTTCCGTTAAGAGGAGGAAAGATTAAAACAAGAGGACATGAGTTAAGAATTAAGGGGCAGAGGTTTAGAGGTAACATGAGGGGGAACTTCTTTACTCAGAGAGTGGTAGACGTGTGGAATGAGCTTCCGGGAGAAATAGTGGCGGCGGAGTCAATTGTATTATTTAAGAAAAGGTTGGACAGGTCTATGGATGAGAAGAAGATGGAGGGTTATGGGCATTGTGCAGGGAGGTGGGACTAGAGAGGGGTGTTTGGTTCGGTGCAGACTAGAAGGGCCTAATGGCCTGTTTCCGTGCTGTAAATTTTTATGTTTTTGTTATGTATGAACTATTATCCTCAAATTCATTTTTGTAAGCCTTTTTTATTTTTGTAGATGATGGAAGCAATAAAAGGAACCATGACTGAAATCTATAATGATCTCTCCAAAAATAGCTCTGGAAGCACAATAGCAGAGGTTAGTCAATTGTATTCAAGTTAGAATCTTGTTTTTAAATAACAAAAACTGACATCAGTTGCTCAACCTGAATTGCTGGTTTACTTTGTCATCTGTCAGATTCGACGAATGAAAATTGAAATTGATAAACTACAGTGGTTGCATCAGCAGGAGCTGTCTGAGATGAAGCATAATCTTGGTATGTACCACAAGTCAGCCTGGTTTTCTTTTAATAGCTTGAACAATGGTTGAATAAATATCCTGTCTGTGTTATTGCTCAATAACTTGATCAGGAGATTGTGGAAATGCATTATCACAAGATAAAAGAGCAGAAGTAGGCCCATTGGCCCATCGAATCTGCTCTGCCATTCTAATCAGGAGCTGATCCATCCCCCCACTTAGCCCCACTCCCCTGCTTTCTCCCCGTAACCCTGGATGCCCTAATTAAAAAAAAACTATTAGTCTCTGTCTTAAATGCACCCTAAAACCTGGCTTCCACAGCCACCTGTGGCAACAAATTCCACAGACTTGTGACCCTCTGACTAAATAATTTTTTCTGTGTATCTGTTTAAATTGATGCTCTTTTATCCTGATCATGAGAGATAAGTAACCAATGTAAAATGGCTTCTTTTCCCAGATGAGAAATCTCAAAGCCATATTACCCTCATGGCACAAATGAGAAGGAGATTACTTGAATGAAGGCATTTTGGCCATATCGTTTTTATTTTTCATGTGATAAGTTGAAACTCTACAGAATTTATTTTTGCATTTCTATTTTGAAGGAATAAATTTGAGCCCACAAAAGAAAAAGTCTTAATTTTGGGCAATAGGCAACCTACTCACTGCAGGAACTGTTCCTGTTGGCAGAGAGTTTAAGGTTCAGAGAAAGAAGAATGAAGGTGTTTGCCAGAAGAACCAAAAGCGACGCAAATATCTTTTTGTGCAGTGAATGGGCAGAATCTGGATTACGCTGCTGGAAGAGGGTGGGAGGGTGGTGGTGGCAGCAGGAATTTGATTGGTGTATTCAGTGACAATTGGCTATGTTCATGAAAGGGGTAAAGATTACAGGCAGTCAGAAGGAGAGGAATTGTGGCCAGCTTGAAAATGAAGCTGGCACAGTTAATCAGCCAAATGGCTTTCAATTAAGTAACTTTCTGTGATACCCTTGGGATTTGCATTTGACATTCCTAACCCTAACCCTGACCACCAGAAAATGGGGGAGGAGAACAAAATGGCTTTCCTTTCTTTTTTGTGGTTTCTGCAGCGCCTCCTAAATTAAAAACAATCAAAACTGGTGTCACATTATGAGAACTGAACTCCCTTTTTGTCACCTCACCGCACAATCGCTAATTCTAATATACTGTTGTCCTTTTATCTACCTCACATAACATGACAGCAATGCGTGCAATGTGTATTGAAAGCAAATGGTCAGTGAATAAAGAGTGCAGCCTTGTAAAGATAGATTACGTTTGAGTATTTATATTTTGTGATTCTCAATTCAAAGTTGGATAAGCTTGACATTGTATTTACACTGATTTATCAAGATTAGGCCATCATTTACTTTAATCTGACTGTAATTCATGATTGAGAACAAATTTATGCACAGTCATTCAGCATATGTAATCCTCCATGAATCTTATGGATTTTCTTTATACCTTCCACAGTATTCATTATATGTTGCACAAATATTAGGGTACCCGTACACTAAGGAGGGTATTTTTCTACTTTGGAAACATTATTTGCCAGTCTAGGAGCAGTGTACAGAAGTTCTTCTCTGATAATGAATTGAAGAAAGGTGGAGACTTTTGTCTGACATAAAAATATTTTATGATTCAAAAGAAAAGTTCACTCCAGATTGCTTCTGACTCGCGGCTTGATGGAATTAAAAACATTAGGATGGAGAATTGAAATACCATCAAATAATTTGTTTGAAGAAATATTAAAGGCAGAACAGTTAGTGTGTTGGTTAGCACAAAGCTATTAAAGCAAAACCACACAGTTTGAATCCAGCACTGGCTGTAAGGAGTTTGTATGTTCTCTCCATTTCCACCTGGGTTTCCTCCTCCCGGGTGCGCTGGTTTTCTCCCACATTCAAAAGACATGGGTGTATTTGGGCAGTGTGGGCTCATAGGCCAGAATGGCATGTTACCGTGCTGTATCTCTAAAATTATTTATAAAAAAAAAAATTCAAATAAATTTGTTCTTCAGTGCTTTGACAAATAAGCTGTTGTCACTTCCTGGATGGTTTCCAATTTGTGCTTTACAGAGCTAACAATGGCAGAGATGCGCCAGAGTCTTGAGCAAGAAAAAGATCGCACAGTGGCTGAGATGAAGAAGCAGATGGAGACGGAGAAGCAGCAGGCTGTGGATGAAACCAAGAAGAAGCAATGGTGTGCAAATTGCAGGAAGGAGGCCATCTTCTACTGTTGTTGGAACACCAGCTACTGTGATTACCCTTGTCAACAGGCACATTGGCCTGAACACATGAAGTCTTGTACTCAGTCAGGTATATAGTTCTTCAACTTGTACCCAGGTTGGAATATTTTACATTTGCCCTTCCTTTAATTTGAAATTATCTAATTTTTAGCACCATACAGATATATTCTTCTTTGTTTAAGAAAGATGTATAAAAAAGATGTTGGTCAAACCTTTTATTTATTACTTTTTATTTTAAGCATATCCAATGTGACTGAGGTTCTTCTGGAATTCAGCACATTTCTTGAATTATTTGTTGAACTAGGTTGTCAATCCACATCTGATATTCCGAGGTGGTTTCCCACTGAAGGACTGACCAGACTTGAGCGTGCTTGGATGCTGTCTGAGGGAATTCAAGATCATTTTATTGACATGTAATAAAACAGAAAATGTCATATTTCACAAAATTTCCTTTAGTCTGTGGAAGACAAACAAAGATTTGACATCAGTAGAAATTCTCCAGCACCCCATACAGAGAAAGAGAAGCAAATAGACGTGTGTGTCCCCCCCCCCCACCCTGCCGAGTCATTGAGTGTCCATGGATTCACCTCCAGCGCTCTCTCAGCCACACAGCAACCCGAGCTTGAGATTTAAACTTCTGACACAATCAGGAGGTCTCCTGCACCCTCTCACATCCCAGTTCTGATACCTGGTATCCCTGCAGGCAGTCTCCAACAGTCCACAGCCTGCTATGAGTCCCTTGACATGAGTCACCAAAAACCGACAGCTTGTGTGGGTTCCTCACCTCAAATCACCAACATCCTGCTGCCTGTGTGTTCTTTAGCTGCAGAGCCCCTCACTGGTCCACCATCATTCTGTGGGCCATCTCCTCTGCTTCTCCTTCTCAAAGCAGGGCATGATTTCTGCTTTCAGATGACGTTGAGCTATTGTCTTCAACCTTGACCTTGGAATAGGTAGAAAATTCAACCAAAGCAATCAGTGTTTTGGCCACAGCCCCAATGGGGTGCTGACCCTGAAGAGTGAAGTGTTGAATCCTTCATCTCATTTCATTTTTGTGTCAGCATTCTTTCAAGGCCCTCAGCAGTAAACAAAATATATGGGCATACAGATGCTCCTCAACTTACGATGGGGTTACGTTCTGATAAACCCATTGTAAGTGGAAAAATTGTAAGTCGAAATAGAATACAGTACTGCACCTACTGAACATCATAGCCTAGCTGACCTTAAACGTGCTCAGAACACTTACCGTAGCATGGGCAAATCTATCTAAAACAAAGCCTATTTATAATTAAATGTGGAATACCTTTTATTCCACACTGAAATAAATCAATTTTTAATCATAAAATATAGTGCCACACCAACCATCGTAACTGCGAAAAATCGAAAGTCGGATCATCGTAAGTAGAGGAGCATCTGTAATATTAATTCTTTCTCAAACAAGTGCAGCCATAGGCAGTTCAATTGTTAATTAACAAATGTACTAAAACTGAATCATTTTCTCCATTATGAAACCCACTCTTTCAGCTGAATCTTAGCACTTCGGATGGAGTCAAATTTAAGAATCCTGTAATTTTTCCAGTATTTCTTTGAACTTGATGCAGTCAGTTCATTTGCTTGGTTTTAAAAGAATTTTGTTTTTTTTCTCTTAAATTGTAGCCACTGCTACTCAGCAGGAACCTGAATCGGAAGTGAATTCTGAGGCATTGAATAAAAGTGCACAGCAAACCCCTATTGTCCAGCAGTCACCGTCAGAGACCAAAGCCATCCAAAATGACAAGGATTCCAGCACCGATAAGAATAAGGAAAATGTCACAGTAAGTTGTGCTTGGTATTAGAGTAAACAATACCTTCCATAGACACTTAAGACTGGTATTGTTGAACCTATTCACCTATTCAGATGCATGAAACAATAATCGTGCAAAATTACAGCATTTTGTTTGGTGAAATTCGTCTTTTATTGACCAGTGTGTTCCTAAATGAAATTCACTGTTATTGAAGTTTGGTAAGCCTCATTCTGTCAACCCCCCCCCCCCCCCCCCCCACCTTTGGAGGGTCATTGACTCTCTGGAGTACTCAGAAATCCATTTGTCATGGTTATTCTTGTTTCAGTGTTCACATTGTTTTGACCATCTTGTTTCACATTATTTTTAAAATATTATTTTTCTACTTGCATCCTGTAAATTGTTGTGACTTGGTACAAATGTTTTGCAGTATCAGGTGAACGACGAGGTTTTTGAACAGAATAATCCTTGTTATTCAAGGACCCAATGTTAGATATTTAACACAAGTCTTCACCCAGCTCTTGAGGAAGACCAATGTAATCCACAGATTTATTCATAGCATTGTTTTAGAAATGAGTTTCATCCCACATCTTATTTATAACTAAGGCTATATTTCTCTTGAATTTGTTATCAGTATTATTGGCCTTGAATCACCAGTAATTTATGTCCCTTTTTCACTTCTGCTCCACCTGTCCTCAATAGCTTGTTACTATGCTGCAGTCTGATTGGTCAGACGCTGGACTTTGCTGTAATAATGCCATTGATTAGGTGACTATGATAGAGAATGGCTCACTGTCCTTTATTATGCATTTGCAAGAGTTGCAAAGTACAGAAAAGATGTCAGCGCTCCATGTCCAATGCTAACCTTTTTGCCCATCTATACCATTTGCCCATACTAGATCAGTATCCTTCCATATCATGCATCTTTTAGCTCTTCTTGTGCCTGTCTAAAAATCTCTAGGATCAGATACTATCACTATAGCTCTCCACCATCTTTTGCAGCAAGTGTCAGATGTCAACGACTTTTATGTGGGGATTGGTGGGGTGGGGGGGGGATTTTGCCTTTAACTTGCTTTAAAACTTCTTCCTCTCACCTTAAACCTGTGGCCTCTTGTTTTTGATATCCCTGCCATGGGGAAAAGATTATGAATGATCTACCCCAGCTATTCTCAACGGAGTCTATATGCCCCCACTGGGGGACGCAGACTGAAATCATAAAGTGTTTTTCATGTCGGAAGGAGAGAAGTACGAAGAAACCAACGAAACGTCTGCTTCACGGGGAAGGGGAGTCCATAAACTTTGAGCAGAGGGGGCCCATATACAAAAAAGGTTGAGAATTGCTGACCCTATCTATGCTAATAATTTTGTAGATCTATCAGGTCATCCCTCAGCCTCCTTTGCTCCAGGTAACTAAATTCAGGTTGACTAATCTCTCCTGTCACTAAAGTCCTTCAATCCAGTCAACATCCTGGTTAATTTCATTCTCTTCAGCACAGCCAAATTTTCCTTTTGGGTGGTGATAAAAATTACACACAATTCTCATAAGTGTGGTCTAACTAGTTCCAACACAACATCTCAACTTTTGACTCAGAATTCTTCTTCAAAATTTCATTGCCATGAACTCTATGTTGACACTTTTGGGGAACCTGAACCCCCTCTGCCCATCATCATTCCGTGGTGTCCTGCCATTTACTGCCACCGTGACAGAGGTGCACCAAAGAAAAGGTACAAGGACTGCCTAAAGAAATCTCTTGGTGCCTGCCACATTGACCACCGCCAGTGCATCTTGGCGCCTCACAGTTCGGCGGGCAGCAACCTCCTTTGAAGAAGACCGCAGAGCCCACCTCACTGACAAAAGGCAAAGGAGGAAAAACCCAACACCCAACCCCAACCAACCAATTTTCCCCTGCAACCGCTGCAACCGTGTCTGCCTGTCCTGCATCGGACTTGTCAGCCACAAACGAGCCTGCAGCTGACGTGGACATTTACCCCCTCCGTAAATCTTCGTCCGCGAAGCCAAGCCAAATAAGAGAAGACACTTATTTGACTTCCCAACATGCTTATCTCACACTTGTTGGGATCAAATTCCTTCTGACTTTCCATCAGAGGGGCATGATCCTGCCTTCATGAACCCACCTTCCAAAAGAATCTGCTGAGCCATTTTAAGGTTTTCAACTCTAGTAAGTTGTTAATTTGATGCAAATTAATGTGCTCCAATTATCTGGTTAGGGTAGGGCTCTGGATTTTTCTCACAATCAAGAGACGAAAATCAGTAAGCACGTACCGTATTTTCATGCATATAATGTGCACACACATATAATGCGAACATGCAGATAGTGTGCAGAAAATCATAAATTATATTAAAAAAAATTTGTATAATATGCACACGCAAGGGTGTAATATTCAAATTCTGACTGACTAAAGCAATTTGTGTTTAAATGGGACATGAGACAAAGCCCATACCAGTATCTGCCACAGTTAATCTTCTGCAATTAACACCCAATCAAGTTTCCCACAGAGGTGTCAATCACCCATTATATAGATGATATCCTGCTGCAACACATTAACAAGCTTTGGAGAGGAATCAATTAAATAGATGAAGACACCTTCAATGTTAAGCAAGATTTTAATTCTAATGTCTCAATTCAGAGGCACTTGATATATTAGTCTCATCCCTCAGGGACGGGTCTGGACAATTAACATTGATAAGGTGCAGTACCTTAGCCAGAATGTCTTGTTTATAATAATACCATGGTATTTGGTACAAAGAGATATACCCAAGATCAAAATTTCCCATGCCTGCTATAAATTATGCACGTTCTTTCAATGCTGCTATTCCCACACTCGCTATAACTTCTCACACTCATTATAAATTGCTGCCCATCTTTCCCACGGTCACTATAAATTGTGCACATTCTTTCAAAGCCGCTCTTGTATTCCCATGCCCGCTACAAATTGCTGGTTTGACTTTCTCATGCTAATAATTGTGCGCGTTCTTTCAACATGTAAAAATATTGTTTAACGTGCACATGCATATAACGCACAGGGGGGTGCTTGCTTTGTAAAATATGCATATAACATGTGTGTTATATGTGTAAAAATACGGTAAACGGAAGTAAATGCTGAGCCCTTGTGCTGGTTATAATATTTGCTGTTGAGTAAGGTCCTGTTTCCTGACCATCATAACACCTCGTGTCCACTTCAGGTAGCAATATGATCTTCTATAGGAGCAATTGCTTCTATAGGAGCAATGTAAATCAGCAACTGGAAGCAGGAAGAAGGGTATAATTTGCTTCACTACAATAGTTCACAACATTAGTTTCCCCATCTTCATCTTAAAAATTGGAAATCCCAACGATGCAAGTTGGAATTATTTTTCTTTGGTTACCACTGTATCCAGCGACCATAAAAAACTTGATTCCTTCACCAATAATAATACTGAGGCCATCAGCACTTATTTAGTATGTTCGATTGCACACCATCTTCCATTGTCTGTAGAAGTGCAGTAAACTATAGAAATCTATATGTTACTGTCCAGCACAAATCCAATTTGCTTTATATTGCCATCTCACCAGTAGATTTGGCATAAAATGTGAAGGTGAGAGGTTGCTATATTTGTCCATCACACCCAGGAGGAAGAACATTTTGTGCAGGTTATCTGTACAAAATGACCTTGAAAGTGTACTTTTACAAGGTTGGGTCACGTGGTTTCCAATTTTAATTATTTCTGAATAGTTTCCATTTTTACCTTTCTAAGCTCTATTTTTCTTTAATTTGCTTACTAAGCATTATTTTGACATTGAATTAAATGTTCAGATTTGCAATCCTTGTTTTGGTAAATATTCTTTAATCTGATTACTCCTTTCCTGGTCACCTATGCCACAGATTATCTGCAGAAGTCATTCTTTTGAAGTTACTCTCAATTTGCTCTACATTGTCACACAGAAGGCCACTAAAAATTGTAAGCATTTAATAGAACACTTGTATAAGAGAGAGAAACACACATATTTTCAGACCAATATTCTGAATTGGATTAGACTGAAGCATTACAAGTGAGGCCGCATTGTGCTAATTGGCTACAATATCAAGTTGTCTGTCCCACTCCTCAAATTTGAGGAGGAAACTTAAAATCAGAGAGAGAATACGTTTTCTGCACCTTTTATTTGTCATGCCTATTTTTCATGTCACACCAGTACTACCTAAAATTACTGACTCCTTTAATTTTGAGGTATTGAACTGCTGTTTTTAAGTACTTAAGTCACTGGCATTAGGATGTGCTGTCTGGATCTACCAACTATTCATGATTCTTATAATAAACTGAGCTTGAAAGCACAGGGGTTAATTTTGAAAAAATGTCACTGGCTGGGCACCTACTATGAGGAAGTAATTTCTGTAACTGTCACTTGATTCTCAGTCCTGATTTTTTTTGGGCGCCCATTTGTAACTTGAAAATAGCCCCTTTTTTCAACTAACCCTGGAAATCACGGGAAATCAATTTGTATAAAGGCTACCAAAAAAAAATATTTTAACATGGAATGGTTTCAAAGGATAAAAAGGTCAGGCTTCGTGCTCGGACTGTAATGAAAATGAAATCTTTGAGGAACATCACCTACTCTTCTGAATGTATGTCAGATATTAAGCTATTAAAGGTTAACTTTAATTTCCAAATAAAGACCATATTTATGTAGCTAGGCCAACACTGAGAAAGAAAATGCATACAAGCTTAAATTGTCAATTATTCTAAAGGAGAAGTTGAATTTCAAACTATTTTTCTAAACCTTTTATAGAACTCTAAACCTCCAGGTAGTCAAAAACTGTGAATTAGGCAAAAGAAAGATGCTGTGTTTCATAGATTAACACTCTGTATTCTGCAAATGAACCATTGCCCTAAATTTATTAAAACCAGCAGTAGTTTATTGCTCTGTCACACCATCACTGCAGAGAGCAGGTGTGACTGGCTGAGTAAACTGGTCTAGGTCAGCCATCTACATTCCAACATCTCAATTGTAAGTACAACCATTTGCCAATTAGATAGTTCTTGGCAAATGGAGAGGAAAACAAAATATCACTAGTTAAACCTGATAGATATCTTCTCATATCCCCTGGGCTGTGTGCTGCTTCAAGCAGCCTCTATTTGTCTAAATTACAACAATCACTCATTTACAATTGCATGGGCATAATATCCTTGCATCTTACAATAATTAACTAAAGTCTCACTAATGACCAATCTTGTTCCATCTTGCTGTAACATTTCCCCTTTGTGCATTCATCCGTGCCAAGTTTTCTCAGTTATCCATGTTTTCTTTGAAAGCAACTTCTGAAACTATTTAGAAAACATGGTAAATGATAAAGGGATCATAATTGTGTAACAGGAAAATCCATCCATTTTCCACCAAATTAATTAGACTTAAATTACAGTGTTTAAGCCTGGATAGAAGCCATTCAAATGTTAATGTTTATCAAAAGTAGTACATCTGCAAATGAATTTGTTTCTTTGGTGGGGGGTGTTTCTGTGGAGTTGATGGCTCCTAGAGGAATGGAAGAGTTTTTAAACTACACATACTGAATCCTGATTTTGTTTTTTTAAAGGCAATCATGTCAAAAATTGATATTATTTATAAACTGAACTCGGTACAGTTCATGTCAAGGCAGAATTAGCTGACTTAGGAAGTGTATATGGAGTTTTTGTTACAAGGGATACCAACCATGGGCCTCTCCACATATCCTTTATCCAGTGAATCTATTTAGTGGTTTTCCTGTTACTGGCTGTGCTACAAAACATTGTCATTAGGAACCATGCCTTGCTTGGAAAGGGTGAGATGAAAACGACTGCTTTTCCCGTTTTAAGAGTAATTTTTGATTCAACTCTGAGGCATTGCACCTATTGTTGATGAATAGTGGTGTTCAGGTGTCACTGTAGAGCTCTCTTTCTGCGCAGAGAATGTCCAGAGGATTCAGTTTACCAACACAAAGTTGAAATTCGCCTTCAGGTAAGCCAAATAGTTCTACCAGACATGATTTTGGCACATTTTCTACTTAATTCCCATCCTTTGTTCAATTACATATTCATTAAAAAATATAATAGGGAAATATCATCTCAATAATCTACACTGAACGCACCATTCGAAACACAATGAAGCAAAATTAATTTGTACAAAAATGTTGGCATCTTTGTTCAAGAATGTGGGGAAAAAAACACTGAAATGAAAAGAAATATGGAACATAATGGAAATATTCAGGAATTACAAAGAAAGGAAAGCGGGCTTGCATATTAGTTCAATAACTGCCAAGTTACTTTCACCATGAGAAACATAGATACGTGGATCAAAGGGTTATGGAGTAGGGAGGATGTAGTTCTTTTTTTAAAGGAACATATGGGTCAGCACAACATCAAGGGCTGAAGGGCCTGTACTTTGCTGTCATGTTCTATGTTCTATGGGTGAGGAAGTTGCTTTACAAAAGACTTCTCTGTCCCTGCAGCTCCAGCCCTATCTATCTCTTCATTCCTTTCTGTCTAAGTTCATGATGGTTTAGAATTGAGTTGTACCTCCAACTCTCAGATCACATTGCCCTCTCTGTGCATAGCACATGCCATATAGATTATCAGTTTATGCTAATAGCTTTATGGTTTTCATAAGTATTGGAAAAAGTGTAAATTACAACTATACAGACTATAGTGAGTATGTGTAGCAATTAAGTTACCATACTAATAATCCAGAGGCCTGAATAAGAGTTCTAATCTCAACATGGAAACTGGAATTTGAAATTTGAAATCAGTTCATAATCTATCATTCAAATAAAAGTCCTACCTATTTGGTTACCACTTGGCTCCTGCATAGCAGTGAAAATGCATGTGAATCACCAATATCTTTAATGTTTTGGACTCCGTGTCCTGGTTTCCCTGGACTTCAACAAGCACATACATAAGTTGAACCTCTAATATTACATAAGTTGAACCTCTAATATTTGGTGCTCTGTGGTCTGGCAACTCCTGTGGTCAGTGCGTTTTGAATCTGCTGTCCTTAGTACAAACTCCTTACAGATAGCACAGGATTTGAACCCTGGTCTGATCTACAGAAAATGCCAGAAAACAGAAATTGACCCCTAAGGGAAACCCCCCCCCCCATGTAAAAATATCAAAGGCAGAACAAAGCTAAAAACAGGAAATAATAAACAATAAAATTTTGGAAACCTGGTTTCATAAGGGGATACAACACCTGGAAGATTGTGATGAAAAAGGACTTTTTATGTCATTTAAACAGCTGAAGAAGAAATATGACTTGTCCAATAAAACTTTTTTTTGTTACCTTCTGTTACGATCCTTCCTTAGGGCCAATTTGGGCCCTGAAATACTCTATCGGACTCGCTGAAAAGGAGAAACTACTCCATGAAGGAAATGTATATAAGTTTAGTTCTAGAATGTATTTTTTATTGATAAGTGAGAGCCAAAAGCCAGGTTTGCATAAATCGAAAGTGAGATGGGAGTCAGACTTAGACACAACAATTGACAAACAACTCTGGTCAGATCTGTGTCAGGGAGTATTTTGGCTACTATCAATGCCTGGTATAGATTGGTCCATTATAATTTTCTCCATCAACTGTACCTCACCCCACAGAAATTATACCAGTATAAACCTGAATTATCAGAATTGTACTTTAGGTGTGATGTAGAGGTTGGTTCCTGTTTGCATTCTACCTGGATTTGCACAAAGGTGAGGCCCTTCTGGTCTGACCCCTGTGACACCCTAACCAAGATCACGGAAATCACCTTTTCAGTAGACCCAGAGCTTTATCTTTTTGAACTTTACCATGGTTGGTAGATCACTAATTAATTCTCAAATTAAAATCACAGAAATTGTCTTATGAGTGGCCAGGAATTGCATAGCAGTAACATGGAGGTCTGCCTCCCATCTACTCATGGATAGGTGGTCTTTGAATAGCTGTATCCCACTTGAAAAGGTCACATACAATCTCAGGAAAGGATATAACACCCTCCTAAAAATCTGACAGCTTTATTTAGAGCATATAGGTACCTCATTGGTGTCAATATAGGGTTACGATATCTACTGGCTAGCCAGTAGACCTCAGTAAAGATTTTAACACTGTGGTATTATGGTATCTCCATATGTTTTACTGAACGCACTGACAATGGAATGTTTTTTTTGTGCTTCTTTTCCTTTGTTCTTTCTCTGTTTAATAGGACGTATAGAGGGGAGGGGGTATTTGGTATGATTGTTGATTGTTAAATATATTTAAAATGATAAATAAAATATTACAAAAAATAGGAAATAATATTGTGACACGGCATGGTTAGCATATGGTTAGCACAATGTCTTTTACAACGCTAGCGATTGGGGATGTCAGAACAAACTCCTTAGAGACAGCATGGGACTCAAACCCTGGTCCGATCATGGCGGATTCAGCCTTTACAATACCAGTGCTGTAAAGGCATTGGGCTAACTACTATGCTAACTGTTGCCACCAGTCATCATTAGTTCCTGTTTTAAGATTTGTTCTACCTTTGATGTTTACATAGGGGGGGGGAGTCAATTTCACTTTTCCGGCATTTTCTGTGGTCCGGCAATGGCCAGATCCCGACATCGCCGGATTAAAGAGGTTCAACTTGTACTCCCATGAACCCCTTTTCCAGGAGTGGTTTTATACCCAACCACTAGCTGGTTTGTACTGTACTTCACTACTACCCAGTCCGGAGTATATGTGATGAAAGGTTAAAAATGGCTGGAGTCCAAAGGGTTAAGGGGAAGAAATCTTCCTTGCCTTGTCTGCCTTGTATGTGATTCCGGACCTGCCAGTTTGATGGACTCTAATAATCTTCTGAATGTGAGCAGTGTGATCACTTTAAGGGGATGCAAGTTTGTGCAATAAATGCTGGCTTGACAGCAATGTTCAGATCTGGAAAATGAATAAGTCAATTAATAGATTATTTTTTTTTTGCCTGTGCAGCTTTATCTATAACCTAAAAAAGATGAGGTAAGATATTGAAACAATTTGCATTTGCTGGTAGTTTATGCACAATATGTAAACAATTTGGCAGAAGTGGAGCTCATAAAGATGAGAAAATGAGAATTAAGATGTAGCCTGGGGAGGGTCTCGGAGCTGACAAGTAATTTTGATCTGAGATTGTTATGAAAGAAGGCTGTCCTCTCTCCTGTTATGGGAGTGCAGAAGTAATTTGTGTTGGAAGTGGATTTTTGCATGTTACTTCAGAGAGTGGGGTGATGCAAAATCTACAAAATATGTAATTAGATTTCTACATGGTTTCCAGTTTATTGGGGGAGTGGAGTGAGGTGTTTATTTGTATTAACCCTTTGAGGTTTTACTTTTTGGAATTACTTGATGTTTGTGGGATATATCTGTATTGTGCCATTTTCTGGTTGCTATTTGGATAACAAAGACTGTGGTGGGCAGGGTGGGAAAGTTGTTTGGTGAGTGCTGCCTTTTTTTGATGGGAACAGAAAGATTTCAAAGTCCATTTTTCCACCCACCTAGCGGGTGCACTTGATCACTATTGATGAGCTCTTGTCCCAGTTTGGCTTGCCACGAGGTATCCGGTGCCAGCCAGCGTATGGGGGAAACCAATCCTTTGTGTCTTTTGCTGTAACAATCAGGTGCAGGAGTGCACCTCCCAACTCCTCCTTCAGGCCTCCCCACTTTTCCACAGCAAATGATGGCAAGACGTGCAACTTCATGGGGGAAAAGCATCACATTCCAGCTGCTGTCAGCATTATTGAATTGTTGAGACAGTAACTTGTGGACTGAAGTTGGCTAATTTTTTAAGGACATAATGTTTTGAAGGACACAAACACCAGATGTATAGGAGAGTAGCATTCTGCAAAACTTGTGGATTACTGCTGATAGAATAAGCATCCAGAATAGTCATACGTCTATTTTTCCAATGTTGAATCAGAGCACGTCAAAATTCAACAGAGAACTAATTTTGTTGGAGCTAGCAGGTGAGTTTATTCTTAAAGCTAATGCGGAAATGGTATTGTCAAGGGATAAAGCTGACATAATACTTACTGGTAAATTTACACTAGTTATTTTACCACAGAATAATAAGGCTTGACAGAGATACTACAGATGTACAGAGCACAGCCCATCCTTCTGCAGACTCATTGGCAAGTGGTGATGAATGTTGAAGAATGGTGTGTATTCTGGTGCTCTTCTTCCACTATTGGCAGTGAAATTAGCTGGTCAACTGCACAGTGGATAACTGGTGATTGAGGCTGAGTAAGTGCCAATTGTGAGTGCCAAATAATCAAGTGATCTGTGTCCTTTTAGCTACCTCTATCATTAATTTATAGTGGGTATGTAGTCTTGGAGTGGGTATGAACACATAAGTTTATCTTCATTCCTTGAGCATTTTGACAATTACTGCTTGGGTCCAAGTAAATTCTTTTAATTAGTTGGATGCTAAGCTAGAAAGAACCAGTATGTATTAAATATTGTGTGTGCCTGTATCTAGGTTTTATTGCTGTAAAATTATAAGTTTAAGTGCTATCATTTTTATAGCTATTATTGCTTTACTTGAGTATTGCATCTGATGATTGTGTCTCTTTGATTTTTAATTGATTGGGCAAAGAAAGAAGATGTTTGTGGCAATTAAAATGCAAGGATGCAGTATTGCAGCATAGTTTGGGGATTTGGGATGGAAGCATTAAAGTGGTGGAGCTAAAAGGCACAAATATTTTCCAGGTGACTCCACAGAGCTGCACTTGCTTGGAAAATTGCTCTTTGTACTTGGATTTTGCCAAACTCTGCATTGCACAATGCTTGAGCTTCAATTCCTAGGCACCTTAATTCTGTTTTTCTGCACACAGGTCATGCCAGTGGCGGTGAATCCACCAGTTGGAGTAACTACTGTGCAGCCTGAAGTCCAATGCATCCAGACCACAATGCCTGTCCAAACCCGCAAAGCCTGAAAGCCCTACTTTATGTCTAAAGACATTTGAAGAACGCAGCATAATGAATGGAGCAAGACTTTGCAAGGGAAGTTCCCAATAACTGCTGGTGATCTATCAGCCTCAGACAAAATTAATCGGTTACCTGCTTTGTATATAGTAATTATACAGAGCTTTTGTGACACTACATACTTGCTAGCATTAAAATGAATTAAGCCAAAATCTACACAAGACAACAATATCTGACAATTTTTTGTTTTTCTCGAATTTTTTAATTCGAGAACTCCAACCCTATTGGTATTTTCCTTTAATGTGAGTTGATGGAAGGTTGTAGATTCTAGTTTCTGAAAATGTAGTGAATTGGGGAACATGTACAGCATGCTACAAAACTAAAAGCCTTTAGTAGTTGGACCACGGCATATAATATTTATATGTAGGAGTCTGTGAAATCCAGTGATTGTAAAAGCATGAAATGGAGGGGGTGGGGGGTGGGCAATGTCTTGGCATTTCTAATGAAGGAATACAATATAGGGAGTTATGTCTCACTGCTCATTGTTGCTCTTCTCCTCGTGTTCACTCTTGTTTCCTCTTGGAGTGTTTGACATTTGAACAGAAGGAGTTTGTGTATATGAGATGATCCTTGTGTTCGGATTGGTTCCAGTGCTTTTCTGATGTGTATATTTTTGTTTTTTTTTAATTTTCCATCCTGATTTATAAAAGCAGTTTGTACAGTTTTCAACCAGTCCCAATGGGTAAATGTTAAAATAAAATTAGAAAAAAAAATTGACACTATAGTAAATTTACCATTGTTTTTGAGAACATACTTGCTCGCCTAACTTGTGAAACAGGATTGCTTTTAGCATATGGAAGTATTTTTTCACATTTCTTTGTACAAAGTTTATATTAAAAATAGATTAAAAAAATGAATAATGTATCTATTTTTCTATTGTCACCTCAATGGTATTTTGTAACCAATTATCGGGCATAGTATTGGTGTTGAATTGAATTTGACAATAGCATGGAGTAGCAAATGTGGGTTTGGACACCTGGATTTTTAATGTACAAGCTTTTTCATGTGCTTTGTGGAGTAGAGACTGAATTCTAAACAATATGAATCAGCTATCCTATTAATTAATGATTTGATGTTTTACTGTCGACATTAAGGGCTATAATTTAAAAGTTAAATTACTGTGGTAATTGGAAAATATAAAACCTGCCACATTGTTAGCTTTAAATGGATATTTTGAATTCATAAGTCCATAGTTTACATGTTCAATTAAAAAAAATACAAGACTAGATGAAATGCAGTTAAATGTGTAATGTGGCTTGGTTAACATGTGGTGGGGCTGTTGTACTTAAAAGTTTGTTCAAAGTGGCTATATTTTTCTATTTATAAACATAAACGCAAGACTGGCACAGAATTCGATTTGCTTCAAGCATTAAGATCATGTTAAAGGGAAAATTCTGCTTTATGACCAGATGACACAAAGGTTTGTGGTGCAATTAATTAACTGAAACTTTTCAAAAGTGATTGTGGAAACTGAAAGCTCACAGTTGAAGGTGACAATTTTGGCAGGAATGGAAAACTGCTTCTTGATGGCCAACGGTAGGTTTTTTTTCTGGGTGCTAAATGATGAGATTTATATGAAGCTTTAATTTTTTTTACAATTTAAATAAATGCTTTGGATGAAACCATATATAAATAGGTTAAATGACTGGCCTAGCATCTGGCAATTAAAGTATAATGAGGGAAATGTGAAATTTTCCATTTTGGCAGAAAACTAAAAAGATAGTGAGAGAATGCAGAATTCTAAGATGCAAAGGAATTGGGCGTAATGTGCTATGAGGCAGAAGGCAGATACATTAGAGATTTTTACACAGAAATCCTGTGACACTGCTGTAAGGAAGACCCAGCATTAAGCTGACTTTGGTCGTTTATACAGAACTGTACAAGCTAGCATAATGCTGGGTTAGTGTGTCTTTACACACCAGTCTGGCATTCTGGGAGAAAAAGAGGTGGGACTTGTAACACAGAGGCATTGGCGTCTAGTGTCACGAATAACATACCGTATTTGACAGCATGTTAGACCCATTGTTTTTCCAAAGAAATGGCTGATGGCGGGCTTTCTGAAGACTCTTTTGATGGCCCACTGTCAGTTCCTGCTCTGGTCATTGTGTTGAGAAAGAGTCATGTTAGACAGAGATGAATCTCCTTCAGGTGATATGTTGGGGAGGGGGGGGGGGGTGGGAAGGTTAAGAATCAGTGCTCTAGACTCAATTGTTACTGAACTATGTCATTGGCACATAAGAGCCTGAATACACCTGTGTCTGAACTCAGAAGCTAAAGCCGGCTCAACACCGGTCAGTGCTTGGAGGGGAGATGACCTGTGAGGGGCACTGGACTAAGTGCCAACTCTCTGTCTACTTTATAGTGGACAAAAGCTACATTCTAAATCCATTATTACATGACAATAATGGAACCTTTACCTTTTCCTTTGGAGTTATGAAACCATACACATAATGATTCAATTAGGTATAATAAAAACAGTGGTTTTCAAACATTTTCTTTCTACCCGCATACCACCTTAAGTAATCCCTTGCTAATCACCGCTATCTATCTTCAGAGGACAGATAAAGAAAGATAGTGTTGGGGGCTTCAGACTGTTCAAATTGAGAACAAACCCACAGACCAGCTTGCTCACAACACAAGGTGATTAGAGACACCTGGGCACAGCTGAGAGCGGGGTGGTAGGATCAGTGTGGGGGCTGTTCTTTTAGCACAATGCCACTCCATAACACTAATCTCCATTTCCCTTAATATCTGAATGTCTATCAGTGACTGTCTTAAATTCTATTCAGTAACTGAACATTCACACCCTCTTCTGTAGAGTTCCAGATTTAGTACCCTTTTGTTCATGAATGATCAACCCCTATGTATTTTGAAAGACCAACAGCCACCCCATATCTGTCCTGTCAAAACCATGTGTTATGGATTTATGAATTAAATCATCTCCCATTCTCCTCCCAGCAACACATCAGTGCTTCACCCACCTAATGAAACGGGGAGTCAAGCAGAGGATACATCACTACTTCCATCACCCGCTTACTTCATCTTTAACTATTTTCAGACTTCTGCATTTATTGGAGCATGCATAAACATCTGAGATGGGCTAAACGCCGAATAACTGCCAATCAGGTATTCCCTTGTGATAGCCAGATCAATTCTGCATTTTACCTTTGCTGTATGACTGCAGCTCAATCTGGCAGACCTCGTGTCAAATCAGTGATGCACTGGGAATGAAAGCTTCCTGAGTTGCTGCTGGAGTACTCTCACCCCTCTCCATGAGCTGCCCACAGCAACAGAGAACAGGCAGTGGAATTATTAAACAGATTTTTCCTGTTTTCCTACTTGCATGCTTTGTCCAAGTTTTAAATGCTTGCTGTAAATACACTAACAAAAATACAGTACACAAACGCATCCTTTCCTATCATGGTGCCAGAATGCTGGATCACCCCATTTACACAGACGGCAATCTGGTGCTGATGCTGGAAAGAAGCCAGGACTGTGTTGGTGCTCTTTAAGACAGTAGGTGCAGCATAAAAAAGCTGCAAATATCCCAGAACGAAGTGACTGCGTAAAAGTCTCCTTTGAGTAATGAGAAAACGTAGTGATTATTTATTGCAAGAGGAACTGAACATAAGAGTAGGGAAGTTAAGTTTAGTTATATCCAGCTTTGGTGGGATGACATTGGTAGTTGTTTCAGTATTAATCTCCTTATTTAAAGAAATAGGCTTGTACAGGGGAAGCAGACTAGAGCAGATAACTGGAATGACGCGCTGACACCTGGACTTGGTGGATTTTTGATGCCAGTTTCTGAGTTAATGTTTTCTTGCATAGGTCAAGCTCATCTCAAACCAGCAGAATGTAAACATGTAGCTGGCCAGTCTCTGCTTTTAATAAGGTAGTGTGCTATTTTTGAGAGGGCATTTCTTTTCACTTGTGCAATGAGCTTTACAATCTGAACAGGTGGAATAGTTGCTTTGTACCTTTGTAACACAAGCTCATGAATGGAGAGGAGAAGGTTAATTTGTTCAAAAATCCAACCTGGTTACAATATCTCCTGTCTGCTATTAGTATCCCTCACTCTTCGTCCCTTATATGCATTACTTGAACATTATCTCTGTCACCTTACTCATTCGGTTCCTCTCCATATAACTATATAACATTTACAGCAGAGAAACAGGCCAGTTCGGCTCTTCTAGTCCACGCCAAACACCTCCCACCTAGACCCATTGACCTGCACCCAGCCCATAACATTCCATACCTCTCGTCTATATATCTATCCAACTTTTCCTTAAATATTAAAATTGAGCGCGCATCTACCACTTTAGCTGGAAACTCATTCCACACTTCCACCACCCTCTGAGTGAAGAAATTTCCCCCCCCCTCGTATTTCCCCTATACTTTTCCCCCTTCAATTTCAATCCATGTCCTCTTGTTTGAATTTCCTCCACTCTCAATGGAAAAAGCCTGTCCACGTTGACTCTATCTGTCCCCCTCAACTCTATCTGTCTCCCTCATAATTTTAGATACCTTTGTTAAATCACCCCTTCATCTTCTACGCTCCAGGGAATAAAGTCCTAGCCTGTTTAACCTTTCCCTGAAACTGAAACCCAGGCAACATTCTTTTAAATCTTCTTTGCTCTCTATTTTATTGAATGTCCTTTCTATAATTCTGCGACAGTATTCCAAATTTGGCCTCACCAGTGCCTTGTACAACTTCAACATGATATCCCAACTCCTGTACTCAATATTCTGATTTATGAAGGCCAACATACCAAAAGCTTTCTTCTCCACCCTATCTATGTGTGACTCCACTTTCAGGGAAATGTGTACCAGAATTCCTAAACCCCTTTTTTCTTCTGCACTCGTAAATTGTCTGCCCTTTGTTGATTATTCCTAGCAAAATTTATCACCTTACACTTGTCAGTATTAAACTCCATCTGTCATCTTTCAGCCCACTCTTCTAACTGGCCATTATCCCACTGCAAGCTTTGAAAACCTCCCTCACTGTCCACAACACCACCATTCTTAGTATCATCTGCATATTTACTAATCCAGTTTACCACCCTATCATGCAGATCATTAATATATATGGCAAACAATAATTTACCTACCATTGACATCAGACTAAAATGACCTGGTTTACTTTTAGAGCCTTTTTTAAATAGTGGAATGACATGAGCTACCCTCTAATCTTCCACCACCTCCCCTGTGGCTAATGACATTTTAAATATTTCTGTCAGAGCCCCTGCTATTTCTACACTAACCTCCCTCAAGGTCCGAGTGAATATCTTGCCAGGACCCAGAGATTTATTCTCTTTAAAATAGCCAGTACTACCTCCTCATTAGTCTGTATATTTTCCATGACCTGACTACTAGTATTCCTTACTTCACCTGACTCTCTATTCCTTTCCTTAGAGAATACTGAAGAAAAAAAAATCATTTAAAAATTTCCCCATCTCTTCTGACTCCTCACATCTCCTACCCCTCTGATCCTCGGGGACCCAATTTTATCCCTCACTATTCTTTTACTTTTAATGTTCCTGTAGAAACCCTTTGGATTTATTTTTTTTACCTTGACTGCCAAAGCAGCTTCATATTTCCTTTTAGCCTTTTTAATTTCTTTCTTAAGATTTTTTTTCATTCTGTATATTTCTTAAGCATCTCATTTATTCTCTGGTATCTAAGCCTATTGTTCTTGTCTCTATTTCTCCGTACCAAATTCCCAATATCCTTGAAAACCCAAGGTTCTCTATATTTTCTAACCTTTCCTTTAATCCTCACGGGGACATATCGACTCTGTACTCTCAAAATTTCCCCTTTGAATATCTTCCATTTATCTGTTGCATCCTTCCCAGAAAATAAATTATCCAATCCACACCTTCTAAATCCTTCCGCATCTCCTCAAAATTAGCTTTGTTCCAATCAAGAATCTCAACCTTAGGCCCAGCCCTATCCTTCTCCAAAATTAACCTAAAACTAATAGTATTATGATCATTGGACCCAAAGTGTTCCCCAACACAAATCTCTGTCACCTGACCTATCTCGTTCCCTAATAAGAGACCCAATACTGTCCCCTCTATAGTCGGTTCTTCTATGTATTGATTTAGAAAACTTTGCTGAACACATTTGACAAACTTCAACCCATCCAGCCCTTTTTCAGTATGGGCGTCCCAGTCAATGTGTGGAAAGTTAAAATCTACAATCACCACCTTATGTTTACTACACATGTATGCTATCTCCTTAAAAAATTACTCCTTTAATTCCCTCTGTCCATTAGGGGGGTCTATAATAAGCCTTTACCATTCCTCACTTCCACCCAAATAGCCCCACTGGATGAGCTCTTCAATCTATCCTGCCATAGCACTGCTGTAATGCTTTCTCTTAACAAGCAATGTGACTCCTCCACCTTTTATCCCCCCTGTTTTATCACGCCTCCTAAAGCAATGGAATCCTGGAACATTTAGCTGCCAATCATGCCTCTTCTGCAAGCAAGTTTCACTGATGGTTACAATATCATATTTCCATGTGTCCCTGAACATCTTTCCAGCATGCTCTGCTCTCCCACTCTCCTGGTTAAGAGGTAGGGTATGCGGTGAATACTTCTTACTCAAGATTGAAAAATGCAGGAAATAGAAGTAAAAAGAGAGAAAGAAAATAGGCATTTTCTGTCAGTGTAAATCATTAATTATTGGAAGTCCGGGTCAGCTTTCACATGTAAGCCGATGTTACAAGCACTCTGGGCCAACTGTCCAACTACTGGAATGAACTATCCCAAACCACAATCTCCCTGCCACTGCCCAAATTAATTTCCCTCCACATCCTATTTAGCTTGAGCTAAACTATTTACCTGATTTCTCACCTGCACCTCCCCCCCCCCTCTCCGTGACCCAACAACCCCATCAGCAAGGCTTCTTGCTCCCTAAGCCCATCCTCTTCTGCCATATATTTCTCATTGCGAGTGGATGATTTTGTCCCACTGGCTCGTCTCCCAATCTGCCAAGTAATCCAACTCTGTTTGCGGCTCATGCATGGTTGGCATGCCAGTGACCCAGGATCAATATGATGCTGTCTGACCTGCATGGGTTTCCTTCAGGTGCTCCAGTTTCTTCCCACCTTTTCAAAAATTACAGGGTTGTAGGTTCATTGGATGTAATTGGGCAGCATGGGTTTAAAATGGCCAGAAATAATTTCTACCGTGTTGTAAATAAAATTTAAATTTATATTGCTTCTTCATTTTTCACTGCTACTTTGTCCTTCCCTATCTGCGTAAACTCCTTTATCCCTACCATACCTTGAATTCTCATTAGACTTGAGCTTTTTAGAATATCCCTATGCACCCATGTCTTTATCTATGTGGTGCTTGATTCTTATCCTCATTCCCCTCTGCCTGAAGCCTCTAATTATTTATTGGGAAGTCCATTGCATCTTGGTATTAATTTCACACGATATAGCTTTCACAAGGTAATAGGAGCAGAAGTAGCCCCATTGGCCCATCGAGTCTGTTTCTGATCATTTCCTCTGATATGATGGGTCAATGTTAAATGAGCTTTATAGAGTTAAATTGTTATTTTTATTCTTGTTATTGGAAGCATTAGTGGGGGGGAAAGGGGAAGCCACAGGAGTACAGTTGAAGATATGGATATTTTGATGCAAAAGGATATAGATCAATATTGGATTTTGGGGTCTTGCTGATTGTACATGATACATGGGTGCCATTCTCCAGGAAATTTGTTATACTCCGTTCCCTGTATAAATTGCAAGTCACTTCTATTCCTGATTCTAGTGGTGAGCAAGTCCTTGTAAAGCAAGTAGTAGATGTCAAACCTTGAAATTGCAGCTTTTAGTCAAATGACGTGGCGCACCCATTGAAGGGGAGAACTGATCTTAGGTTTGATGACGGATTATCTGCTGTCTTCTTCCTGCTGCACAACTTGCTCCGGTTGCTCTAGCCTCTGCCCCTCTGCTTTCTTCTTGTGAAAAGCTCTGCAGGTATATAAAAGTTTACAATTCAAGGGATTTGCTCCACCTAATTGGAACGAAAATGTAATTGGGCAATACAAGGATAATGATAAAATGCTGCACAAAGATTGAAATTGATTTGACACCAGACCGGAGATGATTAGCTCATGATTAGAACGGTGGAGCAGACTTGATGGGCCTCTGGGCCTACTTCTGCTATATCTTGTGAACTAGGTGAAGCTTCTTTGCAGAAGGAATTTCACAAATCCAATCATTCTGGTTTTGAGAGATTAGTTGATGCATGTTTTATTAGGCTGCTGCATCCATTTTGAGAATAAAATGCTAATTTCATCCTCATTTAAGGGTGATTGCATTGTTCCTCACTGTAAAGATCAGGCATCAGCACAATGAATGACCATCCAGGAGGATCTCTGGTTTTGTTGAGCTGAGCGAATTAATTTGGGGTGATGGGAGATGCTAAAATATCTGGCCTTGTTTCCAGTGTGTAAATCTAGAGCATATCTGGTCATTGTGAGCATGTGCAATTGCTCTTGTAAACCAATAATCATAGTGTCTCCATTTTATGTATATGTACTGTATTCAATAACAAAATTAGTAGCACATTAGTCATTAGTGTTTACAGTGCAAATAAAGCTTTTTATTTTCAAGTGAAGCTAAAGAGCAACACCTCTTGAATTTTCCTGAGTGACCCCCAAACTGCCTTGTGTGTCCAATCTCTTGTCATGAGCCCAATTCATGATTAATGGAAGAATTAAAAGTGTGCGCTTTGCACTTTTTACACTTTTCGCAAAAGGTAGAAAGAAATTTAGATTTTAACACAAAGTTGCAAGCTAAAAGTATATTGAGACCTATTGAAACACCTGATATGTAAAAAATGGTGTGGTTTTTATAACATCACAGATTGACACAGTTATGCCAGTGTAACTTATGACACCTTTTCAAATTTTAACTTGTTCTCTTTTAATGTTTTCTATATAGTGTTGATTATTCCCCTTTTCATTTTGCAAGGTTTGCACAGAACTGGAAGCTCGACAGTAGTAAATATTTCCTGTCATGACTGATGTCTCTACATTTCCCCAACCCCTCATTGTTCAGCCCATTAACATTTAGTCTGTCAGCCCTAGGCAGTGACAGCTTTGGCTTTGGACCAAAAGTCAAAAATTGCTTTATGACCAAGACAAAATGTTCGGGTGAAGTGAAGCTTAAACGGCTTCCTATTGAGATTGCTCCTTCTGCTGAGAACAAAATGTGCGGCTCTCACTACCTCGACATTGATGAGCAGAGAACTATTTTCTTGCTCTGTTACCCTCATCACCAGAGTTACTTTGAAAAGTTGGTGGTTGGGGGGGCGGGGGGGGTGCGAAATAGATTGCATCGGCTCCAAGAGAGCTTCAGGTTGATGGTAGAGATGTACCATTAACTCTCCTTTATGCCTCCTGGGAGGCATAAAGTCAGCCAAGGTTGTTCCTCCTTTCCCTACTAGATGTATACAGATTGAATCTGGGCAGGACTGTGCTTGCCTGTAATATTGAAATCGCTCATAGTGCTTTTTGTCTGGTTTCCCTGATAATTATTTAGGTGAAATTCAGATGACTGGCATCCTGGAATCAGAGGACAGGAAGGATTCAATGCCTTCAGGAGAGGAGGAGGAAAAACTAGGGAGGCATGATAGAGGAACTATTATAAATCTTAGTAATGCATTCATTTTCTCAGAGGCTACTAAATAATTTGAAACTTGGCTAATTGCTTTGAAACCGACAGACAAAATGCATCCCCACGGCAAGCTGCAACTTCAGCTCTTGTTACTGGAGCCAAATTTAGTTTTGTGTAAGAACATCCTGCCACTTTACTCTGTCTGCGGCAGTTGAGATGAGCTACATTCCCTCCACAAGAATAGTATTCTGTCATTCATCCCTCAAGGTCCGAAGCAGATTGGAGCATCTTGAGTTAAAATTAGGGATAGAGGGAGGACATGCCTTGGTGTTCAGCATTAGTCACACACAAAGAACAACATTGCTCATAATACAATACTCGGGGGAATATTGTCTGAAATCCAACGTACAACAAAATAAAACATTTGTACAAAACAATATTTGTACAATAAAACAATAATCTGACATCCTTGGGACTTGGGTAGTGCTGGCCGAGCAGATTTTGTGGGCTAATGGATGTTACAGGAGGAGAAGGGTGAAAGGGGAAATGTTGAAAGGGAACATTATGGGGAACTTCTACACTCAGAGAATGATGAGAGTGTGGAACAAGCCGCAAGCTAAAGTGGTGAATGTGGACTCTTTCCATATTTAAGAACAATTTTGATAGGTATGTGGACAGGAAGGTTGGGGTGCTATGGTCTGGCTGCAGGTCAATGGGTCTAGACAAATTAAAAGTTTGGCGCAAATTAGGCTGAAGGGCCTGTTTCTGTCTTATGATTCTGCAGTTACTCATTTTTTTAATGTAATATTTTGTTTCACTTTTTTTCAATATGTTACATGGTAACATAAATATTCCAGTAAATGTGAATATAAAGGAAGTGGGGGATATGCAAGCACTCTAAATCTTGGCTGTGGCTGCAAACCTCAGGGAAAAGCTACTTTATCAGAGACAGGTGAGACAAATCTCAGTTGTTTGCTGCGCCGAGACCTGGTGAACAGAGATCACAGCAGACGCCGTGATCTGACCAGGAGGTTTCGCTATTCATAGACTGGACCAGAACTCAGATTCTGGCAAAGAGACGGGGACAGTGTGAGTTTTTAGTTAATACCGGATGGTGCATGGACATTGGGGTTATGTCAACTGACCAGAGGGTTTCACCATTCATAGACTGGACCAGAACTCAGATTCTGGCAAAGAGACGGGGACAGTGTGAGTTTTTAGTTAATACCGGCTGGTGCATGGACATTGGGGTTATGTCAACCTTCTGCTCCACTGCCTCAGAAGGATTTGCTTTTAATCAAGATTCTCTCTATCTACCTCAATAGCTCTCATTGATGATTATCACCAGAGTTTATATCCTTCCTGATGCCGATAACAAACAGGAATTTGCGGAGCTGCATGACATGGTCAGTAAATAAAGAGATGGCCTACCCTGATGCAGTACATAGTTGATGACTATAACCAAGTCTGTCTTAAGAAAACCCTGCTCGATTATAACCAGCACATAACCTGCTGTACCAGAAGTCCCAGCACATTTGATTACTATAACACCAAGATAAATAAGGAAGGCCTTTCGCTCTTTCCCAAGACAGCATTTTAGTAAGTCGGATCACCTGGCTGTGCTCCTTCTGTCTTCATACAGACAGCCTAAAACAAGGTGCTCCAGAGATCGGGACAGCCCGAAGATGGCAGCGGGAGGCTGAAAAACGGTTACAGATCTGTCTCGAGTCAGTGGATGGGGGGTGTTTAAGAGCTCAGAGAATGATTACACCAGACCATTACAGGCTTTATTAAAACAGCTGTGAATTAATATGTTCCCATCAAATTGTTCAGGGTTTTCCCCAACCAGAAGCCCTGGATGAACAATAAAATCTGGAACCTGCTGAGAACCAGATCACATGCTTTTAAATCTGGAGATCTAGGTCACTACAGATGGAGCAGGTATGGCCTACGGAAAGCCATCTTCTAGGCTAATTGGAGATTTCAGACAATAGATACAATGAAGGCTACCTGACTGCGATGGTAGGATCTAAAAGACCAAATCTGATGCAATAGGAGACAGCAAGCCTTCACTCCCATATGAACTCAATGCCTTCAAGGTCTGATTTGACCACAAGGAAGAATCACTGTGCACCTCTGATAAACCTCTACTGTCAGTATCTGAGGATGATGTGAGGGCTACCTTCAGGGGAATGAATCCAAGGAAAGCCTAAATGACTACTTACTAGTGGCACTTAAATCCACAGTGAAGTGTTTTGAGAGAATGGTTTCGAAGCATATCAGCTACCGTCCGTGCAGTGACGTGGGTCCGCTCCAATTTGCTGACCGCAGCAACAAGTCTACAGCAGATGCCATTTCACTGGCTTTGCGTAAAACCCTGGAACACCTGAACAGCAGGATGCTCTTTATCGACTAGAGTTTGGCCTTCAACAGCATCACCTCCTCAAAAATGATCAGCAAACACCAAGACTTGGAACTCAACACCCCACTGTTCAATTGGATCCTGGATTTCCTTGCCTCCACAATCAGTGAGGATTGGTAAGAACATCTCCTCCTTTCCTGTGTGTGAGGGCCTTTCAAAATCTAAGGAATTTGCAAAATGAATCTGCCATCTTTTAAGATTCCAAGAAGCTGCTCAGAAGATGCCAGATTAGATCTATTAATTTCACCTTGTACTTTTACTTGAGTGATAATGCCTGTATTAAGGTGTTCCCTCTCTCGACTTCTATGTTGTAGTATTATTGCAATGCTTTTAGTGTTTTCCATTATGAAGATGTATATAAAATATTAGTTCAAATTCTTTGCCATTTTCTTAAATGTCTGCCAATGGTTTTCTACTATACTCCCTTTTAATCAGTTTTCCTCATCTAACTCTGTTTTTGTACCTTTGTAAGTGTCTTTATTTAACTTTGAGAATTAAATTTAAGATGCTAATTTCCGATCTAAGTTTTGCACTCAAACTGAATCTGAAATTCTAACATATTATGATCACTTTTATCCACTGGATCCTTTATTAATCAGATCACTATTTAATTAAGTGTCATCACATGACTAGTTCTAACTTATCCTGTTCTTTGGTAAGTTTCATAATGTATTGTTCTTAAAAAAAAAAGCTGTCCCCAACACATTCCATGAATTTGTCCCAAGGCTACCTTTGCCAATTTGATTCATCCAAACTCTAGCAAGATTAAAGTGGACCATGATTACTGCAGTCCTCTTCATAAAAGCCTCAATTATTTACAGTTTAGCTACTTTAGAGGGTCTATCGACTACTTCCAGAAGTAACGTTTTCCCTTGGACTTTCTTATCTTCATCCAAACTGATTATGTCTCTTGAAACTTTAAATGAAGATAATTTCTCACAGTAGAACAGATCACATTCTCTATTAACAGAGCTATCCTGGCTCTGCTCTCTGCTTTGCTTTCTTCAGTGGTAATTGCCCTAAAACATTCAGTTCCCAGCCTTGGTCACCTAGCAACAACATCTCTCTAATGGCTATCAGATGATATGCAATCTATCTGTCTTGTTACGTACGAGTGATGCATGTGTCTTGTGACGTACGAGTGATGCATGTGTCTTGTGACGTACGAGTGATGCATGTGTCTTGTGACGTACGAGTGATGCATGTGTCTTGTGACGTACGAGTGATGCATGTGTCTTGTGACGTACGAGTGATGCATGTGTCTTGTGACGTACGAGTGATGCATGTGTCTGACGTACGAGTGATGCATGTGTCTTGTGACGTATGAGTGATGCATGTCTTGTGACGTACGAGTGATGCATGTCTTGTGACGTACGAGTGATGCATGTGTCTTGTGACGTACGAGGGATGCATGTGTCTTGTGACGTACGAGTGATGCATGTGTCTTGTGACGTACGAGTGATGCATGTGTCTTGTGACGTACGAGTGATGCATGTGTCTTGTGACGTACGAGTGATGCATGTGTTTAGATAAAGAGCCTTTAATTTTCGTTTCTTATGATTTTTCTCTTGCGTGACTCAATTTTGCAAAGGCTGTCTTATGTTTGTTCACTTCCTGACGTGTTAACATTATGTACATTGCTACCTTGCATTATCAAGTGTCCATTCATTCCATTTAACTGATTAAATCTCATACTCGAACCAAATCGATATCCTCACTCTCCCCATCCCCACCCCACCCCCCCCCCCCCAACCAAAATGCTTACTATATCTACAGCCTTAGTTACTTCATCCACTGGTCCCATCCCAACCCAACTCAAGGGAAGCCCAATGCAATGGAACAACATCCTCTTTAGCCCTGTGCCAATGACCATGAATTGAAACCCATTGAAACTCATACCAATCTTTGAGCTACACATTCAAGTCTCAGATGTTATTCATTCTCAGTATCTGTTTTAAGTCCTTGACACTCTCACCCATGCTATGAGTCTGGGGTATGCTCCAATGCTTGACTCCCTGTTGCTACTTGTGACAGAGCCAAGATCTCATGATACTCCTGGAATTAGGCAGGGGATTTGCCTTCCAGATTCCAGCTGTCACATTGAGAAACCCCATTGTTTTCAAAGGGAAATTTTGGTATGAGGCAAAGAGGAAGGTAAATCTTTCTCCAATAATTTTACTTTAGTGTTTTCAGGTTTTTTGCAAGTATTTCAATTAATATTTATTTTCACTTTTTTTCTGTGTTAATAAACTCAGCATTCATAGTGCATCACGTGCACTTAAAAATGGAAAAATCTACAACTTTAACAGAGGATGTTGTCTGCACACTTTGCTACATATATCTGTCCATATCCACACCGTGTGGCCCTACAGGAGGATGCAGGGTCATGATGAGATTGGTCCTTCAAATCTGGAATACTTAAGTGCAGCTATCACAGTTGGTAAGTTGATGCAATAAGGCAATTGTGTTAAACTATAGTTAATTAAGGGTGGTATGGTTAGCAAAGTGGTTAGCGCAATGCTATTGCAGCTCCAGCCACCTGTGTTCAAGTCTGGCACTGTTTGTAAGGAGTTTGTACATTCTCTCCGTGTCTGTGTGGGTTTCCTCCAGGTGCTCCAATTTCTTTCTATCTTTCAAAAACTTACAGGGGTGGAGGTTAATTGGGGTATTTGGGTGGCACAGGCTTGTGGGCCAGAAGGTGCTATTACTGTCCTGTATGTATAAATTTATATTTAAGAGATACGTTTTTGTTATGCACAATTTTTTTCTGTCCATAGACAGGATGTGGCCTAGCTTACTCTAAATGGCATTTAATGGGACATCTTAGAGTCAAACATATTGCCTTGGAGGTCGAATTCAGCAGGTTTCCTAGACTATAGAATTAGAATAAAACCCGAACAGTTTTTTTTTTACCACACCCTTGGAATCTCTAATCTACTCTGCTTGTATTAGTTTTTAAATTTTATATTTATCTGGTTAACTGAATTTAAATTCTCCAGTTGTCATTTTAGGATTTGAACATTCTATCATTCTTTAGTCCAATGTTATGGATTAGTTAATCAGGTCCCATGTACACAGAATCATTGAAGTGTCTAGGTCTGGAGAATAAATAGAAAAGTTGAAAATTGTTTTCTTGTCACTTGAAATCTGTGGCAATTACAAAGTGCCCTCTGTTGTCTGCCTCATGCCAAGTCAGTACCAACGTCCTAGTGAACCATTTTCCCCAAATGACCAACAGGCTACTCTCATAATCACAGTGTGAACTCTGTCCATCTAGAAGCACAGTTGACCCGATCCGTCCTGTAGGACAACTCCAAGAAAGATGAAGACATAACCACATGCAATATGCAATAAGACATGAAAGGCTGCAGATGCAATGGTTGAAGTAAAAACACAATGCTGGAGAAACTCAGGTTAAACAGGATACTTCCTTTGAGCAAAGATAGATATATAGCCATCATTTCAGGCTGGAGCCCCTTCGTCAAGGTGTGAGCAAAATGTAGACAGGCACCTGAACAAATTGGTGTGGGAGAGGGAGGGGCAGGGAGGAGCTCAGGTCCATCGGCAGGAAGTAATAGGTGCATAAGGGATGGAGGGCACAGCAGGGGAAGGGGGAGGGGATATCTCTAGGAATGAGAGGAAAGGGGGTGGTAAGTTGGAAGAAAGGAAACCAGGATAGAGAAGAGAGGGAGAACAGGGACTGGTCCAGCAGAAGTTGATGTTAATGCCATCCAGATAGAGAGTGCCCAGATGGAATTAGGCATTTCCCCTTTAATTTATGGATGGCCTTTATTTGGCAGTGCATGAGGCCACGGACAGACATGTCGGCGTGGGAGTGGGGCACAGGATTGAAATGGTTGGCTGCTGGGAGATTGCTGTCATTAAAGCAGACAGAGGGCACATACAATATGTGCCTTTTCTCAACCTTGCTTGAGCCGTTGACTCCATTTAGTTGGGAGGTTCTTTGGAGCACACTCGTCAATTATGGCAGCATTTTCTATTCTTACTGTATATTTTCAGAATCTGAACCTTTTTTTAAATTTAGTGGACTAAGTAGTTGCCCGTAAGAAAATTCTGCCCTCATTATTTTAATTGCACTTTAAAAAAAAAAGACTGCTGGAGGTATGCAGCTTTGGAGAGGCCGTGATGGATTTAGTGACTTACAACGAACACAGCAAAATGATGCAATAAACTTCTCAATAGTCCCCATTCACTACTTCAGGTGGGTGAGGAAGAATCTGGTTGGGGGTGGACTGGTTTTGATTCCTTTGCTCTAATGAACTATGGGTAAGAAGCCTTCAGGTCCCTTTGGGTGAGGGTTGAACCTACATCTGCACTGCTCCACCTTCCAGGTGAAAGGTGGATCCAGTAAGATGAGTCAGTAGCAATGGTAAAGAGAACAGAAAGACTTCTGTTTTCCAGCATCTGTCATCTTTACATGGAATGTGATGCAAAATTAGACACCATGCCATTAGATTCCATGTAGTTTTCATATGCAGGTGAGATGTAACAAAATTAATTTTTAAAAGAATACAAATGATGTGTGACTTAAATGAATTGTTGAAAATTGCATAACATTCACTGCTGAAGTAGATTGTTCCAGACCTGTAATTTTTTTTTTAAAGATGTAACGCAATATTAAATGGCCATAGGTGTTAGTTGAAATTAATCTTTATTTTGGCAGTAGACAGACACTGATTAATGTCAAAACTATCACAAGCTGCTGCATGAATTGATTTGTAGTTATTTGTAGAGAATTTAAATAACTTGAGAAATGAAACCTGTCCAAGACCAAGGATGGTGAGACATTATTTAGGGTGAGTTTCAGGTTATTTTCAAGGAGACAACGATTTATGTTATTGCTCAATATTAAATCACAAGTGTGATAATATAATTAAGGGTAACAACACGGAGTGGAATCATTTTGGATTATATCTTCACTATTTTTTTTTAAAAAAAAAAGCATTTTTGATATCAACCATTCTAACAACAGGGTGAAATTAATCCTGGGTGGTCGTGGAAAACTGAACTACCAGTAACACTCTGCCTGATTTAAATTCTTCTCAAATTATGAAAAACACAGAGCAAGTTTCCAGGCAGAGGCCAACACAATCGAGAGGTAACATCAGGAAGAGGTGATTAGAGTTAAACAGGAAAGTCTGCAGATGCTGCGATTGCAGTGCAATATGCAAAAGAGAAACGCAGCAAGTCTTGCAGCATCTATATGAAACAAAGGGTAACCATCGTTTAGGGCCTGAGGCCTTCATCAAGGTATGAGCAAAAAGCAGGCAGGCACCTGAATAAAAAGATGAGAGAGGAGAGGAGGGAGGAAAGGGTATATGAGGAGCACAGGCCAACAGGCAAGGGTCTGCCACTGAACCCATCACACCTGTTCCCAGGATGAGGTCTTCCATTCCATGACATCAGAGATGACCTTGTTCTTCAGAAAATGTCGCTTTCTTTTGACTGCCATCAACTCAGCCCTTACCCGCATCTCCTTTATTTCCAACATATTTGCCCTGGTCCCCTCCACCCTTGGACACAACAAGGACAGGATTCCCCTTGTCTTTACTACCACCGCACCAGCCTATCCAACATGTTATCCTCAGCAACTTCCACCACCTACAATGTGATCCTACCACCAGGCCCTCTCCGTTTTTTTACGCAGGGACCACTCCCTCTGGTTTTCCCTCGAGCACTTACCCGTTCCACTAATTGCCCCCTTGGTACCTATCCCTGTGACTGCAGGAAGTGCTACATTTGTGCCCATACCTCCTCCCTCTCCACCATTTGGGGCCCTAAAGCGTTTTTCCAAGTGAAGTAACGTTTCACTTGGTAATGTGCAGAGGTCATTGACTGCATGTGACCTCTATATTGGAGAGACTGGACTCAGACTGGATGATTGTTTCATTGAGCAGCTTCACTCTGTCTGTTGCAATAACAGGGGCAACCCAATGGCAAATAATTTCAATTCCACACCCCATTCACACACTAACATGTCTGACCATGACCTTGTGTGCAGCCAAACTGAGGCTACCTGCAAATTGGTGGAACAACACATAACATTGACTTATCCAATTTCTTTTAACCCCCTCCCCCCACCATGTGTCTGTCTGTCTCTGACTCTCTTTCCCTATCCCCTTCTTCTTTCTTCCAGCTCCCACCCCTATCCCTCTCCATTCAGAGACCTACCTCCATCACTTCTCACTTTTTTTCTCTTCTGTCCTCCCACCCATGTGATCTTTTTAAAAAAAATTTTATTGATTCTCACCAATAAGCATGCATATACAAAACATTTATGGAATGCATAATATTAATGACAAATTAGATAACTCACCAGAATATAAAACACAGATAACAACTATAGTATAAAATTACATCAATTAAAAAAAATCACCTATAACATGATTCCCTAACCCAAGGTGTATGACTAAAGAAAAAATGTACTTCGTTTCTGAAATAAAATGGCAAATATTAAAATTTGAAAATAATATTATGCCTAGAGGTTATGAAAGTAATTCAGGAAAGGTCCCCACAACATTTGAAACTGTATAATTGACTTGAATTATTAATTGAATAATGGATCTTTTCTGGGTTTAAACAGGACATAATGTCTCTCAGCCATTGAGCATGAGTGGGTGGGGCAGCATCCTTCCATCTAAACAGTATCGCATGTCTAGCCAAGAGAGAGGCAAAAGATGAAGTATGACATTTCTTTTCTTTGGCTTGGCTTCGCGGACGAAGATTTATGGAGGGGGTAAAAAGTCCACGTCAGCTGCAGGCTCGTTGGTGGCTGACAAGTCCGATGCGGGACAGGCAGACACGGTTGCAGCGGTTGCAGGGGAAAATTGGTTGGTTGGGGTTGGGTGTTGGGTTTTTCCTCCTTTGCCTTTTGTCAGTGAGGTGGGCTCTGCGGTCTTCTTCAAAGGAGGTTGCTGCCCGCCAAACTGTGAGGCGCCAAGATGCACGGTTTGAGGCGTTATCAGCCCACTGGCGGTGGTCAATGTGGCAGGCACCAAGAGATTTCTTTAGGCAGTCCTTGTACCTTTTCTTTGGTGCACCTCTGTCACGGTGGCCAGTGGAGAGCTCGCCATATAACAGGATCTTGGGAAGGCGATGGTCCTCCATTCTGGAGACGTGACCCATCCAGCGCAGCTGGATCTTCAGCAGCGTGGACTCGATGCTGTCGACCTCTGCCATCTCGAGTACTTCGACGTTAGGGATGAAAGCGCTCCAATGGATGTTGAGGATGGAGCGGAGACAACGCTGGTGGAAGCGTTCTAGGAGCCGTAGGTGGTGCCGGTAGAGGACCCATGATTCGGAGCCGAACAGGAGTGTGGGTATGACAACGGCTCTGTATACGCTTATCTTTGTGAGGTTTTTCAGTTGGTTGTTTTTCCAGACTCTTTTGTGTAGTCTTCCAAAGGCGCTATTTGCCTTGGCGAGTCTGTTGTCTATCTCATTGTCGATCCTTGCATCTGATGAAATGGTGCAGCCGAGATAGGTAAACTGGTTGACCGTTTTGAGTTTTGTGTGCCCGATGGAGATGTGGGGGGGCTGGTAGTCATGGTGGGGAGCTGGCTGATGGAGGACCTCAGTTTTCTTCAGGCTGACTTCCAGGCCAAACGTTTTGGCAGTTTCCGCAAAACAGGACGTCAAGCACTGAAGAGTTGGCTCTGAATGGGCAACTAAAGCGGCATCGTCTGCAAAGAGTAGTTCACGGACAAGTTTCTCTTGTGTCTTGGTGTGAGCTTGCAGGCGCCTCAGATTGAAGAGACTGCCATCCGTGCAGTGAGTTAAAAGAACATCATCCTCTCCAGTTGCACCAAAAAGAACAACCAAAGGATTAGGCTATAAATTTACATTAAACATTAAAGATAAAGTCTGAAATACCTCCCTTCAATATTTTTCAAGGCTAGGACACATCCAGAACATATGAATTAAAGAAGCCTCATCTCTCTTGCGTTTATCACAGGAATTTGCATCAGAATAAATACGAGATCATTTAACTTTAGACATATGGGTCTGATGTACAAATTTAAATTGGAACAAAATGAAGGGCTCACAAGGATGTAGTATTAACCAGCTTAAGAATTAGATCTTAGACTTTATCTGTAAATGAGAGGCTTAAATCCTGTTCCCAGGCATTTTTAATTTTTAACTGGAGGGGCATGTTTCAAATCCACCAACTTATCGTAAATAATGAATATTAAACCTTGGCAAGAATGTTGTAGCCTAAATAATACATCAACAATGTTTGCACCTGGTTCCCAAGGAAAATGGGTACTGAGATTTAAGAAAATATCTGATTTGCAATTATCTGGAAAAAAATGAGTATTTGGTAAATTGAACTTTCCATAAAGTTGTTCAAATGACACAAAACTGTTATCAATAAAAAGACCTTTGAAACATTCAATTCCTAAACTAAACCATTCATGAAAAACAAGATCATGTAAAGAAGGTTGATAATTGATTAAAATAGAGCTTAAAAGAGAAAAACCATAAGTGCAAAATGTTTTCTAAATTATACCTAAACACTCTTAACAGCAGGATTATCAATTGATTTATTTAAAAAAAAGGGAAGTGAGGATCCAAGAAGTGCTGAAATGGGAATGTTTTTCGTAGAGGTCAATTCCATTGCTACCCATGCTGGCAGTCCACTCGATTATGAAAATGTAACCTAAACAAGGTTGCATATGTTGACTGCCCATTAGTAAAATCTGAAATTAGGTAGAGCCATGCCTCTGTTCCTTTTAGGTTTTTAAAAAAATATTTTATTTAATAAATTTTAAACCACACATGTAGTCAAATACAAAATAAAAAAAATACAGATACCTAAGTAGACAAATTTACACTGCATGATGGTTGTAAAGCAGACAATCATCTGCACAATGGTATATAGAAATGAATAAATGTATTCCATTAGAAAAAATAACATATAGTTTAAGAAATAATATTGAAATATTCGAATAAATATGGGAGCCTTACATTAAATACAATAGCGAAAACCTACCGGGGACAATCATTACCTAAGTTGATGGAAGGAGAAGGAAAGAAAAGAATGGACTCAGTAGAATTTCTGGTGTATTTTTGTTGAGTGACAACATTGTTTGACTGGTTTAATGTATCCTAGATTGTATACCTAAAATGGATGGGAGGGGGGGGGGTGGGTTGGGAGGAGGGAGGGGGGTGGGAGAAAATGTCACTGTATATGTGTGAAAAGGAAAAAGTGTGTATCATGACTAATGTGATTTATGGTGTGAAAAATAAAAAATAAAAAAAAAAGAGAAACTTTGTTCCATTCCCTTTATATAAAGCCATGAAATATCCCACCCTCTCAAAATGCAATAGATAATGGCTCTAAAGCCAAATCAAAAAGTAATGGACTTAGAGGACACCCTTGACTGGCTCCAAGTTGAAGATTGTTGATGTATTTTTGAAAATTAGTGAGAATTGAAGCCATAGGGCATGAATACAATAATCTAATCTATGAAATAAAACCTGATCCAAAATTGAATTTTTCTAAAATTGTAAATAAACATGTCCTTTCAACTCAATTGAACACTTTCTCTGCATCAAGGGATATCACACATTCAGAAACCGCACTTGAAGGTACAAGATATCTATTAAATGACATACATTAAAATAATAGCAACAGGTTTTAATAAAACCAGTTTGGTCAATCAGAGATAATAGACGATAAGATACTCTCCAAAACTTTAGCCAGAATTTTTACATCAGCATTTAATGAAGAAATTGGCCTGTAGGAGAAGCACTTCGTTAGATCTTGACCTTTCTTTGCTATGAGAGATATACGCTTCTTTGTATGTTTCTGGAAGATTACCCTTCCTAAATGAGCCTGATAACACCAAATTTAATTGAGGTGAAAGTAGTTGAGAAAAGGATTTTTAAAAAATTCCACAGGAAACCCATCGGGTTTATCTTGGATTGGTCTATAGTAATGTTACCATCCTTCTTTAGAATCTTTGTAATTTGCCTCTTAGCTTCAAAACCTCTCAGCTGGTTAGCAAAAAGCTTCCCTGATTTATCACCATGGATATAAAACTAACTCTTTCTCTTCAACAATTTGCTTTTAATTGGATATGTTGAAAGAAGATCATATTTAGTTTGAAATTCAACTTGCTTTTAATATAACTCAGGATTTTTAGTTTGAGCACGTTGTTGAACTATTTGCTTAATTCGATGAATTCATTCTAATCCTTAATTATTGGCCTTACTTTTTATATTCACAGTGTAAGAAATAATTTTCTCCCCCAAAAAAAGCTTTCATAGCAATCCAAACAATCCAACTAGAAATTTCTGATGAATTGTTTGTATCAAAGAAAATAGTTATCTCTTTCTCCATAAATTTCACAAAATTATTGTCTAATAATAAACTCAAAGTGAAATGCCAATGCATTTTTTTTGAGGAAGGCCAGGAAGAGTCACAGATAACACAACAGGGGCATGATCTGATATTATTCTAGTTTGATAACTACAGCAATGACTCAGTGGGATCAGTTGCTTATCAATAAGAAAATAATCAATTCAAGAATAAGTTTAATGAACATATGTAAAGAAAGAATACTCTCTACTATTTGGATAAAGAAAATGGCAAGCATCAGAAATATCTTAATCTGATTAAAAATCAATGAATTTATGAGGCAGATTTACTCAATATGTTTAAGAGATGAACGATCCAAAGCAGGGTCTAATCAACAATTAAAATCCACACCAAGTACTAAAAAGTATAAACTCAAGTCCAGTAAGGAATAAGAATAAAGTTCAAAAAAAACCCACATCATCTGAATTTGGAGCATAAATATTAGCAAAAACTACAATTTTAATATTCAATTTCCCTGAAACAGTGATATACTGACCATTTATATCTGATATGACTTTGTGAAGGACAAAAGAAATATTTTGATCAATAAGATTCAACCCCCTCCGCCCAGATTTAACCTGGAAGGAGGTATGAAAATAGATAAGGTGGGAATGATCAGATCTACAGATATGTATTTCTTGTAAAAATACAATAGCAACTTTGCTAGTTAATATGTGAAAATATTTTGTTCCTCTTGTGATTCAAACTTTTTACGTTCCAACTAAGGAAATTAATAGAATTTTTTATAATTACTGTAGATTGATTAGTACAACTAATATCTGGGCACCAGGTGGCAGCCTTGATGCAGAAATATGAAACTAGTGATAAATTTAAAATAAATTGTTACACAGAATTTAAACAAAATCCTAAAGCCATAACAACCTTGAATAAAAAAATTCCATCCCCTCCCCTCTACCTCTCCCTCCCCAAACCCAGACAGTTGCTAAAGATAAGGCAGCAAGCTTACCAAAAACAATTCATTACACACCCAATTTATTCTCCCTGCTGGATCTGTTAACATTAGCTCCATTGCCTGCTAATGTAAATATATGCAGCTCTTCCAAACTATGATTAATTCTATCATGACTACAATCAAACAATAATTTCTTTTAAAATTTCTGATGAATTTCTTCTCGTTAATATTAAATAATTCAATAAATTTAATAAAAGAGAATTACTGAAGTAAAATTTGAACCAATGTTATTTAAAAATAAATGAATATGATTTTCTTCATACTCATAAGAATTTAATAATTCATTGTATTTAATAAAGAGATAAGGGAATAAAAACTTCCATGAACATAACTCAAGTTTATTATGCCAGATTAAGAAAAAAAACAATAAAAAGATAAAAACTCCCCAGGTTAAAAAAACCATGTTGAAAACTTCAAAAGTAATAATCACCAATCAACTTCAACCTCAAGTAGATGTTCCTGCTGGGCACTCTGTTGTAGTGAGATCTTCTAGTTAGCTCCGAGCCTCTTCAACAGAATGCAATATCTTCTGACCATTAGAAAGTGTAATGTGGAGATGCACAGGATACAGTAGGGAAGGCTTTAACCATGTTTGTACTCCTCCGACATAACTTCTCTGTATTTGCCGCACTGCTTCATGACTTTGGGACAGTAATCTTCTACAATTCCAATTTCAATGGTCACGAGTCAAGGAATTCTTCTCAGTGGGGTTATATTTGAAGAACATTTTATGAACATCCTTGAGTTGTTTCCTCTATCCAGTGGTAATCTCTTTAGTTGACTGAACTTGGGATAAATGTTTCATGAATCCATTGTTGACCAATCATATGACAGGTGATGTCATTTTGAATGACTGAGTGTGCTTAAGAACAGTGCTGGGAGTTCTGGACTAGGAGAGATACCCACTGGGTGTGAGTCATCAATTGTAGACCTTAACCTGCTCACCCTGGATTTGAGGGTAATTGTAGAGATAGAGTTGGTGATCTTTCCTTTGAAACCTGCCCACTGCAGGTTGTCCATAGCTCAAAATGGTGTACAGAAAGCCAAGGATCACTGCCCTGTAAGTAGACTTTAAGATGTGTTTGATGTCAGTCATTACATATTCTTTACCCCAGATGTCCAAAGGCTGTGCATTAAATTTCAACATCAATAGCTGATTTAATTTAAGATGTGGCTACTACCAACATATGGCAAGAAGTTTATCAGTTCCAGGATGTCATTGTGGATTTCTGTTGTTGAATGGCAGAGTTGAATTGTGAGGCTAGTTTGGAAAAGACCTTAATTTTAGCAATGTTGAGCATTGTCTCAATCTCTCATTTACTTTTGTGAATGAGTCAATGGTGACTCGATTGTTGTCTCTGGCATTTGTGCTACTTGAGCACTGAAGTATGCTGATGGAAGTTGGGATGACCTTGGTTTTGGAGGCAATGTGCGATGTCATTTGCATTGGTTGGATTCATAACCTTTACCAAGGCTGACATATTGTGATCCCTTAGGGAAACACTCAAGACTTGCACCACCAGGTTCAGAAACAGCTGCTACCCATCCATCGTCAGTCTCCTCAACAAAAAACACTATCAGGAATTCATTTAAGAACTCTTTACTTTTGCACTTTTTTGTTTTCTTTTCTATAATTGCACAGTCAGTTTGTTTACATTTTTTTCTATGTGTACATTGTATATGGTTCCATGGTTCCATGTGCACTACCAACAAATGGTGGTTCTGCCTTGTCCACAGGAAAAAGAATGTGATGTCATGTCTGTACTCTGACTAAAAATATGAAATCTGAAGCTTGCAGGGAAGAAATATCATGAACTTCTGAAAATTTTGAAGTGCAACTTTACAGCTCGCACTTGTGCTGAGCTTTCATAATATGAATCAAAGTCCTCTACAGAGAAAAGAACCAATAAATAAGGAAAGGGGTTCAGGGTACCTTTTATTACCAATTAAACAACTTAATGTTTATTTGCTGTAAAACAAACAAAAAGTTACCATGGACATTGCCTGGCCCCTTTAACAATAGAAGAAGCAGAAGCAGACGAGAGTCCCTCCAGTCTCACTGAGGGTCCATGGATTCTCCTCTCGCATTCCCGCACCCTCCGCAGCTGCACGGACTCCCGTTGGATTAATCGGCAACCTGAGCTCCAGATCCAAACCTCTGATATGATCAGCACCCAAGGCTCTTTGAGGGCCCTTTTTGTCTTCTTCACCCCTCGAATCCTGGCTCTGATTCCTGGTTCCCATTAGCTGGTATCCAGCAGCCCATAATCTGTGCTGGTCCCCTGACCAAGTTGGCCGCAGACCTCCTAGATCCCTCAATCACTGAATTCATCACTGGTGCACTGCCATGGTCACCATCTGTAGGGGCGTTTCCCATGCTCAACAGGTGGTGGGACCTTCTTCCCATTTCTAGTGCCCTGCGCCAGTCTACTGGTTCCCCGGAGTCTACAACTCTTCAGTGGCTGAGCGGAGACACCACCATCTTGGGCACAGACCTCGTTGTTATAAACACTATTGGCTCCTTTAACAGGCCGTTTAAGGCCTGTAGGGAGCCACCGGCATTCGGACCAGGTGGTGGAAACTTTCATAGCAGCATCGTGTCTTCGCTCTCCACTCTCCCGGGTCCACACTAGCGGCAGTGTTGCCATTACACAAGCCAATGTCACCATTTCTGTATGTCAAACTATGAAGTGAATGAATGACAAATTAAGAGAGGGTAATGTGGGAGAGAGTAAGGGACAATAAATATTGCCACAAAGGGTGAACAAACACATAGAGGTCCAGGACTGGGAAAACTCGAAGATGTGTGAGGAAATGCAAGGTTGAAAGAATTTTCAGGGAAGTCTGGTTTGTCTGGTTTGAAGTTCGGAAACAATTCTGTTGTTAGAGGGTGATTTAAAAAAAACTGTGAAAGCAAGTGAAATTTGCTTCATTCTTAGTTGAGGAGGACACACAAACATTTCATCACCTGCTTCATCCTATAAAAAGGAATAAAGAGGGTGATGAATTTGGTGTTGAGGAGAAATGTCTATGGTGAAGAAGATGGCTGCAATGGATGTGTATCTATTTTGTTAGTTCTGCAAATGAGAATAATTAAATTCATCAACATATTAAAGCCATCCATTTAACAGTACTGAGCTTTGTCTCTCTCATGAATGGTGTAAGGTAAAACATCATGAGATGGGAATGTGTAAGGAGTTACCCTGTACAGGGCTGTAACAAGAAGGGGAGGTGTCCTTGTACTCCTGTTAGGTAAAACATCATGAGATGGGAATGTGTAAGGAGTTACCCTGTACAGGGCTGTAACAAGATGTGAATGCATCCTTGTACTTACAAGATAAGAAAGACATTGATGGATTGAGAGGCAGGAAGCTAGCAGGGAAAGGATAGCAACAGTTTTAGTCATTGGACAAGTAATGATATGATGATGTTCTAAGCATGTATCCAAGGGTATAAAAAAATCACCATTTTGCTGATAACGGCAGAATGCATTCTCCGACTAACATGGTTAGTCGCAAGTGTTACAATCCGGTAATAAAGAACAAAGAACCCTGATTTCGACTCAGCCTGGTGTTTGTCTCACTCATTCATGAACAAAGCAGACCTAATAATGGTTATACATGTATTTTCCGATATTACTTAGATTTTAAGATTTGCAGTATGTACTATATATGAATAATCAGCTTGTAAGTAACAACACTGCATTCCTTCAAATAAAGAGAAGCTGGAGGTATTCAACAGGTCAGGCAGCATGCATGGAGAGAAATAGTTGGTCAATATTCCAGTTGGAACCCCTTTTTGAGTTTTGTTCGACTCGTTGAATCCTTCCAGATTCCAGCAACTGTAATTCTTGTGTTTCTTCAGCATAAATAATAGCATAAAATTGCAACCTAAGATTGTTACTGTACATAATAGCTGACTTCCTCACATCAAACTCTTGGCCCTGAACTTTGCTTTGTGCAACTATGGCAATAAGTGTAAAATGGTGAACCACCTTGGTCAGGAGTAGAGTCTGTTTCTATTTTGCATTGCAGCTTCAATCTGAAGGAATAATTGTTACAAACAAAGCAGATTAAAAATAATTCAAGCAATTTATAAGGAACAGGGTACTTTTGATAAAGTGCTTCGTTCTATTTTCCTTCACTAAGTCGAATTATAAGTGTGGGAAGTACACATCCAAATCACTTAATTGGAAAAATGCTTGCAGACAATTTTTATGCCACTCTGGATGTTAAATTAGTGAAATTGGGGCAATCCACCATATGATTATTTGGAAATGCCAAATGGTTTGGCATCTGGTTTGCCCATTGTTATTTACCACATTCCCTTTCCACCCATTGAGTCCCAGGTTTGAGCTTTGCCTTGCCACACACTGGGGCCCCAATTCTCACATTTCTTCTCATTCATTGGGGCCCATCTCTTGCATTTCCTTTTCCTTTGATACATACGTACATTGTACTTGGGTGCATGACAATAAACTCATTATCATCGTTTCAACTCACTGGTGACATGGTTCCATAATCCAGTTCCATTCAACATGCCACTGGATCCTATGCCCCTTTCAATTTACCTGATTAATTGTGAAATTTATGACAAATTGTTTAAAAAAAAAAGTGAATTGAAAATGTGCTGAGTTGTAAATGGAAATAACATTGGAAAGCCTGCTAGTCCAGAAATACTGTGCTGGATTATGAGATTTGTATTGTAAAGATGTTTCTTGGTGTTTCTTCACATATCTATCTGGGAATAGTGTGGCACTCAGCTGTGGAGGAGTTACCGAGGAGATGTAAAAAGCTTGGTTGCTTACAAGCAGGAAAGAGTTGAGAAGGTGCGAGAATGAGTATAGAGCAAGAGAATGAGAGATGAGTGAGCTGGAGAGTGATATTGGGCTGTAAGTTGTTTTAAATTAGACATGCAGCATATTAAGAGATCCTTCTGGCCCATAAGCCTGAGCTGCCCAAATACACCAGTCAACCTACAATCCTTGTACGTGTTGAAGGGTGGGAGGAAACAGGAGTACCCAGGGAAAACCCATACAGAAATAGGGAGAATGTACAAACTCATTTTAGACTGTGGCCAATTCCAATCTGGGTCGTTTGCACTGTGTAATAGCATTGCTGTAATTGGGGTAAGTGTTGACAAAAATTGTGGGGGTAAACTTCCCTCTAAACCCGGACTTGTTTCTTCTGGGGAATTTGGCAGTTATAAAAGTTAACTTTTCCAGAAGTAAATCTAAATTTATTACAATTGCATTGTCATTAGTCAAGAAATGTATAGCGGTAACATGACAATCCAATTCCCTGCTTCATATTGATCGTTGGAACATGGAAGTGCAAAGTTGTATTCCCCTTAACAAGATTCCTTAGTCTTGAAATTTGGCAACCTTATATAGATTACTTAAATGCCCAGATTGTATGATTTATTTTGATATTTGTCAATTAGTATATTCCTTATTAGAAATTTAATACTTTTAAAATGATGTGACTTTGAGATGTCTTTTTATCTCCCTCTATTCCCTGTTGTTTGTCCCCTTCACTTTTGAATCTAGGGAGGGGGTGATGGGAGAAGAGGGACTCTCCCTTTTAATTTTTTCGGACCTTATGAATGTTTTTCTATGATTTTATACTCAATGTATTATTGTTATATTAATTGAGTCCTATATTCTGTATTTTCTTAAAACTTAAATGAAATATTTTTTTTAAAAACCATGCTGCCTGTGCTTTGGCAGGTAAAGGCATGTCCACCCATGATGGAGCAGGTAACGTTTGTACGTTGTGACAATTTTTACACTATCAATAAGTAGTAATTCTGCCTCGCCTGCAGGAAAAAGAATCTCAGGGTTGTATGTGATGTCATAATTGTACTCCGATAATAAATCTGAAATCTACAGTCAGGGCAATAGACCTGTAGTGAGGATCAAGCGTCCCAAAGGCTGTGTTGCCTGCCCAATGCCTGGGTTCACGACATTTCACCTGACCTGAAGAGGTGTGGGAGGGGAAGATCCAGTTGTTATGGTCCATGTGGGTCCCAGTGACATAGGTAGAATGAAGGAAGAGGGTCTGCTGAAGGAATTTGAGCAGGTGGGGATGAACCAAAAAGATAATAACCTGAGCCATTTACAAATTAGAACCAAGTCAATCAGATTAGGGAGTTAAACGTGTGGCTCATATACTGGTGTAGGAGAAAAGGGTTTGAATTCATGGGACATTGGCATCAGTACTGGGGAGGAGGGAGCAGTTCCAATGGGATGGGCACCACCTGCACCATGTTGGGTCCAGGGTGCTGGTGAATTGCAAAGCTATGATTGTGGCAAGGGCTTTAAACTTGATAACTTCAACAGATTGAAAAGTATGGATAAAATAAAAGGGAAGGAGTGGATGGGACAGGTTATTGAAGTCCCCAGAATAATAGATGGAAGAGAATTTAAACTCTGGCAACATGGAGACAAATATGGGGAGGTTGGTGAGCACGGAACTGAAGGTGTATTTAAATACACACAGTGTACGAAACAAGGTAGATGAGCTGAAGGTAGAGTTAGAAATTGGTAAGTATGACATTGTGGGCGCAATGGAGACATGGCTGAAGGAGGAACACAGCTGGGAGGTAAACATCCCAGGATACACATCCTTTTGAAATGGGCAAAATGTTTTTTAAGAAGTCATTTTGTATAAAGGAGCATTGAGTTTTTACACTGTTTAACCTGCTGAGTTTCCCCAGCATTGAGTTTTTGCACTGTTTGACCTGCTGAGTTTCTGCAGCATTAAGTTTTTGCACTATTTTGCCTGCTGAGATTCCCCAGCATTGAATTTTTACACAGGTTGACCTACTGAGTTATCCTAGAGCTCTGTAGATGTTCAAGTCAAGTCCAGTGTACTGCCATCCCCTCCACAGACTCCATCCACATCTCTTCACTGCCTGGGAAAGGCAGCCAACACTTCCTCAGGAGTTTGCGGAGGAGCTAGTGGAGTTTTTCAAGTGAACCGGTACGGACTTGAAGGGCCGACATGACCTGTTTCCGTGCTGTAAACGGTTATATGGTTATAAGGGCCGGCACAGATCTGTTGGAAAAAAAAATGAATCCTTAGTTAGAAGGGTCATGGGATCAGAAGATAGAAATTTCTAGAGCTCTCCCTGGGTAAAACTGAGAAATTGGATAGGTAAAAAGATCCTGATGGGTGTTACACACAAGCCTCCAAAATGGCAACTAGGATGTAGGGCACAAATTACACTGGGTGTTAGAGAAAGCATGAAAGAAAAGCAATGTTAGAGTAGTCATGGAGAACTCCAATTATCTTGGTTTTGGGTCCCAAGAGAAGGAGGTCGTGGAATGCCTGCAGGATGTTTTTTTTTAGCGGAACTTGTGGTTGGGCCCGCAAGTGGGAAAAAAAAGCATTTGAGAATTTGGTGATGTGCAATGAACCAGGTTTGATTTGGGAGCTCAAGGTAAAAGAACCATTAGGAGGCACTAATCACGATGATAGGAGACAGGATTGTTCCATCTCAAAGAAGAAGCAGCTTTCTAATGGGAGGGTGAGGTAACCATTGCTGACAAGGGAAGTCAAAACCAGCATAAAGACATATGGTTTCACAAAAAATAGTGAGAATCCATCAGATTCAGCAGCTTACAAAAACCAACAGAAGGCAACAAAAAAAAGCAATGGGGAAAAAAGATAAAATATGAAAGTAACCTAGCCAGTCATAATATAGAGGAGTCCATTATAAAGAATGAAGTTTTTGGTACTTTCAAACTCGAGATAAAATCACCCAAAGTCAACATGGGGAGATCATGCCTGACAAATCTTGCCTGGAATTCTTTGAGGAAGTAAAGACCAGGGAAGAGGAAGGAGAATTAGTGGATGTTGCTTACTAGAAATTTCAGGCTGCCTTTGACGAAGCTGCTAAACAGAATAAGAGCTCATGGCTTTTGAGGAAAGGTGCCAGCAGTGATAGAAGATTGGCTGATTGGTAAAGGCAAAATAAAGGGGGCCTTTTCTGGCTGCTGCAGATGACTAGTTCCAAAATAAAAACACAGCAATGGTGGAGGAACTCAGCAGGTCTCGCAGCATCCACAGGAGGTAAAGATATATCACTGATGGTTTGGGCCTGGGCCCTTCCTCAAGGTATGAGTAAAAAAAAATAAAGAGAGAGGTGTCTGTATTTAAAAAGGTAAAGGTTTCATGTAATACTACATATAGAATGTAACATGCATGAAATACTTTGTCTGCCTTACAGTAGACAAAAGATGGAGAGTTGCCACTTTGTCCAGCACCCCTCACAGAAAACTACAGCACCTGGTGTTCCTAGGAGGTCTCCCCTCCAAATACTGACCAGGCCCAAGTCTGCTTAGCTTCCAAGATCCAAGACAAACGCAGGCATATTCAGACTGGGGGAAAGGGAAGAATAGGATGGTGAGGAGTACAAACCAACAGACAAAAGGTGTTAATTGAATATGATAGGAGGATGGGTGAGAGGAAAGGTGAGAGTTGATTAGGGGGGTGTTTGTTTTTGGCTCTATGAAAGAAGAGAGGGAAAAGGGGAGAGAGACAGAGCTAGAGGAAAGGAGGCATAGCAAAAAATGGGGAGGGGGACATTGAGCTAATGGAAACTGGAGAAGTTGATGTTAATGCCATCTGGTTGGAGGGTTCCCAAGCAGGATACGAGGTGTGGTTCTTCCAATTTGTGAGTGGTCTCAGTCTGGCAGTGCATGAGACCATAGACATACATGCCAACAAGGGAATATTTTGGTGAATTGAAATGGGTGTCCATTGAGTCATCCATGCTATTGCGGCAGACAGAGCTGAGGTGTTCAATAAAGTAATCTCCCAGTCTGCGTCCAGTCTATTCGACGTAGAGGAGACCACAACAGGAGCATCAGATTCAGAAAATGACCCCTGTCAATTTTATTTTTAAAGTGAAGCGCTGTCTTACCTGGAAGCACCACCTGGGGCCCTGAATGGTGGAAAGCAAGGAGGTGTGGGCATAAGTGGAGCATCTCCTGTGGTCACAGGGGTAGTTGCTATTGGGACGATTGGTGGGTAGGCAGGAGTGGACGAGGGAACCATGGAGGGAGCAATCCCAGCGGAAGGTGGAGAGGGGACAAGGGGGGGAGCATGCATCCAGTGGTGGGACCACACAGCAAGTGGCAAAAATGGCAGAGGAGGATATGGTGGACATAGAGGTTGCTGGGACAGTAAATATGGACAAGAGAATGCCATTCCCACTGCGCGTGGAGGTGCAGTGGGCCTTGCAGACATGCGGATGAGGGCCGTATTGATGGCAGCAGAGGGGAAACAATGTTGTTTATAGAAGGAAGCCATCTTTCCTGATCTGGCATGGAAGGCCTCACCTGGGAGCAGATGCAATATAAACAGAGGAATCTGGAGAAAGGAATGGTATCATTACTGGGGACGGGGTGTGAAGAGGTGTCATTGAGGTAGCTGTGGGAATTGATGGTCCACAGGAGTTGGTATTGGGTCAACTGCTTTTCATGCAGAGTTGATGGCTCTGTGACCAAGTTTACTGATGATGCAAAGATTGGTGAAGGGCAGGTGGGTATTGAGAAAGGAGGGAGTCTGCAGAGGACTCGGATGGGTTGGAGAATGGGCAGATGGAATTCAACATAGGAACGTGTATGGTCATACACTTTGGTAGGAGAATTAAATAAGACCATCTTCTAACTGGGGAGGAAATTCAGAAAATGGGGGTGCAAAAGGATTCCCTGAAGGTTAACTTGCAGGTTGAGCCAGTGGTTAAGGAAGGCAAATGCAATATTAGTGTTCATTTTGAAAGGAAGTGAATATAAAGGCATGAATGTAATGCTGACACTTTACAAGATGTTGGTCAGATCACATTTGCAATATCGTGAGTGGTTTTGGATGTGCTGGAGTTGGAGATGGACCAGAGCAGGTTTATGAGAATGATCTCAGGAATGAGATTTGAGTTAACATTTGCGGAGTCTTTGATACTCGCTGGAGTTTGGAAGGAAGATGGTGGGTGGGGTTTCACTGAAACATTCTGAAGATGAAAGGGCTGGATAAAGTGAATGTCGAGATATTTCTGGTTTTGGGACAATCTGGGGCCGAAAGGCACAGTCTCAGAATTAAGGGACACTCCTTTAGAACAGCAATGAGGAAGTTTCTTCAGCCAGAGTGTAGTGATTCGATGGAACTCATTGCCACAGACACCTGTGGAGGCCAAGTTATTGGGTATACTTAAAGTGGAAGTTGTTAGGCTCTTGATTAGCAAGAGTGTCAATGGTTATGGGGAGAAGGTAGGAGAATGGGATTGAAAAAAAAATACATCAGCCATGATTTAAACGGTGAAATAGACACAGTCATAAGGGCTAATTCTGCTCCTAAGTCTTATGGTCTTATAATAGGCATAGTTAAGGTAGCTATTCAGAATCTTTCTTCCATGGTACGAATATCAACAAGAGAGGATGGATTTAATGTGAGAGAAAGGGGTTTTAAGGTGCATTTGAGGTGAAAGTTTTTTTTTTACACATAGATTCATTGATATCCAGAACTCGCTGCGAAAAGAGGTGGTGGAGTCAACTACAATGACTCCATGTTTTTGAGACACTTAATTAGGAAAAATGCACAGAAGGATACAGACCTGTTGCCGTCAAATAGAGTTAGTGTGGATGAAGCAAAAGCCATGGACCGGGTGGCCAAAGGACCTGCTTCTATACAACTCCAGGACTTGATGTGAAATGGTTTTTTAAATGAATTTTGTGGAATTTCATCAATCCCTTTGTTCTTGCACAAGTAATGCTGTCCTCCATGTGACCTATCCTGTGCCCTTAAATCTACGTTTACTGACTGATCCCCATGTCTAAGAGGAGCTACTGTACTCCCCAGATTTTCCAACTGGCAAATACATAAGGAGGGCAGTGACTGAGGAGCAAAGAGGCTTGAACATGAAAATCAGCCAGGCCTTTGTCATGTGCAATGGGCTGGAGGCAGGCACAACATGTGGACCTTCTGGTCAGAGAGCCTTCCACATAATTCTTTTGCTGTCTGTTTTATTTTACTTTGATCTCTCCAGCCAAGACTCTTTCTGACATCTGCCTTAAACTTGTTTAAAATGATTACAAGTATTAAAACCAATTTACGCATCCATCAAAAGTTGTTTAATAAAAGACTGTAGTTCAAGCAAAGCACTTCTGGGCAACCTTTCATGAGGATTATGCAAATGTAATCTACACTAGATCTGAGTTATTGTTATTTTGTAAATTTATCCAAACAGAAGAAGCAGGCAAATATTGTCTTTTTGGAATATTTTCTGGTGGACAAAGTGTAATATCCAGATCACATTTCATGTAACTATTAGACTTGCTTGTCTACATAATTGTTCCTGTAGTAAATAATGGCACATGAAGAACTGTTAATGTAGTACAATATTTGACAAGTATAAAACAACTTAGTCCATTGCTTTTATATTAATTGTGGATGCTAACAGAAGCAGGAAATTCAAATTACATTCAGGGTTATGTGATGTATAAAAATTCTCAACATTCTACAAAGTTAGTGCTGTTATTAATTAATATATAGATAACTATTTTCACAGTTTATGCCATTAGGATTATTAATTCACAAAATTATCATTGCAGAGTAATGAAACACAGACACAGGCCCCATCAAATCCACACTAATCATCAAATCCCATTAACGTGAAACCTACTCTAATCCCATTTTATTCTCTTCAAGCTCCCATTTTCTCCCAGGTTCTAACACTCTCCTACCCAGTGGAGTCAATTTATAATAGTCAGTAAAACAACCATTTCCATGGTGTGGAAGGAAACCAGTGCACCTAGAGAAAATGTACATGGTCACAAGGAAAATGGATGGAATCCACACAGATGACATCAGAGGTCCAGATTGAACCTGGTTTACTGGTGCAGTGAAGCATCAGTTATTCTATCTATGCTATTCTGCACCACTCATCCAGTGTAATTTGCTTCTGTAAATCTTCGTTCAAGTTTATTTGTCATCTGATTGTACCAGTACAAACCAACGAAACAGTGCTCTCCAGTCCACGGTGCAGAACAGTGTAAAACACATGTACAGACATAATGCACATAACTACAAATGATAGAAAAATACACATAAATTAAAATAAATATTTATAAATGGTAGAGTCATGGAGAGTTATTTTTGCTGTCATTCAGCAGTTTCACTGCCCGTGGGGAAAAAGCTATTCCTCAGCTTGATGGTTCTGGCTCTGATACTCCTGTATCTTTTTCCCCAATGGGAATAGCTGGAAGATGCTGCTTACAGAGTGTTGGGAGTCCTCTATGATTTTGTGAGCTGTCTTTAAACAACATTCTCGATAAATCACATCATTTGGGGGGGGAGGGCTGTGAAGGGGGGAGATCCCAGTAATCATCTCTGCTTCTTTTGTGGCCTTGTGGATTGACCTCCAATCCAATGTAGAGAGTTCTGCTACCAACCCGGACAGACTGTGGTCTTTACGTTAGGAAGTCCAGCATCCAGTTATGGAGAGGGGTGTTGAGTCACAGTGTGAACAGCTTCTCCACCAGCCTCTGGGGTATGATTGTATTAAATGCTGAGTGGTCAATGAACAGCAGCCTGGCATATGAGGAGTTGGTCTCTAGGTCAGTCAGGACAGAGTGGACAGTCAAGGCTAAGCATCATCAGGTTCCATCTGTAGATGAGTTGAAATGGGTCCAGTGTGTCTGGGAAATGCGCTTTGATACGTTCCATCAGCAGACGTTCAAAACATTTGTAATGGTGAAGGTCAATTGAGGCCTGTTATTGTCACTCTCTTTGGTACCAGGATAACGGAGGCTGCCTTGAAACCCACGTGGACGATGGTCTGCTGAAATGAAACGTTGAAGATCTCCACAGTGACTTCCATCAGTTGGTCTGAACCATCTGTCAGTACCTAGCCAGGTATGCTGTCTGGTTCTGCTGCCTTGTGTGGTTTCACCCTGGATCGGATTCACCTGAACTTGGCCACCCCCTCACAAAGGGGGCTGTCCTTCAGGCGAGATGGAGCTTTTGTTGGTGTCAGCCTGTTCTTCTCATGGGAAACATACGTAGAAGATGTTCAGTCTGTCCGGAAGGGAGGTGTCATCGTCGTTGACTTGCAAGGTTCTCTTGTGATCTGTTATCTTCCCACCAGTACAGACTGGATGGGGAGAAAGAGGGTTAATGTGTAGATCAGTCAATCATTGGAGCTTCTTCAAGTCAGATAGGCTCATCTGTCTGCCTGATTCAACTGCAAAGGAAGGGTTCTATTAAAATCATTTAAAAATCCACGATCATAAATTGGAGGTTTTTCCCTGATTAAACAGGGAAAATACAATTTGCATGTATTGATAGGAAATCCTCTGAAAAATTTCCAAACATTTCTTAAAAGAAATAAGAAAAGGAATAGAACATCAATGGCCAACTTGATCTTTGGCCTGAACTTCATTTTCTTGCCATATTCAATTTTGGCTCAGTTTTAACATTTAAGAAAAGTTTGTACAGGTGCATGGATGGGAGGGGTATGGAGAGCTATGGATTGGGTGCAGGTCAGTGGAATGAGACAGAATAATAATTCCACGCAGACTAGAAGAGCCTGTTTTCTGTTCTTACATGTTCTATGGTTCTATCCCCAAATTTCAGTAAGTATTCTTGTTTAAGAGCTCCCAAGTTTCTTTTGAGGCTTCGATAGAATTCCAGTCTTTTGATTTGGGAGCTTTCTGTGCCAGAATATTAAAATATGGAATGAAGCATTTTCACACACATTTGCCAACGTGTGTGTGTTCATTTATTTCCTAATTAATTAATAGTAGAGATTTTCTTTTGGATTTTGGGACGTCATCTTAAAATTGATGGCAATTAGGTGCAGTCTGTTTAGATGGATGTGTCACTATTTTTTAGGGGCAAAAACAGATCAATCTCAAAAAATAATCCATCATTTAGCAGGTTATTGTCAAATGGAATCCTATTGAAATAAAATAGGAGATCCTGCTAGCACATTCTGTAAATAGATCAGTCTAACATCAGAGCGATTAAATCATTAATATTGCTCCCATTGGTATCCCTGATTGACACAAGTTCATTTTGATTTCCATTTGTGTGGTATTTTGCATCATAATTTTTTGAAAAATACAGCATATCCATTGATTTAATTTTTTATTTCCACTCACATAGCACTTAAAGTATTCCCTATGCCAAAGTGCTCTGTGATTAGTAAGGGATTACTTAAGGTGGTATGTGAGTGGAAAGAAAAAAATTTGCAAACCAGTTTTAATCGTACCTAATTGACTCATTATTTGCACGGTTTCATAACTCCAAAGGAAATGGGCCAATGACAATTTTTCTCAAGCCAAATATTTCGGTAACATTTAGGTCTAGAGCAATGGTTCTCAACCTTTTTTTCCCACTCACACACCACCTTAAGTACTCCTTTATTAATCACAGAGCACCTATGGCATAGGGATTACTTAAGGTGGTATGTAAGTGAAAATACGGAAGTTTGCAAATTACTGATTTAAGTGGTCAATTTAATTGTTTCATATTCACACACGAGGGAGTATATGAGTTTTAGATACCAGAAGACTTATTATTGGGGTTATAACATGTTCCTTCAGAAAAATCAAATGTTATTATCACATTTTTGATTGTCAGAGCTTGATGTACTCAAATTGGATGCTGCATTTGCTACGTTACAGAGTGTCAACACTTTAAAATACTTCATGGATTGTGAAATGCTTTGAGACATTCCGCGAGGAACTTATAAGTCACAATGGAAATATGAACGCTCTTTGCCTTTAGGCATCAGGATGATCTTAATTTTCTTTATTCTGAAATTGTCAGTTGTTACGAACTAACAACTCTCCGTCAGCCCGCAACCAAGGACCCAGTAGAAGATAGGGCCGCTGCAGTCTCGTTTTCTGGGAACCAATTGAATACTGCATACATTTTCCAATAGTCCTCTGCTCAGTTTGGACCGAGAGCCAGAAACCCAAGAATATTGCCAACTCAACATCATAAAAAAGGTAAGTTCAAATTTTTATCTGCAGATGGAACCAACCTCAAAGAAGAGGCCCGGTGTCCATGGAGTCATTGCCAGTGTATCCGCAGACTCTGCAGCCACACAGACTCCTGTTTGATTCACCATCAACCCAAGCTCCAGATCCCAACCTCTGACAAAATCAGGAAGCCTTCAGCACCTGAGGCCCTTCGGAAGCCCTTCTCGCCCTCAGCACCCTCTTGAATTCTGACTCTGATTTACCTGGTTCCCATGAGCCAGTCTCCAGCAGCCCACATCGTGTGCAGGCCCCCAGACCGCAAGCTGCTCTTAGCCTGTGTGGGGACCCTCTGTCACTGAGCCCCTCAGTGGTCCAATGCCCTGGTCACCGTCCTGTAGGGTCATCTCCTCTGCTTCCCCTCCTCAATGGGGTGGGGGGGGGGTGCTTTTTTTTTCAAATAAAGCACCATCTGTTCCTTTTTACAGGCCTTTTAGAACCAGACAGTTGAACCCTTCAGAGCAGGGCTGTATCTCTGTTCTCCGCAATCCCATGTGATTTGTGTGTGTGTGTGTGTGTGTGCACTGGAGAAACACTGTTGCATCTGGTTGTATGTGAATTCAATGATAATAAATGTGAATTTGAGTTGCAATAATAGAATGAAATGTTTTTTTTTTAAACACTGCGTGGATGTTGTCAGCTATGTTATTTTCTCAATGTTTCTGGATATTTGGTTAACAATGTGGATAATGAGCAAGGTTCCTTGTTCAGGATGTTCTTGCCCAACATCATTCAAAGAAGAAGAAAATGATGTGAGGAGATGTTGGCAGAAAATTACCTTCCACCCAAGTTATTTTGATAGATGACCACATCACTGGAGGATTGGCTTTGAATATTCCCTTCGATTCTATGAGTATAAATTAGAAGAGACAAGAGCTTACAGCCATCTTAGTGTTGCCTCAAAGGGGAAATGTAATGCAGTCATTGCAGCCTGGAACCCTGCATCACTTTCCTTGTACCTCCGAATGAATGTTCAAGAGAGCAGGGATGTTCATCTCATTTGGATTAAATATTTTATTCAGGGAGAGTAGCCATTTTCTGTGATGATTTTATCAACTTTTTTGGAAAATTTTCAACTGCTACAGTAATTGCACTTGCTGCCTGCATCATAAGACAAATATTATGCTGGCTTTGAATGTATCAGACCTTTCAGATGATAAATTGGTCCTCTAAGGTTCTTTGAATATTACTAAGCATTGTTTAAATTTAATGGAGCGCTATTACCCATCAAATACAGTTTAAAAGCCTTTGCTATCCAGCACCTATGGGGCTGGATAAGTGTATTTTATGGTTGCTTGAGATTGTGTGATTGGCAAACTAATGGCAAGGTGTGCCAATTTTAAACTTCCATTTTTTTAACCTATTTATTTACTGTGATTTTTCCAGTTGATTGAGGCTGTCTGTTGCTTGAATTCCAGATAACAGGGGTCTTACTGTACTCACCTTTTTCACGTATATTAATGACATTCTGCTTGATATTAATTTGCGTAGCTTGATGTAATTTCATAGAGGTGTTGCAGGTCTCAGTCTTGCTGGGGCACTTTGAATGATGCCCAGAATAAAGAGTGGCAAATCCCAAGAATAGGTAGAGAACTGTGTAGGTGCAGAGAATTTGTTGACCTTGACCATCATAAAATCAAATGGGAAGAATTATGAAATATGGGTAGAGATTGGCACTTCAAAAAAAAAAAAAAAAAATTAGATTGTGCCACTTTGTGAATAGAGGACATGGACTCAATTCTGAAAGTTGATGAATTAAATGTTCGTGAACTAAGAAAATCCTGCACTGGATTCAAGATATTTTGATGGCACAAACATCAGTGAAGAACATTTGGGTGACTGGGTATGTAAATTTAATTTTATCGAAGTGTTTCTGAATTTCAAATAGCCTTTTTCTCCAAGGAGGAAAGAGGGCAAATGATTTTGAGAGGCTCTTTGCTCTGTAACCATCATAGAATCACAGTGAAGTTATCTGAGTGCTTTTGATATTGCAAATACTGCGTGAAATTTTACAACCAGGGAATATGCCCTGAGTATCTTAAATTTATCCATTTGACATACTGTAACATTTCTATGCTTTTTTTTTATTAGGCAGAACATTCTGGCCAATATGTTAAATGCATTCAGTACCTTGATGTTGACAGTCACAAAATTGGATTGCTTTTTTTATATAGAACTTCAAAGGCCACAAATAGTACCAAAGAGGCAAAAATAGATGATTCTCCAAAGTAAATATAAAAAAAAAAGAAAGGAGCTGGTAGATTCCTTGCAGTTCTTCTCACGTCACATTTAATACTTTGGACATTAGTTCACAAGTCTGAAGCTGGTGATGTTATACAGCATTTTAAAATTCTTTTTCATTTGAAACTACTTCTTGACCAGTTGTCAGAAATGTTTGTGAAGTGACAGCTCCAGATTCAAATGTGCAAGCTTTCCAAAAGTACAACACAGCCAACGCTTGTAGCTCCAAAGCTGTTCCATATGTCCCTGCTACCTCAGAGATGTATCGTTTTCATCAAAGGGGTCCAGGGTTTTCATTCACATGTTAGGTCCATAATCCACTACAGCAGACAATTTGGCAATCATTTGTAAAATATAAATTTTTTAGACAAGAATGAGGCTCATTCAACAGGAGCGGAAAACAGGGACAACATTGTACTTCTCACAATTGCTAAACTGAAAAGAAGGGGAAAAAAATTTGACTCCCTGCAATGTAAAATATGCTAAGAACGTGGAATCCAAAATCCAGACCTTAACTTAAACTAATAACAAAGAAATTCTGTCATCGAAGTTTATTGAACGTCGTTATAAAACTGTTGAGAGGAAGTGGTTAGGTATGACTATTGTCTATAATATTGACCAGCTGTGGAGGCTGAATATGAAACCTCATGAAATTCAGACAGAATTTATAAGCTGAGAAAGTGTCAGTCCTGAATCCGATAAATTGTAGACATTGCACGAGTTGACCTCTTGCTTCTTCAGGTCACAGTACAGATGGTCTGACTTATGATTTTTCAAAGTTATGATGGTTCGAATCTGTACTGAACTTCAAATTATCAACGTCTCGCGACAGCACTGTGTCAGTCTCCACACTGATTGCACTGCCCCGCTCTCTCCCCACAGCTCCATGTTGGTCCCCACACTGACCCCACTGCCCTTTTACAACACGATTTTTTTGACCTCCAATGAGAGTGCCAGAACGTAACCTCCATCGTAAGGTGAGGACTACCTGTATTGGAAACTGTTACTTTCCCTTTCTTATGAATGGGAGAATATTGCCCATTCATTAACGATTTGTTGTGATCAACCTAATAAAAATTGTTTTTTCTTTTTTACTTCTTCAGGTATTGATCTTGATATTGTCTTAAACCAAGGTCAATCGGTTTGTGGATTCAAGCCCCTCTGCAGAAACTTGAGGACAAATCTGGGCTTAACAGGATACTGAGGGAGTGTTGTCCTGTCGAAGGTATGGACTTTGAGATAAAATGTTAAACTGAGCCTGTGATTGCCCTCTCAGATGGACATAAGGTTCATTCCAATGTATAAGGAGAAGATAAGCAGGAGTTTGGCAGGGTTGGTGTAGCGGTTAGCGTAACTCTGTTACAGCACCAGCGTCCTGGGTTCGAATCTGGCACTGTCTGTAAGGAGTTTATATGTGCTCCCCATGTCTATGTCTGTGTGGGTTTCCTCCAGGTGTTCTGCTTTCCTCCCACCGTACCGGGATTGTAGGTCAATTGGGTACAATTGAGTGCACAGGCTTGTAGGCTGAAAGAGCCTGTTACCGGACATACAGCTTGTTGCCCCTCCTGAAAATTACCCCCACCCCAAAAATCATCATATTGTGGAAATTTCTGAGTGTAAACATTCTTTGGTTGTGAAGTGTTTGGGTCATCCTGAGATTGCAAAATGTTTTGGAGAAATATTTTCTATTATTTCCTTCCTTTCTCTTCCTGTCTAACACGAATTGTTCTCTCCAGTTCACTGCACATTAAAATATTAATGAGAGGTAGATGGTGAAGTTGAAATCTTTCTACAAAGAGTAGGAGAAAAACTGAAGAATGACATCATTTGGTGGGGCTGATGGCTAGGATGAAAATACCATCATTGGATGCTCATTTACAGGTAACTTGATCAAAGAAAAGATGAACTTTAACAAAGGCAGATTTTTTTTTAATTGAAAAGTGGCCCAGGGAATAGGTGGCTCGTGGAAAATCCCACTTCTGGGAGAAATAGTGGCGGCGGAGTCAATTGTATTATTTAAGAAAAGGTTGGACAGGTACATGAGAAGAAGATGGAGGGTTATGGGCATTGTGCAGGGAGGTGGGACTAGAGAGGGGTGTTTGGTTCGGTGCGGACTAGAAGGGCCTAATGGCCTGTTTCCGTGCTGTAAATTGTTATGTTATGTTATGTAAGGAGTAATTCAAATTGGGCTGGATGAGAGTTTAGTGTTGAGGCAATAGTGTGTGTTTTGCGTCTGTCAGCTTTCAGTGAAACAGCAGATGACCAGCTGGATAGTTGGATTTTGGTCTTTCTGCACCAAAACTGTATTGGAAATTGCCTGCTTCTTGCACCTTTAAGGCTCATTCTGAAAATGCAGGATCAGAGATCATGTTGGTGAAGGTTTTGAGGTTTACTGAGGCTCCGGGGTTACCCAAGGAAGGCTGATCTGTTAGACATATGAGATGCTGGAATCTGGACAATCTTCTACAAAAATCAATTAATTGAAGACCTGATGAAGGGTTCTGATCTGAAACATCAACCATTCCTTTTCTCCCCACTGATGCTGCTTGACCCACGGAGGACCTCCTGCAGATTGCTTTTTGCGGTTGATCTTGTAAACTCCTTTGTGCTTTGGGCTTCAGAAGGTCTCGATATCCTTTGCCGGTTCATCATCGCCCATGCAACTTGTTCTGTTGACTGTAAACCAACTTAGATATTGTTTTGACATTTTTTGAAAACACAGGTGTGCTACATTTAATTCAAAATATCATTCAATGAATGCTAATTTGTGCTGAATGATCTTTCATTGACAGTGGAATTTCCTGTATACCTGAAGAGCAAGGGATATCTCTTGATGAGCAATTGGTGTCATTTACTTCCCCTCTCCCAAGTTCGTGTTAGAACCAGACCTGGTTTTTGTCGTGTGAACTGGTAGATTTCAGAAGAAAGTTAAAGTGGCCTTGAGCAAGATTGTCATTCTTTTATAACCACTGACAGGTTTACTCACCTCATTATCTTTCTCCACCCAGAGTACCGCATCAACATTATGCAGACACATAAAGAAATGATCTGACTAATTAGAGCTGAAAATATGTCTTAGCACTGTACTGCTATTGTTCTATTGTTGCCTCACTCTTTTGATGTCATGGGAAAACAACAAAATCAGCAGGGAGCGAAGGACTACAATTGCTTTAGTTCTCTGTTAGATGACATGAAGTTGCCTTATTGGAGAACAGCCTCCCCTGGAGAATGTAGAAGAGGATGTCATAACTTTGCCTTTCAAATGTGAGACTCTGTGAATGAGCAGGGAACCAGCAGGGATCATGTGAATAGTCTGCTCAAACAGATCCCCTCCAACCTGTCAAGTCTGTAGCCCCAGGTAGCATCGAGAAATGTGACAGCTTGACTGGTGTGTCTATACCTGATCCTGGGCAGCCATCACAGGAGTGCCGTCTACGTGCATTAATGTGAACTGGAGGGCAGTCATATACCTACGGGACAGTGTGATGCAGGGGAGTGTGACGGTTCTTTTGTTCCTGAAATGATAAATGATGTCCTCATAGGGACATTAGTGACTCATAGATTTATCTTTCCATGTATGTATCTGTTCTCAATTTTAATTACAAATCTGTGGTTCGAACCTTCTAATGATCAAATCCTCAATTGTGAATCAATACGTTCACATTCAAGGGATCAGTAAAGAACTATAATCTTCTTTAAATCACTCTTTTCACGTATTTTGTGGCAAGTTCAGAAGATTGTCTTTTTAGTGAAATGAACTGTGTGATAAAGCAATAAAACTCACAAGATTCCTTTCAAAGAAATCTACAGGGGTGTTTTATTTATGATGGTATGGAATCCAGCTTCTAAATACACCCCAGGATTTGGAAAATTATTTCACCACGTTTAAGCTGAAAGAGGGTATTTTGACCTTCCTGCAAAAGGTTAAACCTTTAGATTGATTTTTTTTTCCTGTAGGGTTCAATGACAGCTGTGCAGTCTGTCTCAGTGCTTTACCTCAACTGTTTTGTAACCTCCATTTGCAGAGTCCCCCAGGCCAACCTTGTGGCTCATCACAAGCTTCCATCTGTTCCAGGCTTCACTTAGGGGGTTTCCTTTAATGTATCTTAATATTGTTCAGTTTTAAGATCTGTGCAACTGTCTGACGACCCAGACCACATAATGTGCATTACTTCTGAGAACAATTATACTAAGGCTGGAAATTTCCTGGTGGTTTTTTCCCAAACTAATGGGGTTTCAGCTGGAGAAATTATCTTTGTTGGATATTTTTTTAGTCAGCTTAAAGTACTTTAAAAAACACACAGAAATGCTGGAGGAACTCAGCTGGTCTCACAGCGTACACAGGAGGTAAAGATGTGTACCAATGTCTCGGGCTTGAGCCCTTCTTCAAGGTATAAGCCTTGATGAAATATTCCTCAAGGTAGGGCTCAGACCTGAGTTGTTGGTAAATACATCTTTACCTCTTACAGTGTTATATGGCGAGCTCTCCACTGGCCACCGAGACACCAAAGAAGGTGCACCAAAGAAGAGGTACAAGGACTGCCTAAAGAAATCTCTTGGTGCCTGCCACATTGACCACCGCCAGTGGGCTGATATCGCCTCCAACCGTGCATCTTGGTGCCTCACAGTTTGGCAGGCAGCAACCTCCTTTGAAGAAGACCGCAGAGCCCACCTCACTGACAAAAGACAAAGGAGGAAAAACCCCACACCCAACCCCAACCCACCAATTTTCCCTTGCCACCGCTGCAACCATGCCTGCCTGTCCCGCATCGGACTTGTCAGTCACCAACGAGCCTGCAGGAGACGTGGACATACCCCTCCATAAATCTTCATCCGCGAAGCCAAGCCAAAGAAGAAGAAAGAAAAGAACCTCTTACGGATGCTGCGAGACCATCTGAGCTCTTCAGCATTTCTGTGTGTTTTTTTTTACTTTCACTCACAGTGTCTGCAGACTTTTGTGTTTCACTAAAGTACTTTACTCCATGCTTCTCTCTTTGGTGCTCTCCCAAAGTATCAACTTCACAAGGGAGAATGCATTGGGGTACTTACCTGCAAGCATTTCCAAAGCTAACTTAGAATGGGCAATAATGAGGCTTCCTGATCCTCTCACAAGGGATACTGATCTCTATTGAATATTTTCTTTTGATACAATCAACATTGCATTTTATGGAGAACTACAGACACAGAACCTCAGAATCAGAATTTATTGCCATGATCAGCTCCCGAAATTCGTTATTTTGCAGCAGTATCATCATAGAGCCAACATTTATATGAACCACCCAACAAAATAAGTGCAAGACAAAAAATCAAAGCAAGGCAGTGTATGTGGTCCATCCAGGGATTTGATGGCCAAGGGGAAGAAAGTGTCCTTGTACCACTGGGTGCTTGTCTTCAGGCCCCTGTATATATTTTCACAGTGGGAGCAGTATGAAGAAGCCATGGCCTGGCTGGTGGAAGTCCTTGGGAATGGAGCCTGCTTTCTTCAGACACTGCCTGTTGTAGATGTCCTTGATGGAATGAAGACTAGTGCCCATGATGCCACAGGCTTGTCCTGACCATTGGCACCTCTGTTCCAGACACTGATGCAACCAGTTAGAATGCTCTCCACAGAACACCAGTAGAAGTTCTCGACTGATTTCAGTGAATCTCGACCAGTACAGTCTTTCCAAGACACATCAAGCTGGAAATGCCGAGGCACAGTGTTGAATTTTACCACAAGACAAACTGCCTCACTTCACATGGAATCGACCTTTATGATTGCAAATGTAGGAGAAACGATTTCTGCACTGAGGTCTCATTGGAAAGATGGTTTTCAAGTTAAGGGGGAAATGTATCAACACTAGCCTGATGTAACTAAAATGCAGTGAATAAGTGTCTCCGGTCCTTTCCACTGAGGTATGATAGCATCATGGATGAGAATGTAGAAAGAAGGGAATAGTCTTCCAAAGTAACTGAATTCCAGAAAGAAAATTGTGTTTGTCCTACATGTAAAAATGTGGATTGATAATTTTCCTTTTTTTCCAGCATAGATTGTTAGTTTGGGCTTTAAGAATTTCACTGATTGAGAATTGCAACTGTACCTGTCTTTGAGACACTAAGAAATATTTGATTTTCAAAATTCACATACAATAGCTGGACCAAGAAGAGTTCTGTGAAGGTTTCATGAGCAGGGTGCTGAAGTGGGGGAGGGGAAAAAAAATTATTTGAAGAGGGAAAAAGATGTCTGGAGTAACAGATTAAACATCTAAGGCTACATTGTGTTTACCGAAATGTTCATGTCAAATAAAAAGCGGCTAGCATCTTTCTGCCATTTTGTACTCAGTGGCCTGAAGGCTTAAAAAAAAATCAAATCTACTTCTATCTAATTCTGAAGCAAGCAGGGCTAATTGCACTCCATTACCAATGTTCCACATTTGGATTTGAAGCAGATTTAAACCAGTCTTTTATGCTGCGCTGATCGATTGAGGATTTGTTCTGTTGAAGACAGTCACTTTGCACTCCAAAATGATGACAATCCTCAGCAACCCAGGACCCCGAAGCTTAGATTGTACCCTTAAAAATGAAATCCTCTTTCTGTGGTTCCCCTCCCCCCCCCCCCAAAAAAAACCTTTAGGCCAGGGTTTCACACATCTCGATTGGTGATACACAGAACGCTAAGGGCAAAAGTTTCCTGTTCCTTGTGTATTGAATTAAAATATTTAAATATATTTCCCTAAACTGCCACCTGGAAATACTTTAGCCCGAGATTAATTGCTATTTGTGGGGTAAGTGGGAACCCAGCCTCCAGCGATATGAATGTCTGGCTGATGAATTTTGTAAAGACAAAAAGAACCTCAAGCTCAATCTGGTTACCACAGCTGTAATTTATATTAAACCAAAAATAAATCTTCCTTTTTGCATTAAGTAAATATTTTTCAGTCACTTGGCCATTTATTTCCCCCCCTGTTATGTTCATTACCCCTGCTGATAACACCCTAACGCAAGTTTAAAAAAAAAGATTGCTCCCTGATCACTTAGAACACTTTCCTTATAAACGGTAGCCACAGTGGAGTATAGGAGAGGTTATTGCCCTTTCCAGTGGGGTGTGGTGGCGTTGTGGTTAAGTTCTGGTGTCATGTCCACAAGTTTGGGCTAATGGTCTAAAATTGGATCCCACCATAATAGCAGTGGAATTTTACATCCAAAGAATTAAATAAACGCGTTCTTAATAATTGCGGCCATGAAAGCACCAGATTATCATTTTAAAAAAACATTTGTTTCACTAGTATCCTTCAGTGAAGAATATCTGCTTTTCTTACCTACAGTAGCCTACATGGGACTCCAGCTCACAGGTAGATGTTGACTCTTAGCTGACCTCTGGAGTGGCGAGGCATGCCACTGAGTTCAAGGGCATAATAAATGTTGGCCTTGCTAATGACACTCACATACCATAATTGAAGATAAAAAATATCAAAAATGCTGTTACTGATCTGTTAAATTTCCATCCCGAGGTTTATTGTGCACCATATTTAGGAATATCAGCAATGCATTTGGATATTGGATATACTCAGGATCTCAATGAAGCATAAATCAGAATGATAACATCCAGACATTTACACCCCATATTGGAAGAGTGATATTTTTGGATTGAGGTGCACATTCTAACAATGCTGTTGATTTAAACATTTACAACTATATTTTTCATTAGGGTTATTGATTAGAAAATAAAACCATTTTGTTCGGTTAGATGGGTTTGATATTCAATGAAACCTGTGTTCATGCTGTTGGGTCACTTCAAGCCTCGATTATAAAGTGAAAGATAGATGGAAAGAATCATGTTCTTTGGATCACAGCGCTTTCTATAATGCTAAACCTGTAGAAATGGAATTGACCAGAGCTGATTGCAGTTCTGTCTGCAATTTATCATTAAATTCAACAAACTTAATTTCTGATCAAAGAAGTTTTCCAGAATATCAGCTTCTTCAAAGTCAAATTGTAGCATTGCCGACACTGATTATTCATTTGCACGTCCTACCGTTTTATAGTTTTAACTTTGTGTTGGGAAATGCTACAATGACTAGATGCACCAGTGCACACCTGGTAACCCCCCCAAGAAGTGGGCATTGGTGTATGGTAAGAACACAGAAATGGTGAAGGAACTCAGCAGGTCTCACAGCGTCCAGAGGAGATAAGGGCATATAACCAACGTTTTGAGCCTGAAGAAGGGCTCAGACCCAAAATTTTGGTAATATACCTTTACCTTTATGGACGCTGCAAGACCTACTGATTTCCTCCGGCATTTCTGTGTTTTTACTACAATCGCAGAGTCTGCAGACTTTCGTGTTTCACAGGCATATCAGGTTGCCAGCATTTCTTAAAGATATGGAGATTCCTCACCATTTTAGTCAGGCAACCCACTCCAGCAACTGATTTGGGTTACATCTGCTCTAGGGAATCCTCCACTGAAAGATCCCAGGGTGATGATATTATTTGATATTTAAACTTTCAGATTATTTGAATATTTAATTTATTTTGAATGCTGCCTTTAAACAATTTTATATAGATTTACATTTTTTAAATGTTGAATAATTCTTAGTGGATTTCAATTGATTTTGATTATTCCTGAATGTCAGAAATATTTAACATCAACATTTATGACAACCAGCTAAATTAGAGGGGAGACTGCCCAGTTTTAGGCTGATTTGTCGCCAGGGTCTCGAAACAGAATGACTCGGATGGACTGCTCTCAACAAACTTTTGCTTAGATGTGTAGACTATTTCTTCTGACTGCTAAATCCAACCCAAAGGTTGTGTGAGGTTCAAGTTTTCAACACAGTTGGAAATCCCATGTGAATTGTGAACTTTGCAAGCTGAAGGGAAAACACTTGAATCACGTGTGTTGCCAGTGACGTGATGGTGCTTTGTCACATCCCTTAAAAAAACCTCACAAAACCATTATGGGACGAATAAAGGAAAAAAACCAAAGGCCACACTTATGGATGTTGATGTACTTTAAAGTATCTCAGTAGCTTGTTGCTCTGTCAGCAGAATCACAAATGGCAATCAGGAAGCATACAGGAGGGAGACAGATCAGCTCGCTGAATGGTGTTATGACATCAACTTTGTGCTCAATGTCAGCAAAACCAAGATGATTGTGGACTTCAGAAGGAAGTCAGGGGAACACGACCCAGTTCTCATCGAGGCCTCAGAGGTGGAGACCGTCAAGAACTTCAAATTCCTGGGTGTCAACATCTCCGAGGATCTGTCCTGGAGCCTCCATGTCGATGCAATCACAAAGAAGCTCACCAGCGGCTATACTTTCTGAGGTGTCTGAGGAGGTTTGGTATGTCACCAAAGGCTCTCATAAACTTCAATAGGTGTACTGGGGAGAGCATTCTGGCTGGTTGCATCACTGCCTGATATGAAGACGCCAATTCTCAGGACATGAATGAATTCCAGAGGGTTGTTAACTCGGCCTGTGACATCACAGGCACCAGACTTCACTCCATCGAGGACATCTACTTGAGATGGTGTCTTAAAAAAGCAGCATCTATCCTCAAAGATGCCCACCACCCAGGCTATGCCCTCTTCACTCTGCTACCATTGGGGAGAAAGGTACAGGAGCCTAAAGACGAGCACTCAATGGCACAAGGACAGCTTCTTCCTCTCTGCCATCAGGTTCCTGAATGATCAGTGAACCAAAGACACTGCCTTACTTTTCGTGCCCTATTATTTTAATTTTTTTATGGCAATGTTGTAAGATGGTTATAATAGGACTGTTTGCACTGTGGTGCTGTCGTAAAACACCAAATTTCCTGATTTATTCATGACAATAAAATTCTGATTATGATTCTACACCTGCTAAGGAATATGTGAGAAAATTTGCCATACGTGGAAGACATAGAACAGACACCACCTAAAGCACAGGGGCAGGCCTTTGGGGCCATGATGTTTGGTCCAAACATTGTTAAATCTCTGCTGCTTGCATGTGTCAGTGTTATGAGATATTAAGAGAGATCATTTATAGTAACTTAATTTAGCAAGATTGCTTTAAAAAACTCTGATCCAAACTTACAGTTGTTGCGTACAATTTCATTGCATTTCCCAGCATTAGAGTGCCATGCCACTGTGCAGTAATCTTTTGTTCAAAGTAAACACAGAGCACAATGGGCCACCCTCAAACCTGCCCTGCTATTCAAAATGATCATGGTTGACTTCAACTCATCCTTTGTACTAGATCCCCACAGCTCTCAATTCCAACACCCCCACCATTCCAAAATATTAGTGTCATTGAGAAATGGAAAGAAAAATGAAAGCATTCACCTCTCAATTTTGGTCTAATGTTTTGCCGTAACCAAATCTAGAATGAAGACCGCTGCTATGTGCGTCAATACTAAAGCTACATGTCCAGGTGTGTGCAGTGGTAATGTGACCCATGCCGGCACACCACCAGGAGTTTACTTAAATTTAGAAAGGACACTTGGTCAAAGGTTATGATGCTATCAACAGGTCCTGACTGTAGATTAAGCAGGGGGGAATAAACAGTAGCCTTTGCATTAGGAAAAGCTGGGAGAAGTGAAGCATTGCTCTGAGCTGCAAATTCTTGGACTCTAATTTCTTCACCTTGCCTTCAATGCCCAACAACCACCCTAGAGCCTCACCACATTTCATTCCCTTGTTTATAATTCAACAAGGTCAAGGCTGATTATGAACTCCTTATTTGGCAAAGACAATAAAAGACTATTAAACATTGGGTAAGGGACACAAGTCTGGTTGAGGAATCCCCAGGGAATTCTAAGAAACATACTTATATGGTGAAAATTTGTTCGAATGCTCTGGAAAACTAGGTTTGTCTGTATAAATATGTTATATAAGCCATGAAGCAGACTCTCTTTGGATGAGACCAGCCGCCTCTGGCAGTGCTTCTTGCTGTAACAGAGTTCTCATGTTTACAAAATAAATTAAAAATTGTTTGCAGCGGTATTCATATATGTTTATCCAGCAATCTCTGGTCAACTTGAAGAACTGAACTTCTTGATGCTGGGATGACCTCTAAACTAAAATGTTGGATAGGAAGTTCAGGAAGTGTGAAGAGTGTGGGAATGGCCTAGATCAGGCAATTTTCTTCCACTGTTCTAACAGAAAAGAAACAAGAGCTAAAATCATAGAGGGCTCATAATTATCCAGCTCATGATAATCCAGCCTAATCCCCAGTCAGAGTGAAAATTGTGGCCAAATGAATCCAGGTGAATAACACTGGACAACAAAGATTTTGTTTCCTGAACACTTTATGGGTATATTTTATGGCCTTTGGGCTGCAGATCATGAGAATCATCTTAAAAATTTCCTAAATTGTATCACCTTTTATAGATATTACCTATTTTTGTAATTTCTTGACTTATTTTAAGACCACTAGTATATTGACCACAAAACAAGCTGGTTTGGTTTGTCCAAGCATGCCTGGGTATGCACTCAGTGCAGGTCTGAAGACCATAGAAAATAGCTTGGAGGGTATTTAAAGATGTTGTCGAGAATTTCCAGTCTACACACAGCTTAATGATAGCATGTTTCAAGCATGTGAAGCCAAGAAACGCAACGTCATTGAAAATTAATTTTCTGCATTGGCACTTGGACGCCTTCCCTGCTGATCTTGGTGCAGTCAGTGATGAAAGATTTCACCAGGACATTATAACCATGGACAAGTGGTATCAGGGCAACTGGAATCCATCAATGTTGGACAGGAGAGGCATCAGATGGTGAGTGCAAATGAAAATTAGCAGAAAACATTTTTAGGTCAGTTTAACTAATGCAATGTGTCAGGATCATTATGCAATTAAACATGCTAAATTCAATAAAAATTAATTTAATATTTCTCCAACTTCGTACGTGATACAGCAAATCTGAAATTATCTTTGTTTAGCTTGAAGTTGTCTCATAATCCCCAATTTCTTTTCAGGAAGCAAACCTTTTGAAAAAATTTGTTGTCCAAAGTAATAACTTTGCTTTTAGCCAGGCCCACTGCAAGGTCAGTATTATGTGGAGATGTTAACACTTATTCTGTGAATTTTGAGATATTTTCAATTACAGCCAGCCTCCGGGTTGAAAACGTCCGATTTACGAACAGCCCATAGATACGAACTGACAAGCCGGCTAGAAGGAGAAAGACATCTACTTCTGGTATCAGCAGAGCTCACTTTCCATTAGCTCGCTGCCCCATGAGTAATCAGGCGGCTAGTGATGTGCACCCTCTGTCAGGAGCAGGCAGGCGAGGGAACGAGCGGCCCGGCGGTGGGGAGGGTGGGGGGGGGGAGAAGAAGCAGCAGTGTCTGCCATCACCACCCCTCTGGTGCCATCACGGCTTGGCATAGAGCTGCAGCTCAGCCCTGCAAAATGGCAAACCGGCCTTAAAAGTGCAATCGAACCGGGTCCGGGGGGGCGGGGAATGAAGGAGCTGGTCGCAGACTGAAAGGAGTGAAGATGCGGGAGAGACGTGGAGTCGGGGCCGATGCCATCACCCAGCTTTGCGAGAGAGTAGCATACTGCATATCTCAAGTGTGGGAACGGATTTGGAATTCGAAAGTACCTGACCCGTAGCCATTTCTCATCATCTCCTGTAAGTGTTAACTTTTAATCATAATCTTCTGACCATATGTAAGTTACTTTTATTATTGCACATATCATTATTATTACCTGCATTAATATTATGTACTGTATTATTAAGATGTTTTAGTGTATTGAGAAGTGTTTTAGATGCATATGAAGGTAAAATATATGCTATATACTTAGATAAACATTTGACTAACTACCAGTTCCGACTTGCATACAAATTTGAATGAAAGACAGACTTAGGTAGCGGAATTTATTTTTTAACTCGGGGGACTGCCTGTAAACAGTTCATTATCAGTATCCAGAAAACTCCTATTAAATGCTTGACTTCCTCAGATAGCACAAAGCAGTCCTATGGACTGTTAATGTGTTTTCCATATTGGTGCATCGAATTGGAAGCCCACCAACTCACATTCGCACCATGCCTCTAACACAATGAAAAGTCTTGGACAAATTGTCAAATAGAACTTTGAAATGAGGCAACAGATACAAGGCCCAAATGAGATAAAGGAGCATCAAAGGAGAACTGGATGAAGGAAAGTTAGCAACGTGAATTTCAGATTTTGGACCCTGGACTGTGAAAGGTAGTGAGAGGCGACCAGCCTTTAATTGAGAGGAAATTAAAACCCAACCAGACCAATGATGAGGTCAGTGAAACACAGAAGTCTAAAGACGCTGCAATTGTAGTAAAAGCACACACTAAATGCTGGAGGAACTCAGCTGGTCTTGTAGCATCCATAGGAGGTAAAGATATATTACCAACGTTTTGGGCCTGAGCCCTTCTTCCAGCAAAAAGTAGGCAGGCGTCTCAATAAAAGCCACTTTCAGGTGGCCAGAATACCTGACCTACCCCAATGCAACTGTCGGGTGGCCCCCTGAAAGTGGATAACCCAGCCAGGAGTCGGAGCACTTACCTAACCTTCCTTGGGTAGGTATATTCTCCGGCTCGGAGAATCCCCCGTCGCACCTGAAAGCAGCAGTGGGGCCACGGCCACAGTCCACAGGAGCCGGCATTCACTCGGACGTGGCTCTCCTTCCGCCGGCACGCTCAGGTGACAGAAAGGCGTCTTCTCCGCGGCCACCTGCATGTCCCAGCTGCACTCCCCCAGCGTGTATGCCAGTGCATTATCTGTGTCCAAGCACCTGAAAGCGGCTAAAGATTGAGAAAGGCGGAAGAATGGGAGGGGGAGGAATCCAGAGCAACAAACGAAAAGTGTTAATTCTCACCTTTGCTCTTATCATATCCAATTAACACATTTTGTTTGTTGGTCACACTCCTCTTCCCCCTTTCACTTAGTCTTTATTGAGATGCCTGTCTGCCTTTTGTTTATTCCTTGAAGAAGGGCTCAGGCCCGAAATGCCAGGAATATATCTTTACCTCCTATGGATGCTGCCAGACCGGCTGAGCTCCTTCCCCATTTACAATGATAATTTCACTCCAATGCCATACAAATTCCCAAATTGACCTCTAGTACCTTCTGAAAAGAATCACATTGGAGCTGGGAGATTTAATTTGGTTAATGAAATATATTTTGGAATTATAAGAGCATCATCAGTAAAGATGACAAAAAATTTTAATCGGTGTTCTTTTAGGGAATGGATCTCCCCCTCTTTGATATAGTTGAAGTATGACTCCATACACAGGTCCAAGAATGGCACAGTGGCTCAGCTAGTAAAGTCATAGCCTCACTGTGTCAGACTTGGAGTCAAACCAGACCTTGGGTGAGGTCTGTGTGGAGTATTCAGATTCTCCATCCAACTGTGTGGGCTTCATCTGGGTGCTCATTTCCTCCCACGTCCCAAAGCTGTACAGGTTGGTAGGTTAACTGGCCACTATAAATTGCCCTGATGTGCAGGTGAATGATAAAATCTGGCGGAGGTGATGAGCATGCGGGGCAAATAAAAAGAATGGAATTAATAATGAGCCTGTAAGGAGTTTGAGGGTTCTCCTGTGTTTATGCGGGTTTCCTCTCATCCTACAGAACGAACCAGGTGGTACGGGCTCAGGAGCTGAAAGGGCCTGTACTGTGTGTCTACATTTAAAATTTAATGTAGGAGTAGTGTAAAATTGAGGGTCAGTTGTGGATTCTGTGAGCCAAAGGGCCTGATTCTCTGCTGTATCTTTCTCTGACTCTGTGTGATTGACTTAAAGCTACTCAGGAAAAAAAAATACCAGGCAAACTACTGTTCCAAAGAAAATTAGGGATGGGTAATTAATGCTAGCCTTACTACTGACTCCCAACCCCTATCAATTAAAAAGAAAACAAAAGTGCAGACATGATGTTTGAATTATTTCATCTGCCACCAAAGAAATGATTACAAACAATAATTTGTAGTCGGATGACAGGCCAGACCAGGAATGACAGAGTATACGCTAGGTACTAGAACTTTGATCAATTTACTTTCGCCGAAGTTACTACAAAAATGAATTATGCACCGTTACAACATATCAAATAATAGTTTTAATCACATGAATAGTAAATTTACAATCATGCAAAAAGAGTTTTGGAACCAGAAGGAAATTGCCAAATCATTATTCCAAGCAAAATTCCAGTGAGATGACAGTACATCAGAAGAATGGTGTCAGAGTAGGTAACTTGTCTTTTGAAGGCTCAGTGAAATTATGACTCATGATTGTCCTAATTTGATACACCTGACTTTGTCCCATTCTCTCTATCTGTGCCAAAATGTGATTAATAAGAATCTCTTCACTCAATTTAAAACTATACAACTGAATCAACATCAATTGCTATTTGTAGAAAGGAGTTCCAAGTATCTATCATCTTTTGTATGTCGATGTGGTCCCTAAAATCACATCTGAAAAGCTTGGGTCTAACCTTTGGATTCAAACCAGAAACTAGAGAGAGCTCAAATAATTATCCGTAAAACTTGAAACATTTGATCAAATCATGGTTGGAGGTAGCGGTTATCACAATACTGCTACAGCGCCAGCGACCCGGGTTTGAATCCAGAGCTGTCTCGCTGTCTGTAAGGAGCTTGCACATTCTCCCTGTGTCTGCGTGGATTTTCTCTAGGTGCTCTGGATAGGGGTTTAGGGAGGCACAAGCTCAGGGCCTGTTGACCGTGCTGAATGTCTAAATTAAAAAAAATCTAAATGCCTTATTATTGTCTCTTCTCTTAATCCTCAATTTCTGGGTGTCATTCAGGTAAATTGTGGTAGCCTTTCTTTGAAGAGCAATATAATCTCACTAAGATCTTGCACCCAGTAGAACTCCAGGAGTGATCTAATTCAGAGTTTGTTTAGCTGTGTCATTTCTCTCCCCTGGAAACCTAATCAACATTTCAGCAGGCTCTTTCTATTTTCTTCTCTGACACTTTAATGATATTGTACATGAACCCCTATGTCTGTTTGGACCACCACTACTTCAAGATTTTCATCATTTAGAAAGTATTTTATGTAGCGTTTAGGTCCAAAGTGGATGATCTCATTTCCCTAAGCTGAAATCCTTTTGCCACATTTTGTAATTTAATGCTTCCATTTAAACTACCCACAATGATCCCTGTTTTTGTTCATCAGAAACCTTGGAAATTTGGGCCACTAACCCATTATCAAGGTAAATTATAAATACACCAAATAGTTGAGGCCCCAACCCAAATCCTTGTGTGGCCCCATTAATCACAATCTGTCAATTAGTATACCTGCCCATCATCCCTGCACTCCGTTTCCTGTTACTTAGCTAGTTTCCTGCCTAAACCAATAACTTTCCTTCAATTCCACAAGCTCTATTTTAACCAACAGTTTTGTTTTTAATGAGGAATTTTATAATTTGACTTCTGGAAATCCAATTAAATAATACCCACAGAGCAAAACTGCGAATTCAATTTTAGAAAAGCATGCAGGATGGAAGGTCGTAGCACAATATATAATTGATGGAACTATTGTGAAATGTTTTTAAATGCATTTTTTTTTCTCTGCAGACCTCATCTTAAAGACCAGCTGAAGACTTGCTTTTAACAGTGTTCCCGTCAGTTCTCCTCTGGGACCAGGGATTTGCCTTTGAATTTGACTGGTAAAGGAATTACTTGGTTTTCTGCTCATGCAGATTATTAGTGGTTCTCAACATTTTTTTTTGCCATGGGTGTTCTGTGGTTACTAAGGGATTAATTAAGGTGGTATGTGAGGTTGAAAACCATTGGCGTAGATGATCAGTGTTGAAATTCAAGGTGTGGGGACTTGCAGGAGTGAATCTATCCATTGCTGCCACACAGTTTTGCCACCCTTATATACTTCCCTCCACCAAATAGTTGGAGGGAAGTATAACAGACAGATTATAAATTTTCTGCACAGACACAGGTTGATATCATGCAGGGCCTCTGGTCTCTTTTAATTACTTGTTGGGAAAAATGTCAACTGTGGAATGACGCAGGTCTCTTAGCTTTTTAAGCTTCATAAAGAAGAACCTGCTGATCAGCAACAGGTCAGATAGATTAGAGCTGAAATGTTATCCAACCCTTTCTCCATAGATGCTGCCTGGCTTACTGAAATTTTTTTTTAACCTTTGGATTTCCTTGTGCCTTTGACCGACTTATTTTCCAGTCATTTGATGATTTTGCAAGTATAAAAATGTGTCCAGTTTTCACTCTGAACATCGCTTTTTGAAAGCACAATTTCTTTCAAAACATTATCTAAAATATTTAAAAATATTAAAGTAATCCCCAGGTCCTTAACAATCTGGATAGATGATAATACTATTTATTAACAATCCATATGTAATTCAAAACTTAGAGATAAACCGTAGGAAAAGGCAGGGACGAGTAATGGTGGATTTTGCAAGGAATCCAGCTAATTGTTCAATCTTCACCAATACTAAAACAGAACTTACAGAAGTTACATTGCTCAGTATTTATAAGAGCAATAACTTACAGATTCATAGTACCATTAATCGGGTACAAAGTCCCAAGCTGCTTCACAGGAGAGTTGTTGAACAAAATTTGCTATGGTGCACATACAGATGCAGGGGAAAAAAAAAGTATTTAGTAGCAAGAAAGTAAAATGATGTTTAGGGAGCTTGGAAACTGAAAACAAGATTTCCAATGATAGACCAGTTATAAAATTGCAGATGTTCGAGAAATGTGGAGAGTTCAGACATTCCCTCAGGCGAGAAGGGATTACAGGGAAAGCAAGGGTGCATTTGTGAGATCTTGGGCCAAACTGGCATTGTGTGGTTTGCTCTTTAAGAGCAGTGTAATCTGGTGGAACTGAACACCCTCCCTTTGTAAACTTTCTCAAGTTTAATTCCAGTGATTTCAAGGATGCTCACAAATCCATGATTTGAGAATATTTGCATTGTGGATGCTGATGGTAGAAAGTTGGCTGCTATCAAATGGAAGAAGCATACTTAACTTCAGTCTCACAAAGGCCTTGAACACTTATGGCTGTGGCTATTTCAACGCAAGGATAGAGGTAGTGTGGTGAGTAATGCATCTTCCTATTACCCTAATTGACTTGATTAGGGAACTACTCCATTATCATTCTATCATCTGACCTTCTGGGTGGATTGTGCTCTTTTTGTGTCCATATTTCTGTGACCTCTTGCCAGCGTTTGGGTAAAGATGCAAACTGAATGTCTTAAAATTAAACATTAAAAGATCCAGGCAAATTTGGAAAAAAAAACCATTTGTGCAATACTAGCTTTGAGCTGCATTTGTTAAAAACAAGAGGAAAATCTGCTTGATTGATTAACTTTATCTCAGGATATTTACAACCAGGAATTTCTATCATATGTAGTGAATCTTGATGTACATGGCAAATATGAACAGTGATCTCTCTCTCCTGCTATTGGAAACGAGGTGGGGTTGTTTTACTTTGAAAACTGTTGTATGATCTGGTTGTATGGACTAGTTTCAAAAGTCCTTGAAAATTTCAAATCCTTGTTTATTCAATGCCATTTAACCACAAGATTCGTTGTCACAAAAGTACTATCTGCACGTATTGATCAATAAGGTGGTAGTGTGTAGACACATGCACAGTCCACAGAACACCTATCTTTAAGGAAAAAAAAACACTCACAGGTTGCTATTTGCAGTTACTATTGAAAACAATTTGAGCAGAATCAGAGAAATTGAGAAATATCGTAAGATTACAAATTTACACAAAAAAGATTATTTGTCTTTTGATTGTCTTAGCAATAGCAGGTTTTTAAATAAGAACTTGTCTTCCATTGGGAGGGGCAAGTGTGCTTGCACAGAGCACAGTTCATGTTAGGGTAACATAAATAGCAAGAACCATTAAAAAAAACAGTGATTGTACCACGCTGTTGATAACCACAAGCCACTGTCTCCCCTATGATGTCAAAGCAATGTCCCAATGACAAAGAAGGGTTCAGTTGACTTTGTCGTTAACATCATTATCAGGTTTGTGTCTTTTCAATGAAGGCGCATTTCCATAATGAAAACAGTGGTGCAGTAGTTTTAAATGAATTGATTTTTTTTGAAGGTCAGGTCTCATTCTTAACTCTGAAGCCATTTTCATTTTTCTTCTGTGAGGGTTAAGACAAAGCAAATGCCAACTGCATCATCCACACATCTCATAGCTGGATCGGCGCCACAGTCAAGGAGCGAAGGTGCAGTCTGTCCTCTGCTACAAGTACTCAAGTTCAAGAGCGTGCCGTAGGGCCTCAAGGTCTGCATGGCACGAGATCCTCCAGAACGGCATGTTGTTCTGCAATAAGCACAGGAGAGTTTGTTGAAAGAAAAGGTTTCTGAATTCATTCTACCACAGGGTGGCCCATCAAAATAATACAGCAAATGGAAGAAAGACCCTTTGGCTCACTGAATCTTCACCAACCATCCACCACCCCATTACACCAGTCCAACGTTTCTCGTTGACTCTCAACAGATTCTGCAACCTCACCTGTATAATAAGGGAAATTTAACAGCAACCAATTAACCCACCAGTCAGCATGTCTTTAGGATGTGGGAAGAAACTGGAGCACCACGCCATCTCATAGAGATCGTTCAAAGTCCACATGAACAGCACCCAAGATCAGGATTGAACCCAGGTATTTGACCTGTGAAACAGAGGCTCTAGCAACTGTGCCAGTCTGAACAAAATTTAGAACAAATCCAGCCTTGGAACTGATTCCTGCAAAGCTGAGTTGGGGGTGAAGGGGACGTCCACAAGCACTGTGCTATCCAGCTGTCACACATTCATGAACAAGGCAATAATTGAAGGTGAGAACTGGGACCAGGACTTTCATGAGTGGAACGTGTTTGAACATGCCATTGACAGGTGAGGCTTGGTAGTTTATGGTTACAATGGGCATGCTGTAGGTGGAATGGTGATGGTGAATGACCATGGAGATATTGGTGCAAGGTTGGGGAGAGGTGTGGTGGACCAACACAGTGGTATATTATTGATAGTTGGGTGATAGATCAGTATTTGTGAGGGTGGTGGCCGGAAATGAGACACTGTTCAGGGACATTTGAGTTGGGTCAGTAGATTAGTGGGTGACATGTGTGGGTCCAGGCCTTTGGGCAATTACTAAATGTGCAGGTTGAGACCTGAAGGGAAACAGAGTGAGAGTGACTTGCTAGAAGGAGATCTGCCTGATGTGTGTTTCCAGCGTTAGAATGGGTCCAACAAAGACAGATCCTCTTTAAGTTATGATGAAGCAGACTTGCATGGTGTTGCTGGAGATGGACAGGAGTCTGCTGATGCTAGAAGCTGAGGTCAAACATAGCCCAGCTGGAGGAACAGCCATTCAAGCAGCATTAGTGGGAGAAAAAGAATACTAGCTCAATACAATGCTTCTGCAGGAATTTCCTTTAGTCTTGAAAAGTTTTGGCTTGAAATGCCAACCATTCTTTTTCTCCCATCAATGCTGCTCAGTCCATTGAGTTTCTCCAGCAAATTTTGTTTGGGTGTAACTGTGGCTAATGGTTGAGAGACCTATGGAATGATAGTTATAGAATTGGCATCCAACTACTGGGCACTAATGAACTTAATTGGCAGCTCCCTGTGCTGGCACATCAGGCACAGGGAGGACCCAGAAGGAAAATAGGGAGCTTTGCAATCTGAGCAGTCACTCAATTTTCCATTTCCTGTTGCTTTTCTTTCAAATCAAATCAATTGACCTTGCAAAAGAAAAGATGCGGTTCAACATGAGTGAGAGATCGACAGCACTACACCCTCAAGTTAAAGCAATTAGGAAAAGGGTCACAGAGTTTGTTATGGGGAAGAAACTGAATGCAAATCTATTATTATTTTAGAGAAATGTTTTTGTTCGTATTGCAGTCAGTAATGACATGGTGTGCGTCCAGATCAAATTTACTGCAAGTCAGCTGCAGTGGGAAGTTCATTCCCTTGAAAAAGATTCAATGTCAATAGAACTCCAGCAGCAACGAATTTGGAATTTAAGAATAAATGGGAACAGAAGTCGGCCATCTGGTGTGTTGAGCCTGCTCCACCATTCAATAAGATCATGGGCTGATCTGGCCATGGACTCAGCTCCACTGACGTTCTTTTCCCTTGACCCTTAAATTCCTTATTATGAAAAAATCTGTCTCTGTGTCTTAAATATGTTTAATGAAGCACTCTGGCTTTATTGGGCAGAGAATTCCCCACTCTGAGAGATCCCGCTCCTCCTCATCTTTGTTTTACATCGACATCCCTGCATCTTTAGGCTAGGAAGGTCTGATGCTGGGGTTGAGTGCAATACACAAAAGAGCTGGAGAACCTCAGCAGGCCATGCAGCATCTATAAGAAGGAAAGGGTAACGGAGGCCGAGCCCTTTATCAAGGTATGAGCAAAAAACAGGCAGATGCCAAAATAGAAAGGTTGGGGGGAGGAGGAGAAGACCCTTAGTTTGAATAGTGTGAAGAGCTAAAAGCACTGAGCACTGACAATCATTTTTAGAGTCAAAATCCTGATGTTGAAATTGTTTTGAATATTCATGCTTTACAATCTTCAAAAGACTTCTTACAGCTTCGATTAATGCTCATATAGGGAGTACAAGGTTAATTCTACAGAAGCTGCTTCCTGATATGGCACCATTCAAGATAGCACCATTATGCAGGCCCTGTCTTCCAAGGCCTTCTTGCTGTGCTGCCATGCAATTGATCCACATTGCGATTAAATATTCCATTCGTTTAAAGCAGTGTCTATTTGTGCTGGCTCTCTCCTCACCAAAGAGGTGAAATAAAAGTCACTGATCCAGCCTCTTGGTGAACATTGCTGATTTAGTAGAAATAATCATTTATCCAGCACATCCAAAACCAGCATGTGATTCACAAACAGGGAAATGTGAGTCTGAGCATGCAAAAAATATTGCAGCTTTCTCCAGGAAGACAAAACAAATGATAACTCAAAATAACCTCAGCTGAGTTTGAACTGTCACCTGAATTCAGTGGATCACAAAAGCAACCTTTCAACCAATGTAAGCTACGAGCATCATTGCCCTGTACAGGAAACAACACAGTCAATCAAGCAAGCTGGATTGCCATATGTACTATTCTTGGAATTTTGAACTGGAAACTGGAATATTGGAACTTGATCAGCAGAGTGTATGAAAGGCCATGGTTATTAGGTTAGTCGGCCATTGTAAATGCCCCCCCCCCCTCCCCCAGCTACACAGGACCCAGTCCAAACCATCAGCAGTCCAGGTTCCTGATCGTGTCGGAGGTTTGGATCTGGAGCTTGGGCTGCACTCAGTGACTCCGAGGGACTCTCTTTTGCTTCTCTTTCTCTGACTGTAAGAGGCACTTCAGGTAATTTCTGCCGATGGCAAATCCGTCTGCCTCGCAGCAGATGAAAACAAATTCCACTGTCTTTATTACATGACAAATTGAATCTTGAATTTGCCTCTTCCATAGGTGTGTGGTGGAATCGATGAGAATGTGAAATGTTGCAGGAAAAATTAGTGTGGGAGTGGGGTTGATCTGTTAACTGGCATAAACTCAATGGGCCAAGGAAGGAAATATGAGTGGTGATTACTCAATTAGATTAATTTCATTCAAGGTTTCTGATTTTTGGAAGCGTGAGATTTTAATTTTTATTAAACCCCAGTTTTTATTGAAACCTGACACTTGTATCTGATGCTGCTGGGTCTACATTCCTGGCACAGTAGCTAGTTCTGGGTTTGGCCGTTTGACAAACACTCCCTGCGACTCAGGCCTGAGGGTTCACCAGTCAGATATTGTTTACCTTTTTCATGCCTCAAGCTTGCTCCACAGTCGTTCAGTTCTAGCTTTGATTTTTCTAGCACAGCCCCTACCCAGCCACAGGCCCAAAATTAAAGCTACAGCCCTGAGATAGTGTGAGAGAAACAGCTGTTGTGTGTACTCATTGGTTCCTTTCATTTAATTGAAACTAAATGTAGATGGGAGCAATGGCTCTGTAATTATTTTGCATGCATATCACAAGATCTAGGAACAGAAGTAGGCACATTGGCCGATCGAGGTTTTCTGTACCATTCTAATTTTTAGCTGATCCATCCTCCCACTCAGCTCCACTCCCCAGCCTTCTCCCCATAATCCTTGATGCCCTGACTAATCAAATACCTGTCAATCTCTGTCTTAAATACACCCAACAACCTCACTTCTACAGCCGCCTGTGGCAACAAGTTCCACAGCCTCATAATCTCCTGATATCTGTGTTTTAAATTGACATCCTCTTATCTTATAAACCCCTACCACGGGAAACATCCTTGCCATAACTATTCTATCCAGGCCTCTCAGCATTCGAAATGCCTCTGAGGTCCTCCCCCATCCCACCCCCCACCCCATCCTTCTACAGTGCAAGAGACAGGAATCATTTGTCATAGGCTAACCCTTTCATTTCTGGTTTCATTCTAGTAACTCTTCTCTGAACCCTCTCCAATGCCAGCACATCTTTTCTCAAATAAGGTGCCAAAAACTGTACACAGTCCTCCAAGTGAGGACTCACCAGTGCTTCATAGAGTCTCAACATTGCATTTGGGTTCTTCACCACCACTCAACCTGAAAGTTAACCTGCACGAGGACTCCCAAGTCCCTTTGCACCTCAAAATGTAGAATTTTCTCCCCATTTAAATAATAGTCTTCCCGTCTATTTATTCTACCAAAGTGGATGACCATACACTTTCTAATATTGTATTTCATCTGCCACCACTTGGCCGATTCTCCTAAACTATACACGCCTCTCTGCAGCCACTTGGTCTTCTCAGCACCACCCTCCCTGCTACCTATTTTGGTATCGTCTGAAAATTTAGCCACAAAGCCATCTATTCCATAATCTAAATCATTTATATACAATGTAAAAAGAAGCAGCCCCAATATATCCTTGGTGAACAAAGCCAAAATTTTATCCCAAACCTTTTTTCATGACGCATTTTCTTTGGTTTAATCTGGTAAGACCAATGGATGGCATAAGTTTTAATCTGTCTCTTCATGCAGAAGCATGAGCATTCTTAATATAGAACTGGCAATGCCTTCATTGATGAAGTAGTCATTGCCATGGATCTCTTTTTTCCCCTCGGGCAGTTAAAAATAAATAAAATTTGAAGCACTTTGATTATCTACAAGGCAGCATTAATATTTAATTCTTTTGTAAATGTTTTATGTTTTGGTGTTTTTCTGGCACTAATCCTCCTTTACTTTAAAAAAAATACATAAGGTTTGTTAAAATAGGAATCCAAGTAAGTCTGATACCATCTGAACTGTCGATACAACAGTTTATGGTGAAAGTCTCTTCATGCTATTATGGATAGCTCAGGTGCGTGGCTGAGTCAGCCATTCTCATCAATCAACCAGGAGACAGGCATGCTGGCTACTCTTCACGCAATGCGTTCGCTACACAAACACACCATTCACATCGGGACGCATCAGTAAGAGGCCACTTCAAACCTTTTTTTCAAACAGCCACTGAAGCTTACTAGAAAGAAATATCCTGGTAAAGACTTTGTTTGCTCAGTTGCTTCAGGTGCTGACCTTGTGGGGGAAATGGTGTCTGCTTTGATGTTTCAGGTATATCAGCTGTACCTTTGTACAATGAATTAGTTACTAGGATATTGCTATTCATTTGGTTGAAACTCCATTATCTGTCATTATAAATATAGCCCAGACTGGACAGTGGAAACTGCTGCATAATAGAGCAGTGGATTTTGATGTCACAATATCCTAGCCAAGGGAGTAATGCAAGTACACTATGGATTATGGTAAATTCATTTGGTCTTTGATTGAGGTTGAATTTATATCAGATGGGAAGAAGAACCTGTCCTGGAATAATTGAGAACGTGAATAATTGGAGTACATTTGCATCCATATGTCATTGGTGAGAATCAATTTGACTCTGAATTTGGGTCTGTGCAGGAATTTTTCAAAACCAATCCTACAACAGTTCAGTAAAACTGATTCACAACCACAGTGTGCGTCGTGGTTAGTGCAACGCTATCACAGCGCCAACAACTTGGGTTTAAGTCGGCACTGTCTGTAAGGAGTTTGGACTTTCTCCCCATGCTCTGGTTTCCTTTCAAAATCCAGGGGGTTGTAGGTTAATTTGCGTGAAATTGGGCGGCACGGATTTAAATTACCAAATCGGTTATACTGTGCTGTAAATAAAATTTTTAAAATTACATTTAAAATAGAGTGCATGAGAATAAAAACTGTACAAAAGTAATTGAAATTTACATTTAGATGTTTTGGATGGTATCAGCATAAAGGAAAAGAAAGGCCTCGTTTTATCTTTTTTGGGAAGCCGAGTCTCCATTGCAGGACAGTGGTGAGGCTGAAAAGAATGATACACAGGGAATATAGGGAAGGATCAACGAAGTGATCTGAAGTTTGAACAAAGACCAGCAATGGAATCATGGAAGATACGAGATAAATACCGAAATCTAACCCTAAAATGAGTTCATTTTCACTAATGTGTCCACAGAAACCTTTGGATCTCTCAACTTGGAGACTCAAAATATTGTCAGGAGCAGGCTATTGTTTGCGGGCAGGAAGGACCTGTTTGGGTGTTGAGAAGAGGCATGAGTACTTTGCCGGGACCCATAAACCTGCATCATCCTGATTGGCCTTGAGGGGGCCATTTAGTAATCAAGGATGAGCATGTGCAATACCTGCTGCAGCTAGTCTGGTAAGAACCAGTCCATCTGTTGCTGGAGTCCTAAAAGAGTTGCAGGATCCTGGCCTGTATGTTCAAACCATGCCCTTGTCAGTTGTGGAAGAAACGCTGAAAGGCCACTTAAAAGGTCAAAATGATCTAGTTTAATTTTCCATAAGCCTGCAAGAAAATATGTCTTCCCCAAAATAAAACAGAAACAAGCACTGCAAGAATTTTCATTTCCCACTTGAGGGTGAATGAGTTTTCATTCAAAAATGCACCATGAACATTAGGAATATGGAAAGCATACTCAATCTCACAAGCCATTTAGTTTCAGTGGAAATTATTATGCTGGTTAGTAACTAACAGATTTATTTCATACCTTTTTTGCTGCTTGTTCTTCTTCAACACCGTCCCCCACGACAATGTAGACCGCTTTCCTTCCAAACCTTTGAACTATTCTTTCAAAACAGCTTTCCTTTCCTGAAAATAAACAATAACATTATTGTTCCTCCAATCTCAATGAAGAGCAGCAGTCAATGAAGTATCTGATGAAGTTCTCACTGCAGCTGAGTTGAGTCTTCACAATGGCATTAGGCATGATCACAATACAACCAAGCTGTACTGACACTTTCTTGTTCTTGGGCCAAATACGTTGACTAATCATTTAATTCGACATAACTTGCTTTAATTGTTTGTAGTTCAAGCATGGTTATCTATTAATGTCACTCATTGCAGTTCTAAAGTCAACAATGAGCAAATCCAGTGTTTGCTGAATTCAAGTGCTGTTTTTGTGTGGGTATTACTTTCACACATGATGTAATCCTGAACCAATTATTAAGTATAATTTAAAATAAAAAGAGGGCTCCAAGAGTCGTTAAAATTCCAATGTGCTTACCTGTTTTTGTAGCGCTATAGATATTTTCTATGGGGAAGACTGTACCCAATCCGTACAACAATACCTTGGAGAGGGCAGGTATCAGCTGTGTTGTTGTAACCAGAATATTCACACAATTTGATCTGTAAAATAAAAGCAATTGATTCAAAATGTTTTTAGTCTTGCTCTAATTGGCTGCCCAGATTGACTCACTTTCCGAGTCTGGAACTATACCATGTTTCATTGAATAACACTTCATCACACCAAAACATTTCATATATAATCATGAAAGTAGATGGTTTTTGTACCAATGCTCTGACAAATCAATGTGTCTAATCACTCTTTTTTAAAAAATTTTTTATTTTTCACACCATAAATCACATTAGCCATGATATACACTATTTCTTTTTCACACATATACAGTGACTTTTTCTCCCCCCCCCCTTTCCTCCCAAACCACCCCCCCACCCCCCCCTCATCCATTTTAGGTATACAATCTAGGTTGCATTAAGCCAGTCAGACAATGTTGTCATTCAACAAAATTACACCAGAAATTCTACTGAGTCCATTCTTTTCTTTCCTTCTCCTTCCATCAACTTAGGTAATGTTTGTCCCCGGTAGGTTTTCGCTATTGTATTTAATGTAAGGCTCCTATACTTGTTCGAATATTTCAATATTATTTCTTAACCTATATGTTATTTTTTCTAATGGAATACATTTATTCATTTAAATTTAGTAGTTTCTTCCTTTTTAATTTGGTTATGTATTCCATTAATATTTAAAGACATATAGTTCAGCGTAGCCCTTTTATATTTTGTTTATCTTCTCTTTCCGTTTTTCCATCATTACCTTTCCTCCTTTTCCATTTCTGTTTTCTTATTTTCAACTCTTTATAAGACAACATTCCTACAACATCCAACATTTTCCTTATTCTCCTATTTCTATCTTATTTATCCCCAATCTCCCCTTCACCTCCTGAGTTGTCCTTTATCCCTTGTCAGACAACCACATCTCCCCTCTCCATTTGGATTTGCGAATCCACTCGCAAGCGTCAACTGATTTTGCAGTGACCGCTATTTCCCCCCACCCCGCCTCCCCCAGAAAAGATTTCACTTTTCAGATGTCACAAAGGTCACTCTTTTAATTCCCTCCTTATTCTCTCTATTCCATTACCTTCCCTTATTAATTCTTGTCTATACTATCTATATTTTCCTCTAAGTACAGATACATTCATGTATGCTCATTGTCTCTATTCACTCTTATACCTCTTTACACTCATTACCCGTCTTCCTCCCTCAGTCTATTTTTGTAATTGTTCTGCAAATTTTCGTGCTTCTTCTGGATCCGAGAATAGTCTGTTTTGTTGTCCTGGAATAAATATTTTCAATACCGCTGGATGCTTTAGTATAAATTTATACCCTTTCTTCCATAAAATCGCCTTTGCTGTATTGAACTCTTTTCTCTTCTTTAGGAGTTCAAAACTTATATCTGGATAAATGAAGATTTTTTGCCCTTTATACTCCAGTGGTTTGTTGCCCTCTCTTACTTTTTCCATTGTCTTCTCCAGTACCTTTTCTCTTGTAGTATATCTTAGGAATTTTACTACAATAGATCTTGGTTTTTGTTGTGGTTGTGGTTTAGAGGCCAATACTCTATGTGCCCTTTCTATTTCCATTTCTTGCTGTAGTTCTGGACATCCTAGGGTCTTAGGGATCCACTCTTTTATAAACTCCCTCATATTCTTGCCTTCTTCATCTTCCTTAAGGCCCACTATCTTTATGTTATTTCTTCTGTTATGGTTTTCCATTGTATCTATTTTTTGAGCAAGTAGTTCTTGTGTCTCTTTAGTTTTTTTATTAGATTTCTCCAATTTCTTTTTTAAGTCTTCTACCTCCATTTCTGCTGCTACTGCCCGCTCTTCCATCTTGTCCATTTTCTTTCCCATTTCTGTTAAGGTCATCTCAATTTTATTTATTTTCTCTTCTGTGTTGTTTATTCTTTTTCTTAAATCCTTAAATTCCTGTGTTTGCCATTCTTTAAATGACTCCATGTATCCTGTAATAAGAGCAAGTATATCCTTTACCTTGCCTTTCTTTTCTTCTTCTATTTCACTGTACTCTTCCTCTTCCTCTTCTTCTTCCTCTGGGTTGACCATCTGTTGTTTCTTTGTTGCCCTTTCCTCCTCTTCTTTCTTGTTTCTATTGTCTTCTGTGGTCTCTTCTTGCTGCAGGTGTTCTGCAGCTGTCGTTGCCGGCTGTGGAGATCGACTCCCCAGCTGGTCCCCCCTCCCGTCGGTGTGTTTTTTTTCATTCGCATCGCGCATGCGCGATACTTCGCGCATGCGCGGTTGCGCACTTTTACTCGGCTCTGCGAGCCATTTTTGTAGTCCATTATTTACCGACCTGAGGGAGCGGGTTTCTCTCTCCGCAGCGGGCCTCTTCGGACAGGTAAGGCCTTCACCTTTTTCCTCCTTTGTCTTCTCTTCCTCTCTTCTTACCGTTGCTTTCGATTTTTCTTTTTTTGTCGCCATCTTCTTTCCACCTTTATACTCACTTTTCTGTAACTTTTATTTCTGTGCCTTTGTGTTTTCCTTTGTTTTTCCCGACTTTTCTGGAGAGGGCTGGAGTTCACCGTCCGGCCACTACTCCATCACGTGACTCCTCCCCGTGTCTAATCACTCTTGAGGATTGTTCAAAAGACAATTGATACATTGTCATTCTTAACAGTGATTTTATTTATATAGGCAATTTGACTACAAATGCTAACAAAATATATGGGAGAAACCTGCCTTCAATGTGAGCAGTTTTGGGCTCCTCATTTAAGAAAGGATGTGCTGATGTTGGAGAGGATGATTCTGGGAATGAAAGGGTCATCATATGAAGAGCGTTTAACAGCTCATGGCCTGTCCTCATTGGAATTTAGATTAATTTAGGAGGATCTCATTGAAACATTTCAAACATTGAAAGGCATGGTCAGAGTAGATGCAGAAAGATGGGAAAATCCAGGACAAGAGGGCACAACTTCAGGATTGAGGGGTATCTGATTAAAACAGTGGAATTGGAGGCCAAGTGATTGGGTGTATTTAAGGCAGAAATTGATAAATTCTTGATTAGCCAGGGCATCTAAGGTTATGGGGAGAAGGCTAGGCAGTGAGGTGAGTGGGAAAATGGATCTTATGATTAAATGGTAGGCCTGCCTCAATGGGCTGAATAGCCTATTTTGCTCTTATGTCTTATAGTCTTCAATTGAGAAGAGTGCCAGTCACAATTTCTGCTCCCCCACTGACTGCTGCAGAACCAAATTTGTAGAACGTGGATTTAACATGAAATTGTTGTCATGAGCTTTGCTGAATTTCTTCTCCATATAATTTGAGAAGTTGCATGTTAGGAATGTGGAGCTCAAATAATCCAGTGATTATTCTGTCCATTATCTTACATGCACTGAAATCTCTCTTGATCTCTGGTGGGGTAGTTTAGTGGCTAATTCTCTGGATTATTGTTCTGGAGGTCTAAATTTGAATCCCACAATGGCAGGTAGAAAGTTAAATTAACTAATACTTTGAAAGTAAAGGTATAACATAACCATAACAATATGGAATTATTGTAAATACCTAATTGGCTCACCAAAATTCTTTATAGGAGAAAATCCACCAACTATGTATGCATGGCCTACATGCAACTCCTGACCCACCAAAATGGTTGACTTTTATCTATTTATTTGGTTTGGTAACTAAAGATGGACAATAAATGCAGCTTTGCCAATTATGTCCAAGTCCCACAAATGAATAAATCATTATCTCAACCTGCAGTATTTAATGCAACACATTTGCACTTTTGAATTTATCTCAGTATCAATCCTGATGCTCCTCACTCTACTCCATAAAGCTGTAAACACTGAAGTGTTCAAGTGCACCAGCTTTAATTGGGATGTGATAAGAATAAACAGCATTTGTGACTTAAATAATACTGACTTTCAAGATTTCAGAGCCAACTGTTAGTTGATTTAATTAAATCACAGATTTGTTTAGCACAAAAGTGAATTCTTCATCCTACATCTATGCAGACCAGATTTACTGATCCCAATTACTTGCATGAGAACCATATCCATTGATGCATTGACTATTCAAATATGTGTCAAATATCTCTCAAATACAGAATCTGATTCCACCACTTCATCTGGCAGCACATTCTAGCTATAGATCACTCTCTGTGAAAATACACTTTCCTCTCAAATCCCCTTTGAATTCCTTCCACCTTAAACCTATGTCCTCTTGTTTTTGATAGCATTACCAGTGGAAAAAAGATTATAACTATCTACCCCATCTATAACTCTTGTAATTGTATATACCTCTGTCAAATCATCCCTTAGCTGCAGAGTAAACAATTTCCACCTATTCAATCTCTCCCCTTAACTGAAGTCCTTGAATCCAGGCAACATCGGCGAATCTCCTCTTCACTCTCTCCAGCATGTTTTACCCCCATTCACCCAATGTAACATTTAAAATGTTGAAAGGCAAGCATAAACGTAGGAAGCTTATGTCCCATGAGGTGGGAGAGTATAGGACAAGAGGGCACAAGTTCAGGATTCAAGAGCATCTGCTTAGAACAGAGGCATCCATAAGACATAAGAGCAGAAATGGGCTATTCAGCACATCAAATCTTCCCCGCCATTTAATCATGAGCTGATCCATTTCCCCATAACCTTTGATGCCCTGGCTAATCAAGAACATGCCCTATGACATGACCTCCAAAACTACCTGTGGCAACAAATTCCACAGATGTACCACCTTCTGGCTGAAGAAATTCTTGCACATCTATGTGGTAAATGATACCCTTCAATCCTGAAGTTGCACCCTCTTGACTTTGATTCTCCTACCTTGGAAAACAAACTTTCTACATCAACTCTCTCCATGCCTTTCAACATACAAAATGTTTCAATGAATACAGGCCAAGAGCTGTCAACTACTCCTCGTAGGATAACCCTTTCACTTTCCGAATCATCCTAGTGAACCTCCTATGAACCCCTCTTCAATGTCAGGACTTTTTTTTCTTAAATGAGGAGCCCAAAACTACTCACAATACTATGTGAGGTCTCACCAGGGCCTTATAGAGCCTCAAGATCACATCCCTGCTGTGGATTCTATTCTTTTTGAAATGAATGCCAGCATTGCATTTTCTTTCTTTGTCACCATCTCAACATGCAAGTTTACCAGATTATCCTGCATGAGAACTCTCAGGACCCTTTACATCAGGGTACTTTCAATTTTCTCCCCATTTAAAAAAAAGCCCGTCCGTTTATTTTTTCTACCACTTCAGACGAATTTCTTCAGCCAGAGGATGGTAAACCTATGGCATTTGTTGCCACAGGCAGTTGTGGAGACTATGTAATTGGGTGTATTTAAGGCAGAGATAGATTAGCCAGGGCATCAAAGATTATGGAGATAAGGCCGGAGAGTGGGGCTGAATGGGAAAATGGATCAGCTCAGCTCATGATTAAATGGCAGGGCAGACTCGATGGGCTGAATGTCTGTTTCTGCATCTCTGTCTCATGCTCATTCCCCACCACAACTCAACTGGAACTTTTCAACACAAGCACCAGAAAACCACAGGCACCTTACCGAGAGTTAATTAGACTGAGTGCTTTCAGTGCGTGTGTCAGCCACAGGTCAGTCAGAGCCTCCATGTCTGCCCGCAGCTGCAGCCACCCTTCTCTCTTGGGTGTCCCGATTAAGCCTGTTTAATGACACAGAACCAAGTCATAATGCAATATTGCTGGTTACAATAGCACGTTGCAGCTACATTGTTCTCAACCAAGAAAAAAATGTCTTGGGGGAAAAAAAATAACAGTCCAGTATTTATCCAACACTGGTACAAAGTTTGATGCAGGTTCACCAGTAAAAATAATGCAGATGGTGTCAATGGTCAGGAATTACTGAACGAAATAAATGCATCAAAAATAATGGGCAATTTATTGACAATTAACCCAGAAATGGCCTTGTTTCATATCCTGTGGGGTTTTTTTTATTACCTTTCCCTCTTTGCAGTTTCTTCTTTGAGACTGACAAGAAGTATTTTTATTTTGGATATTAGTTTTTTCAGATTTACTATAACTGAAAAGACTCCTTTCAAAGTGTTTTGCAGTGGAACTGTCATTATGTGGCAGTGCATTTTGATATGATGGCTTTTGGAAGACATCAAATTGCATATACTTGCCCCCAACGTTGTTTTTGTAGGTGTTGTACATTTCTTTTACTCGACGGTAGCGGAACGCCAACTTCCTCATCCAGTCTACACCCCCGTGTACACCAGAGCCTATGCAAAGGTTTCCACCAACTGCGGCTGTTTGGAAACCATCTGTTGCAAAGTTATATGTGCTGTGTGGGAGGAGAGAGGAAGACTGTTAGCAACATTAGTTCCATTAATTAGTACATAGCTGAAACACTGAAGAATTATACAGCTCATGTGGGATTTATTTTCAAGATGAGCTCACCTCAGATCTTGGCCATTGTCATCTGAAGACACATCATCAATGTGGACCTGGTCGCACTCCTGAAAAGATATAATTAAAACTAAAACTCTGTGGAGTTTAAGTACATTTTGGTTCACTGTCTATACTCATCACCAAATTACTGCAGTGGAGCATTTTCCTATGAAATGATCTTTTCCTGAAATAGTTGGGGATAAGAATATGGAATAAGATGTTATATCAAACTCCAGAAAAAAAGATTTTAACCTTTAGCCTCGGACCAATATCTACTTTCTGTCTCACTTAACTGTATTCTCTGAAGGCACTGAGGTCAAAGTTGAAATTCATGTTGGCTTTTAGTACTCTTACAAACAAAATCATGGCCTGCACAAAAGAATGTAGTTGGAAAATTCAGCTAATGAAGAATCGTTTAGTGGTTCTGACAGGTTCTGTATTTTTACTTTATCGGGAAAAGTTTCTGTAAATTCCTTTTGCAGATGTCTGTGGTAAATGCACAGACTTTGAAAGCTGCAATGTCCGTTCCTATTCAGTAGCCTGGATACAGTCTGCCACAGCTTTGCACGTGTGTTATAGTTTGAAGTGTCGTTGGTCAACTGTCAATCTCAAATGAGCTTCATTCAGCAGTGAGCAATTGAGCTACTGTTTTACTTTTGTCTTGGAAAGTTAGAAAATATAGAACAGTCTTGACAGAAATTGCTTGCTTTTAAAATAAATTTGTAGACACTGATGGGTTTGTTGATTTACTGCTTATATAGTAAGTGAACCAAGGATCAAAACTGAAGCAGCACTCTTCACTGAGGCAACTGGACAGTAATCCAGCCTTGGGTGATAAAATGGGGAGAATGGAAACAATGACAATATCTAGTTTTGTAGCATCTTTAATTGAACAAAACATCCCAAGATACTTAACAGGAATGCAATCAACCAAAAAAAAATGACATCAAGTCACACAAGGGACCATAACCAAAAGCTCAGTCACAAACTTCTAATTGAGAGTCATGTTGAGAGACAGCAATATTTAAGGATGGAATGCAAAGGTTTTAGGCTCTTGGCACCACCATCAACACTGGGGTGATTAAAATCAGGAGTAAGCAAGAGGCCAGAATTAAAGGAGCTTAGTTTACAGAAAAGAAAAAAAAGAGGACAGGCAAGACAGCAGTGGGCTTACAACACAAATAAAGAATGGAATGTTATACATGCCTGTGAATGCCAGCTTGTTTCCCCAATTCAGAAATAGTAAATGATTTCCCAACGTAATATTATAAAATCAAATATGCTTGATATTCTCTTCCAGAATCTGCCCTTGACAGCCTATTTTATTTGTTGAATCTTGTCTCAATGGCATGCCAGTGCAAAGGAAAGGCAATATTTTCGACAATGTCTGCATCAACCACTCCCAGATCACATACTCTGTTACTGACATGTACAGTAAAGCTTCTGTTCTGCTTTTGTCTTGATTCCAACTTTAGAGATTCACTTCTTTGTGCAGGTTGTCCACTTCTCAAACCTGTTCCCTATTTCAGTTTTCCCATTTTAGTGGCAAATATGGATTAATCTGCACTGTATTAGAGCCACTGACAGCCTGGAACTCATTTTCTATAAGATTGTTACAGGGGGCAGGGAGGAAACTTTAATCCTTTCAGTCTGGGTTGCAATCAAACACAGGTCCCAAAGGTGAAAGAGAGTGTTCTACACACTGAGTCACAATGTCCCATAAACCTTCAGCCTTTTTTTTAAATGACTCTGTAGCTTACCCTAAATCTGATACCTTCAGAAGCAAGGATGTGACCTTTTGCACATGCCAGTAAAATAACTGCAACCATTTTCATTATAAATCAAACTATGACAAGAGTTCACATCAGTTAATAGAGTTAGTGAAAACTCTGTGAAATTGAAACTTGTACTGTAACGGCTACCTTAAGTCTAGCTTGGTTTGTGATTGCAGGGATTCAGAAAATCAAATGCAGCAGATCCTGGCCCAACAATAACACTCGGGTTGACATTGCAAGACATTTCAAGATTCAATTTATTGTCACAGTAATAAAACAGTGTTATATTACATGAAATTTCTTTTTGCCTGCTGCAAGGCAGACAGATTCTCCACTGGCAGAAATTGCCTAAGCGAATCTTACAGTCAGTGAGAGAGAATCACCAAGTGTCCATAGATACGCCTCCTGCACTTCTGTAGCCACTCAGAGTTCAATGCAAAAACCATTGGTGACCCAAACTCCAGATCTGAACTTCTGACACAGTCAAGGACTCTTCAGTGCCCCCGGCACCCCCTCACATCCCCGTTTCAGTACCTGGTACTTCTCCAGCCAGTTCAAGCCAGTCTCAGTAGTCTGTAGCTTGGCAAGGGTGCAAGTCTCCCAACAGCAGTCTCCAGCAGCCATGGGTTCCTTGCCTCTAGTCGTCAGCAGCCAGCTGCTTACACTGGTCCCTCAGCTGCAGAGCCTCCTCACTGGTTCACCTCCATGGTCACAGTCCCGTGGGTCATTTCTTCCACTTCTCCTTCTCAGATGGGGGGTATGATCTTCCCAACCTCCAGTCCTCCACTTGCCCGGAGCCCACAGTCCCTCATAGTTGCTGCCAATTAATAGGTGCTGGCATCATGGATGCGAACCTTGGGGTCGCAGGATCTCATATAAAACCACCATCGGCTCCCTCAACAGGTCGTTCCAAGTCCATATGGAGCTGATAGCAATTGACTGGGCAGCTGGATCCCATGGGAGCAGTCATCTCCACTCCCTCACTCCCTGCAGGTCCTCACCAGCGGCAGCGCTGCCACTGCAGCGGCTCCAGCAGTGCCGCCATCTTTATCCTACGTCATGATTGAATTAACATCTTCCCACTGTAGCGCTGTTTTGTTCAAATGCTTAGAACCATAGGCATATCTAGGGTATGGCAATTAGGGCATATACCCTGGGTGCCACTTGCGGGGGGTGGGCACTGTCCTCACCTAGCCTTTCCCAATATCTAAGCCTGCCTGCCCAATGTCGGAGTCCCTAGCCAGGCTAGCCCAAAACAGATTCCATCCCAATTACTTGAGCACCCCAGAGTGCCCTTCCGGGCCAGCATCTCATGGGCCGCTTCGGGGCCATCCCAACGCAGGGTCAATGGGCAAAGTGGCCATCTTTCCTATCCATAATCCCCCACGTAGCTGGAACCACTCTGCCAGTTCCAGCGCCAGCCAGGGAAATACATTGATCTTGCAATGAACCGCTGGCACTGATGAGCAGCCCCAAAAGCCAGAGAGGCTGGGTGAGGTGCTGGAGGCTGGGCAGCCAGTGAGCCTGTCACAGCCCACCCCGGCTGAGCACTGATGGCTTGGCCACCCTGACGGCAGCCCCACCGGCTGCCTGCTGATGGCCCTGGTCCCTGCCAACCACCCTGTGACAGTGCTTGATGGGCTGCTTGTATCATACGTCGGGTGGCATAGTTGGTGTGTAGCTTTTTTTGTGCAACTTTTAATGGGGGGGGGGGCAAAGTCAGTGCTTGCATTAGGGCACCACTGCTCAGAGCAGAGCCTTAAAATATGAAAACCTCACGATCACACACTCGCTAAGAACATGCCACAATTAATTCGTGTTGCATTTCTAAACATATTCAATAACATTTAAGGTAATTGTCCCCTTGATTACTGGCATTCAACGCATTACACTCTAACCAGCAGGTGTCTCCATTAACATTGAAAAGTTCTGATTTTTTTTGCACTGACTGATTGAGTGTTTGGAAAAAAGCTTCTGTGAGGATTATTTATCCATCCTCATTGACATAACCCTGGTCAAAAAGCAATGAAAGTTATCCTTTGGGAAATCTTGAGAGCGCAGCTAGTTTTCAAAAGTAAAACACGAAAGTCTGCAGATACCATGATTGAAGTAAAAACACTTGCTGGTAATACTCAGCAGGTCAAACTGTGCACTTCATACAACAATAAAGATACACAATCAACGTTTCGGGCTTGATCCCTTCATCCATTTCAGTTTTCATCAACTAGTTTTCGAGCTTGGATTTCTTAAATATTTTTATTTACTTGTTCGTAGAATATGGATTTTGCAGTGAAGTATGGATCTCCCAGTGGCCACCCATTTCAATTCCCTGACCCATTCTCTTGCCGACATGTCTGTTCATGGTCTCATACACTGCCAGACTGAGAGCTCTTGCAAATTGCAAGGAACAACGCTTCATCTTCCATCTGGATGGCATTAACATTGACTTCGCTGATTTCTGTTAAATTCCACCCCCTTTCTTCTTCTCTGTGTGGCCTTTCTCCCAGCTTGCTCTCTTTCTCTCCCTCTCTCTCATTTTCCTCTGTCTCCTTTCACAGAGCCAAAATTAATTCTCACCCTTTCTCTTATCATATCCAATTAACACCTTTTGTTGGCCTGGACTCCTCCCCCATTCCGTCCATTCTCGTTATTCTTACACTTTCCTGGTCTCTGCTTATTCCTCAAAGAGGGGCTCACGCCCAAAACATCTGTAATATATCTTTACCTCCTATGGTTACGCTGTGAGATCAGCTGAGTTCCTCCAGCATCTTCTGCATGTTTTTGCCAACATTCCTATTGCCCATTCCTTACTATCCCCTTGAAGTGAATACATTTAAAAATCAGCATCTTCGGTGGGTCTGTGAAGATCAGCTGAGTTCCTTCCCTGAAGAGCATTGGTGAACCAGATGTTTAAAAGAAATTGTATCACAACAGCTTCATAGCTACCATTACCAGCTTTCTATTCCAGGTTTATTTAATTAGCTGGATTTAAATTCCCCAACTACCTTGGTGGGATTTTAACTCCTTTATCCAAGTCAATAGCCAAGGCCTCTCAACATCAGTCCAGTAATTTAATAATTAAGATACTGTGCCCACACTAGAGCTTCTGTATCACACTACCTTTTTAGCAGAGGTAATTCTCACTGCGCCAATCAGTACGGGTCAATAGTCTGAGGCCTGATGAAACAAAACATTTTTAGCCATATGTTGATTCATTTTTACATACTACTGGAGAATGTTAATGATTATTGTGCAAAACCATTATCTCCCTCTTTTGAGTCAGTCCCTTGTGAGTGAGAAGGGCTTATTTCCATTCCAATTCTATGGATTCCGAATAAAAACGCAATGCTGGGGGAACATAACCTATGTTTAGGCTTGAGCTCTTCATCGAGATATGGAAAAATGTCAGCAGGTGTCCAAACAAAAAGGAAATGAGGGGAGGGCTGGGGGAAGGAGCATGGTCCCAAATGTAGTGGGTAATAGGTGGAGAGGGAGGGAGGGCACAACAGCAAGCAGGGGGAGGAGGGATGGCTAGGTGAAAAGATTCTGATATGGGACCTGCAAACTTTGCCTCAGATGAAACTGAATGACAGGTGTGAGGTGGGTAGGGTGGGTTGAATAGCTTGAACAGTGATGTATGCCTTAAACCAGTGGTTTTCAACCTTTTTTTCCCCCACTTACATACCACCTTAAGTAATCCCTTACTAACCACAGAGCACCTATGGCTGCTCTAAGTAAGTAAGGGATTAGTTAAGGTGGTATGAAAGTGGGTAAAAAAGGTTGAGAACCACTGCCTCACTCCATTCACATAGGGCATCTCTGTGCCAAGACTTAAGTCCTCAATACCAACCATTATGAGTGTCATAGGTCAGAGATCCTAACAGGTGGTGGGATTGAATTGGAGCAAGACACAAAGTGCTAGGGGAATTCAGCCAGGCAGCAAGCATAGAGAGCAATAGATAGTCGACATTTCAGGCTGAAAGCCCTTCTCCAGGAAAGGAGATCCTCTATTTGCCAAAATCATTACTTGCACCTTGTGTCTGTGGAATAAACACAATCAGGCCTGAGCCAGATCTGCGGAGGATGACTGGAGCAACTGCCGTGCTGGATTCCAATCAGGAAGCCGATGTTATTATTACTTAAATTTTGCCTGCCAAATTAAAGTTAAATGTTGCCATTGTCATAAAAAATAAATGGTAACGCTGCTGTAAAGGCCATGCTGCCACTGGTGCAGACCCGGGACCACCTCATCCTGATGCTGACGGCTCCAATATAGGCTTTAAATGGCTTGTTAGAGGAGCCAATGGTGTTTGTAGGCAAAACTCTGCAACTGCGGATGTCTGTGCTCGAGATGGCGGTGCCTGTGCTGGCAGCAGCCTCAAAGGGTTGCATACCGCGGCGCAGGGCACCAGAAACAGGAAGAACACTGCCCATTCCCCCCCCCTCCCCCCCATTAAGAAGGAGAAACAGAGGAGACTACCCTACAGGACAGTGATCGCAACAGCAGACCAGCGAGCGGTTCAGCAGCTGAAGGTTCCGCACAAGCTGTGGGTGACTGGCAATCACGGGCTGCGAGCTGCTGGAGACTGGCTCATGGGAACCAGGTATTGGAGCCTAGATTTGAGAGGGTGCTGAGGCCAAGAAGGGCTCCCGATACTGAAGGTTTGGATCTGGAGCTCAGGTTTCTTTATGAATCACACACACTCAGTGACTGAAATGACTCTCATTTGCTTCTCTTCCTCTTGAACTGCAAGGGGTACCGGCTGATACTAATGGCAACTCTTTGACTGCCTTATGGCAGGGAGAAGGCAATTTTGTGTAATGTAATAGTACAGAACATGTAACATGACAATATAGGAATCTTGAATTAATCTTGTTATTGGTTGTGGTTTTCTGTGAACATTTTTTGTCAATCGAAAATGGTGCCAGAAATCTGGTGCATTTTAGTGAATTGCTTGTGTGGCACGTTAGACAAACTTTTTCACTGCATCTCACTACATGTGATAATAAACTATTTAATTCTCCAAGGTTTGATTATCTGCCTACACATAATATGTTTTCTTCTCTCAATAGTGGACTGAGACTCTGAGAACAAATTACATATCCAAATCACACTAATCAACACGCTGTTAGAATGTTGTGTGGTCTTCAACTATTTGAAAGTTGGCCCATTTGTGCTCTCTGGGTATTTTGCTTTCACTGCTTTCCATAAATGTTCTTATAGATTTATTGTTGGGCAAAAATAATGAACAAAGTACCCTACTGTTCTGAAAAATCCTAACTTTTAGAGTTTAAGCATTGAAACATTTGAAAGTTCCCACCAGTAGCTCCAAAATTAAGGCTCTGACTCAAAAATACAAGACTTCTCATGTAAAAAAAAAGCAAAAAGGAAGGACTTTCATTTATTTTGCACCTTGCACGTCATTTTCAGAATGTCCCAAAGAATCTTGCCATCAATGCATTTGCAATGGTTATGCATGACAAAGGGCAGCCAATTTATAGCCAGGAAACTCCCAAGCACTAATAATAGTGGCCAGATAATTTCTTTTTTAAATTATAAATTTTTAAATGAAGATATACAGCACGGTTACAGGCCATTTTGGCACACGGGCCCATGCCGCCCAATTACACTCAACTGACAGAAAATTTTGAACGATAGAAGAAAACTAGAGCACTCCGAGGAAACCCACACAGTCATAGGGAGAACTTGCAAACTCCCTACAGACAGCACTGGATTTAAACCCTTGTCTTAATTGCTGGTGCTGTTAAAGCATTGCACTAACTGCGTCACCCCTCTCAGTAGAGTTGAAAGAGGGCCCAGAATTGGTCAGAATGGCTTTGCTTTTGTTCAAAGTAGTGCCAGTTACTAAAGCAAAGAGAGCCTCAGTTTAACAGTTCAGTCAAAAGTCCACAGCTCCCACAGTTTAGTATTCCCTCGAGTGTGCACTGAGTCTCGATTTTCAAGCTCAGGGCTTTGGGGTAGAGGTTGGTGCCAACTGAGCCAGAGTTGACACACACCAGGTTTTAAGCCTGAGACACAAACTTATATTCTAGCCATGGATTAACTTTTATAATGTGCAGGCAAGATGTTCTCAGCTAAATTCCAATCATAGAACAGGTAGATTAATCAGATAGCCATTATCCAATCCCACTGCAACAGTTCATCAATGCTATTTTAGTGGTTATTTTCATATTGCAATACAGAACATATTGCAACATAATCATGCAAACAGAATGGTCTTCAAGCCATCCCACCTGCCCCACAACTTCCCTATCTTGTGTCTAGAATTCACATTGTAATCTAGACTGCAATATAAATCACCCATTGTTGATGTGTGAATAAATGTGGGAGAGGTCCATATGCCCTGTGGAGATTCGAGGAGAAAGCAAGTTCACTACTGAGGGCAATGAAGAATGGGAAAATAGAGTTTGTCTGCATCTCCAGATCTCATGAACAAACAGTTTATAGCAGCCATACTCAACTTTTCTTTGGCTATGGCCCCCTAGGACTCAAAGTTTATGGGTTCCTTCCCTGTGAAGCAGTCAAGTTTATTTTTAAATTAAAAAAATTTTTAAAAAACTTAGTAAGGCCCTTTCGACCCATGAGCCCGTGCCGCCTAATTACACCCAATTATCCTACAACCCTGCTACATTTTTGTTTTGGAAGATGGGAGTTAATCGGAGCACCCGGACAAAACCCATGTGGACGTGGGGAGAATGAACAAACTCCTTACAGACCATTTTTCATACTTCTATCAACTACATAAAAAAAACATAAAATATACTTCACGATATCTGTCTGTGGCCTCCCCTTAGATGTGCTGTGACCCCCCCCCCAGGGGGCTGCATGGCCCCTGTTGAGAATAATAGATTATAGAATTATTGAGGCTTTCTTCAAGAATGCATCCAGACTGTGCACCATACTCACTTTTTACCCTTTATGTTAAGACTTTGAACAAGCTATGCATTTGACTCTATTGGAAAGCAGTCTTTTTACTATGTCATCAGTGCTCTGTGATTAGTAGGGATTACTTAAAGTGGTATCCGAGTGGGAAGAAGAACCACTGCTCTAGGCCCAATTGTCACTGAAATATTTTGCTTGAGAGAAATGGTCATTGGCACATTTCCTTTGGAGTTATGAAACCATGCACATAACGAGTCAATTAGGTACGATTAAAACTGATTTTCAAACTTTTTCATTCACCCACATACCACCTTAAGTAATCCCTTACTAATCACAGAGCACCTATGGCATAGGGAATACTTAAGGTGGTATGTGAATGGAAAGAAAAAGTTTGAAAACCACTTAACTCAACATATAATATTGTTCCCTGGTTCAAAACTCCCTCTCCAATCCTTTCTTCCACATGCTTTTTTGAGAGGCAGGATTTACACTGGACATTTAGCAAAACAAATCTCCTCCTCTATATCCTGTGCTTTGTGCCCAGAGAATGCATTCTCTGAAAGCAAATGTCAGGAATCGCTACCCACTGTGTTTTTAATTATTGAAGATTATGATAGTGGTTTCTACCCATTTCCTCATCCTCTGAAGAAAGAACTTATGGCCATTTCCTTGTTAGACCTTTCCTTCCAGCTCATGAGGTCATGTCCACTGGTTTTAGGTTCCATGGGAAGAACGAAATACTCATTAATTTACACTGGAACGATTCTTCAGCAATTTAAACACTTGCCCTCTGTCCCTTCCGATCCCTTAGTCTTGTTTCTTTGTTGAAAAAAAATCCTTTCAATCTATCTTTGTATTTCTTGGACCAGAGCCCAGAAACCATCCCAGTAGGTATTCATTGCACTTTTTCCGGAAGAATTTCCATGGGGATGAATATACTCTACAAAAATCTTGTATCAGATACAGTTATTGGAGTGCATTTGTCAAATCATGAACATGTATTGGTTGATGGTTAAAGTGGATCTGAAATGTCTTTTGAATTTTGTATTGAGGTTATTTATTTCTATACAAACCATAATGAATTTCACATCACTCATAATGTCAATGGAGTTGATTCTTTCACCAGGAGCAATGAAAAAGCAAACATCAAAGTGGTACAGTGTCACAGCGAGTAGACGGTGCCTCGCAGCTTCAGGAATTGGCTCCGATTCTGATCCGGGTGCTGTCTATGTGGAATTTACATTTTCTCTGTTACCATATGAGTTTCCTCTGGGTGCTCTGGTTTTGTCCCATATCCCAAGGACGTGCAGGTTAATTGGCCAGTGTAAATTGCTCCTAGTGTGTGGAGTGAGAGGTAGAATTTGGTGGGGGGGGGGGGGGTTTAACGGGAACGTGGGGGATTACAATAGGAGTTGTGTAAAAAGGTGGTTAATGTCCGATGTGAACACTGGGGGTAAGGGCCTGTGACCATGCTGTGTACACAAAACAAGCAAAAATTATGCGCTGAGTCAGAAGTATCTCATGTAAAGAATCTCCAGTTAAGAAGAAAATGTATTTGAGGTGGACTTTCCATTGCAGTATACATTGGATCTATCCTCCTAGAGACGCTGCATGACCTGCTGAGTTTCTCCAACACTTTTTCGTGTTGCACTACAATCACACCATCTGCTGAGTTTCCTGTTTAACCCTGGACTTTCCATTGTGTTCCTGTGCACGTAAACATGATACTGAAACTAAATGCAATGAAATAATATATTTACAAGTTGATTTGCAGCAGCCATTGAGTTAATAGACTTATCCATTGCCACATCTACCCATCAGGTCCCACGACAAATCCTTCCTGCCCCATTTAACTTCGAAATCCTTTACAGGTTGTGATTCTTGCCCACTCATCCCAATAACCATTCAACCTTGCATCCCCCGCTGACAAGTAATCTCATCAATCTGCCGCTTCATGAATGTTATCAATCAGCCAACAATCCTACCCAAACTTATCTGAATCCTCCCAGTGAATGTGCCCCATGAGTAACTAGCCTTGCCACAACCATTCTGCAATTCCCTGGCTGACACACCCTCATTATTCCTCGGAGCTCCGGCAACTAAAGCTGTCCCATTCATCCTTTATCTTCTTTGTTCACAAACTCCTGTTCTTTATCCCACCCACCACATCCTGGTGCTCTGCAGAGGTGAGGTGTATAAAGGTGTCTTTCTGTGTGAGACCTGTTGTGTTTGGTTCCTCCCTCTGCAGCTACTGGCTCTTAAGTCTAAAGCACAAGGCACTGTGGCTCCTTTAGGAGTGACACTTGATGTCTCAGAGTGAATAGAGGACGAGTTCGCTCCAGAATACAAATTCTATTTCTTTTCCCATTTGCTATCTCTGTGCAGGCACGTCCTTCAATTGCACTTATTACCATATATTTTCTTGAGAAATGTCTCTACGAAACTAATTCTAATTGCTTCAATGACATTGGTGCATCCAAACCATTAAATATGCTGAAGACACAAGAACAACCAATTCTGGAATCTGAAGAATTAAAAATCCAGCTGGCGGAACTCAATAGGTCAAAGAGGATCTACGGAGAGAAATGGGCAGCTCGTGTCTGAGTCAATCTCCTGCATCAACATCAGGATTGGAGGGTGCCTGCCTGGAACAGAGATGCAGAGGGATTGCTTTCACCAGAAGGTGGAAAATCTGTGGAGTTTGTTCCCACAGGCGGTTGTGGAGGCCAGGTGTGTTTAAGGCAGAAGAGGGGTAGGTTCTTCATTAGACAGGGCATCAAAGGTTATGGGGAGAAGGCCGGGCAGTGGGTGGGAAAATGGATCAGCTCATGATTAAATGGTGGGGCAGACTTGATGGGCTGAATAACCTCTTTCTGCTCCTATGACTTACGGTCTTATCAGGACTGCACATTGAAAAGCACCATCTGTTGTCTACACGCTTGGTTCAGTGCCCCTTTAAATGGCTGAACATGATTTCCAGTAGAAGAATGATTCTAAAACAGCTTTTCTTTGTCGGCAACTGGTTCAAACTTGGCCTGAATCGAGGAGAATTTGTGCCAACGGTTGGCTTTGTATTTTGCACGTCTATTCTAAAGCAGGTTGAAAAGGCTTGGAATGCAATGAAAGGTAAATGACCTTCACTGCTGTTCCTTCGGAGTACAGTATACACTTCAGTTCACCTCCCAGAAATATCGCAACTTTTGCTAATTTCACAACTATTTCTAAGAAAAGCTTTTCAGAAAAAGAAGTATCCATGTAGATCAAGATTATAGTTTTGTTGAAACTCTTGACCCAAGAGTCAATTAATGGAATCCTTTTCATCGAATATTTGATTTAAGGAAATCTCTCCCAACCTTTTCAGTTCTGCTTTGTAATTTTTAGACTAAATCTTCCAACCACTTCTTTCCTTTCTGTTTTTGGTCAATGAAAATAGTAAAATCCAGATGCTGGAAACATTGTGCATCAGGTGGCATGAGAGTTCCAGAATCCATCCTGTGGATGGGTTCTGGCTTGCAACGCTGACCATTCTTTCATCTCCCACTGATATCACTCAACCTGCTGAGTTCCTCCAGCAGGTTGGGTGTTGTTCCAGATACCAGCAGTCTTTCATGTGCCACAAGAGCTAAACTTGGTCAGAGCAGTTTTCAACCTGAGACATTAACTCCCTTTCTTTTCTCACAGATGTTACCTGACATTCTGAGTGTTTCTGACATTTGCTGTTTTATTTGTTTGACGTATTATTTATCATTTTGTAGTCAAGTGGACAAACGGTGGGAACCCACTCTATTTCCAAGCTTTCTATGTTCAATGATGGGAACAAATGCAAGAGACCAATTCCATTACCGGTTTGATGCCTTCCTCCCGTTTTGCAGTTTGCGTCACTGTGTAAGCTGTGGCTCAGCGTGTAGTGCTCTTACCTCCAAGTCAGAAGGTTGTGAGCTCAAGCCCAAAAGGTACACACAAAATGGTTAAGTTACTGCATTAGCAACCAGAGCTCTAGAGAATTGTTCCAGTGATGAGGGATTGAATTCTGCCATAGCAGCTGGTAAATTTAAATTCAAATAATTAAATAAATCTGGAACTTTAATGTAAAAACAGCATCAGTACAGTAACCATGAAATTAATGGATTATTGTAAAAATGCATCTGGTTCACTAATGTCTTACAGGGATGGAAATCTACCATCCTTGCCCCTTTTTGTCTACATGTGGCACCAATTCAGGGCTCAAAGGGGTAAAGACAATAAATACGACTTTGCCAGAAACATCCACATTTTTTTGGCTCTGCTGCCACCCTCTCCCTCCACCCCCCAACCCCCAGGACTCTGATCAAAGTTTATCGGCCCCTTCCCTATGAAGTAGTCAACTTTTGGTTTCTTTTGTACTTCTTTCAACTATATGAAAAACAAAAAATAGTTAGTGCAACACTATTACAGTGACTTGGGTTCGAAACCCACGCTGTCTGTAAGGAGTTTGTACGTTCTCCCTGTGCCTATGTGGATTTCCTCTGGGTGCTCTGGTGTACTCCCAACCTTCAAAACATACCGAGGTCATAGGTTGATTGGGGTATTTGGACAGAATGGGCTTGTGGGCTAGAAGGCCTGTTTTCATGCTGTATGCCTAAATTAAATGTAAAATTAAAACATTAAATATTTACAATATGTGTGGTGAAAAGAAAACAAGGCTTTTACTTAAATGTGCTGTGGCCCCCCAGGGGAATGAAAATGTGGCTACCTTGAAGAAGGGCTCAGATCTGAAATATTGGTAATATATCTTTAGCTCCTATTGATGCTACGAAACCTGTTGAGTTCCTCCAGCATTTCTGTTTTTTTAATCACCTTGATATATTGACCAATATATATTTCAACAATTGGCAAGAACAGTAGAAATTTACAATACAGAAATTGATTTAGCCCATCCACCACATCCATATCTTCAAAAATCTAAGGATAAAATATTTTGTTCTATGTGGGACCTTGTGCGTACATTGAGTACCTTGTTTCCATTATGACTGTGTATGACATACTATGGAATGAGCAATGGCTGCTAAACCTTCTTTATAACTGCAAGACCTTCTCCAAGTTCAAGGGTAAGTGTGGGCAAGAACCTTTTAGGTGAATCTATGAGCGACTACTCCAAATGAGAAAAAGTCCCAGTGTAATCCAATCTCAGTTAACAATTGTAGAGCTCCAAAGTGACACCATTACAATTGAACAACAATTCTCCAGGAGAGACCAAAAAGTTCTCCCAGCGAGAAACAGCACCATTCTCCCATCATCAGGACTACCCTCCCCCACTCAAGTGAATATGATATTATGAAAGTATAAATATGTATTCCAAGATAAAACAATGATCCAGAATTAGTGATGTGGAAAATGGAGATGACTTCAGTGGAAACATTGATGTTGTTAATTCACTGATTTTCCACAAGGTCTGTTCGTCAATCTTTCACCAATGCGATCAGTGAGCTGGTGAAAATCAAATAGTCACAAACTATTTTCACTGTTTAAAACACTGAAATTGTTATGTCTCACTGAATGTCAAAGTTTTTAACACCATAATTATTGCTCAACAATTTCTCTGAACATAAAAACACTAAATTTAAAATTTTTCCTGAAATAATTATTTCAAAATTATGTGAATTTAAACAGTTATACTTGTTTTAAAAATTTACGATATTCCCAGTTATGATCTTAATCTCAGCTAGAAAGCTCAGTCCTTAGTTTTCACTCTGTAAAATATTCAAAGAATATTAAAATTGATACCTGCAGTACACAAAGGTGCTGGAGAAACTCAGCAGGTCATGCAGCATCCATAAGCACAAGGCAACGGACATTTTTGGGCCTGAGCCCATCTTCAGGTGAAAAACACCTGAAGAAGGTCTCAGGCCCAAAATGTCAACTGCCTTATGCTATCCTTGGCTGCTGAGTTTCTCCAGCACTTTTGTGTACTGCACTCGACCCACCATCTACCAGATTTCTTGCTGCCTTTGGGGGAACAGCAGACCAGCGCAGGGCACCAGAAACTGGGAGAACACTCCTCCCATTGAGAAGCAGAAAGCAAGGAGATGACCCAACAGGGAAGTTGACTACAGTGCTGGATCAGCGAGGGGCTCAGTGGGTGAGGGGACCCACACAGTCTGTGGGGGACTTGCAGTTGGTGGACCCACACGGGCTGCAGGCTGCTGGAGACTGGCTCATGTGAACCACATAATGGAGCCGGGATTTGAGGGCAAGAAAGCTCCTGAATGTTAACAGAGATTTGGGTCAAGAGCTCGGATTGCCGATGTACGGCTGTGAGGCTGCGGGAGGTAAATCCATGGATTCTCAGTGACTTTAAAGGGACTTTCTTTTGTTTGTCTTTAATGGCATTGAAGGAAATTTTGTGTAATATTACATGTTCTGTACTATTATACAATAAAATAAACTTCAATCATCAATTTTAAAAAATCTATTGTTTCATTTATTCCATTTGATAACATTCCTTTTGCTTGGTTTACTGATGCTTGATTACAACTGATGCTGCCAAAACAATAGCTAGATCTCCTTGGGAAAATTTCTTCAAGGTTGGTGATGAGCCCTGCCACTTCATCCATAAAATTGTTATGATGTACATTGGACCTTAAGAGTAGGGGTTTTCAAAATCAGGCTGCTTGGGGCCTGTGTTTCCTACCCATGTACTGGGCCCCTGCAGCCTCTTACACACTAGATTATAAATTGGCTGGTCAAACAGCTACCGACCAATTTTAGGGCAAACACGCCCCTTTGGTACACCTGCTGGAAGTCACTGGTATTCCTGCCAGAAGTCACTAAAACTGATTTATATTCACTGTATGCACACATACTGATTATCACAGTGACCTAATCTGAGCTGCTCACTCGCCAGACTTGAACCTCCTGCCAACATGTCACTGATGACCATGCATTGATGTCATCTTCCACCTGGGCAGCCATCTATTGATTACAAATTGAGCTACATTGGCAGATTAAATTTATGTTACAATCCAATTTGTAAACCCTAAGTGCTGCACCCTGTCTTTTCAGTACATTATGCTCATTCAATTTGCAGGCAGCAGAAGATTTTAAAGCACACTTTTTTGGAAATGCAATGATAAAGAATTATTTGTAGCGACTACTCCAGAAGAGTTACTAAATCAACACACATACACAAGGTTAGTCAGCCAAAGACTGTTTGTTTGAGTTTGCCATCCTTCTTTTATATCCCTCCCACCCGGGGCTCCACGGGACGGGGCGGTGACATCACTATGTGTTTGCCGCCTATCTGTGAGGCTGGTGTGTTTAAAATAAACAAGGTGGGAGCCCTGTGCCCACTAGAAAGAGATATAGCAACCCAGCGTGCCACTACTCAGCAGGTAGTATCGGGTGTGCGCGGTCCATTGCCCAGATGAGTGCATAGTGGTTTGGCCCGCGGCTCCATGCATCTGCTGCTGAGCCGCACCGGCAATGGTTCGCGATACCACACTTCGCGCCCGCTCAGCCCTCTACACGGCTGCTACATCTTTGTATTTAATATTGGGCGGCACAATTTGCGTAGCAGTTAGCGCAATGCTGTAACAGCGCCAGTGATCGGGACCGAGGTTCGAATCCTGCGCTGTCTGTAAGGAGTTTGCATGTCCTCCCCATGTCTGTGTGGGATTTCCCTGGGGGCTCTAGTTTCCTCCCACCCTTCAAAATGTACCAGGGGTTGTAGGTCATTTGGGTGCAACTCAGAGACATGGGCTTGTGGGCCGAAATGGCCTTCTACCAGGCTGTATGTCTAAATTTAAAAAAAAATTAATTTAGAACAGAAGCTTCAGTGCAGATGAGAGATTATGGGAGAGATTATCAGGGAAAGAAACAGGGAATTTAACGTTTTAATTTTCAGTTAGAGTTAGAAAGGATTGGCTTTGATTTTAGTATAGTTGTTACATTTATAACTTTTATGATTTCGATTACTATTCCCAGATTTTGTGAGTTCTTTATATGATAACAATCCTTTTTTAGTGGAGACTGTGGCCCAGTTGAATCCAAGCATACTGTGGATTAATTATGCAGGGAGCTGCGATGCCTACCCAATTCCTATTAAGGCACAGTTCAAACTGTCTAAGCAGTTTGGTATTTGCTCAGGAACTGTGTTTTCCATTTTCTTTTTTTTTTAACTGATTGTTCAGTGCAGGAACGTACAACTCTGGTAGCTATCACATTACTGACTTAATGAAATACCATGAAATTAACTGAGACACTACCTCAGAACCCATCAGCAGCCACTATCAGGTTACTGACTAAGTGACTTGAACAGAAATTGACTGAGACACTCGTTTGTACTGGCAAGTGGGCCTACTCTCTTGCTACTTGTTGAGACCATTTCATGTCATTTGCATTTTCTTCTACCTAAACCTTGCACAGCTTTACTAGAAAAAAAGCTTCAGAATGTTGATGAAACACTTGATTGCTGCAAAACTCCTTCTGCCCTGTGACAAATACTTTCTTTTAACCTACTTAGAGATGCAGCAGGGTAGTAGGGCCATTAAAGGCCCGTGAGCCCACGTCACCCAAACACGCCCATGTGATCATTTAACCAAACAATCACATATGTTTTGGAGGGTGGGGGGAACCCAGGTAAAACCCATGCAGACACAGGGAGAACATAAAAGCTCCTTACAGATAGCGCTAGATTCAAAACCAGGTCACTGGTGCTGTAGTTGCATTACGCTAACCATTGCACCAAACATACAAAGACTCAGTCACCTTTTTTTTAATATAATAAGATCATACAGTTCAGCACGAGGCAGCAGGCTAGTCCAAACATGATACAGGACTGAATAAGTGTTGTCTCATGACTTTGATTAACTTGACTACATCAATGGTAATGTACTATACTTGACCCATCCAGAGCATCTTAGTTCTCATGTATTTGCCTGTCTAACCTTACAGTATAGAGTGTAGAGTAAATTTAGCACTTTGAGAGGAAGCTATGATATTATGGAACTCCACTCAAGCCTATTTGGCATCACAGAGATCTCCGCTAACCCTTGTCTGAGGAAATGTTTACTGCCTTCACATCTGAATGATTTATTTTGACTCTGTCATCATCTTCTGCTACCTAGGTTACGCAACTAACATAATGAAGAACCCATCTTACTTTGGATACCATCTAATCTCCCTCCTCCCATCAGGGTAAAGGCCCCAGAGTGTGAATTCGCACCCAGGCTTAAAGAAGTGTTTTTCCTTCCAGCCATCAGTCTATTGAACAAACTCCTCAACAGTACTTTTCTGCTGCTTTTGCTATGTACTGATTGACCTTTCTCATTGCAGCCCTATTCTCTACAAGTGTGCTCTTGCCCTACTACATCGTATGGTTGTATTAACGTTGGAGTTGGCTTGCTAGATGCTTGCCGAAGAACCCCATGCATTTACAAGGTATAATGTGACAATAAAACTGAACTTGCTTTATGGTGTTTTGACTCTCCTTATCTACCCTGTAAAATTCTTTAATCATTGTAAATACTGTATATATTCATGTAATCTTTGATATCATGTAATAGTCAACCCATTTATTTTTGACTTGATTGGCTGCCCATCAGAGCACTCAATGCCCCTTCAGCAGATTCCCACCCTGGCCACCTGTCCACCAGAGCTCCGGACGCCCTGGCTGCCCACCTACTGGAGTTCCCGATGCCCCGTCAGTGCGCTCTCACCCCAGCCACCTGCCCACTGGAGCTCCTGACACACTGGCTGCCCATCGACCGCAGATCTGCACCCTGACTGGCCACCCAACTATATGAACTCCCAATGCCCTGGCCTCCTTCTCATCTGAATTCCCGATGCCTCGGCCGCCCGCTCATCTGACCTCCTGACCACGGATCCTCACCCAGACCGCACGCCCATCTGAACTCCCAACACCCATCTGAACTCCCAACACCCATCTAAGTTCCCAACATCCTGGCTACCTGCTCATCTGAAGTCCCGACCGCAGATCCTTGCCCCAGCTACCCGCTCATCTAAACTCCTGATGCTCATCTGTGCTTCTGACGCCCCAACTGCAGACATACCACCTGCTACCGGTCATCAGAGCTCCCAATGCCAAGAACAATATAGGTTCTTTGCGAGGTCAAAAATTTGACCCCTTTTTTGGCCCGAATACGTGATCCAAAAATTTTGATGATTACACGAGTATATACGGTACATCAATTAGATCATCCATTGATCTATAAACAAAGCAATAAGTTTCCTTTCCAATTTCTTTTTGGTTTCATCAAATTTTATATAGGTACATGATAATAAAGTATTAACAAATCACATATAATAATAGAAATGGGGTTAAGACCTATTTTACATTGAAGAAAAAATCTATACTAATTGTCAACCCCCTCCCTTTGCTGGCTAAACATACACAGACTACTACCTAATTTTAAAAAAAAAGAAAGGTACATCAATGGGATAAAAAAAAATCAAAAGTAACCTAACCTTACAAATTTTGAAAATGATTAAGAAATGAACCCCACAAGGAAACAAAATGAAGATTCATTTCAGTAGTGGAGCATTGAATTTTTTTCCAAAGTCAGACATGCCATCAATACCAGATAACCATTGAGAATGAGTGGGAGGGACAGCATCATTAATATGGCCCTTCCAGCAATAAGGGAGGAGAGAGCAGCTAATGTATTTTCATTCATATAACACACACATGCATATAACATGCAGAAAATCATAAATTGTGTAAAAATATTTTCGTATAACACACACACTCATATATCACGCAGATGTAGAATTCTACATTCTGACTGACAAAAGCAATTTGCATTTAAATAGGACATGAGACCAAGCACATACCAGTATCTGGCACAAGTTAATCTCTTGCAGTTAACACCCAATCAACTTCTCCCAGATGTGTCAATCACCCATTGCAACATGTTAACATGTTTTAGGAATCAATTAAATAGATCAAAGACAGGCTTCAAGATTTTAATTGTAATGCTGTCTCAAATCAGAGGCACTTGTTAATCTCCTCCCTCAGGGATGGGTCTAGGCAAGTAACATTGATAAGGTCCAGTTCCCTAGCTAGAATGTCCTGTTTATAGGAATATCATGGCATTCAGTACAAAGTGATATTCCCAAGATTAAAATTCCCATACCCACTATAAATTGTGCACATCCTTTCACTGCTGCTATAATATTCCCATGCTCACTATAAATTGCCAGCGCATCTTTCCTATGACCACTATAAATTGTACACATTGTTTCAATGCCGCCATTATATTCCCACACCCGCTCTAAATTGTGCATGTTCTTTTAATGTTTTAATATAGCACACACAAGCATATAATGTGTGTGTGTGTGTGTGTGTGTGTGTGTGTGTGTGTGTGTGTGTGTGGATTTTGAAGAAAGATCAGAATAGAATTTAGCTAATTAGACATTGGAGTAGTGGGCCCGTTGTACGATCTCAAATCATAATAATGGATGTCTCGTACAACAAGAGGATGGATGTAATCATGGACGTCTCGTACAACAAGAGGATGGATGGAATCATGGACATCTTGTACAACAAGAGGATGGATGGAATAATGGATGTCTCGTACAACAAGAGGATGGATGTAATCATGGACATCCCGTACAACAAGAGGATGGATGTAATCATGGATGTCTTGTACAACAAGAGGATGGATGTAATCATGGACATCTCGTACAACAAGAGGATGGATGGAATAATGGATGTCTCATACAACAAGGGGATGGATGTAATCATGGATGTCTCATACAACAAGAGGATGAATGTAATCATGGACATCTCGTACAACAAGTGGATGGATGGAATCATGGATGTCTCGTACAACAAGAAGTTGGATGGAATCATGGACGTCTCATACAACAAGATGATCAATGCATTTGCTTCAAAATAGAGTCCCATGTAGTTTCAGAAATTAACTGGTGAAAATCTTGTTACCATCGTCTTTTTAAATTCTGTCCAGGGAACTGTCTCTAGATCTTAAAAGTAGTTCATAAAGGACTGATAGCAACCGTTTGTAATCAGGTTTAAAATTATAAATCTTCCCTATCATATTAGCCTCCAGACCTTGAGGGAGCCTCAAAAACAAAGCCATAACTGAATTGTGCATAAGGTGGGATGTGGGTGGGAAGGGAAGGTTGAGAATCTCTGCTCCAGACCCAATTGTTACTGAAATATTTTGCCTGAGTAAAATTGTCATTGGCCCATTTCCTTTGGAGTTCTGAAACTGTGCACATAATGAGTCAATTAGGGATGATTAAAACTTTTTCTTTCCACTCACATACCACCTGAAGCAATCCCTTACAGAGCGCCTATGGCATAGGGATTACTTAAAGTGGTATGTGAGTGGAAAGAAAAAGGTTGAGAATCACTGATTTAGCCATTCTTGGCAGAATATTCTGAAGAATGGCGATGTCCCTCCACCAAAACCAATACTTCCTTCCAGAACTATTTGCTCTCTTCCACATTAGTGGCTCACCAGAGATCAGTTTAGATACAACACAAATTCTACCTGCACATTATTCCAGCTCTCATAAGATAAAATGTACTACCTCAGATGTCCATCTATAGTTTTCATACACACTGGTGCGCCATTGAAGATCACCTCTAGTGCGTTGGTGAATGGGAGAATTTGGGAGGGGTTGATGAGAATATGGGGAGAATTAAATGGGGGGCTGAAGTAAATGGGTGCATGAGAGTCTGCAGTAGGCTGCCTTGCTCTATGATATCCACTGAATAATTTCACAGTGCATCCACAGTCCTTACTTTCCAGTCATTTAGTAAACTGTCAGATCCATATTTCATGGACCCAAAGTGGAGGACTCCAACTTCCCAATACTGAATATTACTTGCCACAGTCTAACCTAGCCATGCCCTATGCCTCCACACCTCCCCCACCCCTCCCCCAACCCTGGGGGCCACAGCACATTCAAGTAAAAGCCTTGTTTTCTTTTCATCTTACATAACAAAGATTTTAAATTTTTAAAATGTTATCAGTAAGAGAGAAGTACAGAAAAAAGTAAACCTTGACTGCTTCACATGAAAGGGGAGCCCATAAACTTTGAGCAGAGTCCCGGATTTTTAGGGGGGGGAGGTGAAGAGTCAAAAAAATGGTTGAGAATGGTTGGTCTAACTCATATAATCTATCTGGATCTCACTTTTGGTATTTTGTATGATACGACAGCAGCAAGCTCAAATGTGTTACTCTCCCTTACTTCACTTAGTGGTCAAGTCTATTGTCGTTCGATTGCACAAGTTCAACCTGATGAAACAGCATTCTCCGGTAGTTAGTTCAAAACACGCGACACACAAGACACATACAAACAAACAATACAAATGCAGGTCAAGTATTCATGTATACAAATAAATAAATGTGAGAATCTCGGATGATTAGTGTATCACTTTACATCACTGACAAATACAACGTGAAACTAACTATCTGTCTGGTTTGTTAAATGCACGTGTGTCTCCAAGCACCACTGATTCATGATTAAACTGAGATATTTATGGTGGTCTGCAATTATAAATATACATTTAACTGACTGTGAACTGATGCCAATCGAGAATATGCTTTGTTTATCAGATTGATATTAAATTGCCATCCTTCTAATTCTGCATATTAGAGACAGCTCATCAATTTAGTTTTGTGAAGGTGATCCTCTGATATTCTTAGGCTTGGCTCGGGCCTGGAGTGATGTTGTCAGTATCTGCATAAAATAAATCCAGAGGATAGATTCCACTTCAAAGAAAGTTGAGTGCCTAAGTAGGTGCTTCGCATTCCTGGGAATACTTTTCATATTCCCAAATGTAAAATAGATCATCTGCTTGTTGCAGATGATTTATGTTCCCGTTGATTTTTATTCTTCAGTCAGGAAATAAGTTAAAGTAATTCAGCAGAAGGCAAAAATGAATTTCTTCAGCTTCTGCTGTGGGAGATGCGTGTCTTCTTCTCTTGTCTTCAATAAACTAGAGGGTGGGGTGCTGATCACGGCCTCCCTCACTGAGTAAATAAGAGTAGCCACAATTAACAAATAATTTTCCTTTTGAATAAGTCATGTGCAAGGGTATTGTTGATTTTAATAGAATTTTTTAGGATTCTCCTTAACTTTCAGATCATTCTCATACCCCCTCCTTATTTCTTACATCCTTTAATACACAGAAAAACCCAGCAGGTCATACAGCATCCATAGGAAGTAAAAGGTAAATAATGTTTCAGGCCTGAGATTCTCCATTCTTCCAGATCGCAACCCCCCTTCTTGTCCCTCTTCATTCAGAGAGCTACCCTCTCCCCTGGTCACTCTCAGCTTTTTTCTCTTCTGCCCTCCCACCTGTATCCACCTATGTCATCTTACCTGTTAACCCAGGGGCGGGCAACCTTTTACCATGCGTGGGCCAGATGGTGTGTCAATGGTTGAACGATGGGCCACACTGATGACACCACCAGTAATTAAAAAATAGTAATTTCAATTATTTCTTGCCTGGGGTCTATTGGTTAGTGACATAACCAGGCGACACCATGTTTAAATTCAAGATGGCGGCACACCACCAACCCTCCACAACAATAGAAGGTAAAAAAAAAATACTGCTGTGTTTCTTCTGCATAAAATAGATTTTTAAATTTGCTTTACCTCAGCAATCAATCCCCTGTGAGGTAAGGATTAAGCCAGTGTGTTCCAGGACAATTTCTTTTCAATTTCCTCCCCCCTTCCTCCTCCCTCCACTTCCTCTGCTTATTTGCAAATTGGCTTTTTCCACTTTACATTGCATTTTCTCCATCCCGAAATGCTGAATGAAGCGCAACCCTGGCATGGTGTATGCGTCAGGCTCACTGTGGTTTTCCAAGGTGATTTTCTCTAGTGCCACCAGAGTTGGGCTCAGACAGCCTGCGTTGCTGCCTGCTGAAGCCATGGCAGCTGTCTGCCTGTCCATTTTATGACTCCCACCCCCCCACGCCAAAGAGTAGGTGCCCCATAGCTTGGCTGTGGCAGGGAAAGATTCTTGCATTTGGTTGTGGTCCAGATAAATTTGGATCCGGCCTATGGGACATAGGTTTCCCACACCTGTGTTAGCCTGCGTGCCTCCCCCTGCCCCTTCCTCCCTTCTCTTCCCCTCAGCCCACTTTTATTCAGGTGCCTGTCTGTATTTTTGTTTATACCTTGACAAAGGGCTCAGGCCCGAAACATGGGTAACCATTTCTTTCCTATTGGTGCTGCGTGACCTGCTAAGTTTCTCCAATGCCTTTGTGTATTGCACTCAACCCCAGCATCTGAAGACTTTACTGTTTAACTCTTGCATCCTCTCTATTGCTCTAAGGATTTGCTTGATTAATTATCAATGATTTGGATGAATCTGTAGGAGGACTCATCAGCAAGTTTACAAACAACACAAAGATTGGCGGAGAAGGAGGATAGTTGTCAAAGGAGGCAAAGAATAGAAATCAGTTGAAAATGTGGGTAGTGAAATTTCAGATAGTTTAATCTGGAGAAGCATGAGGTCATATGCAAAAGAAAAATATGCAGTGAATGGCAGGTCCCTTCAGAGCAATTGGGGTGCAATTGACAGCCTTTTCAATTTGGGGGCAAGGTAGTTGATAAACAAGAACATTATAAAACAGGATCAGGAACATGCCATACTGCCTCTCAAGCCCATCCTGCCTTTCAATACGATCAGGCTGATCTTGCTCAGGTCTTGACTCCTCTTCCTGTTCTCCTAATCTCCTCGATCATTTCAAATATTATCTATTTCCTATTTAGTTATCAAAGATCTTGCTTCTGACAGCCCTCTGGGTTGGAGCATTCCAGAGATATGCCACTCTCAGCAAAAAGAAGTTGCTTCATAATTCATTTTGAAATGGTTTCCCCAAATCTTGCAATTATGTCCCCTCATTCAACATTTTCGCACTAGTGCAGTGGTTCTCAACCTTTTCCCACTTACATTACCACCTTAAATATTTATATTGGTTGTCCTTCAGTTTGAAGGAGACGTGTTGTTGTGCAGTTCTTCTAAAGACACAAATGTGACTTTGCAGTCCCAGTCTCGAAATGCAAAGTCTAGCACAATGGCGGCACTGGAAGTCCATTTTTGTAATAACTGTAGGCTTCATAGCACAGGGCTCGCCAATGGGTCTGTCAGCAGCCTCAGCTTTTAGTTCTTTTGGCTGGATACCACAGTAGCATAGGGTTTCCTTTACAGTGCCTTCATGAATGACCTTCTTCCAATCTTCAGTTCACTATAGAGCAGATGGCGAGGTATACGGTGGTCGCCCATTCTGATGACATCAAGTGATCCCACTGTATCTGGGCTTTGATGATCAGGGACTTAATGCTGGCGGATTTTGCGTGACCCAAGACCTCCAGGTTGGAGACATGGATACCATGGATGGAACAGATGGCATGCATGGGGAATTTCTCCAGTTGTTTGATGTGACGTCGGTACAGAGTCCAGGTGTCACATCCATATAGGAGAGCAGGGATGACCACAGCTCTGTAGACTTTCAGCTTTGTAGAGATGTAGACATTGTGTCGATTGAGCACACTGGTATGCAGCCTGCCCAGAGCCTGGCTGATCCTGGAGTCAATTTCTTTGTCCAAAGACCCATCACTCGAGATGATGCCCCCAAGTATTTGAAGCTGTTCACATTTGTCAACTGGATGTCGTCATAGTGACATTTGGTTCTATGGTGTTGGTGTTTGGCACGGACTGATGGATTACTTCAGTCTTATTCAGGTTGATGGTCAGGCCAAAGAGTATAAGTAATCCCATACTAACCACAGATGCTTCAAAACATTGTTCAGAATGACTGAATGAAATGCTCATACAAATCCTCCGAGACTACTATTTATTGAACAATATTTATTTATTTTATATATATGTGTATGTACGTACTGCATATATATTGTTTATCTCTGTGTGTGTTAGGTCTGGATGTATGTTTGCATGTTTTTCCATTGAGGACTGGAGTTGTACAATTGGATGATAAATAAATGTGAACAAACTTGATAGGCCAATAATCTCATCCCAGGAATGAGCCATCTCTTTTGGACTGACTTTAATTCTAGTAATGTCCATATCTCATGAACAAACAAAAAGACCTTCAAATACAGAAGGCTGAAAAGTGAGCACGCAGTTACCCCCCCCACCCCCAACAGACTGCACTTTTTATTATGGGCACAGTTTGAGACTGGAAACTAATACATCTGTTCTCATGTCTCTCCTGAACTCTCTGTTGCTCTAGATTTAAAACAATTATAAGCACTCCTGTTGCAACACCTTCTGCCTTCTCACTGCCAATACTTTGCTCTTGTTTCATAGCTTTTGCTGCAGACTTTGAAATTAGTCTGTGCCTCTAGAAAATCACTATCTGCAAGCACAATTCTAAGTAAAGAGGATTGCCAGCTTTGCACTGAAAAGGCTGCCTTTCAATTACATGAAATCCCTTTTATGTAAGCATTAACTACATTCACAAAAGCACAGACAAGTACTTAACAGAGGAGGCTTGAATACTGCTAGGGAGGCAATTAAGCGTCCACATTTGATTCTCCCAACCTTCCTCTGCCTTTTCTCCCAGGTAATCAGGCATGGTGGCTCTGACCCATTGTCTCTTCATGCCAGCTCAAGGACATATTTTTCAGTTCACTGCACCAAGGCTATACAGATGTGTCATTACCAAATTGTGTTCTTTTATTAGCTAAATTAAGGGACTATGTCAGCAAAAACCAATTTCAAACTCTCAGCTGTCCATTTATGTGATTGCCAATATAAAATTGTTTATTCATATTTGGAAGACCAATTTGTACATATTTACCAGTACTAAATATATTAAAATCATTCTGAAATATAAGGTGTTAATGATAAATTTATGATTTCCAAATATAAATTAGAGCTATGCCTTTCCAACGTGAAAACACTCTTTTCTAAAACACTTACATAATTCTTTTAAACCTTTGCCCCCCCCATCCCCCCAAACTCCAATGGAAAAGGGTACTGCAAACTAAGGACCAATGGTATACTTTGTTTTCTCCTTTTAACTATAGAGCACTCCTTGTTTCATATAAATTATTCAAGAGTTTGTACTTGGTAGGAACTAAATCTTTATAAGCTAAGACCCAAATCATACATATTATGCAAAAATCAACAAGAGGAGTGTATTAACATTTTACTGTCACATAGATGGCACATATTAGGCATACACTGTGGTGTAAATGCAAAGATAACCATATTACTGAGTGGTAAAATTCTTTAAAATATTTCAGACAGGAAGTGAGTTCAGATTACCTGCATCAATGTTGTTTGAATACTAAAATATGGCCAAAGAAACTCAGCTCTGTTATAATTATACCCATCTTGTCCATGGATAAGTGCATTTTATTAAGCTGAGTGGATTTAATTCATACACCTGCGTAGAAGTATAAATAATCAAGTTCACCAACACAGCTGCACAAACTAAAACAGTGCATCAATGAAGGTGAATGCAGGTCACCGGGTAAATGTGCCACCTGGTGCGACACTGAGGTACTTTAAGCTGAAGACTCCCAGAATAGATCGCAGGTGATGTATTGGAGGTGCTGTGATTAGGCTGTTCCTAAGGGAGCGGGAAGGAATCAGCCATGGCCATTAGCCCAGATCAACTGGTCTTGCACTGAAAAGGTGGATGTCCAAAGTAGAATGAGATTTAGTACTTTCAGCTTTGTCTTGGTGGCATGCAAAACCAAGTACATCACACTGGTTGGTCTGCTTATTATTTATGTTGAAGCCTTCTGAACTCAGTATTGGTTGAGCATACACTAGGATGCCAATAAATGTTTAATAGTACCATCCAAGGGCAATTATAGCAAGATGGTCTTAACTCATGATCTGAATAGATTACAAACATTCTGTTTAGGCTTATAAGCTCAAAAATGTTAAACCATTGTTCTAGAGGATTTACATTACAACTATTTTTAAAAAATTTTTTATTTTATTTTTTTAAAATATGGAACGCTTCATGAATTTGCATGTCATCCTTGCGCAGGGGCAATGCTAATCTTCTCTCTATCGTTCCAATTTTAGTATATGTGCTGCCGAAGCGAGCACTACATTACAACCAGATACACATCCCAGATGGATGTGATAAATAAATATGAACAAACTTGATAGGCCAATAATCTCATCCCAGGAATGAGCCAGACCAAATGAGAAGAAAAAAGTTTTCAAATAATCTATCGAAAGGTGCACTTCTTGATGAGCTAAATGAATGCGATGTAAAATGTTTGATTGTTATTGGCCTGAGATTACAATGGAATTTTTTTTTAGAGCTGCCACTAAATCAGAGGTAATTTCAAAATCACTAATTGGCATTCTACAGTGCCCCTGTCATTTTTTAGATAAAATTCTTTCTTACCTCTAAGTCATTGAAGAATAGATGTGAATCAGCCAAATTAAAGATCATCTCCTCCATTCGCAATCCAAGCGACACCGCCGTGGGTGTATCCTATCAAAAAGCAGAGATTTGACCTTCAGTTTTGAGATCTATTTTCTTTAGATAGTTGGATGAATATGATGTCCTACTTACTCGTTAGCTTCAATTGCAACTCGTTGAACAATAATTTAAAAAAATCCTCACAATCAATTGATCCATGCATATATTGAATTTTCTTGGCCATTGTTGAAATTGTGTTGAGAAAATGGTGTAAATCACAATCTTAACAACAATACTATGATAGGAACAGAAGATCAGATGAAAGATATTGGTTGAAGGGAAAATATGGGTTGAAGAATACCAGGGAGAACACAGCTATAGTGGATGTAGCAAGGAAATGTTTAGAGTCCTGATTAGTAATCCTGCTTTCATTATATATAAAGTAAATTGATGACCACCGTGGCCACTTATGTTGGATCTTGAACTCCGATGGAGATGCATGGGATGAGATAAACAGGAGAATTACCCTGCTCTTCAAATAGTACCATTGGTTCTTCTGACAGGGCAGGCAGGACCCACATTTAATGTCTTATTTCAGATACCCCATTGATTGTATAACACTGCTGTATTGATGAGAACCTTACACAAGGCCATAAACAAATACTGAATACTAAGGAAGGAACGAGTGAAATACTGATATATGGTAATGCTTATATAATACAATGGGTCACAGGGTTTTATATTCAATATATGAGTGGTGATTTTGAGCTCATTTTTATTCCAATTTTTCATAGAAGACAAAAAAGTTATTCCTGAAGATCTAGATGAGAATGACTTTTCATTTATCATCTTGAAAACAGTCTTGTGGGAGTATGTCATACACCATTTCGTGGACACATTTCGTGTATTTATAATCTGAGTGTTTCATCCACTGTAAAATACATTTGGGTTATCCTGATGTGAAAACATCCCATAGAAATGCAAGGTTTTCCTTTTTTTTTTGCTCACTGACTGGAATTTTTGGTGGTACAACCTTGATGTACTGTAATCTTTTGTCCCATGAAAACATCAGCTATGTTCACAAGTTTAATCTGTGCAGTGTCAATGGAATAGGCTGTAGACAGGGAATATGTACCAGCAACCATGTCCTTAGCTATGTAATACCTAACCTTTTATTGTGCTTGTCTGATGAAAATTTTTTTTAAAATACGGGTATACCCCCACTTTACGAAACTAGAGCGTTCTTATGAAATCTTTTGTAAGCCGAAATGGCATAAAGTGAAGACCCATTCACTACTATTGAAGGCTATTTTCATTAAAGTGAAAACCCATTCAAATCCTTTTGTAAAAGCGAACACAGGTTTCCTCGTAAAAGTGAATTTTCGTAAAGCGAGAATTTGTAAAATGGGGTATACCTGTATAAGGAAAATATTTTAAAATTCTTTACAGTTAACATGGAAGAGTACAACACAGGAATAGACTTTTGGCCCATGATATCTGCGTTGAATATGATGCCAAATTAAACAGTTTAATTAGTTAATTAATACCAATGAATTAGTTGGTAGCTAATTCAGAGCACCACTTTTTAATGTGGTTAAATTTAATAACATCACTCCTTGGACGGACTGTCTGACCAGCACACCTCACCGTGTCCTCTCATTGGGTGTAAGGAGATGTGAAAGCTGGGAGTGGTAGAGAAATGCAGAGTAGAACTGCTGCTTCATGGCACCATGACCTCAGTTCAAATCTGTTCTCCAGTTCTGTCCAGAGAGTTTGCATGTTCTTCCAATACCCTTTGCAAATGTTCTCCTCCTGCAAAATGTAATGAGCGGTCAAATATGAAGTGTATTGACGAGAATGTGAGGAGCATAAATGAATTTATGTAGATGGGCTCTGTAGACTAAGTGGGACATGGGGGCTGATGTATATCATATATGCTGCATGAAAGCAACTACATAAATGCAAAACGTTCTTATCTAAGTGGCTAGTTAATGATGCTTCCTATCCACACCAACAGCACTTTAATTCCCACAAGTGTTCCAAACTCATCTTTGTATATAAAGATGATATATCTATGGGACCACAAGCAGAGAAACTATTCAAACAGTTTTTACAACTGATTAATATACCTTTTTTTAAAATTTTTTTTTATTTTTCACACCATAAATCGCATTAACCATGATACACACTTTTTCCTTTTCACATATATACAGTGCCATTTTCTCCCCCCCCTCCCTCCTCCCATCCCACCCTCCCTACCTCCCCCCTCCCGTCCATTTAAGGTATAAAATCTAGGATACATTAAACCAGTCAGACAATGTTGTCATTCAATAAAAATACACCAGAAATTCCACTGAGTCCATTCTTTTCATTTCCTTTTCCTTCCGTTAACTTAGGTAATGATTGTCCCCGGTAGGTTTTCGCTATTGTGTTTAATGTAAGGCTCCCATATTTGTTCGAATATTTCAATATTATTTCTTAAACTATATGTTATTTTTTCTAATGGAATACATTTATTCATTTCTATATACCATTGTTGTATTTTCAAATTATCTTCCAATTTCCAGGTTGACATAATACATTTTTTTGCTACGGCTAGAGCTACCTTAACAAATCTTTTTTGTGCATCCTCCAAATCAATTCCAAATTCTTTGTTTTTTATGTTACTTAGGAGGAAGATCTCTGGATTCTTTGGTATATTGTTTTCTGTTATTTTATTTAATATCTGATTTAGATCTTCCCAAAATTTTTCTACTTTCTCACATGTCCAGATTGCATGAATTGTTGTTCCCATTTCTTTTTTACATCGAAAACATCTATCAGATACTGTTGGGTCCCATTTATTTAACTTCTGAGGTGTAATGTATAGCCTGTGTATCCAGTTATATTGTATCATACGTAACCTCGTATTTATTGTATTTCTCATCGTTCCAGAGCATAACTTCTTCCATGTTTCCTTCTTTATCTTTATATTTAAATCTTGTTCCCATTTTTGTTTAGTTTTACCATTTGTTTCCTCATTCTCCTTTTCTTGCAGTTTAATATACATATTTGTTATAAATTTTTTGATTATCATTGTATCTGTAATCACATATTCAAAGTTACTTCCCTCTGGCAAACTCAAACTGCTTCCTAATTTATCCTTCAAGTAGGATCTCAACTGTTAATATGCCAGCGCTGTATCTTGAGTTATATTGTATTTATCTTTCATTTGTTCAAAGGATAAGAATCTATTTCCTGAAAAACAATTTTCTATTCTTTTAATCCCTTTTTTCTCCCATTCTCTAAAGGAAAGGTTATCTATTGTAAAAGGGAGTAACTTGTTTTGCGTCAATATTAGTTTTGGCAATTGATAATTTGTTTTATTTCTTTCTACATGAATCTTCTTCCAGATATTGAGTAGATGATGTAATACTGGAGAACTTCTATGTTGTACCAATTTTTCATCCCATTTATATATGTGTTCAGGTATCTTTTCCCCTATTTTATCTAATTCTAACCTAGTCCAATCTGGCTTTTCCCTTGTTTGATTAATATACCTTGATGAAGGCCTGAAGCCCAAAACGTTGGTTATGTATCTTTATCTTTGCTCTATAAAGTACACTGTTTGACCTGCTGATTTCTCCAGTGTTGTGTTTTTACTTCAATCACGGTGTCTGCAAACATTTGTGTTTTACTCCTCTCTTCTCCTTACAACTGATTTGTTTAGGCTTAGTTATTATTGGGGGTAGATAAGCATATCATGGTTGCCAACACATTGCTATTGGGTTTTGGAAGTTGGATTGTCAGGTGAGCTCTGCCTCCTTGACTAGAACATTTTAATAACACAAGAAAAGAAACATGATCTTGTGAAAACGAGTGGTCCAGTTGCCCCTATGACTATGCTTTTCCATTGCAGATCTTGTGTCCCCAAACCACTTGCCTCCCTGATTGCAGTTTCCCTGATCCAAATATTCATTGGCTCTAGACAAATTTTGAGCTGAACAGAAAGATGTTTGAATTTCTCTGTTGTTCATTTCATTATTTTCATTCTATTATGCAATAATTACCAATTAGAGAATTTCACCTTGAAATTTGATTTTCTTTTGCTTCAGTTTGACCTCAGCTTTCAAAAAAACTTGGCAATTGGTTTAAAAGATGTTAGCTCGGTGCAGTTCATACCAGAACTTGAATGTTCCTGTGTGTTTAATGCCTCAGAGGTTGGTATTGAATTCTTGAAATGTAGTATGGAACCAACATTAAAATGTGACCCCTGTGAGACCTTTATTACAGCTTCTTGTAGATACTATGTGATAGAAAACACATTTAGGATGGAAGTTAACTTCACCATCCAAAGGATTCTGATATAATAGAACCACATTGCTTGGGGACAGGAATTGTGGATCATGTTTACCCTAATTTAGCAAACTCCAAATTTAACTCAACATTACAAGTGAGCGAAATATGGGCAATTTCAGTTTAAATTATGTTTCATGACATTAAAAAAAAATTGACAGTTAAAATTAAACCATCTATTCTCAACAGGGGCCATATGGCCCCACTGGGGACCACAGTACATTTAAGGGGGGGGCATGGCCTGTAATTATATTTTTTTATGTAGTTGGTGGGAGAGAAGAACGGAAGAAGCCAATTAAATGACTGCTTCACAGGGAAGTGGGGGGGGGCCATAAACTTTGAGAAGAGTTCTAAGGGGGCCATGGGCAAAAAAAGCTTGAGAATGGATGAATTAATCTTATTCCATATAAAACAACATCCTGACTGCAACGGATTTATGTTCATCTTTAATTTAATGTTAAACTATATTTCTCATATACAAATGTCTTAGTAGATGTATTCTTTGGTGGTTACAGGGGCAACATATTAGCATTTCAAACACACATGGTTTTTTGAGATAGAAGACAGAAGCTGTTTGAGATGAAAATGGATGCTGATTGAAGTTAGAGTAAAAAAAGATGAAAAAGATTTATGATGGTTCTTGAGATATTGGAAACAATAGGTGTTAGTTCAGAAACACCTGTATAAACGTACTGCCATTTTAGTTCTAAGGAAACCAGACTTCTCGGAGACATAAGTAGACTTAAATGCTTTTAGCACATTCATGTCAAAATACCGTATGAGCTTCAAAGACAGAAATTATGTCACATACCATGTGACATGAGAAATGGGAGAAATATATTATCGAAATGAGAGACAAAGAGTTTAGTTTGGAGTTGACAGAAATCAAAACCCTGTGAAACAGGGTTGAAACCTTGTGAAAGAAAGGGTTGAATTATAGTAACCAGAATTGGTGCTTTTGTGTGTGTTACTCCTGGGAAAAGGGGAGCACAGAATCAGTGGTTTTTGAAATAAGGAAGACCACATCGCTGTCTCCTTGGGAAAAAGGTCAGATTTTTACTCTGTCTATTTTTGTATGGCTTCTTCATTTAACCCTTATCTGGTTTGTGATTTCATCGTGGAAGAAGATAATTACATTTGGTTAACCCTTGTTTGGATTTGTGAATTCATCGTGGAAGAAAACGTCATATTGTGAGTAAAGATGTCTGAAGATATGATGTTTAAAAGAACTTTATAATTATTTCTCAACTGACAATCAAACAATACTAAAATTATGCTGAACTTTTACAGATTGACATTTCAGAGTGTGACTTTAATTATGCACACACACACACACATTTACATTTATGCATAGTGGGGTTAAATTTAGAGTTCAGTAAGTTTAGAGATAAGTAAGAAATGTTATGTTATTAATAGTTTAATAAAAACTATTATTTTGAATTTACCATTGTCTGGTGAATTGTCCATTGCTGTTCCTGTGTTAGTGCTAACAAAGTCCCTTTAGTCCCAAAAATAATTTGAAAGGGTTGATCGTTCATAACACTGACCTTTGTGCAAAAATAGGGCAATGCAGATCAAAATTTCAGATATTTGTTTGACTAATTTGGAACTGTTAACTGTTGCTCTATTGCAAGTACTCTTGGCCTGAAGACTGGAGGTGATGGGCTTCAAGCTCTTTCTGCAGCTTTAGACACCAAAATCTGAATGTGGTACTGAAGGTGTGTAGTCCAGGTGAGGTGCTAACCTAAGGTTTTACCTGTCCAACAACGATCCCACTATGTTCCTTTGAAGGTAGCAGAGCTGTTATCCTCATTCTCCAATATGACATTTGTCACTCGATCAACATCAACAAATAGATGATATTATTGTCTGTATGAGCATAAATTGGCTGCAGTGCATACAACATTATAATGTTATAAAAGGGTCTGCCTTGCACCTCTGAGCTGGACAGACCTGAAGCTGTGAAAAGTTCAACATAAATAAACACCTTTCTATTTTATGTTACTTTTTGATGTACAGTTTGTCTGAAGGTTGTAATTTTTTTAAAATAGTCGGGGCAGGGGTGGTGAAGGGGAAAGAAACAAAAGACAACTCTAAGCCAGTTAGTTTATTGTCTGTTGGGAAGATCCTTGAAGCTATCATTAAGGAAGAGAATACAAATGACAAGGATAGGAAATGTACCATCAGGCAGACACAGCATGGATTCAGGAAGGCAAGGCCATGTTTAACCAACTTACTGGAATTCTTTTTTTTTTTATTTTTTTTAATTTTTTATTTTTCACACCATAAATCACAATAGCCATGATATACACTTTTTCTTTTCCACACATTTACAGTGACTTTTTCTCCCTCCCCCCTCCCTCCTCCCAAGCCACCCCCCCACCCCCCCCCTCTCATCCATTTTAGGTATACAATCTAGGTTGCATTAATTCAGTTAGACAATGTTGTCATTCAACAAAAATACACCAGAAATTCTACTGAGTCCATTCTTTTCTTTTCTTCTCCTTCCATCAACTTAGGTAATGTTTGTTCCCGGTAGGTTTTCGCTATTGTATTTAATGTAAGGCTCCCATACTTGTTCGAATATTTCAATATTATTTCTTAAACTAAATGTTATTTTTTCTAATGGAATACATTTATTCATTTCTATATACCATTGTTGTATTTTCAAATTATCTTCCAATTTCCAGGTTGACATAATACATTTTTTTGCTACGGCTAGGGCTATCTTGACAAATCTTTTTTGTGCATCTTCCAAGTCAATTCCAAATTCTTTATTTTTTATGTTACTTAGGAGAAAGATCTCTGGATTCTTTGGTATATTGTTTTCTGTTATTTTATTTAATATCTGATTGAGATCATCCCAAAATTTTTCTACTCTCCCACATGTCCAGATTGCATGAATTGTTGTTCCCCTTTCTTTTTTACATCGAAAACATCTATCAGATACTGTTGGGTCCCATTTATTTAACTTTTGCGGTGTAATGTATAGTCTGTGTAATCAATTATATTGTATCATACGCAGCCTCGTATTTATTGTATTTCTCATCGTTCCAGAGCATAACTTCTCCCATGTTTCCTTTTTTATCTTTATATTTAAATCTTGTTCCCATTTTTGTTTAGTTTTACCATTTGTTTCCTCATTTTCCTTTTCTTGCAGTTTAATATACATATTTTTTATAAATCTTTTGATTAACATTGTATCTGTAATCACATATTCAAGGTTACTTCCCTCTGGTAAACTCAAGTTGCTTCCTAATTTATCTTTCAAGTAGGATCTCAGTTGGTAATATGCCAGCGCTGTATCTCCAGTTATATTGTACTTATCTCTCATTTGTTCAAAGGATAAGAATCTACTTCCTGAAAAACAATTTTCTATTCTTTTAATCCCTTTTTTTTCCCATTTTCTAAAGGCAAGGTTGTCTATTGTAAAAGGGAGTAGCTTATTTTGCGTCAATATTAGTTTTGGTATTTGGTAATTTATTTTATTTCTTTCTACATGAATCTTCTTCCATATATTGAGGAGATGGTGTAATACTGGAGAAGTTCTATGTTGTACCAATTTTTCGTCCCATTTATATAATATGTGTTCAGGTATCTTTTCCCCTATTTTATCTAATTCTAGTCTCGTCCAGTCTGGTTTTTCCCTTGTTTGGTAAAAATCTGATAGGTACCTTAATTGTGCGGCTCTATAATAATTTTTGAAGTTTGGCAATTGTAAGCCTCCTTGTTTATACCATTCTGTTAATTTATCTAGTGCTATCCTCGGTTTCCCCCCTCTCCATAAAAATCTCCTTATTATTTTCTTTAACTCTTTGAAGAATTTTTCTGTCAGTTGTATTGGCAATGCCTGAAATAAGTATAGTATCCTTGGAAAAATGTTCATTTTAATACAGTTTATCCTTCCTATCAGTGTTAGTGGTAGCTCTTTCCAATGCTCTAAATCGTCCTGTAATTTTTTCATTAGTGGATTGTAATTGAGTTTATATAATTGGCCTAGATTTTTGTTTATTTGCACACCTAGGTATCTTATTGCCTGCGTTTGCCATCTGAATGGGGATTCCTCCTTAAATTTTGAGAAATCCGCGTTATTCATAGGCATTGCTTCACTTTTATTTACGTTTATCTTGTATCCCGACACTTCTCCATATTCCTTCAATTTCTTATATAGTTCTTTTATTGATAGTTCTGGTTCTGTTAAGTACACTATCACATCATCCGCAAACAGACTGATTTTATATTCCCTGTCTTTTATTTTTATTCCTTTTATATTATTATCTCTTCTTATCGATTCTGCTAGTGGTTCTATAGCTAGCGCAAACAATAATGGTGATAGTGGGCATCCCTGCCGCGTTGACCTGCTTAAGTTAAATTGCTTTGATACATGTCCATTTACTGTCACTTTCGCTAACGGTCCCTTATATAATGCTTTAATCCAATTAATATACTTCTCCGGTAAACTGAATTTTTGCAATACTTTGAACAAGTAATTCCATTCTACTCTGTCGAAGGCCTTCTCTGCGTCTAAAGCAACTGCTACTGCCGGTGCTTTATTTCCTTCTACTGCATGAATTAAGTTAATAAATTTACAAATATTGTCTGTTGTGCGTCTTTTTTTGATAAATCCAGTTTGGTCTAAATTTACCATTTTCGGTACCTGTTCTGCTAATCTGTTCGCTAATAGTTTAGCTATTATCTTATAATCTGTGTTTAGCAGAGATATTGGTCTATATGACGCTGGTGAGAGTGGATCTTTCCCTTGTTTTAGTATCACTGTAATTATTGCTGTTTTACATGAATCTGGTAAGTTTTGTGTCTCATCAATCTGGTTGATTACATCCAGGAGGGGCGGTATTATTAGGTCTTTAAATGTTTTGTAGAATTCTATTGGGAGTCCATCCTCTCCTGGTGTCTTATTATTTGGTAAATTTTTTATTATCTCTTGTATTTCTACTGTTCCAAATGGTTCTGTTAATTTATTTTGTTCCTCTATTTGTAGTTTTGGTAGTTCAATTTTAGTCAAAAATTCATCTATTTTCCCTTCTTTCCCTTCGTTTTCGGTTCGGTATAATTGTTCATAGAATTCTCTGAAGTTTTCCTTAATTTCTTTTGGATTATATGTAATTTGTTTGTCTTTTTTCCTTGTTGCCAATACCATTTTCTTAGTTTGCTCTGTCTTAAGCTGCCATGCTAGGATTTTGTGTGTTTTTTCCCCTAGTTCATAATATTTCTGTTTTGTCTTCATTATATTCTTCTCCACCTTATATGTTTGTAATGTTTCATATTTTATTTTTTTATCCGCCAATTCTCTTCTTTTGGTTGTATCTTCCTTTATTGCTAATTTTTTTTCTGTTTATTATTTCCCTTTCCAACTGCTCTGTTTCCTGATTATAGTCCTTCTTCATCTTGGTTGCATAACTTATTATTTGCCCTCTAATGAATGCTTTCATTGCGTCCCATAGTATAAACTTATCTTCCACTGATTCCGTATTTACTTCAAAGTACATTTTTAATTGTTTTTCAATAAATGCTCTAAAATCCTGTCTTTTAAGTAGCATGGGGTTTAATCTCCATCTATACATTCTTGGAGGGATGTCCTCTAGCTCTATTGCCAATAACAGGGGTGAGTGGTCCGATAATAGTCTAGCTTTATATTCCGTTTTCCTAACTCTCCCTTGAATGTGGGCTGATAACAGGAATAGGTCTATCCTTGAGTATGTTTTATGTCTAGTCGAGTAGTATGAGTATTCCTTTTCTTTTGGGTTTTGTTTCCTCCATATGTCCACAAGTTTCATTTCTTGCATTGATTTAATTATAAATTTGGTTACTTTGTTCTTCCTGTTAATTTTTTTCCCCGTTTTATCCATATTTGGATCCAAATTCAGATTGAAATCCCCTCCTATTAGTATGTTCCCTTGCGTATTAGCTACCTTCAAAAAGATATCTTGCATAAACTTTTGATCTTCTTCGTTAGGTGAATATATATTAAGTAGATTCCAAAGCTCTGAATATATCTGACATTTTATCATAACATATCTCCCTGCTGGATCTATTATTTCCTCTTCTATTTTAAATGGCACATTCTTGCTAATTAATATAGCCACTCCTCTTGCTTTTGAATTATACGATGCTGCTGTTACATGTCCTACCCAATCTCTCTTTAATTTCTTGTGCTCCAATTCAGTTAAGTGTGTTTCTTGGACAAATGCAACTTACTGGAATTCTTTGAGGATATAATGAATACAGTGGATAGAAAGTGCTGGTGGCTGTGGTATACTTAGATTTCCAGAAGATATTTAATAAGATGCTGCACAAAAGACTTCTGCATAAGATAAGGATGTACAGAGTTGGGAATAACTTAAACTTAAATTTTTAAAAATTAGACACACAGCCCCAAATGACCTACAATTTTTGAAGGGTGGGAGGAAACTAATACAGACTTGGGGAGAACATACAAACTCCTTGCAGACAGCGCTGGATTCGAAAGCTGGTTACTGGTGAACACCCATCCGTATTGATCCCACCTTCCAGCATTTAGCCCGTAAGCTTCTATACCCAAGTAATTCACCTGTTCATCCACACACCATCTAAAATCCTGTCAGTGGCTCTGCTTCCACCATTCTCTCCAGCAGTGCATTCTGTGTACTCACCAGCCTCTGAGGGAAAAAGGTCCCTTTCTAAATATCTTTCCCCTTACTCTAAATTTCTGTCCACTAGTTTTATTCCCATAATCATCTGCCAGTGGAAACAACCCCTCCCCACCCTCCCCCCCCCCCCGTCTATTCCAATCATAATCTTGAAGGTCACTAGGAGGCCACTCATCATCCTTCTAAACGTCAAGGAGTATCGTCCCAGGCTGCATTATTTCTCCTCATAAACTAACCCATTCATTTCCAGAATCAACCTGGTGAACCTCCTCTGCACTACCTCCAACCCAGTATATCCTTCCTGAAGTTAGGAGAGCAGAACCGCATGGAGTACTCCAGGTGTGGCCTCACCAGTAAGTAACCTGTTTTGCTTCAGTCGAGCCTCCCAATTCTTAAATTCAATCCCTCTAGCAGTGAAGGCCAACATTCCATTTACCTTCAAACTAACTTTTTGCGATTCATGCACAAGTACTCCCAGGTCTCTCTGCACAACAACATGTGGGGGGAAATCTTCACTGTATAAATGATAGTCCGACCTGTTATTTTTCTTTCCAAAGTGGGTGAACTCACATTTACTGGCATTGTACTCCATCTGTCAGATCTTTGCCCATTCACTAATCTATATCTCTTTGCTTTTCTACTCAATTTAATATCATTAGCGTACTGAGATACATGACTCCTCCAAATGATTTATAAATATACAGCGTACATTTGTGGGCCCAGCACCAATCCCGGCAACACCATATTAACCACCAATTGTCAATCAGAGAAACACCCTTTATCTCAATTCTTTGCCTTTTAGTTAACCAATCCTCTATCTATGCCAGTACATGGGGATTGGTGCTGGGCCCACATATGTGCACCACATATATAAATTATTCGTAGGAGTCATGTATCTAAGTTTGCTGATTGAGTACAAAAGCAAAGGCAGAGAAAGAGTCTGCAGAAAGATGTGGTTAAGTTAAGGGAGTAGGCAAAGATCTGGCAGATGGAGTACAATGTCAGTAAATGTGAGTTCACCAGAATAGGGGCAGCATGGTTAGCGCAACACTGTTACTGCACCTGGTGAACCTCCTCTGCACTACCTCCAACCCAGGTTGATTCTGGAAATGAATGGGTTAGTTTATGAGGAGAAATAATGCAGCCTGGGATGATACTCCTTGACGTTTAGAAGGATGATGAGTGGCCTCCTAGTGACCTTCAAGATTATGATTGGAATAGACGGGGGGGTGGGGGGGAGGGTGGGGAGGGGTTGTTTCCACTGGCAGATGATTATGGGAATAAAACTAGTGGACAGAAATTTAGAGTAAGGGGAAAGATATTTAGAAAGGGACCTTTTTCCCTCAGAGGCTGGTGAGTACACAGAATGCACTGCTGGAGAGAATGGTGGAAGCAGAGCCACTGACAGGATTTTAGATGGTGTGTGGATGAGCAGGTGAATTACTTGGGTGTAGAAGCTTACGGGCTAAATGCTGGAAGGTGGGATCAATACGGATGGGTGTTCACTGGTCAGCAGAAATGTGGTTGGCCATATGACCTGTTTCCATGCAATTTGATTCTGCTTCTCTTCCTGAACCACAGAGTTTGATGTGCCTGTATGACTGAATTTGAATGAAGAAAGGATCTTAAAAATATTTCCCTTTTTCAACCCATAATTGTTCTCAATTTTTTTTGTTCCAACAGCCTAATTTTCTCTGTTCTAAAGAGGATAAACCCTGTCCCTAATCTTTACTCAAACTGACATCCCTAATCTATGGTATCATCTCCATTGCCCTCAAGACACAACTGTTGGTTATGCCAAATTCTAAAACAGGAATTCAACAAGCAATGAAGAATGGCTTGGCAGAACTCCCTGACTCCAAGTCTGTGCTGAGGATCTCATCTGCTTCTTGAACATCAAGCCAGAGAAAATTACAGCGTAGAAAACAGGCCCTTCTAGTCTGCGCTGAATTATAATTCTGCCTAGTCCCACTGTCCTGCACCCACTCCATATTCCTCCATAACCTTCCCATCCATGTACCTGACATTTTTTTTTCTTAAATGTTAGCACATCCTGATCAATTTGTCCAGCCATCTTCAAAAATTACTGAATATGTATCTTTGGGACTCTCCCTTCTTGCTCCAATTTTAACAATAACATTAATTATTTTACATGATCTCCATTCCCCTCCCCCATCCAATTTCTAATTGCTGCAATCACTTAACGATTCCATTCTCATCATCCAACTCTCAATGACCAATCGTATTTGCTTTCAGAGCTTTCAACAGTGCATCCAAAAACAAAACTGTGTAAAACTCTCTTGTGTGATACATGCTGAAGACTGGCTCGAGATTGGCTGAATCCAGGTATTGGAACCGAGATGCGAGAGGGTGCTGGAGGCTTCCTGATCGCGTTAGAGGCGTGCATCTGGAGCTCGGGTGGCCAATTGTTTGTGCTGAAGGCTGTGTGTCTACGAAGGCTGCAGGAGGCAAAGCCATGAACATTTCTCGACTCTGGACTCTTTTGCTCTTCTTGCTCTGGCTGTAAGAAGCGTTGGGGAATTTTTGCTGAGGCACATCTTTGTTTACCTCATGGAACTCTGATATAGTGTCTTGAAATAGTCCTGAAGCCGGTAATTGTCACATTCCTCTTAGCAAACAGTTCAGTCTTCCACATTCCATCAAATTTTGTTTTCTTGCACTGTGTGCCAACTGCATCTGTGATTGGCAGACCTGAATGTATGGATTTATTAAACCTCTCAGCTGAACAAACATCTTCTTTGTATAACAGAATTGTCTTTTGCTTGGAACGACTGTTCACATCCAGGGTTCATGATATTCACCAGCCTAAGATTCTATCTTATCTCTTACTCAGCATAATTATTTTTCTCAGAGAAGGGATTTTGCACATCTATTCTGAAATTGAGAAGCAGATGTTAGTCTAGCATTAACTGTGTGAGTGGGCCGCATCTTCTTGATCGGACCTGATCCAAAATGATAGACTTCTAGATGTAAAATATTCCAGCTCTTTTGCTGAAGAATTCAAGGGAAAGAAAGTTAATTCATGGCTCACAGTGATACAACCTGAAAGAGGTGATGTTCAGGCGTTAAAATAATGGAAGGTCAGTCTAAAGGATAATGAAATTATGAAAAGCTCAGTACATATTTTAAATCATGAGAAGATATATAGTAGCAGATGAAGTGTAGTGTAGATGCACCTTTAACAAGTGCACACCATGTGGTTGTACTCTGGGTTCAACTGTTGCACAAACTGGTGCTGTTAATTGGGTGCTGACTGCCTCAGCTTATTAGATTCTCCTTATCTGCCAAGAGAATGAGCTGGGCACTGCAGGAAGAGAGTATTTCACTTAAAAGGGAGCTCGATACATTAAGGGACAACAAATTTGGGAATTTGGTAGAATTATTTGATGGAAGTTGGACAAAATCTATTTCCACCCAGAGGAAGGTGGAAGACTGAATGATCCCTGAAGGCAGAGTCTTCAACCGTTTTAAATCGTACTTTGTGCCATCACCTGCCAAGTGCTGGGAAATGAGGTTAGGCTGAATCCTCCTCTATATTACTGCTGTTATGTCACAAAATTTCGCCCAGGATTTTAAAGTTCACTACCCAAAATTTGTAGATGTGGAATAAGATTAATTCTCACTGAATTTATGTGAAGAAAAATCAATGTGAAACTTATTTTCTTTTCAATTCACATTTCTTGTCGCATGCGCAGGTGATGCAGCTTTGCAATATGGAAAAATCCAATGAAGCCCATTTTCGAGGAATACAATCCCACCGCCCCCCTGGCATAACCGTGCAACCTGTTCTTCCCTCAGTAATGTGAAAGACACCAGTACTCGGAGCTAAATTTCAATTACAAATGGTCCCCAAAGTCACGTATTTATAAAACTGGCTATAGATTGTGATTTCAGGTTTATTTACACCAGTGTCTAATAATTTAATGTTATTCACAAATGTGTCATTTTGACTCAGTGGATGCATTTAGCCTCTGAGTTAAAAGGCTTTGGGTTCAAGCTTCACTCCAGAAGTCCAGCACATAAATCTCTGCTACTATTTTAGTTAGCACTGAGGGAATTGCTACATCGTCAGAAGTGAGATGGTTTGAATATCTGTTCAGCTGAAAGTAAAAGAAACCAAGGCACAACTGTAAAGCAAAGCAGAGCATTCCCCTGACGTTCTGGCCCACATTCATTTCTCAAGGAACATCATCGAAACAGATGAACTGAAACTTTATATGGTACACTCATTACACTTCAAAACGTGCAGCATGTTATTGGCAGTTTGATAAGGTGTTATGTGAATTCATCGTGATCGGCTCCTGCTCAGCTCCGAATCATGGGTCCTCTACCGGCATCACCTACGGCTCCTAGAACGCTTCCACCAGCATTGTCTCTACTCCATCCTCAACATTCATTGGAGCGACTTCATCCCTAACATCGAAGTACTCGAGATGGCAGAGGCCGACAGCATCAAATCCACGCTGCTGAAGATCCAACTGCGCTGGGTAGGTCACGTCTCCAGAATGGAGGACCATCTCCTTCCCAAGATCGTGTTATATGGCGAGCTCTCCACTGGCCACTGTGACAGAGGTGCACCAAAGAAGAGGAACAAGGACTGCCTAAAGAAATCTCTTGGTGCCTGCCACATTGACCACCGCCAGTGGCTGATCTCGCCTCAAACTGTGCATCTTGGCGCCTCACAGTTCGGCGGGCACCAACCTCCTTTGAAGAAGACCGCAGAGCCCACCTCACTGACAAAAGACAAAGGAGGAAAAACCCAACACCCAACCCCAACCAACCAATTTTCCCCTGCAACCATGTCTGCCTGTCCCGCATCGGACTTGTCAGTCACAAACGAGCCAGCAGCTGACGTGGACATTTACCCCTCCATAAATCTTCGTCTGCGAACCCAAGCCAAAGAAAAGAGAAGAGAGAAAGCAGAGAAACAGGCCCTTCAGCCCAACATGTCCATGTCTACCTAAGCTCACCCTATCTGCCTGCTTTTGGCCCCTGTGCCTCTCCTATCTTAATGACTTTAAAACACTCCCATTATATGGATCTCTAGCATTTCTTCCAATTGCTTGTTCCCATACCAACCACATGCTGTGTCCCTTGGGTTCCTTTTAAATATTTCCCCCCTCACCTTAAATTTATGCCCTTGAGTTTTAGATTCCCCTACCTTTGGAAAAAGACTACCTGTTTATGCTCCTCATTTTATTTACCCCTTCAAAGACCCTCAGCTTCCTATGCTCATCTTCTATTTCCTTGCCTCAGTATGACAAATACAACACAAGCCATTGGGAAGAATCTGAGCCACATTCAAAACAATATATATTACTAATATAAGAGTAAAGAAGCATAAACAATGATCTTCGAGGTAAAAACTGAAAATGCTGGGAGCATTCGGTACTGTTGGCCCAGTGGAAAGATGTGTTGCTTCCCTTCAGCAGGCCCCATTGGGAGAGAAATTTAATTAATATTTTATTTTAGAAAAGATTGTGCTCTGTGATCCAATGCCATCGAACTTCTGAGTAACTCTGCCCTAAGCTAAGCTGCAAGGTCAACTAACCTGGTGTCGAGGCAATAACGAGATAACAGCAACATGCAAAATTTATATGCTTAAAATTAGTTATCACGTTATGGAATAAGCAACTCGAACATCATTGTTCAGTAAGTGAGGCAAAGTTCATGGACTTCACTTCTGCTTGATCATATTAAAATACTTCATTTACATTAGTATAACCATAAATAGGCCATTCGTTCAGATGCTTGTCTCTTTTCTTATCATACCTTGAAGGACTCAGGTGCGAAATGTCAGTAATATATCTTTACTTCCTACAGTGAGTTCCTTCAGCATCTCTGTGGTTTTCTACAATCACAGCATCTGCAGAATTTTGTGTTTCATTTCATTAGTACCATAAGAAATAGGAGCAGGCATAATTTATTCAGCTCCTTGAACCTGCTCCATTCTTCAATAAGATCATAGCTGATCAAATCTTGACCAGGAAATTAAAGCAAAAAGGAATGCGTGGAGAAGGTGGTATTTTCATTTCTGATAAAAGTAAAAAATAAAACCTCTTCCACACAGGCTACCCGACCTGTTGTGTCTTGTTCTCATTTTCTACTTTTGCAGCACATTTACCGTACATTTCGGCATGTAAGTTGAGTCATGAAACCCTAAAAAAAAATTTTGGGGGGAGGGGGGTACACCAGATATACTTTTGAGGCCTTAAATTCACCAAAAAACCCCAGTTAATGTCAATTTGGCATACGAATTAATGCTGGAAGCAGCTCCCCACTGCCGGCACTGCCACTGCCACACCATGACACCGCCCCACCACTGGGCACCACCATAACTGCTCCTACCTGGGACTCTGAGGTCACCGCCACTGCTTTTGCCTGCTAGGCTGAGGTTCCTGCTCTGTAGGCCGTCGTTTGATAGGCCAAGGTTTTTTTTTACTTATTTAATTTACTGCTTTGTTACTTGTGATTAGAGTGTTTTAAAATATTTTAGGTTTTTCCTGGGAAGCCTGGATAGCCTGAAAAATGGGGGTTGACTTATAACATAAAACCTTTGAAATAAGGCTTAAAAAAAAAGGAGGGGGGATGGTTTAACCTATCTGCCAGTCGATTTATATGCCTAAATATATGGTAAATCACACCAAAGCCTTTCCAGCACAGAGTTAAAACAGTTGACTGGCTGTTTGTTGATCTTATGTGTAAATTTGGACATCATTATTATCTGAAAGTGCAGTCCAGTCTTAAAAGTCTTGCAACATAATTGCATGATTGAACAGGTACGTCTGAGTTTTTTTTTGTGTGTATGTGCAACTGCATTTGAACAGAGTGGCATGTTACTGAGATAAGCATTTCCAAGTAATTAAACTATTGCTGTCATTTTCTAGCTTGCTCGGAACAGGCTTTGTGTTCTAGCTAGAAATGAGAGGATCTCGATTATCTCAAAGAGCCCTCAGCAATGCACTAATCCCCACCTAACCTTTGGTTGACTTTAACACAATTAAACCCACATTGAATATACGTCTAATTTTAATGAAGTTCACTCCCTTACATTGACAATACTATAGATACAATAGCCTACTATAACGACTTTGAACCTTTGCATCATATTTTACAGAACAAAATACACTCCTTAACTTTATCAAATTGAGACAGTTGTCTTTAAGATCGCTAAAATTAAATATCAACGATATTGTTTTTTTTTGATTCATCCAAAACATTATGTTTAGGGAATGTTGCAATGACTACTTAATTGTTTGGGAAATTTGCCAAAACTAACTTTTTGATGTTGTGGTGAGCCAGATAAGATCAGAAGACCATTCAGTCCCTCAAGCACATTCCACCATTTAATTAGACCATGACTAAACTGTACCTCAATAAACAAAAATGCTGGAGAAACCCAGCAGGCCAAGCAGCATCCATAGGAAGCAAAAGGATATGACCAATGCTTTGGGCCTTGACAAAGGGCTCAGGCCCCAAGTGTTGGTCATATCCCTTTGCTTCCTATAGCCGTTGCGTGACCTGCTGAGTTTCTCCAGCACTTCTGTGTATTGCTCTACAATCACAGTGCCTGCAGACTTTCCTGTTTAATCTGTACCTCAACTAGCTTTAATAGCTAGGCTTCACAATCTCTTAACATCTTCACCAAGAAAGAAAATGCTCCTTCTTCAATCTGACAGTGTTATGTGACCAAGGATACATTACCTCCAGAAAGACATTTTTTTTACAAATTTGCTCTCGTTTGTTAAAACGTGCAAACTGATTACATTTGCAAGTTTGGAATCTTCATCTCTAGGACAATGTATACAATGGACCATCTGTGAGACACAGTAAATAAATGCTCTGCCACAAATATACCAAAATATTCTTTCAGGTCAAACCAATACAAGAAATTAAAATCTAGGCAGAGAGGGCATACGTTCCCAAGTAGGGCCTTATCCATGGTAATGAAAGTCATTTGGCGTGGTCTATAAGTAATTTTTACCAGAGCTAACAGATTAGATAAGCGTTTTATCCATTATTTGTCTTCAGCAAGCCTCATTGAGAGGGGAATCTTCCAACCAGGAACACATGCAAAGATTATCAGTTAGCCCTTTGAAAAATGTAACCAAGTAGGGTTGGCAACTGGGCTGCGGTTCGAATCCCACACAGTCTGTACAGAGTTTGTATGTTCTCCCCATGTCTGCGTGGGTTTCCTCCGGGTGCTCCGGTTTCCTCCCACCCTTCAAAACATACCAGAGGTGAAGGTCAATTGAGGGTAATTGTTACTATGCTGTTTGTCTAAATTTAAGTTTAAAATTTTTAAATTAAAAGTCAATTATGTTTTTAAACATGTCCAAATTTTTTTAATTTTAAAAGATGAAGAAGCCCCTTAATGCTTTAGGAAGCATCCTGATACTAAAAGGAAAGTTCCAGATTTTGTTTTAAGATCATAGAACACTACACCACAAAAAGAGACCCTTCAGCCCTTTGCTAAATTGATTGGTTGTAATCTACGTCAGCTTAGGTCAGTTTAGAGCACTCAACAGCACAAGGACAGCTTCTTCCTGCTGCCATCAGATTCCTGAATAATCAATGAACCAAAGACACTGCCTTACTTTTCGTGGTCAATTTTAAAAAAATTATAATGTTGTTGTATGATGGCTATAATATGAATGTTTGCCCTATGACGCTGTTGTATAACACTGAATTTCATGACTTGTTCACGACAATAGATTCTGATTTAGATCACTGCAATTCATCTACACAACCCAACTGTATTGAAGACAAAGCAGCTACAGGCTGCAGAACGATAATTGCTGTTGAACAAGTTCACGTGTATGGATGCCACTGAAGGCATGATTGGACGAGAGCATCAGAAATTGGAGTAATTATGGGCCTTGAGCCTTTTCAGTCACATGCTGACTGAACTGCTACTGAGTTTTACAACTTATCTCCACAACTTTTGATTCCCCCAAAAATGTATCTGCTTGTCATGTCACTCATCAGATTTACAACCGAACTCTTGGTAAAACAACAGATGATAACTGGCATCCATGCACCCTAAAGGTACAAGTTAGTAGCTTCAATAAGCATATTATTGCCCATGGGTGGAATTTGCTTAAATGCCTTGCAGAATGACTGTATCCTCTGCCAGCATTCTCTTCAGTCTTATTTAAAGTCATATTTAGGGTCTCCTTATCTCTTTTTCTACACTACAGCAAAACCCCTATTATCTGGAATTCAAGCAACCGACAAAATAAAAAGCACGGAAAATAAACAGGTAAAAAAAATATAAGTTGAAAATTTGTGTGTCTCGCCATTAGTTCGCCAATCATGCAACATGCAATCTCAAGAAACCGGAAAATTCTCTTATCTGGCATCTTCCAATCCCCATAGGCACTGGATACCAGGGGGTTTCATTGTATTTATTCCACAGGCATATCTGTACCTTGGCATTTGTGGGATGCCCAGTGTTCTCTATGCCATGCATCTGTGGGACACCCAGTCTATTCCAAAAGCATATATTTAGCTTGGCGTCTGTGAGATGCTCAGTGTTCTCTATGCCATGCATCTGTGAGATGCCCAGTCTATTCCAAGGCTATATATTTAGTCTGGCGTCTGTGGGATGGCCAGTAGTCCTGTGCTTTGCTACTGCAGGGTGTCCACTCTATCCAATAAGGATATTTTTAGCATGACATCTGTTATTGCCTAAATTACTCTGTGAGTCTATCTCAGCCTTGTGGTCATAGATTTTTTATCAGGCAGCAGTATTTTCACAGACGCAAGAAACATTTTCATCACAGTGCTTGAGAAAGGTATGGAGTTAAGCCACAGAAACACTGGCCCATAAAATAACTCTGGTTAATTTATTATTACTGGACCATAGGCTTAGAGATTTCACTGCACCCCAGTTCGGTGGGTATGATGGCAGTTGCAGCAAGAGGTTAATGACGGTCACAGTTAGACTTTGGCCCACGTTGCAAATTTTAGTTGATCCTGAGGTCAAAAGTTTCAGATGCAACTGAACAGGTGTTGTACACTGGTGGAATGGGAAAGCAGCTAACTGATTAGCAGTCTGATGTTAGGTTGATGGGACAGGGGGTAGGTAACCACAGGCCCAATTGTGCGTGTGCTGCATTTGGTGGGGTTGGGGGGGAGAAGGAAAGGTGCCTGAGCCAGGTTGGGGAGGATGAGACTGGAGCCTAAAGGTGATGGCAAAAGGGTTGGAGTCTGTAAATACACAATGCTGGAGAAACTCAGCAGGTCAAACAGTGTACTTTATGTAGCAAAGGTAAAGATACATAACCAACATTTCAGACTTGAGCCCTTATTCAAGGTATGAGCAAAATGTAGGCAGGTGCCCGAACATAAAGGTGGAAGGGAGGAGCTGGGGAAGGAGCACATTCCCACAGGCAGGAGATAATAGTTGAATAAGGGAGAGAGGGAACATCAGAAAACCGGGGTGGGGGGGGGGGGGGTGGCTCTGTGAATGGAGAGAGAAGGGGATGGAGAGTTGGAGGAAAGAAAACAAAAGGAAAGGGAAAGGAGGGAGAATGGAGAGTAGGCTAGGTCAATATCAATGCCATCCAGTTGGAGAGTGCCCAGCCAGATAATTAAGTGTTGCTCCTCCAATTTACAGGTGGTCTTCATGAGATAGTACATGAGGTCATGGACAGACATGTTAGCATGGAAGTGGGGCATGGAATTGAAGTGGTTGGAGTGTGTGCCTTGCTTGTGAGCTGGGAGAGAGACTGGAGATATCCTTCAACCAGGGAATTGGGAGAGGAATTGGAATCTGTGATGGTGGGAGTGGGATGTGGATACAGATCAAGGGTTTCATCTGCATTCTTAGATGGTTAGTAGGCTTGGTTGGTAATTGGCAGATTGAGCAGTAGTGAACAACATCTTGAGTTGGTGGGGGTATCAATGGCCATAGGAACAGTATGGAAAAATGAAACAGAAAGTGCTGGAAACACTCTGCAACTCCGTGGAAAGAAAATCAGAGTTAACGTTTCAAATCTGAGATACTTCATCAGCTCTGGATTGCAGATCTAAAACATTATGTCTGTTTAACCTTCCACAGATGCTGCCTGGTCTGCTGAGAGCACCCAGCATATCCTGTTCACTTTTCTGATAAGTATTTACCCTTAATGTGCAGGTTGATCCATTCTGGGGCCTGAACTTGGGGCAGCTTTGAGGGGACCCAACTGTCCTGGCAGAACAAAATGCTCCAAAAATGAGAGTTGCTTCAGTTATGGCTCTCATCCAGAGTGACATGGGAAGTGATCCAGAATTTGTTCGAGCACTCCAGAGAAAAAAATACTTTTAATTGCATGGTGCTGATACAAAACTATTACATAATCGAATTTCAAAGCTGTAGATTTTAGAATATCCTTGCCAGTTGTAACCAGTTCCACAATTCCTTCAACCACATTGTTTAATCACCATTAATAATGAAAGAGGAAATATTCTGAACACCTCCTATTGTGATTAACCTGCGAAATAGTAAACAAATCAGTTCATCAGCATGAACTGTATTTTAGTTCATAAATTAGATCAGCCATGATCGTATTGAATGGCGGAGCAGGCTCGATGGGCCATTTTTGGCCTACTCCTGTTCCTACTTCCTATGTTCCTATGTTCCTAACCTCTAAGCATTGCATTCCAATACAAATAATAACTTTGCTGAGGTTTATATTAGATGGTCTTTTGAGTAAAGAATAACTGTGCTGATTGAAGATTACAGAACCGCTTCAGGAGGACATTGATGAAAGGGATTTGTTTTGTTTTTGTGGTGCACACAGTTTTTAAGACCCCATGATGTCATTGTGCTAAAGAGCTTTAAAAATATTGTCCCACATCATTGGCGTAACTGCCATATATTTCCACGTACAAGTCGAGTCTTAAAACCCTCAAAAATCAATCAAAAAATGGGGGTCAATGTATGCCAGATATACTTTTTGAGACCTTAAATTCAGGTCAAAAACTGTTGGACGCCAATTCGGTGTACAAGTCAACCCTGAAATTTCCAATTTGGCATATTAACCGGCTGTGGAAGCACCTCCCCACCGCCGTGCGTCACCATAAGCCATCCAGACATTCTACAGTTATAGAGCCCAAGATCCCCGCTCCGACTGAGTAGGCCGAGAATTTTTACTTGCTTACAGTAATTTAGTTTTGTTACTTGGTGATTGGGGAGTTTTAAAAAAAATTGATTTGTGGTTGGGAGACCCAGACAGCCAGAAAATGGGGGTCGACTTATATGTCGGACATACCATAAAACTATTAAAATCAGGATAAAAAAAAGGGGTGGCAACCTATCTGCCAGTCAACCTATGCGCCAAAAGATACGGTATGCTTCAAAAGTATCTAAAAGGCTGAAAAGCACATTAGGATCATTGTCGGAGAGAGAGAGAGGCAGCTTAGAAACAGGCCCTTCAGCCCATTGAGTCCACACCACCTATCTAACATTTTTTTTATACTAATCCTACACAAACCCTTCTAATTCTTCCAATATTCCCATCATCTCCCCATTAGAATCTGCCACTTTATCTCCACACCAGGGGCAACTTAAGGTAGACAATTAACCTAACAACCTGCATGATTTTTGGGCTGTGAGAGGAAGCTCATGCAGTCACAGGGAAACGTACAAACTCCATACAGAGAACACCGGGAGTCACGATTGAACCTGGCCACTGAGTTATGAGGTAGGAGCTGTACAGGCTGTCCCACTCTAAATACGCTGAGGTGATAAATGCGCTCCATTCGTGCCACCCTTCTAATCCCTTTCTCCCTCACCATTTCCCTGCTACAGTTCCATGCTTTATCAAGTCATTTTCAGTTAAGAAAATGCAAAAAAGCAAAATAAACTGTGAAGGGCATAAAACATTACAACAGTATTTGGCATCCTTAAGGCCATGTGTCATGGATTATTTTGGAGCACTTCAATGGAACCAGTGTAAAGGCTCTAAACCTGAAACTTTTGCCTGACAAGACATGAATAATGAGATTCATGGCTTCTGCAGATAGGGATGGCTTTGACCAGAAGTATGTGAAGAATTTCTGTTACCAACATTTGTTTCCAAGTGGCTGCTGGAGCAAGAAGCTGACTTAGCGCTGATAGCTTGGAAGCTTTCGAGACATGGGAAACTGGAGGGGCCATTCACAGATGGGTTATGGGTCACTGTTGAACTGTATGCTCTGACCTGTGGTGTCAGGTAACTCATCTTAGTGTTTACAAAGGATTGAGTGGAGTTAAGCGACATTACCCAGTTGGACTGGCAAGTGTATTGGACCAAAATGTTCTGAAGTTTTGATGCCCAAGAAGCTGAGGTGAAAACAACTAAAACTGTATCTGATTATTTTAGATGGCAGGCCCTGATAAATGTTTTCCTGGACAAGTTTCCTGGAGTGAAGCTTTATAAACAGGTTCCATTTAACAAAATCAATTATATTTTCTTTGTCATTTACCTTCCATCCACTCAATATGCACAGTTCTAGATTCCCAGCATCACTTCACTTTCCTATATATATGCTCATACATTTTTTTATATATTATATACATATACACGTATATATGCTCATGCATAGGTAATATCAAGAATATATATCCAACAAAGTAAATGCATATTATCAAACAGCTGTAAACAACCTATGAAAAAGACCAAACAATACAAAATGTCTATAAAACAAAAACTATTCTAATAATCTAACCCTTCCCTTGTGAAGTTATGATTAAACATTTATGTTCCATTAATGCATGAAAGAAAGGACCACCAAACTGTAAAATGGGATCCAATAATCTTATAACTTCTGAAAATAATTAAGGAATGGACCTCATAAATTTAGAAAATTAAGGTTCATTAATTATTAGAGCATCTAATATTTCCAGAGTCAAGCAGGCCATCACATCAGATAACCATTGAGTACGTGTAGGAGGGACAGCATCCTTCCATCTCATAAGTGTAGCTCGTCCGGCAATAAGAGCAAAGGCAACTACATGGGAGTGTAGCCCAGACAAATTTAATCTGCTGACTTACTCCAAACAGGGCAAGAAAAGGATTAGGAGCCAAATTAATATTAAGCACTAAAGACAAGGTACTGAAGATACTTTCCCAGCATCACTTCTGATGCAAGAGAGCTATGTCTAACCACATTAAAACACAATGTGAAGCATTTAAACCAAGAGGAGGGATCATCTCCTCAGTCCCTCCTTTCGCAGGGGATGAATTGCATGATCTGGGCATTGGTGGAATAAAAGTCAATTCAAGCGATTGGAAATATTTTTTTCAATTTGCTTATCTAAGTCTGGTTGCCTCTGCCAAGGTCTGCATGCATCGTATGTACTTTGTGGAAGAGGTGGTGAGCAGCATTCTTGAACTGTTGAGATCCTCTAGGCAATGGTGCTCCCATAATGATGGTCTGGAATTGATAACCGGCAACAACGAAAGAATGCAAGTCAGGATGGTGTGTGACTGGGAGATCAACTTCCAGTAAGTGATATCTCCATCCAACCATCTGAAGCCCTTGTCTTTCCTGATGGAATAGGTGATGGGTTTGGGAGATGCTATCAGGATAGCTAGGCCAGTGATAAGAGTCCATCGTGCAGATGGCTTATACTGCAGCAATGGTGAACCAACGCAGGAGGGAATGATTGTTTTGACCTCAGTGTCGTTCAGCTTCTTGAGTATTCATGGAGTTACATTTACTGAAGAAATTCAAGTGTATTTTATTACTGTTCAGTTTAATAACTTGTAGATGGCGGAAACATTTCGTTGTAGACATGAGTGACACTCTGTATGATACCCAGTCTCTGACCTAACCTTGTAGCCAGAGTGCTGTGATCATTGAGGGATCAGAGATGGAGAGGGTGAGCAAATTTAAGTCCTTGGGAATCATTATCTTGGAGGATCTTTTCTGGACCTAACACACAAACGGCATTACGAAGAAAATATGTCAGCGCCACTACTTCCTCAGGAGTTTGCGGAGGTTTGGTACGACATGGGAAACCCTGGCAAATTTCTATAGATGCGTGGTGGAAAGTGGGCAGACTGGCTGCATTACAGTCTGGTATGGGGACACCAATATGCCTGAGCACAAAGCTCTCCAAAAATTAATGGGCATTGCTACCATCCAGAAAGAAGTATAGTTACTAGAAGACTTGCACTTTTGTAATGTATTTATTTTTTCTCTCTTTGTCAAGAAAATTGCAAAAGTGAGAGTCATTAAATGAATCTGTGATTAAGTTTGTTGTTGAGGAGTCTGATGGTGGAGGGGGAGCAGCTGATCCTGAACCCGGTGGTGCGAGTCTTGTGGCGCCTAGACCCCTTTCCTGATAGTAGCAGTGAGAACAGAGCATGTGCTGGGTGGTGTGGATCCTTGATCATTGCTGCTGTTGCTCTCCGACGACAGTGCTCCCTGTCAATGTTTTCGATGGTAGGGAGGCTTTTGCTCGTGATGGCCTGTGCAGCTCTACTACCTTTTAGAGGGCTTTTCGCTCAGGGGTCTCCATGACCATGATGCAGCCAATCAGCACACTTTCCACCACATGTGTAGAAATTTGCCATTGTTTCCAATATCCACCTTCTTAAGCTAAAGTAATATTATTTTCTTTTGAGTTGAATCTTCAAAACTACCCTTTATTACTTGGGAGATCAGAGATGAAAAATACTTATTATTTTTCTGTATATTATTCATGATTATGAGAACAAACCCTTTTAAAATTGTAATAATTAGTATATTTGTAGTAAATCATTTTTGTTAAGCATGGCTATCTGACCTTATTGTATTTAACATTCGTGCAGCAGGTGAGATCATTAATGTGCAATTCTTGGCTATTATTCATACTGTGGCCAAAAAAAAAGAATATTTTCTCTTTGTATATACTCAGTTACACTTAGAAAGGACTTGTTCAACTGTTATAGAGGAAATGCTTGGAGGAATTAGACGGTTGCCAGCACGTCAGTTAATATTGGACTGAAATATGTATCAACTGTTCAGTTGCCATAAATTTGACTGAATGACATGGCAACAACCGGGTCTTGGGAATTCAAAACATCATCAGATAAACCAATGAGCCTATTGTTCACTGTGTGACTATCACAAAGGTTATTAAGTGCCAAGTTCCCAATCCATGTCATTTGATGTGTTCTAGAAAAAGCGATGTTGACTGTACAAGAGCACATAGGAGGCCGTGGATGGATCTTGCTTGTCCCCCACATTCATAATAAATAAAAGGTTCCCAAGCTTGTAAATTGCTTTGGTTTTCTATAGCCAACTCTTCAAAGGTATTCAAAGCCTTGAATGCTTTCTCATTTAATTAAAAGGTGTGAAGAGAAAAGTGGTGAGGTTTAGTTGTGCAGGGATTCTTGTGGTTTAGTGGCCTGTGTTTAAGAAGACTGTAATTAGTCGGTGGAGCTGAACATTGTTACTGCAGAATGAATTTGTGAGAAGTCTGTGGCATATCCACTGCACTGTGGAGAATGTTGCAGCACAATTAATTATCATGGTTCTGAACAGTCAATAAACTCTTTCCATACACCTCTGCTGTGAACAGTCCACCTCTCCACATTTCAAAAATAGTTTAAAGGCAATGGAAAAAGTACAAAGATTCAGATTTTGCCATGTAGTTTTTGAGAATTATACTAAACAGTTGTTATCATGTTCAAAAGTGTTCAGAGAGAAATGTTTAACATTATCAGCCAGACCTTCCAAAGCTATTCAGCATTTACCTCTGTAACTGGTGGCACTCACAAGCTTTAATTGGAAGGCAGGCAAACAGGTGAGTGTTCTATTTTCTGAATCGTGATCCATTGATCCCGCAGGGTCCTTGGCTGTGCCCTTGTGTCAGTAGATGACCTCTGATGTTTGGTGATCCAGAGAGCATTGACCTGCATCGACCACCTAACCCGTGAAATTGACGTAAGTCATCTACTTGGAGCCAAAAAAGTTACAAAAGAATCCTGGTTCAAGATTCCTCTTCATAGCTTCCAGGTTCATGATCTCTTCCCGGGCAGAGATCCAGATTCTGGATTAATTCGAGGATTTTCCCAGCCCCCTTTGTGGAGAATGATTCCCCTGAAAGACTTGAGCCAGTGGTGATAGGCTAGGAAGAGGAAACTAGGTTGTCTATTCCCCTCTAGAAATCCCACTGGAGCTGAGACCACTTGCAGCTCCCATTCCCAGGTCCCTCTGTACAGGCCAATGAGAGGCCCATGTTCCATAGGATTTAATCTCTAGTTCTAATAAGACTAATATATTCTATCAGACCTCTGATAACCTGGGCTACTTTAGAACATATAGTGGAGATAGGATGGCTTGAGGGATATGGGCCAAATGCAAGCAGGTGGGATTAGTATGGGTGGTATATTTTGGTCCTTGTGTTCAAGTTGAGCCGAAGGGCCTGTTTCCAGATGACAATCCTGAGGCAAGTAACTCACCTTCTAACTCCTCAAAACTTGTTCAGCATTTATAAAACTCAAGTCAGGAGGGTGATGGGATACCCTCCGATGAGTGAAGCTTCAATAACACTCAGGCCCACACGGACATTCCTCCACCCTACCCCTGATGCACAGTAGCAGCTGTTGGAAACAATCCACTCAATGCATGCAGCTGCAACAACTCACGAAGATTCCAAAGACAGCACCTTCCAATCCCACAACTTCTACCCATGAGAATGTCACTGCATGGGAACACATCTTGGTTGGATATTGGTCTCCAAGCCACACACCACCTGGAGTTGGGAAAAATAGTGCCGTTCCTGCACTGTTGCTGGGCCAAAGTCTTGAAATGGCCTTACTTGTCGCATTATTGGTCCCCCCCATACCTCAAGGACTACAAGGGTTCAAGAAGACAGCTCACTACTACCTTTTCAAGAGCACCTAGGCATGGGAATCAAATGCTGATTCAGCCTGCAAAGCCCACAATACAAATAGTTTAAAAAAAAATAATTTGGTCTCCATTTCCACCCATCAGACACATCTTCCCCTCCCCTTCCACTTTTAGCATCACTTCAATCTGCTCTTCTTTCTTCACCAACTCCCTCCTCACTTTTCCATTCAGTTACAGGAGATGCAACATTTTTTATGTATATACGTTTCCTTACTACCATCCAAGGGACCAAACAGTCTCTCCAGTGAAGCAACGATTTAAAAAAAATCTAGAGTGAAGCATTGGATTCTAACAATGAGATCTCCTCAGCATTGAGGAAACTAAATGCAGTTTAGATGATGATTTCATGAAACATCTGCATCTGGTCCACAGGCGCAATCTTGAGCTTCGATTTGCATGCCACTTTAATTCTGTGGCTCATTCTACTCTAGATGATCTGTCTGAAACCTTGGCTCAGATTTTCTTTCTCCACTTTTTGGACTGGCTGGGAATCTTCGACAGTTCTGCATTTCTGGTTTACGAGTGTGAAGGTGCGCACCAAGAGGCTCAAAGACAGTTTTTCCCCTGCAACTATTAGCCTCCTGAGTGACTCCCCCAACAGTACTATTAGGCTGACCTTGCTTGATGCTAATTGATCTTTTCATTGCAATCCCATACTCTATGTGTTCTCTTTATGCAGTTCTATGAATGTTAGAGATAACCTGCTAGTCTGCTTGCAAAAGAACCCATCTCACTGTACTTGGTATTTAGTGACAAATAATCTGCAACTTCAGACTAATATTTCTTTCTTTGTCTTTAACCTGAAACGTTAATGCAATCAACCCCAGCTTCTGCAGACTTTCCTGTTGAACCTGAAACGCTAACCCGCTTTCTCTTTCCACAGATGCTGCCTGACCAGTTGAGCGTTTCCAGCAACCTCCCACTCTTGCCATTAAAACAAATACCCTGTGTTCTTCACTGTTCTGACCTAAGTGTATGACCGCACTTTATCTTCCAGCTGTAATGTCCTCACCCATTCATTTTTCTTGTTTATGTCTCTTGCACTCTCTTCACAACTTTTATTGCCATCCAACTTTGATCATCAGTTTGAACACCTTGAACATGTCTTCTCATCCAAGTCACTAACATTGATTATGAACGGAAAGAATTCAGGATAAACCTATCTACTACAAGTGTGGTTAAAATGTCAATCTTGTTGATGAATGAATGGAGTTGAGGTGAATATCCTGGAAGCCTTTAAGCATTAGCTGAATACTTAATTTGGGACATAAGCATTTAGTTCAATTTAGAAACACAACACAGTAACAGGCCATTCCAACCATGACCCCATGCTGCCCAAGTACACCCACGCTACCAATTATCCAGTACGTCTTTGAAACATGGGAGAAAACTGGAGCAACCAGAAGAGACTCCATACAGACATGGAGAAAACATATAAATTCCTTTCAGGGAGCACTGGATTCAAACCTGGGTTGCTGGAAGTTGAAGAATTTTCTAATGAGCCTACAAAGAAGCAGAAGAGAGTGAACCTCTTGTTGAGCATTGGAGCAACCCAGACCAGCAGAATTAAATAACCTGTTTCTGTCCTGCAAATTCCATACAAATATTTGTAACAGTCTCTTCATTAAACCTCAGAAGCACGAATGCCATATGGTTCTTTGTAATAAGTGAATGAGCAGATATGTGACACAGGAAATTAAATACAGAGAAATGTGAAGTGATACATTTTGGACAGATTGGTACGATTTGAAAAGGCAAGTTGAAAGTGTGGCCAGTAACGTATCTGAATTTCATAACTAGGGATATCAGTGTACACTAAAAGGTACCTGATTAGACTGTGGCAGGGTGTCCATGACCTTTATTTAATTACCGTATATACTCGTGTAATCATTATCCCCTTTTACACAGCCTCTTCAAGGCAGGAATATTGCACCTTTATTGTGCCATACTGTTCTGTGTAAAAGGTATGAACATGCAATGGTGGTGGGGGTGGGGGTGGGGGGTGTCATTGTAGTCTTGCTTTTAACCTGGCAGTGGAATTAGTCACAACGCCAGCATTGTTTGCTTCAGTGTGTAAAAAAACAAAGCTGGCTTAATGACAGGTCTTCTTTACAGCATTATTGTGGGATCTCTGTGTAAAAAGGGCCGTTGATACTGTATAATAGTCAACCTCCCCTATTTTGACCCCAAGATCCGGTGTTTTTGTATGGCCCATGTAAAAATCAACCCTCCTATTTTTGGGCCCAACCACTTGCCCATTCAAGCTCACAATGACCCAACAGGAGACCCATGCCCCGCCCACCCACCTACCAGAGATGCCCCAGCTGTCCACCCACCAGAGTTCTCAACACCTCGACAGAAGTGTTACCATGAAGCCGCCCACTCACCGGAGCTTCCGACACCCTGGCTACCTGCCCACCGGAGTTCTCGACGCCTGACAGCGGACCCTCTCCCCGGCCGCCTGTCCATCTCAGCTCCAGACCGTGGATCCTCACTACGGACATCCGCTCATCCCCTGAATTCCCAATGCCTCAGCCACCCACCTTTCTGAGCTGGCCGTGAATCCTCGCCCCGGCTGACCGTCTATCCGAGCTCCGGAACACAGATCCTTGCCCTGGCTGTCCTCCCATCTGAGCTCTCGATGCCCCAAATGTGGACTTACCACCCGATCCTGGCCATCCGAGCTCTCAACAGCTTGAACAATGCAGGTACTTGCCAAGATCAAAAGTTTGACCTGTGTAAAAGTCAAGCCCCACCTTTACCCCATTTTTTGGCCTGAAAAAGTGGTGCAAAAAACTTGACGATTACATGAGTAAATTTGGTATTGGCTGTCCACTGAAAGCCTTAGCTTTCCTTGAAACCCAAGGCTTTGAACATACCTGACTCCGAGCATTAGCACATTTACAGCTCTGAAAGGAGCTTCTCACTGAAGCAGAGGTCAGAAGTTTAGTGGTTCTTCGTAAGCTGAATGCTAAACGAAATAATGATATGCTTTGATTGAGAAGGATCTGGGTCTTGGCCTGATCTGATTGGGGTTGGCTTAGCAGAAAAGATGGTCAAGACTTCACAAATCTTGAGCTGGGTTTGCAAATAGTTCTGAATATTTCAGTAAATCAGCCATTCTACTCTGCATTTTAAAGTTCAACCTCTTGTCAATGTGTTTGAAGTATCATATGTAACTTGTGTGTTTCATTTAACACACCTAAATCCCCTTCCTGCAGCTGTTTGTTTAACAATGTACTATTTCCAGTTATTGGCCATATTACTTCCTGTGATTGGACACTATTACTTCCTGAGAGTGAGGCTCAAACAGTTTGTATTGGCAGTGGAACTGACAGTTTATATTATTCTTCCAAACTCAGTGCCAGGTATTTGTTCATTACAATATATGATCTACAGTTTATTTAATCATTTTTACTTTTTTTTTATTGAAGCAATGCAGATGATAGGAAAATAAAAGGAACCTTGCTAACATGTTAGCTAAACTCTAATTGTTTCAGTACAATGCATCTCGAAATGATTCTTAGATTCTTCATCTAATATTCTGCACATATTAACTATACTTGGACACTTCATCCACAAATATATAATTTAACTCAACTGCCTAACCACCGACTCGATTTGAGTAAAAACAGGAAGGCTAGAAGAACTCAACAGGTCTCGCAGCATTCATAGGAGGTAAAGATACATAACTGACGATTTGGGCCTGAGCCCTTCTTCAAGGTATTACAACTTGATTTGGGTCGCAACTTTATACCCGTGGAGAGTTTTCAAGGTTTCCTACGCTTCGAAAAGCTTGTATCATGTTCTGTTTTAAGGGTCAGCTGGAAATTAGGTTAGAAAATACACTTGAACCATACCCCCACCTAGGCCTTTGCTCAAAGAAAAACAATGATCTATATTAGGGTTGTTAATTACTAGATTTAGATCAGTCTATGATTTACCAGTACCTAGATTCTAAGCCATAAAACTCCAAATAGCAGACTTGCTTTGTCTGATGGCAATATGAAGTTATTCTCTTTTTTTGTTTACTCACTTTCTTCAGTTGGCCATCAGGCAGAGTTTTGAGACTAACCATTACTTCCACAGAAACTCATTTTTATTTTCAAAATACCTATGCATGTTTCTTTATGCCGCTATTTCTTTAATCACTCCTGTATCCCACCTCAGCACAGCTTTCATTCTTTCCTTTCTCACTCCCTGCATTCACTCTTCTCAAAATTTTATACTAATTTTACATTGAGACATTGAGCACAGTTACAGGCCCTTCTGGTCCATGAGCTTGTGCTGTCCAAATATATCAATTAAAGTACAAAGGGTATAAAGATACAATCAACTTTTTGAAGGGTGGGAGGAAACTGGAACACCCAGAGAAAACCCGCAGAGACACATCGAGAATTTATGAACGTCTCACAGTCAGTTCCAGGTTCGAACCCCGGTCGCTGGTGCTGTAATAGCATTGCACTAATCACTACGTTAACCGTGCTGTGTCCATTAGCTTATAAAATATTGAATCTATTGGTTTCCAGGATGTACAATTCTGTGACTTCATGGCTTTCAGTCGATGACTAATCTACCAGCCTGAGGCATTACTCTTGTTTCTATCTCCACAGCTGCCGTCTGATCTGCTAACATTTATGTTTTTGTGTGTCGGGCTTCCACAGTCTTCAGCACTTTGCGTTGTGTTGAAATTACTAACTCCTTTTGTATGTTCCTAGACAAAATAGTAATACTTCATGCAGTTAAGAATAGAAAACAGATGCCATAAAGACAGATATTAATATTGAAGACTCACTTTTCACACAAATAGTCACAATAGAACAAACAAGTCCATTTTCATTAAAGAAAAATGCTCCTAAATTATGGCATATAATCTAGATAGCAGCACATGTAGAATTAAATATTGAGAGGGGAAAGAATGTTTGGTAAATTGGTAGTGTGGGGCATGGACGATCTAATGAACCACAGTATCTGTTCTTGGATTTTCCACTTCCTTCTTTTCTCCTAAAATCTCGAAATGCAAGGGGTTGATCATAACGCCTCATTTTTTTCCATTTACTACAGTGGTTATTGTGCAGAGGTGGTCAGACAAATTATATTTTGTTATAGTCAGCCCAAAGTAAGGGTGTATGGTGCATATTTGAATTTAGGCATATAACACGGTGTGATAGTACAGATCTATCACCAATGTACATAGTGTATATAGTTACTGTATCTAGACTGTGCTTACAGCGATTGGCTGAGAGCTAAGCCACGCCTACTGTCTGGGCCTTAAAGGGTTGTGTCCCTAGCCAGGTTGGATCATTCCAGACTGGTCGGCCACCTTTGAAGAGCTCCTGTCTAACAGGCCATTTTGGCCCACGAGTCCATGTCGCTCAATTACCCCCATTTAACCTACACCCCCACTATGTTAGAACGGTGGGAGGAAACCGGAGCCCCAGAGGAAACCCATCCAGACACGGAGAGAATGTGCAAATTCCTTACAGACAGTGCAGGATTTGAACCCCCGTCCCAATTGCTGGCGCTGTAACGGCGTTGCGCTAGCCCCTATGCCAACTGTGCCCTTACTGATGGACAAAAAAAAACAAATACCCAATGTGTTATGTTGTCAATACAGCCATGTTTATAGCTTTAATAGGTGGCACCAGACAATTGTTATTAATACATCATAATGTATTATTTTGTATTACACCATCTCCATCTACGAGTTTAAAATATTGGATTTATTTTCATTTGCAAGAGCTGTACATTTATTCAATATTGGGATAAGTGAGAAAAAAGCTTTGTGTTACTATTATGTTGAGAGATGGTGTCATGTGGTTATCTCTTCTAACATTGTTTGAGTCACAGTTGAACTTCAGTTGAAGACCAACTGCCACAAATTAAGGTAACCTATTTGCCTTCATATCTAACTAAACGAGTGACATTGATACACAGCTATAGAGAGCTGTTCAGATCAACCCCTTATACACAATAAATTCTCCTGGTTTTAATCCTGGCAGTTGTAAAGTCATTGCTAGCTGACAGAAATTGTTAAAAAATCTTGGAGGCTGTGAAAGTAGTTTTAAGACCTGAGAACAACCGGTTGTCAATTTCTCTAAGAGGTAAAATCAGCTTTAATACATCAGTTTTTTAGGGAAAGAAATTTTCAGTAAGGAGGCAGGAGGAGATGATGCACACATTTTCAAGGTGATGCTTTTCTCTCAACACTTCTTTCATCCTTGCAGTCAACATCTCACTCTCTCTCTCTGAGCTGCCCTATTGTTGCTTGATGTGCCAGGTCAATGTTGCTTTTGGTATGATTTTATTATGTTAAAGGTGCTAATATAAAAAAATGTTTATTGTCATACACCTTGTACTTGTCCGAGGTATGTTTCATTTGTATTGTGTGTTATGTCTGGTGGCATGTCTGCATGTTTTACGCTGAGGACCAGGAAACACTGTTTTGTGCAATCAGATGATAATAAACTTAACTAGTCTTAATTTTTTATGCAAGTGCTTCATTAAGTCTTTACTGGGATTTTCTTTTTACTAGCCCTGTGCCAGCCCTGTTCTTGCTGTATTGTTTCAAATATTGTAAACTATCCATTCTAATCTCATTTTCTAATCTTTTCCTTATTCAGCATACTTGCCAAAAAATATATTGTGTTATACTATTTCTTCAGCATTATGGAATTGAAAAACAATTCTTTCTTAAATGAAACATAATAGGGAACATTTTCCTGCCATTTCATATCATGTTCGAAATTCAGTTCAACTCTTCCACTGCTCTGAGTGCCAGCACCCACTCAGCCTTTGCAATTCTCACAACTGTTTGGAGAGTTTAAGTTTTTTTTGTGGCGAAGTACCTGGTACAAGGAGAAGGGTTCTTCTGTGAACATGCATACAGGTTAACTCTAATGTTACATTCAGCCATGTAAAGAGCACAATTTGCAGAATAAAGGATTACAATGAAGCAGAGGAAGCTCATTTGACAATGTGTCAGGCGGGATAGCATTGGACATTCCTAAGTCAACAATATCCATCCATTGCGACCCAGAACTGAGGCTGGTCAGGTAAATCATCTTTAGTTTAATTGTTCTGTTCACACTCCTTTCACACCGATCTTCCCGATTCCCACATTCCCCCTGTCTTCCCCCCACTGACCACACCAATCCCTAACCTCCTGGTGGTCCTCCTAACTCGCTGATCCAGAGGTTCTGATTTACAAGGTCCAAGCTCCAACTATCCTATCTGACCATGGATGCACTGATTTGCATCCTTTCACACCTTGCTGCAGACTTCATAATTGGCCACAATCCTTCACATGATTATGGGCTGAATTCATCTCGCCTCCAGCAAGATGCCATTTCCTGCATTCCCCAACCTGGCACACTCAAATCCATCTATCCTGCTTGCCCCTCACAGCACAGGCTCCATCAAAGCCACAACCATTGATCAACACGATCCTTCTGAACTCTGGCTGCAGAGCAATCTACCATTCTGACCAACCTTCAATTGAGACATCTTCATTGCCTTGACAAGAAAGGATATTAGCACCCTTCTGCAATCTCTTGGGTGCATTAGAATTCGGTACTTTTCTTTAAAGGTTTATCAAATTCCCTCTTAGAATCATGTTCAATAGATTCTGGTGTTGAATAATTTCAGATTAATAACATTTCATGTGAAAAAATGTAAACTCACACTCTACAGTTCTAGAATTACATCCCTCTTTGCAAACAAGGGGAAATAATCTTTCACTGTTAACTCTTATAATCCTTTCTATAATTTAACACCTGTTTGTTCTCTTTATTTCTCAATGCTGTAGAAATAATTCTATTAATTCAAACTCTTCCTCTACTTATCTTCTGACATTTCTGATGTCGTTCTGTAAAATCAATTTTTCCCTTTTCCTTACACTCCAAATATCTTTACAGCATAATTTAATTGTGACCATGGCAATCTCGCCTGGATTCCCCACCATTTCCTTGCTTTCATATCTAGTATGTTAAATCAGAGTTCAATTCATTCATTTAAGTTCATACTTAAAAAAATCCATCTATACTTTGGCACAAATCTTACCACTCCTCAATTCCATTAAAGATTTTACAGTTTAAGATCCTGGCTCACCCTTTTGCACAAGTGTCCATAGAACAGTGATTTTCATATGTAATGAAAAAAGGGTGAAATTAAGAACAATATTAGCAATCCAGTTAAACATTCTTCTCTGGGTTCATTGTGTCAGTGTAGATTCCTCTTGTGTCATCTTTATCATGAGAATTGAAAGGGTTAAGTCTGTGACTCGTATTAGAAATGCCTTATTAAATTCTGCACTTTAAAAATCCATGGTCTACTGAGCACATTATGTTCTATTTGTTTTCTAGACTAGTTTAAAGGGTTTAGTGGGTTCTATTTCACTTATTTTGCCTGTAAGCCAAGCCAGCATTGGAGTAAGGCATCTGCAGTTCTTTAATGTCCCTGAGTGCACAGCACGCATGACTAACATAGTGTAAATAAACACAGCTGAGCCAGGCAGAAATTGGAAGGTTTTCTCATTAGAAAAATAAAATAAACAGATGCGGTTAAGCGCTCTGTCTAAAGTGTTTGTCCAAAGAATGGAGATCTCTCAGAAGTTTGAGCACAAAGGTGACAGGGCCAAGTCTCGTGTAAAAGGAATGGAATCTGCACGGTCCTTTTAACTAATAGTCCTTGGGGAAGCCTGTTGATTTTAACCTTAAAGGAGTGTTACGTCTTGGGATTTTGGCAGCTTTTCTTTTGGTTCTTCAATAACAAACTTGGGACACTGGTTTTGTGTTTCACAAGAAGTAGAATTTATTGAAGTTGCCCATTGCTGATACTGGGCCAAGAAATACCTAATTCAGCCAATCTGGCTCAAATGGAGCTGTTTTTATAACACAATGGAGACCATGAGGCTCTGTACAAAACACAAGGTAATTCAACAAACAGTGATCCCTTGATCACTGAAACAATCTTACAACCGTTCATGGCATCCTCTTACTGTTACATGACTGTACTAACCACATATTAAAGCAAGACATTATGATGTTTTACATTTTAAACTCCCGTGAAAACACCAGAACAATGCTAGAAAAAGGATTATTTTGGTGTTGCAAATGCTTTTTTGACAAATGCTGGGATTGTGTCAGGAAGTACATTCCAATGGGTTATGCCCGTTCCCTCTTTTAAATTTTAAAAAATTAGACATTCAGCACGGTAACAGGCCATCTCCGCCCATGTGTCCATGCCACCCAATTAACACTGCATTAACCTACACTCCAAGTATGTTTTGAATGGTGGAAGGAAACCAGAGACTCTGGAGAAGACCCACGCAGACATGGGGTGAACGTACAAACTTCTTACAGACAGCACGAGATTAGAACCCAAGCCAGGTCCTGATTGCTGAAGCTGTAAAGGCGTTGTGCTAACTGCTACGCCAACTGTGCTGCCCTTAAATCTAGACTTCATCTGAGATATTGGTAAAGCAAAGCTGGGAAGTTGAGCAACAATATTCATCAGTACTAAAACAAAACAGAAGTGCCAAATATGACAGTTATGGGATGTAATATTACACATACATAGATTGTGAGCAGATGGGGAATAGAGTTCAGTTCAGACCCATGCTGTTGAATGAGTGAGGAGAACATCAGTAGCAGGATGAAACTGACACCCCACCCCCCCCCCCCCCCTCCCATCTCCAATCCACCAGGAGAGAGTTTGCAACTCACTTTGGGTCATAGTCTGTAGCTTAGGAACTACTGCTTTATATGATTCTCCCTTTCCTTTAGAGCATAAGAACAAAAGAAATTGGAGCAGAAGTCAGCCACCTGGCCTGCCAAGCCTGCTTTGCCTTTCAATAAGATCATGGCTGATCTGGCCACAGACTCAGCTGCTTTCCCCCCACTACCTTTAATTTCCCTGGAACAAATCCATTTAACTTTGTCTTAATTATATTCAATGAGACACCCTTGACTGCTTCCTTGGACAGAGAATTCCACAGCTTCACCATTCTCTGAAAAAAGTAGTTCTTTCTCATTTCAGTCCTATATCTACTCCCCTGAATCTTGAGGCTATGTCCCCAAGTTCTAGTTTTTCATATCCATGCATCTTATCCCAAGGGAGGTCATTGCTGCTCAGCAATTCGGCTGGGGATTGCACATTCTCACGTCAATGTCAAAAGCCTCCCACCACCACCACCCCTCCCCCCCCCCCCCCCACCTCACCCACAGCCCTCCTTGTCCATTCGAGAACCTGTAATGAATTTCTCTGGGGTGGTGAGGGGAAGGAATGAAGGGAGGAGGATGGAGTGAGTGTGAGAAGGTTAGTTGGAAGAAGATCAGAGGACAGAGGAGGTTAAGGGATGAGAGTCTGAAAAAAGGGTACTTGGTGTAGATTTTCCAGCATCACTTTTGTAGGACTGCTCTGCACTTGGACAGCTGGATTGCAGCATCATTCCTTAAATTAAAACATGTTCAGACCTGATTCAGGGGCAAATGAAGTGGAATTGATGTTACACTTTTTAAGTTAGCAGTTTAAATAGGGCATTGAGGAGTAAATCTCCCTTTGCATCCCACTTGCTGTATCTCCATTCTGAGTCCCAAGAGGATAAAAGCACCCGAGTTTCATTTCACTGCTACAGTTTAAAGTGTAAATATTGTTAATTGTCAGTAAATCAAATGTTTATAAATGGATCTCAGAATGGGAGAGGCCATCATACCTGAGCTTTGTGTCCAATGCATGAAATTCATTGGAAGTTGCAAATTAATATTGAAACTTAATGTTATCAATAATTTATTGAGGCTCCAAGATTCAGCAATAGCATTTCCAATGTCATGGCCGATGTATCTAAAAATGTTTCAATAAATCATCTACTTTCTTCATAAACTTTTTTTATATTCAATGTTTCTGTCATGCCTCCTGTCAATCACACATGATAATGACACCATCCTGCATCCTGAAATCTGAATCAGAATTTGTCATGAACTTGTCATGAAATTCATTGTTCATATCAGGAAATTCTGATTCTGATTCCAGCGTGCAGGATGGTGCCATTATCATGTGATTGACAAGACACATCAGAATTAAAGAAACATTGAGAAAAATAAACAAGTTTATGAATATAGTAGTTGCTTTTTCTTAATTGATTGTTATTAACTTCAGTGGAAGTAAACAAAGACATTGGATAAACATCAGGGGTTTGGATGTCAAATAGGGTTTTGTGGAATTCTTTACAGAATTCATTATGCACATTGATATACCATATTCGAATTAATTTGGTATAATAACAAACAAAAAAACAGGATCATTGAACTACAGTGACCAGGTTCCAGTAGGCTAAAGTTTCTTTAATTCTACTCTACTCTGCTCTACTCGTTGTACACCCACGACTGTGCGGCCAGGCACAATACCAATGACATCTACAAGTTTGCCGATGGCGCCACATTTGTCAGCACAATCGCAAACAGCAATGAGGAAGCGTACAGGAGGGAGATAAATCAGCTCGTTGAATGGTAAAATGACAACAACCTTGCACTCAACGTCAGCAAAACCAAGGAGATGATTGTGGACTTCAGGAGGAAGTCAGTGAAAACTATAGTAGTGGAGAGGGTCAAGAACTTCAAATTCCTTGGTGTCAAGATCTCTGAGATCTGTCCTGGAGCCTTCACTTTGATGTAGTCACAAAGAAGGCTCACCTACTTTGTGAGGTGTCTGAGGAGATTCAGTATGTCACCGAAGACTCTTGTAAACCTATACAAGTGTACTGTGGAGAGCTTTCTGGCTGGTTGCATCAATGCCTGGTATGAAGGCGCCAACTGTCAGGACAAAAATATACTCCAGGAGGTTGTTAACTTGACCTGTGACATCACAGACACCAGACTTTACTCCATCAAGGACATCTACATGAGGTGGTGTCTTAAAAAAGCAGCCTCCATCCTCAAAGACCCCACTCTGCATGCCATGCCCTCTTCACTCTGCTACCATCAGGGAAAAGGTGCAGGAACCTAAAGATGAACACTCATTAGTACAAGGACAGCTTCTTCCCCACTGCCATCAGATTTCTGAATAATCAATGAACCAAAGACACGGCCTGACAAAGTCCTCAACGGTGGAACAGGCAGATGAAGTCACTTCGAACTCAACGGCTGTGAAGGCGGACGAAGGCTGCAGCAAATCCATCAGCTCCAATCGTCATGGTTTCCATGCCAATGGAACGAGTTGGTTGATTTGTGAAGTATCGTGTGCTTCTTGGAGTGCAACATCAAGTACACGTTAAACAAATACACACACAGGCATCTTTGGTCTGAGGATCAACGGAACGAAAGCCATCATCCTTGATCTCGAGGAAGAGCCACGACTTTTTGTGTACCATTTTTGTTATTAATATTTTGGGTTTTTTTTAAATAGTAATGTCATAAGATGGTTATAACATGTATGTTTTCTCTGTGACGCTGCCGCAAAACACCAAATTTCATGACTTGTTCATGACAATAAATTCGGATTCTGAACATTGGGACCAAGAATGCATTTCACAATCTGACACTGGAGCAAACAACTGGGTAGTGTGGTTTTGATAGTACATCGTCACATTTATACAATATCAGCAAATTGGCTCAGATTTTGATTAGCAAAATCCTCCTTACTCTAGACACCATAACCCTCTAAAGTGCCTTCTCATGAGTACGTCCAAATAATTTTGAAGGCCATCTCTGTGATGTATTGTAGGATGATAGTCACGTTTCTGGAATTGTAACCTAGAGACTTGGACATGTTCAAATCCCATTTTAGTCACTACAGTATTCGAATTCAATTAATTAAATAAAAATCTGCATTGAGAACTTGAATTACTAATGCTGAGCAGGTCGCCATTGCTTTGCTCTGGAAGTCTGAAGTCCTTAAGCAAAGGAATTCCTTCACCATTACCAATGTGTATCTGTTCCAGATTGATGGCAATGTGATTAACCCAGAACTGTCTTCAGGATGGCTCTCTTCAGGATGGCTCAACAAAACAATGTCCAGTGATTCCTAGTTTTTCTCTCTCTCTCTCTATATCATCTATATCTATCTATCTATATCTATAGATATAGATATATATATATATATTTCTTCTTCTTTGGCTTGGCTTCGCGGACGAAGATTTATGGAGGGGTATGTCCAAGTCTGCTGCAGGCTCGTTGGTGACTGACAAGTCCGATGCAGGACAGGCAGGCACGGTTGCAGCAGTTGCAAGGGAAAATTGGTTGGTTGAATACACATTTATATATAAAAATTAAATTCTTGACACCAAAAACTGCTTTTCACCAAGTGTGGCAAAAGAAGAACAAAAGCTCTCCGGGAGTGCTGGTTGTCCATTGGGGTGGTCCCACATGGAAAATACCAGTGGTCAAGGTTGATAGAATCATACTACCAAGAGTTTATTTTCAGTTATAGACGTTGAAATGTTTGTGCTGCGTATAACCTGCCTCCAACACTTGTGCATTGTGCTTGCCTTGTGAATACACCGCCTATGAATGTGCAGCCCCTGTCATTCCTGGGTTCTGTGACCCTGAAGTGAGCTCGAACTAACCACAAGGTCTCTCGATGACATGTACTGAGGCCCTGCCTACTGCACCACACTGATGGCCTAGGGAACCATGTGCCATCGAAAGCCAATACTTTAAGAAATTGGCATTGATATCAATATTTAAAACAGACACCTACATAAAACTTAAATTAAAAAGAATACATTTATTTTAAAACAAATGAGAGTACTGTTTAATACACAAAAGTGCTGGAAAAACTAAATAGATCATGCAGCGTTCTTTATGGCAGACATACATAACCAACCGGTATCACCTACGGCTCCTAGAATGCTTCCACCAGCGTTGTCTCCGCTCCATCCTCAACATCCATTGGAGTGCTTTCATCCCTAACGTCGAAGTACTCGAGATGGCAGAGGTCGACAGCATCGAGTCCACGCTGCTGAAGATCCAGCTGCGCTGGGTGGGTCACGTCTCCAGAATGGAGGACCATCGCCTTCCCAAGATCGTGTTATATGGCGAGCTCTCCACTGGCCACCGTGACAGAGGTGCACCAAAGAAAAGGTACAAGGACTGCCTAAAAATATCTCTTGGTGCCTGCCACATTGACCACCACCAGTGGGCTGATCTCGCCTCAAACCGTGCATCTTGGCGCCTCACAGTTTGGCGGGCAGAAACCTCCTTTGAAGAAGACCGCAGAGCCCACCTCACTGACAAAAGACAAAGGAGGAAAAACCCAACACCCAAACCCAACCAACCAATTTTCCCCTGCAACCGTGTCTGCCTGTCCCGCATCGGACTTGTCAGTCACAAACAAGCCTGCAGCTGACGTGGACTTTTTACCCCCTCCATAAATCTTCGTCCGCGAAGCCAAGCCAAAGAAAGAAACATAACCAACTAAGACTGCGTGATCTACTGAGTTTCTCCAGAACTTTGATGTATTGAACTACAATCTTGGCCTCTACAGATTTTCTTCTTTAACTGAGAGGACTGCTAATTATTTAAAAATATAAATATATAGTGAAATAAGTAAAAGTCTCAGCAAAATAGTTTTAATGAAGGTCAACTACCCACTTGAAATACCAAACTATGCGCAGTGTCAGAAACAGGCTCGTGCCTGGCTACTCAATTCAATAAACTTGCAAAACACCATTGCATCCAGGGGTGGCAACGTGAGATGCACCTGGACCTCAGCCCTGCAGAACAAGTCCAGTATATGTTGATATGCACCTCACAGGTTAGTTAGCAGTTCCCAACAGACCCACTGGCCAGGCCGTCAGCACTGTTCAAATTGTTGTCTTGTTAAATCCCTTGTCACTCAAGAACTTTCTAAATATTCACTTTTGCGTTCTCTCTGTAGTTTAAATGAACTTTTTTTAAAATTTCCCCCTTCTTAAGCGAATGCAGCCAAAAACTTTGGAAACTTGTCTAAAATACCTTCTGAAAGTGGCACAGTGCATTGTTGTATTCAAGTACTGTTATTTATAGCTCAATAGATTATTATTGGTTTCCCATTGAACTTAAACCCCAGAACTAAATTTAAAAAGTGTGTTCCTGAGGATTATCCTGGAATTTGGTTTAAGTGGTAAGTGCTCAACATATTGAGTTCTGAAACTGCATGACCCTCAGAAGGAAATCCAACTTCCCCAAAGTACTGCAGCTCAGAGAGTTAATGTAATAGCGGTCACAGCCTATATCCGTTCACATCGACTTAGATCTCTCAGAATACTTCCTAAGCCAGACTCCTGCTGTTCTTGCCTCCTGACTCAGGACAATATCACAATGAAAGGTTTCCCCACCATCCCCAACCCCTCCAGAGTTATTAATTTACAGTCAACAGCGGAACTATTCCAGGGAATGATGTACGGATGTAGTCATGATGTCACCAGCCACTTAGTCTCATGGCAACTTCTGTACAGTATAATTCTTCAGTTCTTTTCTTTGTTCAGAAGCTACTTGACAAAATCCAATAGAGAATTGCTCATCAAACAAATGTGAAATAAACCTACTTCCTTTTTGCCAAACATAATGCAGCAAATTCCTATCAGGGGAATGAGTAGATAGTTGTAACGTTTTTTGTACAGCATTATTAGCAATATAACAGCCTTTCATATTGAAATAATAACTCCAGAATCAAGAAATCAGTTTCTCTGTAATGCTAAAAAGTTGCTCTTATTTCTATTCTGAGAAAATGCTGCCATAAACTAGTTTCATTCCCTGACTTTTTTTTAAGAAACAAAAAATGTCCTTGAGAGCTTGTAAACCAATGCCAGCATCGGGTATTCCCAGGTCAGGGATAGCTGCAGGGCAAAGTGAAGGAGTCTTTGATCTCATTAGTCTGGCCTAGTTCTAAATCCAGAGTCTAGAGCAGTGGCTTTCAAACTGCCCCCCTAGACTCACATTCCACCTTAAGCCATCCCTATCAATAAGGGATGGTTTAAGGTGGTATGTAAGTGGGGGGAACAAAAAGGGGTTGAGAACCACTGCTCTTGACCCCAATTGTTACTGAAATATTTTGCTTGAGCAAATTTCTCATTGGCCATTTCCTTTGGAGTTATGAAACCGTGCACATAATGAGTCAATGAGGTGCAATTAAAATAGTGATTTTCCAACTTTTTCTTTCCACTCACATTCCACCTTTTAAGCAATTCCTTACTAATCACGGAGCACTTATGGCATAATGATTGCTTAAGGTGGAATGTGAGTTTAGGTGGGCAGTTTGAAAACCACTGGTCTTGAGCTATTAATGGTCTCGAAAGCCAATGACCATGTGCCAAATAAAAATTCACAAGCAGAATCTCAGGTCAAATTTGCACAAGCTTTTCACAAAATACCTTAAAATGAGAGACACAAGAATCTACAGATGCTGGAATCTGAAGCAAGAAACAATTTGCTGGAGGAACTCACTGGGTTGAGCAGCATTAGTGCAAAGTTGCTGGATCTGTTGAGTTCCTCCAGCAGATTGATTTTTCACCTTAACGCTAGCTTTAGCTCCTCATGTTCAACTGGGGCTTAAGTTTTCACCACCCCACCCCCTTATTTTTACTTCCTCTGCTTTTCCCAATCTGGGAATTGGATACCAGGATATTTTAAATTTAGAATACAGGTTTAAACACTGCAAGGATTATATAGGATTCATAGGATTATGTATTATTCTCACCAAAAACTGCTTCATGGATCCAATTTCCAGCTCATGCGTGGTGACGTGGGTCCAATTATTAGGCCCCAAAAGAATAGGGTATTCTGTTGAGTCACATGTCTAAATTTGGGCATCAGACATCTGGTGAGCTCCAGACCCCAGATACCCAGCACATCACCTACGACAGCCCAATATTGGGGATAACTATATCTGCAGGAGGTGCACTCTGGTAGGTCAGGGGATGAAGGCATACAATATGGCAGCTGATGCAAACTGGCAATGGTTTTCAGGAGCTCTTTGGACATTCCTGCTGCCACTGGCTATATATGAAGGGAATTAATGAGAAGAAAGCATAAACATGGAGGTGAGACCACAGCAAGTGTGAGGAAACCAGAGAAGGCACAGGAGAATATTTGATCTTGATTTTCAGTTTAAATATTGGTCATCAACCACTTCAATTCTGCGCCCCACTTATGTGCTCAGGTCTGTCCATAGCCTCATGTACCATCCCATCAAGACCACCCATAAATTGGAGGAACCACCTTTGATTTTCCCTCTGGGCACTCTCCAACCAGATGGCAATAATATCAACTTCTCCAGTTTCTGCTGGCTTACTCTCCATTCTCCCTCCCTCCCTTCCTTCCTTTTCCCTTTGTCTCCTTTCCTCCAGCTCTCCACCCCCTTTTCTCTCCATTCACAGGGCCAACCCCCACTCCCCCTGCTTGCTGGTGTGCCCTCCCTCTCTTATTCATCTACCACCTCCTGCCTGTGGGACAATACTCCTCCCCTTGCCCCTCCTCTCCACAATTTTGTTCAAGCTCCTGCCCACATTTTGTCCACATCTTGATGAAGGGCTCAAGTCCAAAACGTTTGTGATGTATCTTTACTTTTGCTACATAAAGTACATTATTTGACCTGCTGAGTTTCTCCAACATTGTGATTTTACCTTTACATGGCTTAAGAACCTTCACTTGAGGGATTTTAAGAAGACAATATCAGTAAAGTGAACACATGGATTACTGGTTTATGGTAAAAACACACTACAGAGGCTGGCTGGAGGAACTCAGCTGGTCTCGCAGCATCCATAGGAGGTAAAGATATATTACCAACTTTCCCTCAGCTCTCCTTCAAGGAGGGATTTTCCTGCTCTACTGGTTTATGATGACAACTTTTAATAAAAATTGTACTATCTTATCCTTTAATCCTTCCTTTCACCAAGCTTCATATAGTATAGTTGATACCTGAAACTTGTATGGACCATGATAGGATCAGGAATTGTAGGTTCTATGCATTCTTAGACTGGCACCAACAAACTTCTTGGGGCTTTCCTAACTTAGTATTAGGTTGATCATTTGAGTATCTCAATCAATGCCCTGTTTAAGTTGAATGCAGAGATATGTAAACAATGCATGGTGTGGGTATTTTAGGCACCACAATTTTTCTCTCAATATATTTAATTAAAACATGCTTTGTTGAGATGAGAAAAAAGGACTCTAAATCCATGATATCAAATATTGTTGGGAGAACGTTGATCTTTTGGAAATGCTACAAGAGGCAGCAATTGGTGAAGGGATTCATGATGTAAGATTAGTGACAGGGGTAGGCAGAAACATTCCTAAGGTTATATCCACAGTTTAAGAAGAATGTATATAGACATTGGAATTTGAAGTAGGATTGTCAACACTGTATTCCAAAGAGAAAGGTTGGGTTTTGATGTGGGGACAAATTACTATTTGGTGGGATTAGCAGGAGAGGCGACAACATTCCCCTGCTTCACAGAAGATCTGGGATCTGGGATCAACACATGCTCAATGTGCCAAAGTGCCATAAGTAAATTTAATGATATTAAAAATGTAAAAGAAAGGAAAAGATTAATATAGCAGCAGCCAGTTAACAATTCAATAATTCCTGAAATCTGACTTTTTGATGGCAAAGCGTATAATGTTATATTCTGATACATACTCATCAGATACACATCAGGCTGTATAGATAAAAAGAGATGGCCTTTACTAAATCTTACTCTGAGGGTGAACACACCCCACTCTGCTTGATCAGAAGGCTGAAAACACATCCGTTCCATCTATCCTCAAAACCTAATATTATTCACTATTAATTTGGGATCCCATAAGTTCAAGAAATGACTGTGTCTCCAATGAGAGTAAAATCTGTACCACAGTGATTTATGGGAACAGTTTTTCTGGATTCCTAGGAATCCTAATGAGCAGTATGTAAAATAAAGCTTTGTGTTTATCATGTGCTATTCTTAAATCAAGATGTTTCAAAGAAGTTGATAGCTAATCAAAACATTTGAAGTATGTAACAATGAGGGGAAGGTGAAGGTTGATATTGAATAAGAGTAATTCCTTAAGGACGCAAGTTTGACTTATCTGTCCAATGGTTTTAGTGCAATAAGCATCTGCATCAGCTCTGCACAGGCCTATCAAGGGGTCATATATAATTCCCATTAGAAGAGCTCCCCATAATATGGTGGAGAGGATGACCAAAAATCTCTTGTCACTTTGTACCTTTTTGCAATGTCTATAGATGAGATGTTCTCAGTGACTCACCTAATGCTTTAGAACTACAGCAAAATGTATGGCCCACATGAAGCACACATTACCACAACACAGGACTGGGCTCTGCTTAACAAACTTACTTTCCCATATGGCATGGATGAACATAAAACTTTACAATGAAAGCACAAGACCTCTTGCTAGAATGTTAATGCCATTTTAAAAGGGAGTCTTCAAGCACCTGATTTTTCTATTTTCTCTACATCTGGTAACGGAAGGCCCATTATCCTGGATACTCTATGTTTTATTTTTATAATCCCCTGTAAAAGCAGTTGCCTTCTAAATTCCAAAGACACAGTCTCTTAAGCAGCAAAGGAAGTTAAATGTACAGGCCAACAGTAGTAACATTATTTGCAATGGAATTTTTTTCATAGCACACAGGCATTGTCTTAATCAATTGTCTTAATATTATCCTAGTCCTCAAGTGGTTAATTAGAGCCTCGATATAACACATGAAAAGGTGCTTCAATGATTCATTTTGTAAATAAATACACACACACACCCTTCTTTATCTTCAGAGGGGTTCTGAGTAAAGGTCCTACCTTTCCATATCGGGTGGCGAATGTCCCCGTGAGTAATGAATGGAAAACAATGATGGTTTCATCCAAATCCCACACAAAAACCCGCTGCAAAGAAAAGAACCAAGTAAAGAGATTAGCTCCAGCAATAGCAGAACATTGTTAGCCCGTGAACGTGCGTATTTAGGGTTGTATCAGAATCTGGCATGATCACAGTCAATTTCTCAGACTTGTTGCTTGCCTTCAGGGACAAATACAATCAACTGTCTGTGTGATCTATCCCTCCCATCACCCCAGGAGGGGTAGATGAATCAGAACTGGAATCAATCAATATTCAATGCCAATATGAACAGAGCAGTTGAATATTTCAGGAAGTATTTTCTAAGGTTTTATTATAGCGTGTTGAGGCAGATCACATGTTAAATTAACAAAAGCTGTTCCTTTTCAGTTTTCAAAGAAAAATGAATGGAATCTCAGAATATTACACCCAAACCACTGGTAAAATTGTACTGCTTTGTTTCATAAAAATAGAATTTGACTCATTCGGAAACCGTCAAGCAGTAGTCTTAATTGTAAACAGATAGAATCCTGGAATTCAGTCCCCAAAGCACCTGTAAGAATCATGGAATCCTGTGCAATAAAACCAGTATTTGACTTATTTCATTTACTGCCAAACATAGCTCTGTGCAAGTAAACTATGCCAGCGATATATTGTAGAATTGCGATATATCAAAAGGGCAGAATGGTTCAAACAGTATATAGAGTAAACCCCCAGTTATCCAGAATTTAAACAACTGACAGAAAAAAAACAACGCAGAAAATAAATAGGTTAAAAATACTGAAGTTTGAAATTGATGCACCTCGTCATTAGTTCGTCAATCCATGTAACTCGCAATCTCAAGCAACTAGAAAATTCACTTATCCAACATCTACCAGAGATTTTACTGTAAATAACTGTGGTGATTAAAAGCATCTCTGATTCCAGCCAGTCCAGGCCCCAGGTTCATACACAAACAAGACTGTTAGTCTGTATCTATCCTATTCAGCAATACATGGACTTAATCCAACTTTCTTACTCAAAGCACATTAACATTTATATATTACCTTTTGAAATCTTGACATGGCCAAAAAAAACATTTTATGCAGAGAAAAATCAATTCTGAAGAGTGGCCACAGTTGGAGCTAAACACTGTGTTATTTTGAGCTCAGAACGATTCAATAAAAATCAAAAAATGGATAACCACTTAATTCTTCCTGGGTTAAAGGATGAATGATAACATGCTCACTTTGAACAATCCCTCCTGGATAACTCACCTCTTTGTGTACATCTCAATCTAATTTCAATGTAAAATAAAATATTACTGAAGATTGAGGAACTATTATAGAACATAGAACACTTCGGCCCTCAATGTTGTGCTGACTGTGGTATTTTCCATTCCTGCTCCTTCATACCCTAAACTGAAATGCAGATAAGTGCAGTGGCATCCAAAGACATACCGTGCACAACTGGATACTGTTCTCAATTGTGTTGTGGTCTGCTCACACAAAATCAAATTTTGAAGTGGCTATGGAAACTACTTCAGGGTGTCTTAAAGGGCATCACTCTGAGCAGGACCCAGGGTGATGCTTGGAAGTTGACTCAAGGAGATTCTCTTCAAGCAATTCTCTGATCTGCTTCTCCTTCAGGTCCCTCACAATCCATCAAAGGTAGGGAACTTTTCCTGTTCTAAAGCATTTGGTGATCATCCAAAACCCCACCACCATCCCACCACACCTGTCCTTGACCAATTACACCCCACCAATTGATTTGACCAACTAAAACCCACACTGTCCCTCACTGCATCCCCTCAGCCAATCCCCATCCACCACTCCCTATTCCAAGTCCCGCAACTCCCAGCTCTTTAGCTCATTTCATTTTTGTGCACCCTATGTTGCATTGATTTAAATGATTATAATATTTTATTTGAAGCTCAATCTCTTTGGTTGAATTGGAGTTCCTGTTCTGCACCTCTCCCTCCTTTGTTCAGGTCTGTGTGCATTCTCTAAGTTGCACACATAAGCCCCTTTCACACTGCCGATTCCATGGGGGTTAACCAGCTAATTTAGCGTGTCCGTTCCCAGTTATTACATGGTGTGAAACATCCCATCCTGGCAGCATGAGTTAAATTCAACTGGGCTCTGACACTTGGTGGGATCAAGTGTCAGAGCCCAGCCGAGTTAACTCACTAATCACCTTCTGGTGGTGTGAAAGCACCCCTTTCACACTGCCAACCCCCCTATGAAGTGGGTAAACTTACAGGGCATGCTACACCTCATGAGCCTTTCCCACTACACCATGATTTATCGGTAAATTGACAACCCGGCATTTTAAGGGGGGGGGGGGGGTCCTGTCTCCAGCGGTGACAATGCAAGACCAAGTTGTGCTTTCACATCGCCAGAAGGCAATTAGTGAGTTAACTCGGCCAGGCTCTGACATTGCCCCCAGCAAGTGTCAGAACCCAGTTGAATTGAACTCACCCTGCCAGATTGGGACATTTCACACCGCGTGAATACTGGGAATGGACCTGCTACATTAGTCAGCCAACCCATACGGAATCGGCACTGTGAAAGCGATAAAGTTTACCATCTATATAAAGAGTTTCTGCCCTTCAAAAATGCACTTTTAAAAAAACTTTCTGATCTTTGCAATGCTGTAAAATTGATAACTTTGATACCACCTTGCATCTCTTCAGATTCCAATGGAATGATCCGTGGATCATTAATCAGTATTAGCTGTTTTAGAGTACTATCCAATGTCAAAAATATTCCATTAGATTTTTAATACTCCCCTGAAAATGTAAAGAGTATTACTGGAGTCTCCCTCCCCTCCATCGACAGGATCGATTGGGATCGTTGTCCGAAGACTGTGCACAAAATTATTGAGGACCCCTTCTGCCTTACACACAGCATCTTTCAGCTGCTTCCGATGGGAAAGAGATAAAGAGTATTAGAGCCAGCACCACCAGGCGAAGGAGCAGCACCTTCTCATGAAACAAAATCTATTGATTAATTTGTATATATGAATACTTGTCCTGCATTTGTATTGTTTGTCTCTATTTGTGTTATGTCTGGTTGTGTGTCTGCATGTTTTGCACCGAGAACTAGAGAACTCTGTTTCATTGGGTGGACTTGTGCAATCAGATGATAATAAACTTGACTTAATTCTTCAACCAAAATTCAAATCATTCAACCCTTCAGTGCTCCTTCACATTTGCACTAGAATGTTATCCAAGATTATCCACTCAAGGACAGAGGGTGTAATGTGTGTCAAAAGAACCAAAGACTTGTTGATCCAAACCAAGGCTTTTATTAACTAAAAGACTGGAGCGTATCACAGGTAGGTCGACCAGTCCAGAATGACCTGGTCTGGCTAGGACCAATCCTTTAAGACCTACCAGTAGGTGTGGCTACACTCTCAGCCAATCACAGTCATCCTACATGACCATCTGTACATATACATCTGTATAGAATCTGTACTATCACAGAGGGGACATGTGAACTCTCAGGTTTGACCATCTGAGTTAAGTGGGCAGACACTTAGCCCGCTCAACAAAGCAGGAGAGATGCAGACCAGGAACTCAGATTCAACCAAAGAGACCAAGCTGTAACCAGAATATTATAATAATTTAAATCAATGAAGCTCTGCTTTACCTTGCCTTCCAACTTGTTCTTGATTAAATAAAAAAAAGTTTTTGAATAGCTTTAGGTGAAATTAAAAATGAAGCAACAAGCTCTTTGCTTCAAGAAACAAATCCAATGATTTCATAATTACAACAAAATCTAACAAATTTCTGTTTAAAATCACACTATATGGACCTTATTATCAAATACTGGAACAATGACCCTGTGGCAAAAATCACTTTCCATTTACTTTACTCAAACTTATATGAATTCTAGTTGTACTTGACTTGAAAATAAAAGTTTACAAAACTAAGTATAAAGGAGAGAAGAAACAAAAAGGTATAACAAAGCAATGCATTGAAATTATATCACTAAAACATGCACTGAGGTGATGGTATCTTCTCTGAACATATTAAGAAACAATACATATTTCTTACTGAAAAATTATTACCATGTATTTTTTGAGGAATTTGTCATTTAGGATATTAAAAAGTGCACCCCAGGTCATGTTAAAGATGACACCCTTGGAGCTTTATAAGAGGATATTATAGAGTCATTGGAATTTAAGACACAGGAGCAGGAATAGGCTATTCAGCACATTGAGTCTGCCGCAGCATTTAATCATGACTTTAAAGAATTTCCCCACTGCCCGGCCTTCTCCCCATCAACTTTGATGCCCCGGCTAATCAAGAACCCATCTATCTCTGCCTTAAATACATCAATAACTTGGCCTGTGGCAAAAAATTCCATAGATTTACCACCGTCTGGCTGAAAAATATTCTCTGCATCTCCCTTTCAAGTGAACACCCTTCAATCTTGAAGTTGTGCCCTCTTGTCCTTGACTCTCTCACCATGGGAAACAACCTTTCTACATGCCTTATTTTTGGCCTAGGAGACCTGAAAGAGAACTATTTCTCTCCAGATGCTGCAAACTTCCTGAGTATTTCAATAACTCTATTTTATTTCCAGCATCAGCAGTTTTATTTCTTCCAACCTACTAGGGATTAGGACCCAACTGTTATGATCAGCATTAAGAAATTGGCAGGCGTGGTGGAGGGGGAAGGGAACAATGGTAAAGGAGTGGGTGGGCAATGCTTGGCAAAAGGCCAAGGATAATCTAAATTATCTTTCAAAATACAGTAACCTATTAGTCAGAGAAGTGCAGCGGAAAACATCTTAAGAAAATAAAAAAATTAAAGCAGCTTGAAAATCACTTCTAATTGTGGGAAGACCATGAGATTGGCTTCACTGCTTGGCAGTGGTGATCAGAGAGCTCACCCTGGCATGGTTAGGGGAAGGTAGGGGTGGGGGTTGAGATCAACACCTCTAAATGAGTAATGATGCGGTATCTTCACTGTAAAGGCAAATTTATTAGGTATCTAACACGTGTTCAATTATAATTCAGATATACTGTGATTGCAACACTAATTTTGCTACAATAAAACACGATTCCTGAGTTTCGTAATGATTGGAAAGCTGCAATAATTATACCACTGTGAAAGCATCTGTAGCTCAGAATTATAACTGATTTGGAATAGAGTAATGGTTTGGAAAGAATCGACAATCAGTCAATACCTCAATGTCAGTGTCCAGTGGAGGGGAAGGATCGTTGTTCCTTTTTGATCTTCCACGTAACTTTCCATCTGAGCTTCTCCGCTGTCGATCTGAATCCAAATCTTTCACAGGGGTCCTTGGCCGGATGAGAGTACTGTAATCTCCTGGAACAAACAAATACAGACCATTCTGATCAGGTTAAACGCAACCCCTCAGCGTTGCTTTTTCTTTTTTTCAGATAAGAAAGTTGTACTTGCTGTTCAGCAAGAAACAAACTGTCTATAATATGTTCACAATATCTACAGTACCCTCCTCCTGATGTTTAGCATGGGATGCAGCAGTTCAGTTCAGTGCAATTTGCGGCTGATACTATGGTGTCAGCCGCCAATATTTTTTTTGTATTATATTAGCACTTTCTACAAGTCTGTTGGATTCAAGAAAGTGAAAAACAAACTGGCAACAATACAAGAGTGATAATACCACAGAGAAGGCAGGAGGATGGAATGAAAACAATTGCTTATTGCAAAGAGGCTTCTTTGGATTTGACAAAGCCGTTGTGGCTCAATACATGGGCTCTGTGATTTCCCCCCCTCCTCACTGGTTGCAGTTGGTTTCTCTGTTACTAATAGGGGCGATTTTGTAGATCTGAGCAAATAATTCTGAGCTGACATTCCAAATCAGTACTGAGAATTGTATGATTGGTGGAGCTGTTCTTTGGAACTGATGTTTTAGCACGAGACCAATCTGTTCTCTCAGGTGGGTACAAGCTAATTCCATGATACTATTTCAAAAGAGAGCGGACGAGTTATCCCTTGTGTCCTGCTCTATATTTCCTCCTCAATCATCATTGCTCAAACAGATACAGTATCTGGTCATTAATACATTTTTGCTTGTGGAAAGCATACACATATACACACACATACACACAAACACAAATTATAGATATAAATATATATATACACACACACACACACACACATATATTCAGTATATATGTGCGTGTACATTTATACATATGTACATATATGTGTGCATATGTATATATACATATATAGTGTGTGTGTGTATATATATATATATATACACACACACACACATATATATATATCTACACACACACATATATATATATACACACACACACACATATATATATATACACACACACACACATATATATATATACACACACACACGTATATGTGCATATATAAATGTAGAGTTGGTATGTGTGTGTGTGTTGTCTTTATTATATTCCAATTGTGACTATTCAGAAATATTTAATTGCCTGTCAGGAAATTTGTGATGGTTTCAAAGCATTTACCTAAATGAAATAATTATTTTAAATTGAGTTAGCCTGGACTCCTTCCCTTGTCCCATCCTCTCCACTCTACTCCTTCCCAATCCCCATCTTTTTATTCAGATGCCTGCCTGCTTTTTGTTCATACCTTGATGAAGGCCTGAAACATTAGTTACCTTCTACTTCCTAAAGATGCTATGTGTCCTGTTGAGTTTCTCCAGCACTTTTTTATATTTCACTTAAAAATCTTTAAAAAAATAAAGTCTTTCTATTTTTTAAAACAGCTGTTATTCCCACCTCATTGAATGCAAGCACGTTCGCAGATTTGCATTCCAACACCAAAATGTGGCGATGATTGACAGGCAATAAACGACTGGTATTTAATATCATTTATTTCAATGTATTTTTTTTGAGTCATTCAAAATGATCTTGATGTGCCACAAGAATCTCTGAAAGTTGGCAAAACCAATGTACCCTTTGCATAACAGGCTCCCTTCTCATATTTCTCCTTTTTACATTCTAAGCCTTTGGTAAGAAGGCAATTTATAAAGAATTCTATTCAAGACAGACTTTGATTTGTACCAGATTTACACACCAAAGCAACCATTTAAATTCAAGAGCAATGATACATTCTCCGCTGCTTTTATTCCTCAGACCGATAGTATTTCAGGACGTTATAATCACCCAGGTGTAATAATTCTTTCTGAAGTTACAATTTTCAAAGAATGTCAATTGTATTCAAATTTGTAAAATAGTTTATTACAATTTTACTGGAGAAATATAATTTAATATAACACCCAAATTAACCTGCAATTAAACATTACGCAAAAGATCAAACATGATTCCACTTTTAATTTTAGTTATCTGCTGCAATGTAGGATATAGGATATTTCTCCTTCCATCATACCCATCACTATCCTTGTTGAATACAATTTAATGATCCATTTACAATTGGGAATGGCATGCTATGATGGAAAACTGAAATGGTCATATTTATTTGCAGAAGCTAAGAATGGGGTTGTTCCAGGTACAGGTGGAGGAATGATGTATTCTTCTGCAGGAGAGGTGACTGCTGCATTTGCCTGCAGGAGAGAGTTTGGGGTGATATTTGTAAGGAGAATAGGGCATTTATCTGCAATGACAGAAAATTCACTTTATTACTTTCAAAGGGAACTGACAGTGATATGTTAACTTGCAGAAAAAAAATACTTCAAATTCACTTCATTTAAAAAAAATGACAAAATGTTTACTTCTAATAATATATTACAAATTCGATAACTTGTTTTGGGCCTGTCATTTGTTTGCTGAATGTAATTTTAGACAAAAACAACCTCCACCCCATCCATGTCTCACAGGGATTTAAAGAATATTATAATTTTAAAACATCTTATCAAGATGTTTACCATTATGATTTTATGGAGGAACGAATCTGTGGCACATATTCTCATTATTTCTTTTGATGATCGTCATTTTCTATTCTATTGAAAGGCTCTTTGCATTGAGTTAATTTAGTTTAGGTCTATGTCCAGAAGTAGCAGATAAGAACCATTGCTTCTGGCAGAAATGAAGATTTAACTCCTGCACTTACCTGACATTGACTCTACGCTTGTTTGATTGGTTAGAGCGATCGGTGGTTCTGGGATCTGATAGGTCATTCCCGAAATGGCTGATGGACTTATGCTGTTTGCTGTTACATAGGGAGAGCTGTATGGGGAGCTGTAATACTGTGGATACTGCCCTTGTGGGAATCCTGGATATGTAGTGTATTCCTTGGAAAACAGAAACAATCAACAATATGTCACATTAAATATTATTGCTTTTCTGAATTTGAAAAGTGTTTAGAGCCCAATGCCACAAAATCTATTATAGGTTTCAAAAAGGACTCTCATGACAGAAATCAGGCAGAATGTGAGATAAGATTCAAGCATTATCCCTGCTAATCTACACAGAGGTTTTCCCAAGTCAGACAGGAGTTTCAAAAATATATATTTGGGCTAGAACACATTAATGGGACCTAAGGGCATTTGATTGGAATGCTGACTAAAGCATCCCATATGGATACCACATTGTCAAGCTCAAGTATTGAACTGGAGTCTCGGAAAAAATTGATAAAATTGACAGGAGTGTGTGGAAAGCAAAAGTATGTGATTTCAATTTCTTTGTCTTGTCATTTATAAGAATGGAGGTAAAAACTCAAAGCTGGAGAAACTCGGCAGGTCAAACAGTGTACTTTATATCGCAAAGATGAAGATACATAGCCAATGTTTCAGGCTTTAACCTTTCATCAAGGTGTTAGCAAAATGTAGGCGGGAGCACAAGCCCAAAACATTGGTTACATTATCTATATCTTTGCTATATAAAGTACACTGTTTAACCTGCTGAACTTCTCCAGCATTGTGTTTTTACTTCAATGCAGCCTTTTGTGTTTTACTACTAAGAATGGTGGAACTGTTTAAGTGCAGAATTACCTAATCATTTGTAAAGAATCTGATTGGTTTTGTTCATACTGTGAGAATATGCTATTTGAATGGCTACAGATGAGTTTGGGACAATGTGGGGGGGGGGGAAGAATATCATGTAATAAATGTTCTGAGCAGCATTGGCTATCATTCAGGAAATAAACTTTACACATAATCCCAAGATGCAGCCATTCTTGCTTCCCCCCCCTCCCCTCCATCCACCCCTCAGGACCCTGCTCAATGTTTATGGACCCCCTTCTTTGTGAAGCTATCGTTTTGGTTTCTTCCATACTTCTCTCCTACCAACTACATAAAAACATTTTTTTTTTTAAATGTGTTACGTGAGATGAAAAGAAAACAAGCCTTTACTTAAATGTGCTGTGGCTCCCAAGGGGTCTGTAGGGCCTACACTGAGAATGGCTGCTCTACATTACTGTTAAAATAAGGTGATTGGCTGATTCAAGCAGATTATAAATACCAGAGGCTTGTTTGCTTATTGCCTTCCTTCATTTTTAAGAAAAGGTATCTGAATGAAGATGTTTTAACTCTCTCTAGCTTTCCTGGCCCATGATCATGTTATCTGTGACTGCCGAAGGAAAGAAATTGCCCAACAGAATTAGCTTTAACATTTCTTAATGATTCTGTATGGGCTCTGAGATAGAGGATATTTTTACAGCTATAAAAGCACAATGAGCATGGAACCCTCAGGTTTTCACTGCCTGCTCAAAATAATCAATAGAATTGTTATATGGTGTAGTGGCTACATCCTTGGTTTAGAATTCTTTGGATTTTTTTTGGTATCTGTTCAGCCATATCCAATAATTGACAAGAGGTCATTTCAATGTAGATTGGGACATCTAAGGACTACTTTGGCACAGAGAGTGCTCTTAAGTGCACCATTAAGAGGGCTACATTAGCTCTTTTCCACACCTGCCCCTTTCAGTACTTCTTGATGTAGAGTCCTTTCTCAGGAGTTATGTTTCTCAATGGCTCATCAAAGTTCAAGTGAATGTTTATGAGTTTTATTATTTGTAGCTAAGTGTAGATAATATAAAATTAGTCTCTGAATGATTACAACATTGCCTTCAAATATTTTTGAATTGAATGATATTATTCATACCTGTTGTGCACTGTTAAAGCCTGTCGAGCTGGTGATTCCATTGTTTCCCTGATAAATCCCTGACGTTGCCGTCAGACCACTACCTACAGTATATAAAAAACAACACATCCAGTTACATTCAGTTTGCAAAGATAAATGACAAATTAGTATTCATATTGTGATAACTCCACACAAATTTCTCCTGTTCATTATACCCACTTTAAGCCTGCTTTCATGGATTGAAACAACTGGTGACTTAAACTATCCAAATCAACGGATAGCACAACACTGTTACAGCACCAGCGATCCAGGTTCAAATCCAGTACTGTCTGTGCATTCTTCTCATGTCTGTGTGGGTTTCCTCCCACCGTTCAAAACCTTATGGGGGTTGTAGGTCAAATGGGTGTAATTGGCTTATGAGCCAAAAGGACCCTGTTACCATGCTGTATGTCTAAATCTAAAAAAAAATCATGAGATAACTAGTGAATGTTAAGAGAAGCAAAAGAAAAAAAAAAATACAGAAAGACATAATTATAGACAGGAAGATATACAAATCAAGTGATAGATGCATAGGCTTAAACATTGATAGATTGGTAAATGGGCAGTTTTGTAAACAGGTGAAATGGTTTATAAATGAATATGGATCAGATTTATGGACTGACAGGTGAATTACATCAGCCAGATAAACAGATGGTAAGGCCTCTAGATATAAGGGTTAATGGACAAACTATGTAATGACAAGTGTGTGGTTTTAAATGTAGACAAGGTTACAGGTGGGTAAGTTGACTGCTGCCATGATAAATTTACAAATGGATAAAGATTGATATACTGTACAAAAATCTCAGTTTTTTGATAGTCTTTTAAAAATGCATGATACCATGCTGCCAAATGATAGGGAATATGGTTTTATTCATGCTTTAAAAAAAGACAAACAATTTTCATCCACATATTAAAAAGTGATCATTTGCTCAATGTATTCTTTTCATCTTATCACAAAGCATATGTAGATGGGGAAGATTGACTTTTTGTTAACACTGGAATGAATAAATAAAGAATAAATGAAGTAAGATGTAAATTGGCATTCATATGGGATAGAACAGAAAGGGAATATGGCAAATAGATTATAGTTGAAGCACGGCATTTACCGATGAACGTTTAAGCAATGGGTAACATCAGGATAAAAAATGAAGTTAGCTTCACTGGGCCCTGTGATTGGACAGTCTGTCAACACTCACTATTAAGGCTTGCATGAGGTGCACAGTTGCATGCATCCTTTGGACTGATCCAGGATCCACAACATTTGAGAAAAGAATGTCCTACATTTGAGAAAAGAGTATCCTACATTTCTTCCCCTTTTCTGGAGATGCTGGCTCAGATTTTAAGGTGAAAGACTCTGGTTCTAGATTTTCCCCATAAAAGGAACCCTCTAATCATTTTATGCAAACTGATTGGATCAACCTTGAACTTTCTAAAATAATGGCATTTTCTATTTTAACCCGTCATTTTGGTGAATTTCTACTGAAAGTCTTTTGAGAACATTACTTGTGCCTCTGGTTCCACAGCCAGTATTTGGAGCAGTACTCCGATTGAGATCAGATCAGATCAAAGCTTTGATTAACTAAAGCATTCCTTCCTCCCTTTTAACCTCCAATTGCCTTGAAATGAAAGTCCACATTTCATTTTTTCCAAATGTTTTTGTGCTGATGTAGACTAATGGACAGAACTGAATTGATAAACTCTGACAGAGATGGCCAGGATTATACCAAGAATGACTGAAAAAAAAATACACAGAGATGCTGAAAGAATTCGGCTGGTTTTGCAGCATCCATAGGTGGTAAAGATACAATGTATTACTGATATTTTGGGCCTGAGCCCTTCCTCACAGTACAAGCAAAAATAAGGCAGGCATCTCAATAAAGACTAAGGTGAAAGAATGAGAGGGGGAGGAGTCCAGACCAACAAACAAAAGGTGCCCTTTTTGGATAGGAAAAGTGAGAAATTATTTTGGCTCTGTGAAAGGAGAGAAAGAGAGAGAGAGTACTAAAAGAGACAGGGGATGAAGATGGGGGGCTGTTTAAAAGAAACTAGAGAAGTCAATGTTAATGCCATCCAATTGGAGGGTGCCAAGACAGAAGATGAGGTGTTGTTCTTCCAATTTGCAGGTGGTCTCAGTCTGGCAGTGCATGAGACCGTGGACAGAAAAACAGGGACACATTTGTATCTTGGTAATGCAATAAAAATTGGAGATCATGACAAATGGACGTGATCCATGTTTTCATGTTCATACAGCTTTTAAGTGGCCAGATAAATGAACAGATTTAGAATTTGATGGAAATACAGATTGTTTTAAAATTAATTAATTTAAATAGAAAAGGCTTAGATAGAGATAGATGGACAGATGCTCCAACAGATTGTGGATTAGTAGAATTACATTTTGTTAGACTTACAAACAGACAGATGGGAAAACATATTAATTATACATTAGTAGCTGGACAGTTTTACTAATCCAGAGATTCATAGCTTGACAGGTGGTGAGAATTATTGATTAACCAATGGAGATTGACAGATGGAGAGATTTAGTGATTAACAGATGGTTAGATTTAACAAAAGGCTTACTTCCAAGTGACTATGTTTATTATATTGTTATTGATGGACACATTGATAAACATTTGAATAGCTTTTAGAAAAATTATAGATAATTACAGGTGAAGGCCATTACTAATGAAAATTGGAAAAAGGGATGCCTGCATCTGACATGAAAGAAAAATGTTATAGATTAGCTATAGGGGTAGTCAACCTTTTAATTTTTAATTTAGACATGCAGCACAGAAACAGGCCATTTCGACCCAAGAGTATGTGCCGCCCAATTAACCTAGTATGTACTCGTGGGCCGAAATGGCCTGTTATCATGCTGTATGTCCAAATTAAAGACTAAAAGGTTGGGTGCCCCTGAATTAGCAGAAAGACAATTTTATGGATAATTATATCATTGCAATTGTTAGAGTATTGACACAGCTACAGATTGGTTCAGTTATGGATTTACAGATGTGCGTTAATGATAACTTCATTGATTATAAAATGTATAAATAATTGTAAGGTATCAATAAACTAACACTGGATTACCAGTTGCTAATTAACTGTTGAAGAGATTCATGTCTAATAAATTCACAAAAGAATTGATTGATGAAAGGGCTTTTAATTAAGAGGTATATCCCAAAAGCATTGGGACCAATCTTTTGATGGAAACCACACAGATTTCCGATAACTGGGCTATTAATAAGCAAAGGCTTTGGTATCTCTGTTTAGCTCAGAGCTAGTATGAGATAACTTGGCTCTACTAGTGGAATTCACATGGTAAAGACACAATGCTGGTCAAACAGTGTACTTTATGTAGCAAAGATAAAGATACATAGCCACCATCTTGAGCTGATCCCTTCATCAAGGTATGAAAAGACATCAGCGGGTGCCCAAACAAAATGGTGGGTGGGAGGGGCAGGAGAAGGAGCACAGTCCCAAAGGCAGGAAGTACTAGGTGGATAAGGAAGGGAGGGCACACAAGCAGGGGAGGAGGAATGGCTTTGTGAATAGAGAGGGAAGTGGGTGGCGAACTGGAGAAAAGAAGGGAAAGGGAAAGGAAGGAGAATGGAGACTAGGCTAGCAGAAACCGTTGCACCTGGACCAGGACTCTGCTGGAAGAAGTAACCACAGAGCAGCAGAATGTGTGCATTTGGTTGAGTTTGTAAATGCATGTGATTTATATTTTATCTTCATAGATAGATAGAGTCTATCCACGTACTCCAGGTGCGGTTGCTGTAGAGAATTGTATCGGAGTTCAATCCACAGGTCTATAAGAGTGGCAAAAGATCACCAGAGTCTCCCTCCACCCATCGACATGATCTACTAGAATCGAGGTCTGAAGAAGGCGCGCAAAATTGGTGAGGATCCCTATAACACCTCACACACCATCTTTCAGCTACTCCCGCAGAACTATCATCACGAGGTTGAGAAACAGCTTCCTCCCATAGGCTGTGAGAATGCTGAACAAACAAAGGAACTGCTCACACTAACCATTCGACACTTTCATATTTACTAAACAAATCTAATTATTTATTTATATATTTGCATATTTGTCCTGTATACAAATTGTTTATATTTGTGATATGTCTGGATGTGTGTCTGCACATTTTCCACCGAGGGCTAGAGAACGCTGTTTCATCGGGTTGTACTTCTTCAATCAGATGATAATAATCTTGAATTGAGATTTTTTTTCCAAACTTAACACTGTATATACAGAAATTCCAAATGTATGGAAATGTTAACTAACTAATAATGATAACAGATTTGTAACACTAAAGTAAATGAATAAAGCTGCACACCTTCATCTTTGGAGTTATAGTGTGGGTATTCACATAAATAACCTATTTCAAAGATTTCTGTTGGTTTGTATTAAAATCGTTTCTGTTTAATTTAAACTGCAAATGTTAATTATATGAGTGGAAGAATGATCTTGCAGAGGCTACTAAAGACCAGAAACTGAGGGATTCTTTTTAGTGTGTGCTGTTATTGTTGAAACACTTAGTTAACGAAAGAATTTCTACTGAAGTTAATCCATCTCTTGTAACTGTTTCTCTCAGTAACTACTCCATGGTATGATCCTTAAAAATGCCTCCAAATTTGTTGATGTATTGAACAAAATGTAGAATTTTAGAATAGCACAAGCATTCAAAACTAGCCTTGCCAAAACTGGGATAATGAACAAATGCGCGTATATCTCAAGGACATTTTATGATCATGGTGACCGCATCTTCATGTTAATTGATATTATCAGTGCATGTAAACAATCACAACTAAATTTCTTCTTACCTTTGTTAATAGACAATCCTTTTAATAAGCTTCCATATGTATTATGTAATATTATGTAGTAACAAGGGGCAGTACCTATTTAGCCTCCCAATCAGGGTGATGTGAAGCCATGGTTTGCAGATAGTGGATGGATTTTACAAGCAGATTCTATAAATCGGAATTTATGGTTCTAAAGCTAAAAACGCTGGACAGACAAATCTACTGATCAATGGCCAGGGTCACCCGTCCGGTATGGACACTGCAACTGAAGAAGGCAACATAACTATGGTGTCAGCTTAAAGATGGATCTTTCACTGAAGGAGAGCAGGGGAGGCAACAATTACAATTCAGAGGGTCAGAGATCATGACAGATGGAGAGACATGATTGTCCACGCCGAACAACAGGGCACCTGAATGAATGAATGTATTATGGTATAATTAACCCACATTAAAATCCTTCTTAAGGAGATTTAATTTTGGTATGGGCTTTGCATCATGGATTGAATTGATCTACAGTACCCCCCCCCCCCCCCTTAGCTATGATAGTTACTAATAATAACAAATCCTCCTCATTTAGGTTGTCTAAGGGAACTCGGCAGGGATGTCCCATTATCCTCTTGCTATTTGATCTAGCTTTAGAACCTCTGGCAATAGCCCTTAGAGACTATTATGAGGTTCAACAGATTGCCAGAGATGAAGTAACTTGTAAGGTTCCTTTGTCAGATACCAAAAGATCTATCCAAGTTATGTTGCCTGTGTTTTCTCAATTAAGCTCTTTCTCTGGATAAAAATGAAGCCTTCATAAAAGTGAACTTTTTCTAATTAATATGCAGGTACCTATCTACACTCAAATCCCATTAAAGATTGTTAGAGATAATTTTACGGGGTTAAAATTACAAAAAGATTTATATAAACTCATTTTTTCTCCTCTATTCGAGTATGAGAGATCGTCTCCTTTGTCACTATCTTTAATAGGTTGTATTAATGCAGCTAAATTGATAATATTACCTGTTTTTATATTTATTTCAACGATTCCAGTTTTCATCCCAAAATCTTTTAATAATAAACTCAAAAATTTCTTCCTTTATTTGGAAGAAAAAGACCCCTAGAATTACTAAATTTCATTTACAAAAATTGAAAAAAAATGGAGATATGGTCTTACCTAATTTTAGATTTTATTATTGTGCTGTTAATATTCACTATCTAACTTTTTGTATTTTTTATTCTGATAAAGTGGATAGTTCATTATGGACAGATTTAGAATTGTGCTCTATTCAGTGGCCTCTTTATTGGGTGCCCCACTTCCATTTAGCTTTTCCAAGATCAATAGGAATATATCTAATCCAATACGCAAACATATATTGCGAATCTGGTTACAATTTAGGAAATTGTTTAATTTTTAAAAAACTTTGTCTTATCTGGTGTTATCTCTCATAATTATTTTTTCGATCATCAATAATTGCTGAATTCTTGTCTCTATGCAACATCAAAATTATTGTTTCTTTTGCAAATTTATTTAAGGAAGATTTTTTAATGTCTTTTGTTCAGCTTGCAAGTAAATATAACTCACCAAATACTCTTTTTTTAGATATTTACAGATTAGAAATTTCTAAAATACCATATTACTAGATTTTCCAGTTGTACATCCACTAGATTTAGTTGATAATATTTTTCAATTGAATCCTTCTCAGATAGGATTAATTGGAATTATTCATGATAGATTATTAAAATTACATCCAGTACTTCCTGATAAGATTAAAAAGGCTTAGGAATTAGAACTTGCAAGACCCTTATCTGAGGATCTATGGGACAAGATTTTTAAACTGATAAATACATCTTCTATGTGCCCGACATTCATTAATCCAATTCAAAATGGCACATCATGTTCACATGTCCAAAGATAACTTGGCTAGTATTTTTTCAAATATTAACTCTATTCCTAACAAATGCAAATCTGAAATTGCTACATTGTCATACGTGTTTTGATCTTGTTTTGATCATCCTTAGAAAACAATTGGAAATAAATTTTTAATATCTTTTCAATTATACTTCAGGTGGAGCTACGACCCAATCCAATTACTGCTCTTTTTGGGGTTATTGACCGAGTCATAGTGAGTTTTTCTGTACCTGTTTAACAGGTTGTGGCCTTCTCTCTCTATATTGTTGGCAACAAGAGCCGTCCTATTCAAATGGAAAGACTCTAGACCTCCAACAGTATTTCAATTGTTTTCTCATATTATATCTTGCCTATGCTGAGAAAAAAATTAGATATTATGTATTTGATTCATCAGTGAAATTTGAAGATACATGGTGACCTTTTATGTCTTATCTTCATATGATATAAATGTTTCTAATGTGATTAGATGTATTTACTCTTCCAGATGAGATATAGTCTTACCTTTGTTTTTTGATTTACGGTAGGAACCAAAAAATACAAAATATACGTAACGCTCAGGATAAGATGCTCAGCTGTTTTTTTTATTAGAGTAGGTCAGGAGGGTTTTTTTATATGATACTTTTGATGTTTTTAATTTTCACCCATTGCAGTGGAGGGGGGACCAAGTTTATATTGTTTGGTCTTATCTATATATCTATATAGATATATCTATACATACATCTATATAGCTATATATATTTGATATTGTATTTTCAGTTTCATTCTCTTTTCTTCATTGTATTTTATTTCTTATAAAAACCAATAAAAAAGATAATCCTTCTGATATTCATTAGTCCATATAGATCCTGCCAAATGCTATCATTCTGAGTTGATCCCTTAATTCTGACAATATCAATTATTGACCTGAAATTGGTTAAAGTATTTAGTGGGGGGAGGGGAGTTAATAGTGCAGGGTAAAAAGCAAGGAGGGTAACATCAGATGGTCCATGCTTGCAGGGCCTAATGGCCTCATTATTTAATTCCAAGGTTCAATGCTTTCTTTATGATAGCCTTTCGGCACTGTTAGAAAATGCACATGAAAAGATTAATAGTTTTGTTTTATTTTGGGTGTTGAAAGCCTTGATTCTCCTTACATTGATTGATATTTACATTAGATGTTCCAATTAGTATTTAACTACCTTTCCATGAGCTCAAGTTCATCTTTAAAGAATGAGAAACAAGGTATTCTGCATACTGTAATTAGCAAGCCACTAACAAAACAGTTCATGTTAACAAAGAAAAAAGGATTTTTCCCCCACTTAATCTGAGCCTTAAATGGTTCCAAGGGTGGGATTGGATTTATCCTTTACAGCTCAATTATACCAGTGACTGGATTGACCAAAGAAAGACAAGGACTGAAATGAAAGAAGAACCAGATTATTTCACCCAACTGTATTTAAAGACATGTGGTACGAAGAAGAAATAGAAGTACAAAATATCTAAAATAGCGATTTGAATAAATAACCCATCCATTTACTGTACAGTAACCTCTATTCTCGAATGTTGAATGGAGCCATCAACAAAAAATTATTGAGTCTTACTAATAACCTTGTCATTCAGTTATTGGCCACACTCCTACCTTCTGCAGCATGCTGCAGAACCAGAGATTTGGTCAGTTTTGCAAGTTTTCCACTACAAAGAGGAGAAGAGGGAATGTAATGTGAAATCTCTGTGAGGCTGCTCACAGGAATAAAAAAAGATGGATGGTGCTGTCATTAGCCTCGTTCTTTATAGGGATAACACATTTTGCAGCTTAAGTCTGTGCCTGTCTTTTTCACACGGCGGGAAGCTGAAGAATTCTATCATTGTTTGCCTTGAGACCCCCCCTCCCCCCACCCAGTTATGTTGCTTATTTTACCTAAAGTCCCTTAAATGAATTTTAAATGGTTGGAGGGGACAGCTGTAAAACTTTGAGTAACTGGGTTATCCTTGCAAATAAAGCCCTAAAAAAACCCCAGAACAACTACAAAACACCTCGATGGCACGTGGCCCTAAAGCCCCTTTGCCAAAAAAACAGGAAGCATGGGCTTTACCTTTGTATAAACTCTTCTTCCTTCAGGCCCCAGTAGGCCTGTTTTGTCTGAATTATCACATGCAAAATATCTAATTCTTTTCTTCTGAATGGAGGGCAGAGGAAAGGAGGTAGCTTTATTGCTGTAAGGCAAAATCTTAATAACTGATACCAAAACAAAAAAGCCCTTGTATCTGTTAGCTGGGAAACAAAGCAGGCTGGAATTTTTTTTTAACTCTTAACAATGTCACTTCATATAGATCCATCATTCTTTATTAAGTCTGTCAATGAGAGAACACAGCTTCAGGCAACCAACACTAAAAAAAGAACTTGAATGTTAAAAGTTTATTACCTGTACTCAAGCAATATGATACCCAGCTTTACTCACACAACCTCAGTCTGATGCCCTGCTTGATTCTGTGGGAGTTGGAGATAACTCCAATGCCGAGGAATGTGAACATTAACAACAATGAAAATAAAACTAATAACTGCCAGTGATCAACACTGAACGACAAGGTACATTCCAGAATGTGTTCAGTACCAAATTCATTGAATAAATGGGACATTGTATATAGATGGGAGTGTCCATTAGACAAAAGAGTGTCATTACTTACTCATGTTTTGGACACTTGTGATTTACAACTCTTTTCATGTAGCAAGGCTATACATGTAAAGCATTAATCATTTCTATGGAAATTCTTTTGGCCTCCCTCCTCATAGGCTATCTTCGAATTGAAGCAGGGGACAAATAACTGTTTATAAGGTCTCTAAGCAATGCCACCGATTAATCGTTCATGCTGTGTGAAAACATATAAGCATGATAATTTCGTTTTGATATTTTATTGTTTTTCTTTCTTCAAGCAACCATCCTCACCTTTTGCTCTTTGTCTCCTCCCCCACTGCACAATGGGTGAAAGCAGGGCCCGACTATCTGGTGAATTATACATATACAGTAATAAAGTTACCCCCAAGCATTCTGTGGCATTTTATTGGCAATATAAATGGTGTTGGGTACGGAGATACAATTTGCAGGAAAACTACTGAAAATAATATGTTCTGCTTCTAGAAACAAGCTTTTTTAATTCTGGTAAACAAAAGTGAATAGAAATTCAAATCATTCCAGTTTCATTCACGGTGAACTTGTTCCAAAGAATATGATTGACCTCAAGGTAAAAAATATTCAATAAAAACTCCCTTGCCTTAATGCTTGTTTCACAGCCCTCAAGTGACTTATCAAAAGTTTGTCCAGTTAAAAACATACAAGGACATTAATCCAGCACTGAGGGGCAGGAAGGAATAGGAAATTAAGCAATCAAGTTTAGCATATTTTTACTTCAAGTTTCATGTCAAGATTTATGTGTATATGAGTTGCTTGAACTAACACCTGCCTCACATCAAACCAAAAATAATTGAGCTGTTGGAACTGGTACCCATAGACATTCTCAATTAAATATTAAAAAAGATTGCAATATTGTAGTGCCTTCTATAAATACAGGATAAATAAAGCACATTGATTTTAAAATCACTTTATAAATGTATGAAACATGACAGACATTTAGCACACAGTAAACATTCAAAAGCAACTACAAAATGAATGATCAGAACCATCCGTTTTGAGTTTGACTGAGAGCATATGATGACCCAGGGACCAGCCATTCTCAACGGAGCCCCATTGGCAACCACAGTGCATTTAAGTTGGGGGGGGGGGGGCGGCGACAGAATGAAATCTTAAAAAAATTAAAATGTTTTTTATGTAGTTGGTAGGAGAGAAGTATGGAGGAAACCAACTAAACTTGACTGCAGACTCTGAAGGGGGCCAATAGCCAAAAAATGTTTGAGAATGGCTGAAGACATTGACAGCTTTTGCACTAACCTCATTTATACTTGTGCTACACTAATCTTCTTTCCACATTCCCATCGACTCTCCTAAGATTCTACGATTCAAATACATACAAGGGGTAATTTACACTGACTGATTATCCTGGCAACCCACACAACTCTGGGATGTGGAAGGAAAGTAGAACATCCAGAGGAAACCAAGATGGTCACAAGAGAACATGCAAATTCCTTGCAGTCTCACCAGAGATCAGGAAGGACCACAGGCTGTGAGAATAGCTCTATTGGCTATGCACCAGTCTGAACAAGTAAACGGGGTCTAAATTTTTACAAACTTGGGTGCAATTTGGCATCTTTGACAGTACTTTATGCCCTCTATGCAGTGATGCAATATCAATCTCAATTGAACATCCTAGTCTCAGAAGTAGATAAACACATCTTTCTGACTCAGAAACAAGAATGCAGTCAATGTCAACATAAATTTTCAGGAAGGAGAGAGAGAGAGAGAGAGAGAGAGAGAGAGAGAAAACAAGTTTTGGGTGGAGAGTTTCAGTTTGTGGTCCCAAATGGTTGTAATTTGGTAAGGTGAAGATGCATAGTGAAATTAACTATATAAAAATGGAGAGTGTGAACATGGAGGATGTTGTATTGAGGAGGAAAAATAATAGAGCAGAAGCATTTAAATATTTTATTTTTGAAACTTTGCCATGGGGAGCCAAAGACAGACAAAGTTGTGGGAAACAAGGAGATGCAGAAGGGGCTCAGTGTAACCTGTATACCGGCTCCAGCTTCTCATTGTTTGCTGAAGAGCCCAGTATATACTGTTTCTGTGTTTCTTTTGTCAGTAACGTTAGATTACCTGGATGGACAAGAATGTATCTGAGGAAAGACATGGCTTAAGAATCCAAGATCAGTTGAAGTATATTGGGCATGGATTTTGGGGAATGGGACGGTGACAATCTTGAATTGAGGTAACTCAAGCATACTTCACCAGTGAAAGGAAGATAGCTTGGTGAAATATGCTTCAGACATTAAGTTAATTGAGGGAACTGTCAAAAACAAAATCTAGCTCATGCATTTCCATGGCAGCTTCAGATTACTTCATCCTGGGAGTCAACATCTCTGAGAATCTGTCCTGGAGCCTCTACACCGATGCAATCATGAAGAAGGCTCGCCATCTGCTAATAGTTAGTGAGGAGTATGAGGAGATTTGGTATGTCACTGAAGACCCTTGAACATTTTTTTTTATGTACAGGTGTACCGTGGAGAGCATTCTCTCTGGTTACATCACTGTCTGGTACAGAGGTGCCAAAGAACAGGACAGGGAAAGGCTATAGAAAGTTGTTAACTTGGATAGTGACATCATGGGCAGCAATCTTCACATCCATCGAGGACATCTACAAGAAGCAGTGTCTTCAGAAGGACACCCGCCACCCAGGCCATGCCCTCTTCACACTGCTACCATCAGGGAGGAGGTACAGGAGCCTGAAAACAAGCACCCAATGGCACAAGGACAGCTTCTCCCTTCAGATTTCTGAATGAACCATGGTCACGACTTCAGTTTCTCCTATTTTCTTGCACTAATTATTTATTTTGTAATATAGTTTATAGCAATGTTTTCATTGGAATCCTGCCACAAAGAAACCAATTTTGTGACATGTTCATGACAATAAATTCTGATTCTGATTACTGTCTATTTTATCATCTGTGGCTATAAAATGGGATATATCCCATCAGCTATACATGGTAGTCCTAGAGCTATGGCTAACCAAAAATAATTGTACAGTACCTTCAAACCACACAATGAACGATTGGCAACTAAACCTTCTACTCAGGCAATGATATCTCCTTAAAAATGGGAGAAAACATTAGTTAACTTTTTATCATTATATACATGAAGTGACTTGGTAAAGTGGACAAGCTATCATCTTTATTGCACACTTGCTACTTTTCAACAGATCATATTTGAAAAGTAATTCAGTGACCATTACCTTAACCAGCTCAATATTTAGTTCCTTATTTGATTTCTAGATTCGCCCGCTAAAAATGCATTACCAGTTGATAGCATTAAACCTACTTCTGGGTAGCAATGCAATATTGAACACAACACTGAAGTTAATGACTTTAATGGAATGAATTGCTTTAGTAGAATTTTAATGGAAACAGCCAGCAAATGAATATCTACACAATTATATTTATTACTGTTAGTGTGGGACTAATTGAAATGACTTGTGTATGGAACTCAATATTTTGCTTCCAGCCTTTTCTAGCACAATTAAAATGAAGCCAACGTTAACCAAATCCAACAAGAAATCATTTAAAAACCTTACTGCTGCTTATTTCAAGGGAGTTTTAAACAGTGAAACGTACAGGTGGATTTTCTTTTAAGTACATTAATTTTGTCATCGGAAGAAATACTAATGAGAAACTTGGTCATAGCCCAATCCAAACACATTTAAAAGTATAAAATGTGATTCTGTTTTGTCCTGACCAGAATTTCAGTAGCTTCACATCACCCTCATACTCAAAACCAAACTCTTGAATTGGCAGTACCATTTGTTTCATAATTGTGCACAAATAGGATGGATTATCAAAAGTCATTCTCTTGTCATTCCAACAAAGTGTTTTGAGATTTGTCAAATTATGCTGCTGTGGAATTAACCTTCACTCTGTGGCTTGATACGTTACTGATACCATTAATGGTGCTGTTCAAAGAAAGTCAGAAATGTGTAAAGAGAATTATTTTCTCTAAATACTTTATTTTCTTTCCCAATTCTTCGTCCTTGCTTCTCAAAACCTTTGAACGAAAAAGTGAACTTTCAGCATTTTATTCTGATTAGAACTCGTTTAGACTTCACTTAAGACGTCAGATTTGTAGAAGCAGATAATTATTTTAGTCAATGAAATGATGCTCAAAATTAAATAGGAGATAAATACAAATTGATAGTCATACATATTCTGTTTGCATTTTCACTTTCATTTGTGCTATAAAAGTATTTAATGTGGATATTGACAAATAAACACATCTTTACCTCTGTTGAGAAGATAAAGTTCAAATTATTTTAAAAAAAGGTAACCAGTTCAGATAAATGCCAGTGAAAGCACTTGAAACATTTATGACCAATATTTGAATAATATAAATTTGAAAGTAATTTAGATCAAGTTGAAAAATGACCATTTTCATCAGCTATTGCATTGCAGCTAAAAATTTATTCTTTGTAGTGGCCTGTGTTGTGAAGAGGATAAACTATTTTAAAGTTATCATTTGTGCTCAGAGAGAGAATATTGTATTTACTATGTCAAGGTATCTTAGCTCAGGAGTAACTTTCTTGATTGTGGTTTTAATTTAGGAGATATGTTCTTTATAATTTCTGAAGCAGCTTATGAAAAGTGCAATGATAGAAAGCCAAATTGGTCTTGTTGTGGTTTATTGCCCAATTTGGATAACCTGGTTCTCATTTCCCACATTTGTATTATAACACTGTGGCCGATAGTGTCACGGGAAACAGGCACATTTTCACGGCTATATCGAAACAGTAAAGGTGATTATTTCTGCTACATTTACAGTTGACCCATGTTTGTTTGAACACTTTGGAACCTGATGGGGTGATTTTCTGCAGTGATTTTTTACCCTGCTGTTTAAAAAGAGGGTTTTGACCTCTGGTGAAGGAAGCAGCTGCTCTCGTGCTGCGCTCACCACCATTGCAGTCTCAAAGACTGTGCCAAATGAGAACCATGTGTAGAGCGAGAGGCCAAGAGGACACAGGAGTTTATGGTGGCTTTTCTTTTAAATTATCAATGGCAGAAATTTAGCTGTTGCAATAAGTTATAAAAGGACTTCAGAAGGTATCTGGAGATTGGATACATGGGGAGAAGGTTGTGTACTTATGTGAACTTTTCTACTTGGAAAGAGAGAGCAATCTCCTTTTTGTTAAGGTCAGAGTTCATGCTTGTAGAGCTCCCAAAGTCTCCATAAAAGACAGGATTTGAAACAGGCCTGCTGTGAGAAATTGATAGATCCCACGAGAAAGATGTGCCTTCTCCTCCTGAGGGTGGACCTGCAGTTAGATTTTTAAGAAGGGTTAATATGCTTTTAAGTCTCTTTACAAGATATAACAGGATAGAAATTCATTGTTGGCCAGAAGCAATAAAGGACTGCTGGAGATAAATTTATACCCAATATCTCCAGAGGGAAAGGGTTTATTCTCAATCAGGGAGCATGTTTAATTTCAGTCATAACTCTACAGAGATGCACTTTCAGATCACAAGATACAAGATTGAGGCAGGAGTATGTAATCACCAAACATAAACACAGTTGTTCAAGCAGAATGCAGAGTAATCAAACTGGCCTTCCAGTTTGAATCTCTAATATCCAAAATAAAATAATTTTCAGATCTACTGCTTGTGTTTAACTTACATCTGGAGAGAAATTAGAAACGCTATTTCTCTTCATTTTGTTTATAGGAAACTGGGGACAAAGCAGCAAATTTGTAGTTTATTTGGATCAAGATGAAAAATGATCATTTTCATCAAATATTGCATTGCAGCTAATAAACTATCCTTTGTAGTGGCCTGTGTCATGAGGAGGATACAATTATTTTAAAGCTATTAGTTCCATTCCTCTGGTGGTATGGGGGTAAAGCAGTGGTTTTCAAACTTCCCCCTAAACTTGAGAACCACTGCCCTAGACCCAGTTGTTACTGAAAATATTTTGCTTGAGAAAAATTGTCATGGGCCCATTTCCTTTGGAGTTCTGAAACCGTGCACATAACGAGTCAATTAGGTATGATTAAAACAATGCTTTTCAAACTTTTTCTTTCCTCCCACATACCACTTTAAGCAATCCCTTGCTAATCACAGAGCAACTATGGCATAGGAATTGTTTAAGGTAAATGTGAGTTTTGAGTGGCAGTTTGAAAACCACTGGGGTAAAGGAAATGATGAAAATAGGGAGTGTGAAACTGCTGTGGAATTAAAGATGCGATGAATATGATATTTGAACTTTTGGGTGTGTCTTGCTACCTACATCTTGGAAATAATTCAGCACAGAGGTGACCAGATATAGAGTCACTGTAATGCCATCCTTTCACATGCCTGGAGCCTAATTCTTTTAAAAAGTTCAATTAGTTCACAGGGTGTGCAACGATGTAGCTGTTATTGATGTGAGGAATGCACATACAGATCCTGAATCACCTCCCTTATGGAAATGAGGCAAAGTTTCAAATCGACCTGGTCTTCATTGTACATTTTTATTTGAGTAATTCCTGTTCCAATTCATTGAGGAAAGGATGATTGATGTCAAAGAAGTGCGCTGTGTGGTTCCAGTTATTTAAGTCCTTGGAGTATATTGTGAGACAGTGAAAAAAGAAGTGAAATGTCAACCATTTATAGTTTCTCCGTTTTTATTTTTAATGAAATCCGTGGAAATAAAAGTTAGCATTAATATTAAACAGTCTGCCTGTGCAATGTCACTTGCTTTATAACAACACTGCCAGGGACATGGTGGGATTATTTCATTTATGAGGCCTTTAGATAGTCACTCAAGGAGGCAGAGAATGATGGAGTCCTGATGCGGGTAATTGTGTAAAAAATTCAGCATGGATGTGATTGGCTAAAGGGCCTTACCTGTTGCAACACAACTCTATGACTCTATTGTGATAATTAGCAAGATTGACTGCTTAGCCAATTTATTGATATTATAAATGATTGATGTCAGGGGTCCTCCTTGAAGTTTAAATGTCTGATGTTGGAATAGACATAGTGCACATCTCTGAGTTTACTAGATCCTTTTGGTTGATTCCTATGAGGATAAAGTTACTTACACCATTTCATTCATAACCACAGCCAGAAATGTGAACTGTGGACAGGATGGGCCAAATGATCTTGTGTCTTGTAAATTTTCTGTGTTTCGATGAATGTAGGCAATTCAGCCCATCCTGGTCACACTTGTTAAAAGATGATCTATTCAGGTTGATGTCTGTAGCTCGCTCATAATCTCATATAAATTTAAATTTAGACACATAGCACGCCCCATGAGCTCATGTTGCCTAATTGCACCCAATCGATCTTCAACCCCCAGTACATTTTGAACAGTGGAAGGAACTGGAAACATCCGGAGTAACCCACACAGACACAGGGAGAATGTACAAACTCCATACAGTCAGTGCGGGATTCGAACCCCAGTCCCAATCACTAGCGCTGTAAACATGTTGCGCTAACTGTACACTAATTGTACTGTCCAAACTAAGAGTCATGATTTAGAAGTAACCAATGCCAGGAGTGGGATTCGAACCCACGGCTCCAGGGGAGACTGCGACCTGAACACAGTGCCTGAGACCCCTCGTCCATCCTGACCACACCCTATGCTCTAGCATTCCAAGAATTCTTCCAAACTCTACTTTTGTGATGAGAGTTTCTGCCTTCGACACTCTTTCAGGCAATGAGTTTCAGGCCCCTAAAAGTCGTCCTCTTTAATTCAATTGCCTTAATTCCACATACTGCAAAGGGAAATAGATCCTTCCGGTTCACCATTTTACTTGCTCATTATTTTTTTTAACCATTCAGTAAAATCTTTCCTTAGTTTTCTTTGCTAAAAACTAAAATTCAAGATTATTATAATCTGACTGTACATATACAACCAGACAAAACAGCATTTCACACTGGACACATGCCATATATTGCATAGCAAATAAAAATCACATACATATATAGTGTGTATATATATATATATATATACACACACACACATATTTATACATGTATATAAATGTATGCATATATGTATGCACATACTGTATATGTGTGTATATACAGTATATAAACATACATATTTCTATTTAAGTGTGTATAGAAATGTGTATATATATATGTATGTAAATATATACAGTAAACATACATATATATTTCTATATATACGTGTGTGTATATGCACACCACATTATGGTTTTGACATTGTGAGATGACTTAAACAACTTCTTATCTTTGAATGAACCAGCGCAATCAACAGACGTTCAGCCAGTCGAGCCACTGCATCACACCACCAGTGAAGTGGCTTCAATCCTGATCTCAGCTGCTCTGTGTGGATTTTGCATGTTCTCTCTTTAATCCTTTAAGCACAGGTGCTTCAGTTTCCTCCTAAAATCTCAAAGACATGCAGATTGGTGGAATAGTAAGCCACAGTGAACTACACCAAGTTTGCAAGTAGATGGTAGAATCTTTGTGGAGCTAAGGAGGGAGAAGGGAGCATTTTTAAAAAAATGGGAATAATGTAGGATTAGCATTAGTGGGCTGTTGATGCTTAGCATGGCTCAGTGGGACAAATCATCTGTATCTGAGCGATATCTCTCTATGACTCCATGTGGATTGTCATTGCCCTTGGTCCATCATAATTACTGTCCCCTGATTCCAAACAAATGCCTTTATGTGAACCAGATTCGCTTATAGTTTTGGTGTCATATTTTGACCACAAGGTGAACTTAGACCTTACATCCTGCCATCATAAAACTGGCCTATTTCCACATCCAAAATATCTTCCGACTCCCCTCCACCCAAACCGCCCATCCTCTAATTTTGAACTGCCTCACCCATTCCCTCTCCAGATCCAACTTTTCCAAAGTACTCCCACTCTGCCTTCCATTGACTCCCACTGGAGGAACAGAGAAGGTAAGTAGACACACACTCCAGACATGCTTGGATGTGGAAGCTTGTGCTTGTGCTCTCCTGAGATTGACAAGAGTTGAATTCCTGAGCAGTTCCTGAACAAATGTGGACTCATCCCAAAACTACTGGTATGTCCTGGCTGCACCCAATGACCCTGAGTAAGGCTATGTTTTAACTTTGTATGAAATCTGAAACAAAATCAGAAAATGCTGGAAAGACTCAGCAAGCAGCATCAGTGAGAAAAAAAGTTAAAATTCAATCTGAAACATTCTCCCTCCATAAATGTTGCCCGTCCTGCTGAGCGTTTCCAGCATTTTCTATTTCTGTTTTAAATTCTCAATCGTATTTCTAAATTCCACCAGCATCTCACCTCTCACTACCCATGAAATGTCCTCGAGCCCAACAATACTGAGATGTCAGTGCTCTTATAATTCAAATGTTACGGGCCCAGATGACCCCAAAACCCAGCAGCAATAGAAATTCACCAAGACAAATGGTTACTTAAACAAAAGTTACTTTTAATTTTCTTTAAACATAAAAACAGGATCAAACTTTAACTTATTACTATAAACTTAACCTAACTCTTCTAATTCTAAGCGCACGTGTATGTAAGGTGTACAAGTTCAGAAAAGTTCTTTGATTCACAGTCCAATCTCACTTCTCAGTCCTCCAAATTCACTGGTATCAGACAATTCTTATACTGTGCACAGAATTTAATTCAATTTATGAATTTTCACCAAGCTCTGGTGCTTAAATATATTAATTGGTTACTGCTCAGGAAGGTTCTTGATGGTTTCAGAGAGAGAGAGAGAGAGATGTTGCTCACTGGGGACACACAAAATGATTCCCTCTGATCAGTCACTTTAGTGTCTTACCAAAGAAACTTACTCCGTCAGGGTTTTCCAAATGATAACCTCTTCTTCTGTAGATCACCACAGAGTTCTTTTTGTTTCCCTTATTTCAGGTGAAACACTCTAACCAGCCATTTCTTCTTCTATGGACAAGAGTTCTCAACAGGCTGAACTCAGAACTCACAACCAGTCTTCAAAACAAGGTTTCCACAAGCTGCCAGCTTGCCATGACTCCAGAAACCAGCTCTCTCTCTCTCTCTCACAGAGAAAGTCTGTTCTCTTCTCTCTCTCCCTCTCTTTGCTTGCAAAACTACACAACCTTCTTAGAACAACAAAATGAAACCAGACAGATTGTGGCACCAGACCCAAACTTCTGAGTCCGTTCATCTGTTGCTTTTAAAACAATAATCCATTACTCCACAGCATGTCCAATTAACACCTACTTGTGAAGTCTCCTGAGCTGGGTTTTTCTGTTTGCATCTCCTTGTGAAAACCTTCAGCAAAGCAGTTTCCACTCTTTTTACAAAAGCCCTGGGCCCAGAGTGCTGATTTGAGCAGAGCTCTTGCATTTTAAATGAGATCCATTTCATGAAATGTTTGTGTTTGTTTGTGACTGACACTAAAACCCCACAATCTATCTCCTCCAAGAATATATTTATGTATTATAAAATATAATATAATCCATCACATAAGCCTCTCACACGCCCTCAATATTCAACCATCAATGCACCAACATTTGAAAATTTCTCCTTTACCTCTTCTCTGCTTCTTGAAGAGACTTCTTAAAATGTAACAACACTAACCAGCATTTTAACTAATTATCCCATATACTGTGTAGGATCTGGAAGACTTTACGTTGGTAAAAGTATAGGTGGGTTGCCAATTAATTCACCAGCATCTTGAAATTAACAATCCCAATTGTCAGAAATAAAACAAGAAAGCCTGCAGACACTGTGGTTGGAGTAAAAACACAATGCTGGAGAAACTCAGCAGGTCAAACAGTGTACTTTATCTAGCAAAGATAAAGATACATAACTAAAGTTTCAGGATGGAGCACAATGTATGACAAAATGTAGGCAGGCACCAGAATGGTGCCCAACAATTTTTATTCCAATTGTCAGACCTAGTTCTGATGAAAGGTCGTCAATCAAAAATTAACTGTTTTCACAGATGCTGCCTGCTTTACTGAGTATCTCAGCATTTTGCTTTTTTGTTACAGATTTCCGACATCTGCCTCATTTTGCTAATTAATTGCAGTTGTCGGATATCTGATGGGAACCCTGTAACTATTTGCTCCTCAACAAAATGCTCTAAAATCAGATTATCTGGTTATTTTCACACTATATTGGCCCATCAGAGGATAGGAGTAGATTATAGAAAGAGAAAATGAGGGTTTGGAGAGGGTGATGAAGTGGTTCACCAGGTTGTTGCCTGGATTAGGTAGATTATTAGTTCCCAGGAGAGGTTGTATAAATTTAGAAGAGAGCTTTGGAGGTTGAGGGGTATATTGAATTATGAGAGGCATAGATAGGGTGGATAGTCATAGTCTTTTTCCCTAGGCTGAACTATCAAATTCAAGCAGGCATGGGCTTACACTGAAAGGGAAAAGTTTAACAATTTGTGAAACACGTTCTATCTGCATAGAAAGTGGTAGGTGTCTGGAATGTGCTGCCAGGAGAGGTGACGGAAGAAAATACCTCCGTCATGTTGAAGAGATATCTAAAGAGATGCATGAATGGACAGGGAAAAGAAAGAGACTATATTCAGGCAAATGGGATTACAGTAATATCCCTGGTATCTGGCACCTATGAAGATTACGGGTGCCAGATATGTGAACTTTCCGATTGCTTGAGACACACTCTTACACTTGCATTAAGAATAAACTGTTGGAAAAAAACCCAAAAAACAGTGTAAAATGTTAAGTAATTTGAAAAATAAATCAGTAATTTAGTCCTTAATTATGTAAAGTTCACTTTAATCAGGTAATTCCCACAATTTACAAAATTTAAATGTTAACCCCATGGCTGGTGCTGTAACAACGTGGCGTTAACCGCTACACCAACCATGCCACCATCATAATTATCCTCCCCTCCCTCATGTTCACAGATAAAGCTTTACTAACATAATACTAATAAATATAAAGACTCTTACTAGGCAGAGATAGGGGGACACTTTGGGAGAGTCGCCCCAGTGGTGAGAGCGGCATCAACCGGCTTTTCGTCCAGGGTGCCGCCATTTTACTTTCAACTTCATTCAAATAACAGGTGTGAACAGGGCACAACTGGGGTGCTCCACTGGCTGAATGTTTGCTCCCATCTTCATCAAAGAGTTATGTGTTGCTTCAGAGAACATTTGCTTTTATAATTTTAATTTTTTATTGAAACATTTATTTATTTTAACTTTTAAAAATTTATTTATTTCCTCAGTTTTTTTGCCAGTTGCTTGGGTTGCCGGTGGCTTGAATTCTGGATACTGGGGATTTTACAGTAGTTAGTAAACATTATCATCAGTACAGTAAAGTAAAAACACAATGCTGGAGAAACTCAGCAGATCAAACAGTGTATTTCATATAGCAAAGTTAAAGATACATAACTAATGTTTCGGGCTTTAGCCAAAAACATTGGTTATGCTTAGTTATCTTTATTATATTAAGTACACAGTTTGACCTGCTGAGTTTCTCCAGCATTGTATTTTTACTTCTGCACACTTTCATGTTTTACATTATGGTCAGTATATTCTTGATAGATTGAATGGCCTGATCTTTACGCTCACAGAAACATTTTGAAATCAAGATGAGTTCAAAGGTGAGTGGAAATCGGTGTTAAGACAAGAAGCAGAGTTTTGGATGATCTCAAGCTTTCAAGAATAAAATTGGAAGGACAGCAGGAAGTGTGTCGGCAAAGTCAAACCTGGTGCAGGGTTGGTCCCATGGATGTGAGCGTCCTATTCAACTAGCACTGGGTAACTTAAGATGACTGAAACGGAAATTAATTCAACCCCACACAAGCATTAAGGTGAGAGTAGTCATTTTATCATTGCAATCGGAAACTGTTATTGAAAAGCTGAGAGTTGTTATCTATGACATTGTACACCTGGTGTTATGGCACTTTTGTTCAATGATGTTTAATTTAAATCCGCCAAGTGGAGGCATGTTGAGCATCATTATTCAGTGTTTGTGTGGCTGTGAATTCTAAGCAAAAAAAATGAAACCAAAAATCTGAGTTGGTATCATGAATTGATCAACATATCTCCTAGAAGAAGCTTTGATCTTCATTAGATTAGTCTTATTTTCAACATGGACTTACTTTTCCCTGTTTACTTTGGGGTGTAGCTGGGATTATTGGTTTAATCTGAATTGAAAGTGTGCTCCATCTTCAGGAGTAACTCTGGGTTCACGAGGTGCAGCTTGTCATCAGTGAAGCTGCAACAACTGAAACTTGTGCCTCTCTAGAACATTTTATTCTAAAATAGTTACATTTAAGATGTTGTTTCCAATGCCTTGGCTGATTAAGTATCTTAGCCACACAGATAAAGATAAGTTCCACATTGAGCTCAAATCATCCCCAAATGACGTTCTGCAGGTGTTACCTGACCACCTGAATATTTCCAGCAGTTTCTTTTTATTATTATTGGCCTTGATGCTTATTGGTCAGATTTAAGAATAGGAAAACAGATGTGAATTGCTTTTCTTTATCAATTTTCATGATAGACATTCAGGTGTAAGACATTCAGGTGCCTTGGCTGGATTTGATGTGGTCTATTGTTCTACATGAAAACCAGGTGCCAATGTGCATTGAAACTACTCACATGAGCAATGAGTAGTCATCTATTTTAGCATATTTGTCTGAGGAATAAATGTAGGGGATAACATTTGTGGTACATAAGAACATAAGAAATGGAAACAGGAGTAGGCCATCCAGCTCATCAAGTCTGCTCCACCATTCAATAAGATCATGGCTGATCTGATCATTGACTCAACTCCACCCACCTGCCTTTTTCTATATCCCTTAATACCTTTTTTATGCCAAAAATCTATCTAACTGAATATTAATATTTAATGAAGTCGACTCAACTGGTTCGCTGCATAGAGAATTCCATAGATTCACTACTCTCTGGGAAAAACAGTTTTTCCTCATCTCTGTCTTAAATTGAGGCTGTGTCCCCTAGTTCTGGTCTCATCTATCAGTCCTGCCTCTATCTTATCTATCCCTTTCATAATTGTATATGTTTCCATAAGATTTCCTCTCATTCTTCTAAATTTGTGTGAGTATAATCCCAAATGATTTAGTCTCTCCTTGTAGGTCAAACCACTCATCTCCAGGATCAACCTGGTGAACCTTCTCTGGACTGCATCCAAGGCCAGTATATTCTTTCTCAAGTATGGAGACCAGTACTGCACACTTTATACATTTGCAGCATGACCTCCCTGCTCTTGAATTCAGTTCCTCTAGTGATGAAGGCCAACATTCAATTTGACTTCTTTGTTAAAAAAAATGCAATGGGATTTTTTTTCATTTGTAGATGAGAGGAGATGTCACTTCAATAAAATGCTACCAGTCTTGAATCATAAATATATTGCAAGGTGTTAGTAGTTGCCACTACTGGAGATATTGGAGTAAAAGTTTGCCTTTGGCCCTTGGTGCTAAAATCCTCTCCCAATGTTTAGTTACCAGTGATTTCAATGGAATCAAATGTCATGTGTAAGTACTACAGGGCTCTCTCACCTAATTATCTCCAGTCACCAAGAACAAATTTCTCTCTCATTCATTCCAACCCAATATATTGGATGGGATGTGGGTGACAGTCACCATTATACACCATTAAACTAATTTCAAAAGTAATTGGGGACAGGTATTGATGACATGTTCTAGAAACTGTTTGTAGTGTAGATAGCATCTATGGAAAGAGAAACCAAGTTAATGTTTCAGGTTAGAAATCCTTTGGCAGATGCCAGAGGTGAAAATATTTCCATGGATTCTATTTCCACAGATGCTGCCTAACCTGCAGTGTGTTCCAGTGTTTTTTGTTTTTGTTTTAGATCGTCCAGCATCTATAGTTTTGATGGTTTTCATTTAGTGTTGTAACCATGTTAAGGCACCTGGTTTTTTACGTCAGGTCACTTGTCTGAGTGCTACTGGCATCATGTAACCCAGTACAACCTGTCGCATGGTCGGGCGGTTGGTGACTAAACTGGCACCCCCACCAAGCTTGCCTGGTGCGGAGGGTGGCTAGACACCCTACAGGATGAAAAACAAGACCTGACAAAGGGCGGATTAACCCTCCCATCGAGTCAATGTGCGTGAAGCACGAAAAGGGCATCTCTTGCATCAAAGCTTGGTCTGGCCATTCATTGCAACAGAACTTACCCCAGAGGTCTTGGACTTCACCATGCCACTGGATCCGGGAAGTGATGTCAAGAAACTGGGTCTGGACTTGTGCAAAGCTCAACTCACCTAAATCCATTCATGCACATGCTGTTCCTTTCTGAGGAGAGGGGTATTCTCAGATCAAACCCCACAAACTGACTGAAAGGAATCATCTTATGGGATGGATACCCAGAAGGAGTTCTACTTGGTTATTATAGATGCATGTGCCTCTGTTTGCATTGGGTAGTTAGAATTTTATCTGGTTTTCTGATGTGGACAAAATGTGCTTTCATTTTCACAGTCATTTACAATAGAAACAGTAAAATGCATATTTTCATTTAGGCAATAGTTTTGTGCAAACTTCATACATGTTAAAAATTAAATTTTAGGTTTCAATCAAAAAGATGGTGTTGCTGCCAGAGCCATTGCAGTGGAGCACTTCCACTAGTGGAGACCTGAGAGGAGCGAGAGAGTGGAGATGCAGCACTCCCGTTGGGTCCAGCTGCCCAGTCGACTGCCATTGGCTCTGCACAGGCTTTGAACGGTCCATTGAGGGATCAAATGGTGGTTTTAATTGAAATCCCAGGACCATGGATCTGTGCCCAAGATGGTGGTGTCTATTAATCAGGGAAGAGGAGGATTGGAGCACCAGAGGACGGGAAGATTACCCCCCCACCCATCTAAGAAGGAGAAGCGGAGGAGACAACCTGCAGGGACGGTGACTACAGCAGCGGATCAGTGAGGGGAGCCTCTGCGGCTGAGGCTCCAGTGCATGCAGTGGGCTGGTGGCGACTCAAGGTGAGGAACCCAGGGAAGCTGCAGGAGACTACTGTCGGGAGACTCGTGCCAGGCTGTGGACTGCCTCAAACTGGCTGGACGGGCACCCAAGTATCGGAACTGGGATGCGAGGTGGTGCCGAGGGGTTCCTGACTGCGTTGGAGGTTCAGATCTGGTGGTCAGGTTGCCACTGGTCTGGACTCTATGTGGTTGTGGAAGCACTCAAAGCAAATCTACGGGTACTCGATGACTCTGGGGGGACGGGACTCTCTTTTGTTTCTCTCACTCTGACTGTAAGTTTGACTATAAGAGTGTAAGAGGTGTTTAGGACAATTCCTGCAGTAGCAAATCTGTCTGCCCTTGCAAAAAGAAATTTCATGTAATATGACACAGTTTCATTACAATGATAATAAATTGAATCTTGAATCAGATCCAATTTCAATATGTTTAAAATTAAATATCCACCATAAGCAAAGACACAATTTGATATCCAATCTCTCTCTCATACACACACGCACTTATATTTTCCAAAAATTTTCTAATTTAACTGTTTAATTTCAATGGAATGTTTAACCATATTAAAGGCTCCACATAGATGAAAACTTTCATTTTCCAGTTTGAATTCTTAATAATGACATGTAAAAATGTGGTAAAAATGTCACTTTGCGTAATGGTATAAAATGTACAATAAAGTAGCATTTTTATTTTCCTCTAGATTCCAGCACTTGCTGTATTTTATGTCTCCATTTCACAAGTTAAACACTGTTTCTCAGGTTCAGTTCCATGGAAGTAAGTGGTATTCAATTTTGAGGTCAATTGCAACGTGTGGGCGCTGTTACATCGCGCGTTTACCACATGGAACTGGGTAAAAATGATTATGCCAAATGTCTTGAAAGAAGAGTTACAAATTTATCAGGTGAAGGCACTTTTCTTGACTATTGCATTTAAGCAGCTTAATTCAACAAGCAGCCTGACTTTTGTTTGGAAAAGTATTAGGATAATGGAACTGTATTTAATGATGTGTTAAATTAAGCACTGAATAGATGTTTCAATGTACCTAAATGGCTGGAGGAGATAATGAACCAAAGAGAAAAATTCATACAGGATGCTAAATCTTACACTATTTCATGAGAGCAGTTTATGTAAATGAATAATTTTTGGAATGAGATATTTCCTGTTCTTCTGACTGATTTTTTTTTAGCGGGGAGGTGAGTGTGCAAAGGTGTTTGGGAGAGTTATAGAAACAAAGTGAAATTAAGAAACATGGCACTGATTGAGGCTTCCCTGGAGATTTCCTTGCTCACAGTTGTAAAATTCCACCACGGCATCATGATGGAACAGGAGTGAAACATTTAAGTGAGGAAAAAGGTAGGAGTGAGTATAAAAGGAGAAGGTTGAAATGGGAGAGAATTGTTCTGTGGTGACAAAATAGTGGTGAGATGATTCATTGCTTAATAGTTATCTTCCTCTAATGCATTGTAAGAGAAATAGAGCCTCCCCCCCCCCACCCCCCCAACCCCAAAAAAAGTTTGGTAGAACAGGCTGTAATCAAATGCAGGTCAGTCCATTGAGCTGAGCTTTAAATTCTCTGTCTCATACATCATTGAGGCCACCTACTTCCAGCTATAAAAATTGTTGGTCTTTGCTCCTACTTCAATAGTGTTACTGAATTACTCATTTACAGACTTCTCTGTTGCTTCCTGAACTTTGCCTTACATACATTCCAATTAATTAAACACCCTGCTGCCTGCAAGCCATCACCTATGCATTCTGTTTTCACTGACCTTTATTACCTTCCATCAACTCAAGCACAGAATACAAATATTTGTGATGATTTACAGATTTGCTGCATCTCTTTAAATTTAGACATACAGCACGGTAATAGGCCATTTCTGCCCACGAGTCTGCATCACCCAATTTACACCCAATTAACCTACACCTCCAGTATGTTTTGAACAGTAGGAGGAAAGCTGAGCCCCTAGGGAAAACCCACACAGACATGGGGAGAACGTACAAACTCCTTACAGACAGCATGGGATTTGAATCCCGGTACCGATTACTGGCGCTAACCGCTATGCCACAGTCCTTTCATGTCTCTTCCAGTCCTTATGATCCAACTTTTGTCCTTTTGCCTTTTTTAAAAAATAAGTTCCTTCATTCTTTCATTTCCATCTTCAGTAGCAGAGCTTTTTGCAAAGTTCATCCTTTCTAAAAGCACTGTTAAAACGCTCCAGATTTTGGTATTTACCTCATCTCACTTTACCTGTATATTGAGTCATTTCTGATACTTCTGCACCTGAAGCTCACTTAGTAACATTCTTGTCTCTTAGCCAGCAATTTGCAGATTCAAGTCTAGCTTCTAAGACTTGAACTCTTAAATGTAGGTTGATAACATGGGGAAGTGTTACAAACACATTATATTATAGAAGGGAGATGACCCTGATATCCGTGCCAATATTTCTCACTTGGACAACATTTCTAAAACAGATAACCATGATTGTGCGTGAGAACATGCTGTGCACAGTTGAGTTTCCACCATTACAAAGGCAGTTTTACTTCAATAATATTTGTTTGGCTGTACAATGTATTGAGTCGCTCTGGAAAAATACCACATATTTCCCCTTTTTGTAATATTAAGGGATGTTGCTATGGTACGGGAGCCATTTTAATTGATGTTCTTGTTATTTATCTTACCTATTTGGCATTATTATGGCCATTCTGATACATGACACAGATTCCTGTACAAACTAGTGGTTGAAGACATGCTTAGCTCTAGCAAGTACTAACCATGCATCTGGTAGCTGTAAGGTGCTTGTCCTGGTGAAGGTGTACTGAAGCTGGTGCCGTAGCCAAGAAATCCCGTCTGTCCTGGTGAGTGTGCCTGGCTCAGACCATCTTCTGTCTTGATGCCTAATTGAAAGACACACTGTTACTCCAGGAAGATGCAAGTCAAACTGCTGCACATCTGTTCACATCCTTTCAAGAGGTCAACTGAAAGCTATTTATCATTGTTAAATGTTGGTCATTAATTCAAGTTGAGTGAGTCATCCTGTTTTGAGATAATTAAGTATTAAAATATTGCTCCCTATTCCTAATTCAAGACAGCGCAGTACATCACAGGCAAAACTCTCCGCACCATTGAGTAAATCTACATGGAACACTGTCATTGGAGAGCAGCAGCCATCATCAAAGAACCACACCACCCAGATCATGCTCTGTTCTGCTGCTACCATCAGGAAAGAGGTCTAGGTGCTACAAAGCCTATGCCACCAGGTTCAGGAACAGCTGCTCCCCCTCCACCATCAGATTCCTCAACAACCAACTCAATCAGGGACTCATTTAAAGAGTCTTACTTTGCACATTATTTACTGAATATAGTTTGTTTACATTTCTTTCTTTTGTATACTCATATTTTTCTTGAATATAGTTTGCACTACAGGTACACGATCCTTTATCTGGACATCTAAAATCCGGAAAGCTCCAAAATCCGGCAAATGGGGACCGGCCGTTGGGGGAGGTGGCCGAGGGACTGCGGTTGGGGGAGACGGCCGAGGGACCGTGGCTGGGGGAGACGGCTGAGAGTTTGGAAGGGGTGGGGGTGGATACGGCAGCACAATTCGGATGGGCTTCCGAAATCCAGAAAAATCCGAAATTTGGAACACACTGTCCCCCAAGGGTTCTGGATAAAGGATCATGTACCTGTACTGATAAGTAGAAATTCTGCCTGGCCTGCAGGAAAAAAGATTCTCAGAGTTTTATCCAGTGCCATGTATCTACTCTAACAATAAATCTGAACTTCAAATTTGGATTATTATACTGCTTGCTTGAGCTGCTATCGGCAGTGTCTTAACCAGTACATCGTTGATTTGGCCCATGAAGTTGGGTTGGCATGGTTAATGTGGCAGTTAGCACAACATTACTACAGTGCCAGCGACCCAGGTTTGAATCCAGCGCTGTCTGTAGGGGATTTTTACATTAGCCCTGTGTCTGCGTGAGTTTCCTCAAGGTGCTCAGGTTTCCTCCCACCCTTCAAAACATCTGGGGATTAAAAGTTAACTAGGTGTCACTGGGTGGCATGGGCTTGTAGTCCAGAAGGGCCTGCTACTGTTCTACATGTCTGAAGTACTTGCTGGTTCACAGTGAAACTAATTTTTTTTGCATCCTGTTCTTTCAACATTTCAATAAATTTTATCATCCAGGCTACATTAGGGACATATCATAGTGACCAATTATCTTACCAGCCATTATGTTTTTGGATGTAGATGGAAACTGATCACCCAAAGGAAAATGATGCATTCACAAGAAGGAGAAAAATAAATGTGCAGATAGTCTGTATTGGGCTTGGGTCACAGAAGTTGTGACAGCAGATCTACCAGTGTGCCACCATATGTCTTCTGGCTTCATACACTCCAGCTTTCAAAATCAGTCCCAAGAATAGATAACTTGCCAAAGGGCTCAGTGCCGCAGTGTTGGTTTGCCTTTACTTTAGGAGTTAAACAGGAATGTTTGCAGGCTTTATTTACTTTCTATAAGATGCTGGAAGATCCTGCTATGTTTCTCCTGCACTTTTGTGTATCCCACTCAACCCAACATCTGCAGACTTTCTTGTTTAACCCAAGCAATGGACCATTGTTATAAATCCTGTAACCTACAATTCAGTTAACTCGTTGCCCCAGATGGTGTGAAGGAATTCTTAGAAATAATTGTGCAATTTTTCCTCTGTGAAAGGGTTAAGATGATTGTAAAATCACTCCGAAATGTCCTTCTGTTTGGTGAGTGACATTGTACCTTCTCAAATGTATGTAAATTTCAATCTCCGGAAAAGCAAAAAAAAAATGATATTTCAGTTTACAGCTTCACATTTAGACCTGAGAATTGGTTTGCAATGTTTAAAGTGCAGCAGATTTTAACATTTCAGGTTAATATTTAATGCTGAAACTTGCCGACATATGGTATATTTTCTTCGCCTTGATTTTGGTTTTCAATTCTTGATTCCATTACCGAATGAATTGTCTGGGTCAGAATGATACACTGCCATCACTTCAAGGTTTATTTTTAACAGCAAGAGCCACTTGAAAATGTTCCACAGTTCAGAGTGAGCATGGGCAATTCTGCACATCAATCAATTTGCCACTCGATTTCGCAGGTCATTTCCACAAACTTTTCTGAGATAGTTTAAGCAAAGAAAAATGGATTGGCAAACAGAGACCTTAAGCAGCAGTGTAAATTGACCGCAGCCACTCCGTAAGAAACAGGCCTAATGAATGTGATGTTCCCCCTCCGACAAACTCCCCAACAAAGGAAGGCTGTGGAAAAGTGCCCTTGTGTAAAAGACCATGTCGGGTCACACCGGAGGTAACTATGTTCATTTTTTTCAGAATAATTCTAAGGTTTCTGTGCAAAAATGCCCATTGAGAGCACACCTGGCTTACAGGTAATATGCCATGCTTAACCGCCATTTGATGTTTATCTATTGACGATTCCGCTTGAGTTGCCCAGTCAGAGCCAGCTCTTCAGCGCTTGACGTCCTGTTTTGCGGAAACTGCCAAAATGTTTGGCCTGGAAGTCAGCCTGAAGAAAACTGAGGTCCTCCATCAGCCAGCTCCCCACCATGACTACCAGCCCCCCCACATCTCCATCGGGCACACAAAACTCAAAACGGTCAACCAGTTTACCTATCTCGGCTGCACCATTTCATCGGATGCAAGGATCGACAACGAGATAGACAACAGACTCGCCAAGGCAAATAGCGCCTTTGGAAGACTACACAAAAGAGTCTGGAAAAACAACCAACTGAAAAACCTCACAAAGATTAGCGTATACAGAGCCATTGTCATACCCACACTCCTGTTCGGCTCCGAATCATGGGTCCTCTACAGGCATCACCTACGGCTCCCAGAACGCTTCCACCAGCGTTGTCTCCGCTCCATCATCAACATTCATTGGAGCGACTTCATCTCCAACATCGAAGTACTTGAGATGGCAGAGGCCGACAGCATCGAATCCACGCTGCTGAAGATCCAACTGCGCTGGGTAGGTCACGTCTCCAGAATGGAGGACCCTCGCCTTCCCAAGATCGTGTTCTATGGCGAGCTCTCCACTGGCCACCGTGACAGAGGTGCACCAAAGAAGAGGTACAAGGACTGCCTAAAGAAATCTCTTGGTGCCTGCCCCATTGACCACCGCCAGTGGGCTGATCTCGCTTCCAACCGTGCATCTTGGTGCCTCACAGTTCAGCGGGCAGCAACCTCCTTGGAAGAAGACCGCAGAGCCCACCTCACTGACAAAAGACAAAGGAGGAAAAACCCAACACCCAAACCCAACCCACCAATTTTCCCCTGCAACCGTGTCTGCCTGTCCCGCATCGGACTTGTCAGCCACCAACGAGCCTGCAGCTGACGTGGACATTACCCCTCCATAAATCTTCGTCCGCGAAGCCAAGCCAAAGAAAAGAATTGATGATAATTGGCTATAAACTCAAGAGATCTGGAAAATAAACTTTATAATCAACAGTTCACTGCTGGTATTTAAATGAGCCCAATTATTTTTCTGATAACTAATCTTTGAATATTTACAGCCTCCTAAGGTAATGTTTTCTATGTTAAGACGTTTTCCTTCAATTTAATGCCACATGGCCAAACCACATATTGAAGTTAGAGCTCCTTCCACATAACTATTCCAAACATAAAGGGTCAAATTGAAGCTTTCATCCAGTGCTGTATCAAATTGATGAGGTTGACTAAAAGTGAATTCTAATAAATGCACTGTGGCCTGCTTGTCCACATGAAACTGTACTCACTGTAGGAAGGTAATCCATAGGGTTGACTTGGTGGTGGGTAAGTAGCATATGCAGTGGCTTGCTGAATCCCTGCAGTGTACTGCGCTTGTCCATAAGCAGCCATGCCGTGGAGGGAAGGTGGAGGAATAATGTGGGGGTATGATCTAAGTGGGATAAATAAAAAATTAATAAATCATCCATTACATTACATCAGACGTTCATCACACGTGCCTGTAAACGATCAGAATTAAGATTAGAAACGTGACTGCACCGCCGAGGCAGTCTGTGAAGAACTCATCCCAGAACAAAGGCATTAACCAGAGTCCCAATGCCTTATCAGCCGAAAATGCTGACATTAATCAGCTGGTCAGGAAAAGCTAAACAGCGTTTCAGATTAATGACCTTTCATCAGAAACAGGGAAAGGGGAGAGAGAGTGGAAAAGGAAAGAAATGGGGGTCAGAGCGAGCCTATAATTGAACGGAAGGCGAGATTGTAAATTACTGAAAAATATAAGGAGTAGTGTGAAAGAATTGGAAAATGCATTTGTGAATTGGTTGCAGGCAGTATGCTGTGCTTAATTTTAATTTATATCTGTGGGCTGGTAGGCACTGAATTCAAGACATCCTGAAATTAGAGTTCTTCCCATATGACTAGTGGGAAAGGTCAGAGGGAGCATTAACGAAGGCCGATGTGCAGATTCCACAATGGGTCTTGAGGAGGTGTAAATAGGGAAGGATGAACTCAACATTGCAAAGAGAAAAAAAAATTAATGGTGAAACGAGAAGTACAAGGACTGGAATGCTGATCATCTACCATTGTGGAACTCAACGTGAAATCCTGGACCTCAACGTGAAATCCTGGACCTCAACGTGAAATCCTGGACCTCAACGTGAAATCCTGGACCTCAACGTGAAATCCTGGACCTCAGCGTGAAATCCTGGACCTCAGCGTGAAATCCTGGACCTCAACGTGAAATCCTGGACCTCAACGTGAAATCCTGGACCTCAACGTGAAATCCTGGACCTCAACGTGAAATCCTGGACCTCAACGTGAAATCCTGGACCTCAACGTGAAATCCTGGAACCCTAGTTTGAGAAGTTTATGGAAATTATTTGGTTCCACAGCTCAAGCTGTAAGAAAGCTCTATTTCATGAGTTTTGTAATCTTTGTATCCTGAAACCAAGGTTCCCTTCAAAATTTAGGAACACTTCCCTGTTGTGCTGACCTCCATAAACAATCATGCTCCTTCTTAAATTCTCAATCTGATTTTGGCTATACCCCCCCCCCTCCCTTGGACCCCCTCAAAGTTTATGGCACCCTTCCCTGTGAAGCAGTCAAGTTTAGTTGGTTTCTTCCATAGTTCAACTGAATACATAAAACACACAAAGAATAATTTGTGATTTCAGTCCTTGCCCCTTCCCCCACTTAAATGTGCAGTGGCCCCTTTGTGGTGGGGGGAGGGGAGTAGGTGTGCCTATGGCCCCTTTTGAGAATGGCTGTTATATACCATTTCCACCTTCAATAGGCAAACAAATGACATCCATGACAAGAAACCTGAACCAGTGACGTCAGGTACTTTAGCTGCTGAAAGTATTCCTGAGTACTCTAAATTGGTGTCTGTGGTAGACTTGCAGAAACCTGCAGGTTGCCATGTTGACGAGGGAATGAGTTGGTTTGGCCATCTAATGTTGATTGGAATTATGCAGAATAGTCAGGTCTTGAAGACAATCAATGCAAATTATTGGTTTGAGATAAACATGGCTATTTTGAAGTTTAAAAAAAAATTAATTTTAGAGATAAATTACGGTTACAGGCCTTTCTGGCCCTCAAGCCCATGCTGCCCAAAAGGGTTAGATTCCAGCCTGTGCTTTCTCAACCTCACTCAGCTGAACATGTGTTCAACATCAATGAGGACCCCAGAAGGGCTATTGAAAGGGATTATCAACCACTTACAGGTTAGTTGCTAATTGATCACTTGTGGCCTGCTGCCTCCATTCTGCATATGTTTGGTGCTCTTTGTAATTGTTTCAAGTTACAAAGGTCTACAGGGAGCACAATGGCAGGTGTTGACAGACGATTTCCTGACTTCAAGGTTTCCGCACAAACCTGTTGCCCCCAAGAGTGGCTCTAATAGTAGGCATTCCCCTTGGGAGTACAGAAAGCACAGACCTCATAGATAGCACGTTGAACTTTTGGACAGGTTGTGGGGAGACTTTGAGGAATGGATTTGAGAGCACTCATTTGGAAGCCACCCTCATGCAAGGTATGGAGAGGATTTTCTTTCAATCATCCACTTGAGAAGAACTAAATGAAAGATGACTATGCTTCAATAAGAAATTGTTCCCTGAAATTTCCCAAGTATTCTAGCTACAATTAAAAGCAGGGCAAGGACCACTCTGGCAGTAGCTGTCAAGGTGAGTGTATCAATGAACATTATCTCTGACCACCTTTCAGGCTGTAATAAGTAATTGGAACACAAAATATAGGAGCAGGAGTAGGCCATTTGACCCGTTGAGCCTGCTCCGCCATTTGGTTGCTGATCAGGCCGCGAACTCAGCTCCACCTACCTGCCTTTCCCCCCCCCCCCCCACCACCTTTAATTCCCATTATTCAAAAAGAACTAAATGAAAGATGACTATGCTTCAATAAGAAATTGTTCCCTGAAATTTCCCAAGTATTCTAGCTACAATTAAAAGCAGGGCAAGGACCACTCTGGCAGTAGCTGTCAAGGTGAGTGTATCAATGAACATTATCTCTGACCACCTTTCAGGCTTTAATAAGTAATTGGAACACAAAATATAGGAGCAGGAGTAGGCCATTTGACCCGTTGAGCCTGCTCCGCCATTTGGTCGCTGATCAGGCCGCGAACTCAGCTCTACCTACCTGCCTTCCCCCCCCCCCCACCACCTTTAATTCCCATTATTCAAAAATCTATCCAATCGTTTCTTAAATATATTTAACGAGGCAGCTTCTACTGCTTCCTTGGTCAGACAACATCTCAGTTTGCTGTTCAGTGAAGTCTCTCCTTTCAAAGGGATTACAGTTCATTCTTTTTCACCAGAAAGACCTACTCAGGCTGCAGACCTCGCCATACTGCAAGCGTCTGCAGGTTACTTTGCTGGCACCCTACAGGACTCACCCCTCTGATGAAACAAAAATGGATTCCACTCAATCATTGTCCAACTCTATATGACTAATTAATATATTTTTCTGGTCAATGGCAATATTCAAAAGTATTATAGTCAGAAGGCAGAGAAACCGAGCCTTCGCTCCACCTAGTCCATGTCAACCCATCTCCACTAATACCACTTACAGGTACACAATCCTTTATCCAGAACAGTGTGTTCCGAATTTCAGATTTTTATGGAATTCAGAACAAATGCCAGCTGCCCCAGTTTTAAGTCCACCTGAAATGTGCTGCCGTATCCACCCCTTCCTATCGTGCTGGCGTTTTCTCTCTCCCCCTCGCCCGCCCGAGTCGCACTGCCGTTTCTCCCCCCTGCCTGTCCAAGTCACGCTGCCGTCTCCCCACCCCCCCCCCCACCTAGTTGCGCTGCTGTCTCTCTTTCTCTCCCTCCGCCAGGAAAAAGAAATGCCGGTTTTTGGAGCTTTCCGGATTTTAGATGTCCAGATAAATGTACCAGCATTTGATCAGGCAGTTGTTTGGTGACAAAGGCCTTTATCTGACCACATGGTTGATCACTCAGGAGTACAATACATACACACGCCATGTACGAATGTGACAGCCAGTATCAGTGCTGATTTTTAAAGAAAACATAGCTTCAGGTTATTGACCTGTCGTCAGTTGCTTATTCATATCATAATAACTCAGGAATCAATACGAGACCTTCAGTTGCAGTGGGATATCCAACACTTTTTGGTCTATCCCAGTGGTTCTCAAACTTTTTCTTTCCACTTACATAGCACCTTAAGTAATCCCTGTGCCATCGTTGCTCTGTAAGGGATTACTTAAGGTGGTACATGAGTGGAAAGAAAAAGGGTTGAAAACCACTGTTTTAAACGTACCTAATTGACTCGTTATGTGCCCGGTTTCATAACTCCAAAGGAAATGGGCCAATGACAATTTTTCTCAAGCAGAATATTTTGGTAACAATTGGGTCTAGAGCAGTGGTTCTCAACCTTTATTTTACCCCACTCACATACCACCCTAAGTATCCCTTACTAATCCCAGTTCACTGATGACATAGGGATTACTTAAGGTTGGAGATGAGTGGAAAGAAAAAGTTTGAAAGCCACTGGTCTATCCCATGCCAAGGATAATATGAGCGTTTTCCAAGTTGGGTAGATGGACACAAGAAGTAGAAATGAAATAATGCAATTTAAATTAAAACTAAATATTACAGAAAAGTAACTTACTTTGATGTGTAAATCTGCGATGAAAACTGATGTGGTTGTCTCTTACTGAAGATATCACTCCTAATAGCTTGAGGATGTAAAACAGACAAGTGAATGAATGGCAAATAACAAAGAAACAACAAATGTAGACGACAGCATTTCATCACAAAAACACCTTATAAGCACAGTTCATTGGTATCAATCAAGATTTACTGTGTGCTCAGAATGTGACTAATTTACATAAATACTAATTAATCAGGCAAAGGGATTCATCAATGAGATGGGAACAGTGGAAATCTAAATTTAACTCTGTAATATATTTCTGTTCATCTACAGCAAAGACATTATCTGTTACAAAGTACACAATATGGTGAAAGTTCTTTTTTCATTTATAATGTATTTTTTTGTCAATTAGAAAGTGATACACTGTCTAAATATTCATAGAAATTACATTACATGCACAGTAAGACTAGGGTTAAATGTAAACAAAAGGGGCAATTACAGATCATAACACATGATCAAAATAAATTGCCATTTAATAGAATAAATACGAAAGATAGGTTGGAGTCTGGGTGGATAAGGAATAATTGTGAAATTGCACAAAATAAAAGAAGGTGCATGTCTGAGAGAGTTTTGTTGCTACCCTGTGATAGTCCTTGGATTACAGTAACTTCACTTTAGAAACATTGCAGCAAATTAACTACTGGGCAAAAAATGTGTTCAATTATTTGAAATGATAAACCTCTTCATAAATTATTTCAATGCACATAAAACACTCAGAGGAAACCTTTGAAAATCTCAGTATGGATGACAATTGTAAGCGATGGCATTGATTCATATATCATATTGTTAAAGCTTCACGAGGAAAAGTTGTCAATGCTAACCAACCAATTGTAGGGAGGAGATATCTTAGCCTAGCACAGTACAGGTTTTAAACATCAAATGTGATTGAGGGTGCACAGAAGGCTGATCAGCATTCAATGAAATAACAGATGATGCTTTATCAAAATTCATTTCTATCAACCATTATCAATATGAAAATTATGTTACAGGCAAAAACAGTTTACCTCCGGTATTTAAAACTATTAAATCAGTGGACACTGGATCTGTTTTCAGATACCTGCATCCCTGGACTACCATGCAATCTGGGTCATATGTAATAGTGCCATTTTATGTGGGGAATTTAGAATATATACTATTGAGGGTTAGAAATACTGTCGGTGAAAAGGATTCCATTGATATGCTAAACTCTGTTAGCATTCTGAATGAAACTGGTGCTCCCACTATCTTTCTTCTCTTTCTTTGGCTTGGCTTCGCGGACGAAGATTTATGGAGGGGTAAATGTCCACGTCAGCTGCAGGCTCGTTTGTGGCTGACAAGACCCACTATAAAACAATTGTTAACATACCTACTATTAGTCCCAGATCTAAAATCTATATCTTTGAGGAGAGATCATTTTTTTGCTTGTGAGGCCAAGTCCCTCAAGGTTTAAAATGATAGGAAAATGCTGCAAAGTCCAATCTTGATCCTTCAGAAATTTGTAATTATAGATTACCAATCTAACTTCATGTCTTAAAATGGGAATGAAGGTAATGTTTGTGGTTATTTCTGTAGTTTAATTAATTCCTTATGGATGATCATTTAACAGCCATCTATAAATATAAATATAAATATGCCAGGAACCAGAGCAACACCCAGTCGGCTGAAGGAACTCCATGGGTTGAGCAGCATCAGTGGGGAGTAAAGGAATGGTCAAAGTTTTGAGGTTGAAATCCCCTTCAATGGGACTGGTGAGTCTTGAGAAAGTTGAAGAGAATTAAATAGTGGGAATCCAGAACCCATATCAGAGACAGAATCTGCATTTTATTTAGCAGATGATTGGATGAGTGCCAAACATGACATGATGGACTAAAATTTGGGAAGTGGGATAATCCCAAACCAGAACACATCTGTGAAGAGTGGGAGGTGCAGAGTGGAAAAACAAGGGCATGGATCTTTAACGTGGGATTGTGAAATATGTATTAATTTGCCTTAGAGTGTTAAAGATGAAAGTGTAAACCCTATTTATATGCACCACCTTGGGGTATCATATTTTTGGCCATTATGAATATTATGGACAGAAGAGTGTCTTTTTATGTTGCAACTTTCTAATCCTATGATTCTTTTCTAGTCTGCAAACTCAAAGACCTCCTGAAATATGCACAAAGGGAGGCCACCATGGTGCCTAACTGAAAAAGTCTTGCCAGAGATGTGCAGCAGTCCAAACAGCTTCTGATTGCACTAGAAATAAGTGCAGAAAGGACTTCCTATCTAAGAAATGCAAAGCCCTTATATCAATCACTTCTGTTTCTATTTATCACACTCCTCGACATTATGAATAAATGCAAATACCACTACAGGAGAACCAGTAAACATACCAGGATTAGAGAGGTGTTCTGATGTTGTTGTGGCAATCTCACTGCTGCTCATTGACTCTGATTTACCTGAAAAGAAAATGCACTGTTTATTGCAGATTCATAGTAGATAAGGGCTATGAAAGCAATAAAGTGGCTGAAATAAATTTACATTTAAAAGCAATAACTTTACTTCCAGTTAAGACATCAGAAGCATGTAAAAAAAAATCCATATTCCACTCTATTCTTGTATTTACCTTTCAAATACCTTTATATTTGATTTCCTCTGTATTTCTTTGTACAGTATTTTGAGGACAGGATGAAAAGAAAAAAATAGCAATAACAATCTTTATTACTACACATTGCTTTCACTCTTACTTTCTATTCATTTTCACAAGTTTGTGCTCTCAATTCCTTTTTACCTATTTATCTCTCCACAAGCCCTTATTCCTGCCTTTTCTATTGCCTACTTGTCAATTTGCTTTGAAAAATGTACCTCCAGTTGGTAACACTAAATGCACAAATTAATAGTGGTACTATGTTGTTCCACTTCATTAATCTCATAGAACACAATAGCACAGTACAGGTCCTTTGGCCTTCATTGTGCTGAATCATATTTTCCTTAAAAAAATACTAAACCCTCTATTTTTCTTCCATCCGTGTGCCTGTCTAAGAGTTTCTTAAATGCCCCTAATGTTTCAGCCTCCACCACCATCCCTGACAAGGCAATATAGTCAACCATAACTCCATGTGTAAGAAAAATTTACCCCTGATGTCTCCCTAATCTTCCCTCCCATCACTTTTTTTTTAACATATGTTCTCTGCTGTTTGCTATTCTTGCCCATGGAAACAGATGCTGACTGTCCACCCTATCTATGCCTCTCATAATCTTGTAGACCTCTATTATGTCTCCTCTCATTCTTCTATGCTCCAAAGAGAAAAGTCCCAGCTCGGCTAACATTTTGCAATCCAGGTAACATCTGGTAAATCTCTTCTGCATCCTCTCCATAGCTTCCACTTCCTTCTTGAACACAATACTTTGAGTGTGGTCTCGCCAGAGATTTGTAGAGTTACAAAATGACCTCTCTACTCAAACTCAATCCCCTATTCATGAAGTACAGCATCCCATATGCCCTCTTAAGTATCCTATCAACCTTTGTGATGACCTTGTAGGATGTATGGATTTGGATCTCAATAAAGCAAATTATAGAGGAAAAATGCATTTGCATGTGCTACCATAAAGGCAACAATTGGAGATGAATTTAAAGCAAATATAATTCAATGTTGCAGTCCAACAAGTTGAGATATTGGGAAATTTTGTTAGTCTGATACAATTTACCATCCATCGTGAAATGAAAATTTTCCGAGTTATTGACATTTAGAAATTTCCTTTCGTGAGGTTGAAGAAAGGTTTCAGGAGTAGAAATTGGAAACGTGGTGACCAATGAACACATCTTTCATTGAAGTCCCTGAAGGTCAGTTTGCCTGGAATGTGTTTCTAATAATTATTTGCATACGAAATTAACAACGTATTAAATTCAAGTTCACACAAATGTATTTAAATTTCAAAGCTCTAAAGTGAATGCCTTTGGTGTTCCTACACTTGCACAATTGTAAATACCTAGTTGGTTACTTTTTTTTGTGTATTCTATCAATTATTTGCTCCAACTTTAGAGGAATTCTGGAATATTGAATTCATGGCATACCATGTACTGTTCATATATTAATTTATTTGCTTTATTTTTGGAGTAATCCTGCACAGGCAAATGAGGCTGTGCTACTTTTGGAGATTCATTCACTACCGATAGAGCTAAATATCAGCAGAAATTGAGGTAAAAGATCAAATAGATCAAAATAAAACCCTAAACCATCACTTCAACCATAAATTGTGAATTTTCTATGGGGTTCTTATTTGACAAACACTGAAAAGAGCACCAACCATTTGGAGCCATCAGTATTTAGCCCATTATTTCTGAGCTTTGCCATCTCCTCTGCCATAGACCTGAAAAGAAAATGGGAGAAGACCTGCAGGTATACCCCATACCAGTGGACCACTGTAATCAGTGGCGCTGATCAAATAAGTATACCATGGGTCAAAGTGCAAACAGAAGGTGAACAGAAACTCAAGCTAAGAACAGGAGTAACAATTATTTGGCTAAGTTTCAATGTGTAAAACTGGCTCATAATGCTTTGAATGAGAAAACCAATAATATTTCACAAAATGGAAGATAGCCATTTAGCCCAGAACACCTGGCAGACTATCTGAAATGCTATCCACTTAATCTACATAGCCACTTCTGTCTTAACAGCTTGCTTGATTCTACATGCATATCTGACACTGATAAAACTGCTCGGATATGGAATGTCCTGTGTTTAAAAAGAAATGTTCCAAATCCCTCTCACAATTCTTTGATGATAATCTTATTTCACAAATTACAAGGAAGGGATTAAAATTAATAACCCATGTCCTCTTTACCTTTTAACATTAGCTCTGAATTGACATACCTGTGCATGAATCAAATAGTTTCAGCCACTTTGCTTTGCTTTTGTCTTCAATTGTCCTTTATTTCAATAATGTTTTATCAAGATGTTTTCCGGTTTCAAATGGGACTTTGGCAATGGCTTTTCAATCTCATACCAGGGTGTGTAGATTTTTTGGGTGGCATGGAGTCTTGGGCTGAAATGTCCTGTTACCATTCTGTATGTCTAATTAAAAATTAAAAGGTTGCGCACCCCTGATCCAGTAGATTGGCATAACATTGGTGTATCCACCATTATATAAAACTGCTTGGATTTACTTTCCATTGTCCTCATTGAGGGGTCAGGAAAGGGTAAAGAATTTCAAATTCCTGGGTGTCAACAACTCTGAAGATCTATTCTGGGGACTCTGTGTTAATGCTATTACAAAGGTTTACCGGCAGCTACACTTCTTGAGGACTTTGAGAAGATTTGGTGTGTCAACAAGGCTCTTGCAAATGTCTACAAGTGTACCACGGAGAGCATTCTGACTGGTTACATCATTGTCTGGTACGGAGCTGCCAATGCACAGGACAGGAAAAGACTACAGGGAGTTGTGAACTCAGCCAAGCACCATCATGGGAATTAGTCTTCACTCCATTTAGGACATCTACAAGAGGTGGTGTCTATCCTCCAGGATCATCACGACCCAGGCCATGCCCTCTTCTCATTGATACCATCAGGAAGGTGGTACAGGAGCCTGAAGAAGAACACCCAATGGTACAAAAACAGCTTCTTCCCCTCTGCCATCAGATTCCTGAATGGACAATGAACCACAGAGACTAACACACTTTCCCTTCTCATGCATTATTTTTTAATTTAAAAAAATGTCATTTATAGCAATGTTTATATGTGTAATGTTGCCTTAAAACAATAAATTTACTGATGAGTCCGTGACAATAAATTCTGATTCTTACTGTGGATTATGGACTAAATGGATGGTCTGCAGTACAGTTTTACAACTGGTCAGTCTGTTGAATAATTATTCAGTTTTGTGATTATTCCAATTTAGGGACCAATGAGTAGCCATCACTAATCAAAGTGAATGAAAGCTTCAGCAGAATGCCGATTTGTGTTGGAAGAGAAATGATGGTAACAATACTTCACTGACCATTACTGCACCCAACGCATATCTGATTACTGATGTAGAACTGTGCCTCATTCAGGATCTGTTTATTTTGGAAAAAGGAACTTGGAGCAGTTTTCACTGGAAGAAAAAGACCAACCCATGCTCCTTATGCTGATTGGCTGACTCTGAATCAAGTGTGCTCGAGCTATCAAGCCTTCATTTGGACATTCTGAGAACTTCTGACAACATTGTTACCTCGTGTGAGTCTCTTGTATCTGAAGTTCACAGAATGCCCATTTCACCAAAATTATTTTTCCTACTAACAAAAATAATGCAGAGCTTTGAAATTAAGACCTTCAATTTCATTGCTGCCTGTTTTGCCACAGATTTATGCCAATTCGGAGCAGAGAGCACTTGATGGAAGCTTCCTGTGTCGGTCAATTTTCATGTGGGTTGTTCTTGGTGTCAGTTGTTAAAAAATATATATAATGAAAGATCTTGGTGACATCTCAGTTCAGAGTACCTTGGGGAAGCAAAAGAAAAGTTGGTGTCTCTTTACTTGACCCAGTTTCACAAAGAGAATGTGTGGGGTGGAAGGAGTCCTCGATGATGATTTTGCATGCCCTCTTCAGGCTACGATCCCAGTAGATCATGTCAATTGGTGGGGGGGAGTCGGGGGGGGATGGAATTCCAGTGATCCTCTCTGCCGGTCCTGTGGATTAACCTCTGATCCATTTTTTTCTGCTGCAACGGCACCTCACTGTGATGCAGCCAGCCAGGACACTCTCGCTAGATCTCCTATAGAACTTGACATAACAGCGGCTGGTAGCTTTGCCCACTTCATTCTTCTCAGGAAGTGCAGTCACTGTTGCACCTTCCTGACAAATAAGGAGTTATTGTGTGTCCATGATAGGTCACCCGATATCAAATAGACAACTTCTGGGATGATTTGAGTATCCAGGGATCTGCCTTTTCTATATTCCACATAGGAAGGTTTTACCCTATTACCATTGTTCCATGTCAAAGTTCAAATTTATTGTCAGAATACATACATGACATCACAAACAGCCCTGATTCTTTTTCCTGCAGCAGGCAAAATTTCTAATGTCCGGCAACTGTCGTGGAGACCCATTTACATTGTTCTCCTATTATTGCTTGTGATGTGGGCAGAGAAGCTCCAGTAGGGCAAGCCTGAAGCCTCTTTAGGCATTGATAAACTGCACAGCATCAGGTCCCTTCGAATGCACCCTGGTGTTGCTGATGTAGAGGAGCAGCCACTAGGCAGTGCGTTTCAGGTTGCTTACTTTCAATGTAGTACTTTTCTCTACCCCTTAATCATTCCACACTTTCTCCAGTAGTTTTCAGAGTATATTGTGAATGAGCAGAGGGGGAAAGACTGTGACACTGTTTGAAAGCAGTAATGGTAGTGGGGTATGAGGCTGATAGTGGTGGTAAACTGCGTTCAAATGAGAGCAGCCCCAAAGATCAGTGAACTCCATCAGAATCAAAAGATTGCAAGTTAAAGTTTCAAACTAAAAGATTAAAGCAAAGAATTTTGGGCTAGATTAGCACACATGGAAACTTACATAGTTGGAAATACCATTTCTAGTTCTTACACTGAAGCTTTCATCAATATGCTGCTTAATATTTATATCTTCATCAGCAAGCTAAAGCAGTATTATTTTTGGAAGGGTGCTGTGCACACATATTTTATATTACAGCACAGTGACCTATGCCAACACAACACAACTAGCTGAACATTGCTTCTAAAACAAAGGGTGGGAATAAAGGGGGCCCTTTCTGGCTGGTTGTTGGTTTCGCAGGGTCAGTGTTGGGTCCACTACTCATCACATTGCACAGATGACAGAATTCATGGCTTTGTGGCTAAGTTTGTGGATGACATGAAGACAGGTGGAGGGGCGGGTCATGCTGAGGAAGCAGGAAATTTGCGGAGGGACTTAGACAGTTTGGGAGAGCGGGCAAAGTGGCAGATGCAATGTAGCTTAGGGACATGATGGTCATGCAATTTGGTAGCAGGAATAAAGTAGATTATTTTCTAAAGGGCAAGTCCAAAGGGACTTGGGAGTCCTAGTGCAGGATTCCATGAAGGCTCACTTGCAGTTGTTAGCAAGGTAGGCAAATTCAGTGTAAGTATTCATTTCAAGAGGGCTAGCATACTAAAGCCCTCTTGTAATATCCCACATTTGGGGCAAAGTGAACAGTTTTGGGCCCTACATCTAGGGAAGGATGTGCTGGCTTTGGAGAGGGTCCAGAGGTGATTGACGAGAATGATACTGGGGATAAGACATTTAACCTACGAAGAGAATTTGATAGTTCTGGGCCTGTACTCACTGGAGTTTAGAAGGATGAGGGGGGATTTCAATGAAACCTGACAAATATTGTCAGGGTGAGATAGAGTGGACATTGGAGAGTCTAGGACCAGAGGGCACAGCCAAAATAAAAGGACATCCCTTTAAAACAGAGATGCAGAGAAACTTTTTCAGAGTGAATCTGCAAAATTCATTGCCAAATCATTGGGTATATTCAAAGCATAAGTTGATATGCTCTTGATTGACAAGGGTGCCAAATGTTATGAGGAAAGGGCAGGAGAATAGAGTTGAGAAGAAAAATACATCAGTGATCATTGAAATGGCAGAGCAGACTCAATGGGCCAAATGGCCTAATTCTACTCCTACGTTTTATGATCTAAATGCAAATCTTCCTCGATCGTTCCACAATCAGGCAGCATTTTTAACTAAGGGAGATGCTGATGCGTTATTAAAATTCTTTGAAGTGATGTAGTGATTGTGGTATGATGGCATTCTACATATTTCTGCTCTCCGTTTGCACTTGGGCTGAACCACTGAAATCGCCTTGCGATATGCGGACTCATTTGTATAATTAAAATTTTAACACTGGGGTGGGTCTAAAATTTTCCAACCTGACTGACCTCCTCTGTGCAACAGAAAATTCAAATTTTAACCACATATATCTGTGGCTTAAATTCATTATACAACAGTGAATTATTTTTGTCTAAGTGCCAGCAACCTCTGATTAACCTTTCATAACAAAGGCACACGTTGTACCTGTAAAAACTTGTTCAACTAGCTCTGCTGCTCATAATTCTTTGGAAAAAAAATCTTTACATATGTATACTGGTACTTCCTTTTTCTCCACAAAGAAACAAGCTGGATTCAAAATTGGTAATAAGAAGCAAAGGGTGAAGTAGAAGTCATGCTTTTGTGATTAGAAGCTCGTTGCTCACAGGTGCTTGTTATATACATTACCAACTTGAATGAGAATGTCACAGGTATGATCAGTAAGTTCACGCAGAACACCAATATTGGAATGATGCTGATGTTGGAGTCATAGAGTTAAACAACGTGGAAGCAGACCCTTTGGCCCAATTCTTCCATGCCTGCTTTTCTGAGCTAGTTCCACATGCTTGCCCTTGGCCCATGTCCCTTTAACTCTTTCCCGTCCAAATATCTTTTATTTGGATACCTCTGGCAGTTTGTTCCACATATCTACCAGCTTCTGTGTGAAGGCGGTGGCCTGAAACTACAGGATGATATCGATCAATTAGTAAGATGAGTTGGGTAATGGCAGAAGGAATTTAATCCTGAAAAGCATGGAGGTGATGACAATTAATGCGAGATAATACACAATGAAGGTAGAGTCTGAGAAAATACTGAGCAATAGAGAGACCAAGTCTAAGGATCTCTGCAGGTGGAAATACAGGGAAAATGTTTACAAAGGCATGTGAGATACCTGCCTTTATTAACTTCAGCGTGGAACATATATGTAGGATATTGATGGTACATTTTTGCCAGTTGGGTGACAGGTCTCCTGCTTACTTCCATCTGTTTCAATGGAATGAAATATGACCCAGTTACCGAGCACAGAAGATGACCATTTATGTAAGCGTTTACTGCTTTAATGTGTTATCCTGCACAAAAGCAACAAGACCACCCATAAATTTGAGGGGCAGCACGATTTTCCATCTGGGCACTCTCCAACGAAATGACATTAACCTTGACTTCTCAGGTTTCTGCTAGCCTACTCTTCATTCTTCCTCTCTTCCCTTCCTTTTGTCTTCTTTCCTCCTGCTCTCCACCCCCTTCCCTCTCCATTCACAGAGCCATTCCTCCTCCCCCTGCTCGCTGGTGTGCCCTCCTTCCCTTATCCACCTATTACCTCCTGCCTGTGGGATTGTGGTCCTCCTACCATTTTATTCAGACCTTGATGAAGGGTTCAAGCCCAAAACAATGGTTGTGTATCTTTATCTTTGCTCCATTACTTCTATCCTGTTTTTTTTTACAAAAGGAGGATGGTTGAATCCTCCTTTGTATCCTGGTCAATATTTATCTAACAAAGAACATTAGTGAGACAATGAATGTCATGATCACATAGCTGTTTGTGGAAGCTTTTAATGTGAAATTACCAGATATCAATTTGATATTACCATAGCAATATAGATAATAAAACATGAATTAGCCCAGAATGGAGTGCTGGGTGGAGATCTGATTTGGAGGATCTGATCGTGCTGGAGAAGGTACAAAGAAGATACACCAAGATGTTACTTGGCATAAAGCATTTCAATTCTGTGACAGGACTAAATGTGCTGGGTATGTTTCTTGCACGTCCCACGGGCAGTGAGAATGCTGAATGACCAAAGGAACTGCTCACACTAACTATTCGACATGCTCATATTCATGAAAGTATATTTATTTGTATATATGAATACTTGTCCTGCACATATATTATTTGTCTATATGTGTGTTATGTCTGGCTGTATGTCTGCGCATTTTGCTCCGAGGACCAGAGAATGCTGTTTCGTCAGGTTGCATTTATGCAATCAGATGAAAATAAATTTGACTTGAGCGGAGGAGGCTGAGTGGGGGGAATCTAATAGAGGTATACAAATTACAAAGGGGTACTGTTTGTTTAAAATAGGATGAGAGTTTTCTCAAAAGCAGAGGTGTGTAAAAACAGAAGGTGGAGGTTTTAGGTAAGAAGGTTTAAGAGAGGTTGTGAGGAAGCATTTTATTTTTACTCAGAGGCTGGTTATATTCTGAAAACCACTGCCTGTGAAGATGGTGGCATAGAAGGCCACAAACCAGTGCTGGAAAATTGGATGAGCAGAGACTGGTCAGCATAGACATGGTGACTGAAAGGCTTGCTTCTGTGTGGGCTGACACAACCAATCAATGCATCCAGCGAGACAGAGACATTTGTCACTTCTGAATCAAATTATGAAATGGAATAACCATGGCTTATAACTTATCCGCAATGTTCCAAAAGTGAGGAAAACCTCTTTCAAAAAAACATTATCAAAAAATGTCTTACAACCGATTACAGATCGCAAAAAGTTAGGTTGCAGGTGCAGCAGGTTATTAAGAAGGCAAATGGAATGTTGGCCTTCATCACTAGAGGAATTGAATTCAGGAGTAGGGAGGTAATGTTGCAACTGTATAAGGTACTGGTGAGACTGCACCTGGAGTACTGTGCCCAGTTCTGGTCTCCATATTTGAGAAATGTATAATGTCAATTTGGAAATCAGAAGAGAGCCTGAGAATACAGCAATGGTACCTGGAAATGAATAAAGGTATTCCATTGGAAAAAAATAAAAATAACATAATTTAAAAAATAAAGTCACATTATTTGAACAAATTTGGGAGCTGTACATTCTGTGCAGCATATGGTTATATGGTTATACAACAGAGAGGGCTTGCCTCGGACCCCCACCCCCTAAAATGATAACGAAGACAAAATGACTTGATCCAGTGTGTAGTTGACACATTTTTCTTGTTTCTTTTCATTGTGTGACGACATTGTTTAATGGTTTTATTGTATTGTATATGTTGAATGTTTAATGTGTTTGGAGGGGGGTGGGAAGGGGGAGGGAAGGTAGAGGGGAAAAAAGGGGACAAAATGCCACTGTGTATATTTAAGAGGAAAATCCTTGTATGTATTTTGATTCATATGGGTCACAGTGTGAAAAAAACCCATTTTCATTTCTTTAAAAACAGGTTAAAAGTCATAGAAGGGAAGTTTAAAATGTTTTCATCACTGGTCCATCAGATATATGAGGTGCTACTATACAGAATGTCACATTAAAGCACGAAACACAGATACATTTTTTTTTGCTCTACCAGTAATTCCGCCTCCCCCACAAGTAAAAGAATCTCGGGGTTGTATGTGATGTCATGTATGTATTCCGACAATAATCTGAACATTGAACTTCTGTGCTCAGTAACTGGGGCATATTTAATTCTATTGAAACTGATGGGATGAAAAGCGATGGATTCTGAAGTGAACTGGAAACCTGTTGCCCAACTGGCAAAAATGGAAATTACCGGTAATCTTCTTGCTGGAGATTTATTACCAATCTAAATTAAAATGTATATTTAAAAATGTGCAATTCAGGCAATTTAATGAAAGGACATCTGTGGAAAACTCTTAAATTTCCCCTATTCCCTCCACCTTGAATCTTTGGTTTGAGGTGGGGATACTTGAAAAATTGCCTGTCCTATTTAGATTATATTTGTGCCGGTATATAAAACTCTTTTCAACATTATCTTTTTTCAACATTATCTTCACTGATCTTAAAAGAAAAAAAATAAAGCACTGTTGAATACATTCTGAGTACACCTTGAATCATCATACTCACAAAGAAGTTGCTGTTCGTTCTGACCTAGATACTGACTTCTCAGGAATGAAGTGGGAAGCATTAGCATGGCCAGCACATGGAAATCATCAATACTACTTTGTCATCAAATGGAAGACTAATGAATACGAGACTTAGAAAAATTATTTTAAAAAACAATTTTCCTTCTACTGACAACAGCTTTCTAATATGGGATATGAGGGGACAATTTTTTTTTAATACTAAAAATCTTGAGAGAATATGCAAAAGACTTAGAAGGTCTAGAGAAGGATTTAACAAAATTGGAAAAAAAAATCAGATTTCAGGAACATAAGAAAAATATAGAATATTAGAGAATAAAAAGTTACAATACACTACAAATACATAGAGTGGAAAAAAATGATATTAAAAACTAAACAAAAATATTATGAACTAAGAGAACGGGCACATAAAGATTTATCTTGGCAGGTTAAAGCAGAGGAGTCACCCAGAATGATAAATGTCTCAGAAACAAAAGCTGATACTATAACATATAACTACAAAGAAATAAATAGTACGTTCAGACAATACTATATGAAACTATATAAATCAGAATTAGTAGGAGATGAAAATGAGATGGAAGAATTTTTAACAAATATTGAACTTCCTAAACTAGAATAAAAAGAAAAAGATGACTTAGATGCACCGTTTACAAGGTAGGAAATAGAGAAAGATCTGGGTACTTTACAAGCTAATAAATTCCCGGGTGAAGATGGGTTCTCTCGAGTTCTTTAGATAATTTAAATATTTGTTGATGCCTCTTTTGCTGGATGTGTTAGATGAGGTGGTGGAGACCCAAAAACTCCTGGAAACTTTTTCAACTGCTATAATTACAGTGCTACTGAGGAAAGGTAGAGATCCATTAAAAACCCCATCTTAGAGACCAATATCACTTCTGAATGCAGACTATAAAATTCTAGCAAAGGCACTAGCCAACTGACTGGGTGAAAATTTACCAAAATTAATAGAACCGTAGAATGCTACGGCACAGAAAACAGACCATTAGGCTTGTCTAGTCCGTGGTGTCCATTGTTCAGCTCGTCCCAATAACTAGCTCCCATTCCATAACCCTCCAGACCGCTCCCATCTATGTATCTATCTAATTTATTCTTAAAACTCAAGATCGAGTCTGCACTTACCACATCAGATGGCAGCTCATTCCCCCTAATGTTCCCCTTAAATCATTCCCCTTTCACCCTAAAGCCATGTCCTCTTATATTTATCTCTCCTAATCTCAGTGGAAAGAGCCTACTTACATTTACCCCCTCATAATTTTGTAAACTATCAAATATCCCCTTATTCTTCTTCCTTCCAAGGATTAAAGTCCTAACCTTGTAACTCAACTCCTGAAGACCTGGCAACATCCTAGTAAATCTTCTCAGCCCTCTTTCAATTTTATTGAGATCCTTCCTGTTAGGCAACCAGAAATGCACACAATATTCCAAATTTGGCCCCACCAATGTCTTATATAACTTCAACATAACATCTCAACTCTTACACTCAATACTTTGATTTATAATGGCCAAGACGCCAAAAGCCTTCTTTACAACCCTGTCCGCCTTCAGGAAATGATGTACCTGTATCCCCAGGTCTCTTTCCTGCTCCGCACTCCTCAGTGCCCTACCAATTACAGGGTACGTCCTTCCTTGATTTGCTCTTCCAAAATGAAATACCTCATACTTGTCTGCATTAAACTCCATCATCCATTTACTGTCCCATTCTCCCAGTTGGTCCTGATCCCTCTGCCAGCTTTGAAAATCTTCCTCACTGCCCACTCTGCCTCCTGTCTTAGTGTCATCAGCAAACTCGCTGATCCAATTTACCACGTTATCTTCCAGATCATTGATACAGACAACAAACAACAATGGTCCCAACACAGATCCCTGAGGCACACCATTCTGTTTTCTCCTACATCCAGATCAGGTGGAATTTGTTAAAGGAAGACATTTTTTCAAATAGATTATTCAATACATATGGCAAAATCAAGGTTGAATCCAAACATAAGGCATTCGACTGACTAGAATGGTCTTTCTTATATAAAACATTGGAAAAATTTGGTGTAGGTAGAACATTTATGTGATAGTACAGATTCTATCACCAATGTGTCTATGTACAGATGGTCATGTAGGATGACTGTGATTGGCTGAGAGTGTAGCCACATCTACTGGCAGGTCTTAAAGGATTGCTCCTAGCCAGACCAGGCCATTCTGGACTGGTCGACCTACTTGTGATACGCTCCAGTCTTTTAGTTAATAAAAGCCTTGGTTTGGATCAAAAAGTCTTTGGTTCTTTCGACGCGCTCTACAATTTATAAATTAGATAAAAACTCTATCATAAGCCACAAGCTAAGATTATAACTAATAACCAAATGTCATCTATTTTTCCCTTGAGTAGATGAAGTAGATAGGGGTGTCCCCTATCTCCAGCATTTTTCATATTAGCTATTGAACCTTTGGCGGAGATTATAAGATCTGGATATTAAGGGCTTCAAAGTTGGGCAGGAAGAACATAAAATGAGTTTATTCGCTGATGATGTTATTATATATGTCTGACCCAGCTGAATCTCTGATAAGATTGCAAACAATATTAGAAAAATATGGAAGAATATTGGGATATAAAATAAATATGGATAAAAGTGAGCTAATGCCATTGCAAAATTTTGATTATGAAAGATATCAAAAAGGTGGTAGGTTAAAGTGGAAGAAAGAAAGAATTAAATACTTAGGAATAATCACAGATAATAATTTTCTGAATTTATATTGTATCTTGAAGCATTTATTTTCTTATAATTTCTATCCCTGCCAAAAGTTAGTTGCAGAGAATGGTTTATAGAATGGTACATCACAGAAGGCTATTCCACACATCCATCTTGTGATGCTGTCTCTTTTTAGTTCCAGTCACCTGCTCTTTCCATGTAATCCTACAATTCTCTTTCTTCTTTGGCTTGGCTTCGCGGACGAAGATTTATGGAGGGGGTAAATGTCCACGTCAGCTGCAGGCTCGTTTGTGGCTGACAAGTCCGATGCGGGACAGGCAGACACGGTTGCAGCGGTTGCAGGGGAAAATTTGTTGGTTGGGGTTGGGTGTTGGGTTTTTCCTCCTTTGCCTTTTGTCAGTGAGGTGGGCTCTGCGGTCTTCTTCAAAGCAGTTTGCTGCCCGCCAAACTGTGAGGCGCCAAGATGCACGGTTTAAGGCGATATCAGCCCACTGGCGGTGGTCAATGTGGCAGGCACCAAGAGATTTCTTTAGGCAGTCCTTGTACCACTTCTTTGGTGCACCTCTGTCACGGTGGCCAGTGGAGAGCTCGCCATAATTAACTTGACTTTAAACATGCATCTTGTTCCTCAGAGTAAAGGGATTTCTGTTTGACTCACAATTGTACTTTCCAATGATCTGAATTCTGTGTCCTCTGGATAACAGCACTTTTGCCAAATGTTAGAGGTTTTCTTTATTTACTCAAACAAAAATGTTTGTGATTCTTGAGCACCTTGGCTTAATTCACTCATAAGCGTATCAACCATTAAGGCCAACAATTTAATATTTTATATTACTCCACATACCCGAAGCCTCCCATTCCTGGGATCATTCCCTCTCCGAAGTCTTAAAATCCTACCTAAAATGTGTTGCTTAGACTGACATCCAAATTCTAACTTGCATATCTTTCCAAGAACATGAGAAAATAGGCCACCCAGCCTTTCAAACCTGCCTCGCCCTCTTTAAAATAATTACTGCTGATCTGTCCCAGGCACCTACTCCTCTTCTGTGCCAATTCCTAACAGTGCACAATACCTTAAACCTTAAAAATTTATCTGTCTTCTCTTTAAATATCTTCAATGATCTAACCTCTAAAAGCCGACAGGGTAAAGAATTCCAGTGGTTTTCCAACCTCTGCAAGAAGAAAGTGATGCAAATAAAATTATTCCTGAAACAGGTAGCCAGAGAGCTAATCTATTTGCCTTTTAAAATTACAGTTCTGTGGCTTCCAACAACAATTTCACATACAGACATTTGTCAAGGTCAGCAATGAGGAAACTATTTGGCATCATTTTGGACTGAGCCTCATATGTGGAAAATTTAAATGATCTCTGCTTAGATGACAATGGGTGTAGCGGAGGATGTTTAAGTCCCACTTGTCTACTACCCTGAACAATGTGAAATGTTTACCTGTGATTTGAGAAGCACTGACTGATTGCCCATGACTGTAGATGCTTGATCAAAATACAACGTTGAGACATATCAGCTGCATCAGATTCCATAATCTAAGTAATAAAGACAAAGACGAAGGAGATGATTGTGGACTTCAGGAGGACCAGGAACGACCACCCTTCACTACACATTAATAGCTCGGTAGTGGAGAGAGTAGAGAGGACCTCGGATTCCACTTAAAAAGTGACCTATCCTAGACACTAAATATCTCCTCACTTGTCAGGAAGGCACAAAAGTGGCCACCATCCTGCCAGCTTTCTACAGGAACTCTATCGAGAGCATCTTGGATTACTGCAACACCGTGTGGTATGGTTGCTGTAGATGTAGAGCGTCAGATCAGAAGTCAATCCATAGGACCATAAGAACAGCAGAGAGGATCAATGGGGTCTCCCTCTCTCGCCCGACCCCTCAGTCAAATTGATGGAATTTACCCGGATCATTGTGTAAGAAGAGCTCACAAAATCATACCACCCCACACACGGTATCTTCCAGCTACTCCCGTCGGGAAAGAGATACAGGGGTATCAGAGCCAGAACCACCAGGCTGAGGAACAGCTTCTTCCCCTGGGCAGTGAGACTGCTGGACAACTGAGGAACTGCTCATACAAACCCTCCATGACTCAACTATTTATTTAACTATAATATTTACTTAGTTTAATATTTGCATATACATACCGTGCAATCATATAGTTTGTCTATATATGTGTGTGTGTTATGTCTGTACATGTCCTTACAGTGTGTTGCACTGAGGACTGGAGAATGCAATTTGGATGGATTGTAATTGTGGAATCGGATCGTAAATGAACTTGAAAATACTGTCAAGATTCTCAAGCACTTGGTCACAGCTACTTCAGATAGTTTTATTTTTATTCACATTTACATTTATACTTAATGGCAGTTGTGGAATTCAAAAGGGAGCTATAGAATTAGTTAAAGGGAAATTGTTTATAGGATAATAATAGGATAAAAGCCATTTTTACTATAATTACATTCCCCACAACTAATTTTACCACATCCCTCACTCCCAGGTGCAACTGCTCCCAGACAACATAATGAGGTGCATCTTTATGTTTTTCACAATCTAAATAAATATCATTAAAAATTGAACTGAATATAAAATGAAAACAAAAAAAAAGTACTTGCCTACATAGTTCTTGCAAATATTGTGAACAAACAGGAACAAATATTCTATTCACCTTTGCAAAAACATTCTCCTGACTTCTTCTCATGTGAAGTATTAGATCTCTTGTTGAATAAAGTTTTCATGCCACTGTTCTGTACAGTATCTCTGAATGTTAACATGAATCCACTTCTTTAATGTGTGATTTTTCCCTTCACGGGGTGAGAAGGTTAAAATAAACGGATACCCAGGCTATTCATGTCTGATGAGGTTTCAGTGCCAATCGGCTTATTCGTGATCGGCAAGCTGTGTCTGCATTTTTGTAAATGATGCCATGGTCAGATGTTTGTGTTGAGATGGTGTGACATGCAATGGCGATTCTGGATTCTGGGTTAGTTCTTGCTAGAGATAATGTTTCAGGAATAATATGTTCACAGCATGAGTCATTGTATTTGCTGAATTCCAAGTAAATACATTGGATTGCAAGTTGCAACACTTTACATGGTGCACTTGTAATTTATCTGAGATACTGATTCATAAAGGAGAAATTGTATTGAAGATAGCCACAAATCCTTTTTTTACAAACCAAGTTTGGATGTTGGAGGCTGAAATATTAGGAGCCTTTAATTAGGAGACTCTTAGACAGGCACATGGATGAAAGAAAAAGAGACGATTATGGGGCTGAAAGGTGTGGAGGAAGCACTAGCCCCTTTTAAACTGCAACCCCTGGCTAGCCCTCCTGGGACTTGGGTACGATTACTGGGGCACAGATGCTGGAATCACTTTTCAAATTGCAGGGGGATCCCACCCCTGCAATGAAATGTCATGTACTCACTGGAAGTACTGCTGGATATTCAGAAGCTGGCTTCCCGGTGACACACACGCAAGTGCTGATGTCACCGGAATCGGAGGGTCAGCCATTTTCCTGTTCAAATAGCCTGTGGATGCAACCTAGATAAGTTTAACTGGGTTCCCTGACCATCTCCGACGTAGATCAGAGACCCAGTTGGATTCTGACAGGGTTGACCAGGTCAGACCCTTTCTAATGGTCGCATAACTGGGACACTAACCAGGCAAATTGACCTGGTAACCCCATTTTACATGGCAGTTTGAAATGGCCTACTGTTTGTATGTATATGGCTAGCCCGCCCCTTGCTGATTGTACCTGTAGGTTCTTCCTCTTTATTCCCCTAATAAAGGTGGCAACACCATAACCCCTCCTCCAGAACAAGCTCAGGTCTCAGGTCAGCAACATGAGCTGTGCCTTCAGTTTATGGTAATAAAAGCCTCTCAGTCAGGTAACTTCTAGCCTTTGGAGATATTGATAGTGTATTAATTTTATTACCATAATCTTTTTTTGAATGGACAAGTTGGTGAGATCACTGGAAGCATCTGACAAGTTTGAACTCTGGCTATAATGCTTCAACATGTTTCTCCAGGCCTCCGTGCGATCGTCCATTCTGATGCAGACAAGCTGCACTTGTACCACATTTACCTGATGGTCAGAGAATATGAGACATTCACCGAAGCAATGGACATTCTGAAAAGCCAGTACCAGCCCAGGTGAATGAAATCTACGCCAGGCACGTCCTAGCCACATGCAAGCCGCAACCCAAGGAGTCAATCGATGATTACCTTCGGGTTCTGCAAGGCCGTATCAGCAAAAGAGTACATGGAGGAGCTGATCTGAGATGCCTATTTAGCAGGCTTCAGATTGGATTACATTCACCAGCAACTGTTAGAACAGGGCGAGCTGAAGCTGCAGAAAGCCATCAAACTAGCCAAAACTCTGGAAGTAGCCCTCCACAACGTGGACTCTTTCTTGACTGATAACGCAGCTGCTGTATGGGCAATGTGGGGGCTGCCATCTTGGGATGTGGGATCACCGGTCTCCCCACGTCCCGACCTGACTACGGCCGCCGCTGCCGGTGAGCACATGAAGTGCTCCTGCTGCGGTCAGTAGAAGCACCCCAGAAAGCACTACCCAGCAAAGGACATGGTCTGTTCCAGCTGCGGGAAGAAGGACACTCCAAGCAACCTTGTAATCCAAGCAGCGCTGTGTGTGGGCAGTGGGGGCCGCCACCATCTTGGATGTCACCATCTTACCAGACCACGAGCCAGTACAGCGGAACAGACAGCGATGCCACTCTGACTTCAGTCACGCTCGACAAAAGCAGCCCTCACCAGCTCGCCAGGTCAATGATGGACATAGGTAAATGGGTGCAAGATGAGCTGCCTGTTTGATAGTGGGATTCATCCACCCTGAAACAGTGCAGCGTTACTCCTTCATGGTGAGACCAGCGAGGTACAGAGTCTCCTTGGCCTCTAAGTCCCACTCAGCAAAAATCTGCAGCAGCTGAGCTGTGATGCTGACTGGGCACGTCCAGACTACAAAATTTTAAACTCCTCATGATGCCACAGCTCTGCTGCTTGTACTACTGGGGTGGAACTTTCAGTGCCATCTTAAGAGCATCACCATGGAACATGATGGGCCCCATCCCTTCTCACGGTCTACAACCAATGGTATTTAAACCGCCCGCCCACCTTCCACTGCGAAAGTGTCCAACCAGCAACGCACAATCCGCCCACCATGCATGACCTGCAGACACTCCACCCTCTGGATTTCCCCCTCCATCTCTGTTTGCCAATCTCACCCCAATTCTAAGCCCATCACCACCAAGAACAGGTGATACAGCACTGGGGACAGGGTGAGACAGCACCTGACCGAGGTGACCTTCAAACCCAGTACCAGCCCCTGGAGAGCTCGGGTAGTGGTGGTTAAGAGTGTGGAAAAATACCAAATGGTTATCAACTCAGTCAGACCATTAACCCCCTCCCTCGCATAGCTGGCATGGTAAACCAAATCACCCACTATTGGGTATTGTCCACCATTGACAAAGTTGGCATACCACCAGCTTCCTACCCACCTGGAGGACCACCAGTACAATGCGTTCAAGGCGGGTGGCTACCTCTACCACTTTCTGGGGGTCTCCTTCAAGGTTACCAATGGAGTCTCTGTCTTTCAGAGGGAGATGGACTGAATGGTGGATGAGCACAAGCTGCTGGCCAAATTCCCCTACCTCGACAATATCACCATCTCCAGCCGTGGTCTGCAGGACCATGACACCAACTTCAGGAAATTCCTCCAGACAGCCAAAGGCCTCAACTTCACTTACTACAAAGATAAATGTGTATTCTGCACATCACACTTGGCTGCATGGTGAAGAATGGAGTTACTGGCCCCGATCTCAACCCTATGTGCCCCCTGTTGGAGCTCCCACTTCCCCACAGCCTCAAAGCCTTGAAAAGATGCCTGAGGTTTTTCTCCTATTATGCCCAGTGGATCCCTAACTATGCGGATAAGGTCCACTCCCTTGTAAAGCTCACCTCCTTTCCCCTGTTGGCAGGGCCCCGTGAGGCCTCCAGCCACTTCAAAGGCAAAATTGCCGAGGCTGCAACGCTGTGGATGAATCCGCCCTGTTCCAGGGCTGCCACAATTAACTAAATGGGCAGACCCGTAGCATTTTTCTCCTGTACCTTCCAAGGCCCTGAGATCCCAAACTCTTCCATCGAGAAGGAGGGTCAGGTCATCGTTGAGGCGGTATGGCACTGGAGACCATCTTGCCAGCAAACGATTTACCCTGCTGGCTGACTAATGTACAGTCACTTTCATGTTCAATAACAAGCAGTGGGGTAAAATCAAGAATGACAAGATTCTGAGGTGGAGAATTATAGTCTCCACCTATAACTATGAAAGGTCAACGAGCCTTCAAATGCCCTGTCCCAAGGGACTTGCACCAGTGCGCAGTTTGACCATTTACAAGCCCTCCACAACAACCTCTGTCACTCTGGGGTCACCAGGTTCTTCCATTTTGTCAAAACCAACAACCTCCCCTATTCGGTTGAGGACATCAGGACAATGACCAGAAACAGCCAGGTCTGTGTGAATTGCAAACCACACTTCTACCGGCCAGACATGTTGCACCTGATTAAGGCCGCCCACTCCTTTGAGCACCTGAGCATGGATTTTAAGGGGCCCTGCCCCCTTCGAACCAAAATATTCACTTCCTCAACATCTTTGATAAGTACTCACATATCCTTTTGTCATTCCCTGACTGGAGACATGACTGCTGCCACCATCATTAAAGCCTTGCACAATCTCTTCACCCTGTTCAGATACCCCTTCAATATTCATAGCAGCCCAGGGTCCTCCTTCATGAGTGATGAGCTACGCCAATATCTGCTGGCCGGAGGTATCGCCATGAGCAGGACCACCAGTTACAACCCCCGAGGAAACGTTCAGGTGGAATGCGAGAACACCACCATCTGAAATTTTGTCCTAACCTTGAGGACGAAAGGCCTGTCTGTCTTCCATTGGCAAGAGGTCCTCCCCAAAGCGCCCCACTCAATAAGATCTCTCCTGTGCATCACCACCAATGTCACCCCACTTGAATGGCTGATTCCCTTTCACAGGAAGTCCACGCTGGGGACCACGCTGCCATCCCAGTTGACGTACCCAGGGCCAGTCCTGCTCCAGAAGCAAGTGAGAAGCCATAAGTCTGACCCAGTGGTTGAGAGGGTCAACCTCCTCCATGCCAACCCTCAATGCGCCTATGTGGCATACCCGGATGGGCACGAGGACACTGTGTCTGTCCGGGGCCTGGCGTGCGCAGGAGACCCCGGGACTCCAGCTGACCAAACAGTTCATCCACCCCTCCACAATCATCCACCACATACCATGTCATCCTATGCCTGCCCCTGCCCCAACTATCTCAGTTTAGTCAGGTAACTTCTAGTCTTTGGAGTTATTGATAGCACATCAAAAGGGTTTGGGTTTTTTTGATAAGAACATGAAGATCAGCACACTATTGACAGCCGAAGGGCCTGCACTGTGCTCTTATGTTCTATGGACATGTTGCACCAGCACATTTAAAAGCAGTGATTATTTTTTTGTTTAAATTACAGAATGATTGAAATGCAAGAGATCATTTGATCCTTCAAATCAGTTACTGGTTTCATGTTGGAGCAACTTTTCTATTCCCACTCACTCACCAACTCACAATTAGCACTGCAAATTATTTTCTTTTGTGGACACATCCATGAATGCTGAATTTCAATCTGCCTCCACTTCTATACTTGGAAGTGCAGGTTATAAGCACACTAATATGCATGATCTGTGGGGCAGACTCGATGGGCTGAATAGCCTGTTTCTGCTCTAATGTCTTATGATATGGCTAAAATAAACTCAGTTACAAAGATATACTTTTATCAACACTTTGTATGGAGAGCTTCCCTTGCAATGGATTGGGGGAAGAAAATCAGGAGACATGATTAAAAACTGAATTAATCTTGAGGAAAGCAGTTTAACGATTCATTCTAGGGGAATTAAACAATGGCTTGTGAAGAAGTTGCCATATTGCTGCAAAGAGAAAATCCACAATGACCAAATTAAACAGGCAGTGTGGACAGCCGTTGAGAGAAGTGGTCTACGACTTTATTATGGCCAGGTTTCACATTGCACAGGTGGAATTTTACATGCTACTATTCAATGTCAGTCCCACTGATCAAAAGGTTAGTGGGCGATTCCAAACACAATTTTGGAAGGCTGCAATAACAAAGGACAGGCAGTGTCTCATAGAGAGGGAGGACAAATCAGGAGTTCCTGTCACCTATTCCAAGTACGGCTTCTGTGACTTGTACACAAAGCCTGCTATGTTGTTTGCCATTGATTTCAATCAAACAAATATTTCCAGTGGGGCTGGGAGATTCAATTTCAAGGTCAATGAAATATCCATTATTCCATCATGTCTTCCTCATTCAGTTTTGATAAGGGATCTTGACCCGACTCCTTGACTCTCCATTTCCCTCCAAAGATGCTGCCTTACCCAATAAGCAACTTGCATTTTGCTCCAGATACTAGCCACTACAATGTCTTGAATATCCTAACTAGTATTCCATGACTCGTTTACAGTAAATCCCCTGTTTTCCGGAATTCAAGCACTCCGTAGAGTCAAGCAACCAGCAAAAACAAATTTGTTGAAAATAAGTAGTTAAAAAACATGGAAGCTTAAAATTAGCACACTTTGCCATTAGTTCTCCAATCACTTATCTAGCATTTACCAATTCCCATAGGAGCTGGATACCTGTTTTTTTTTTAAACTCTATTTGTTTTGTCATCCCAGATCCGATGAGCTATGAATATTTCCTTGCAGTCATTGCATTTACAGAAAAAAAAATTGAAATTATAGAACAGATAGTAAGAAGATAATGTAAATAGGACCGGGAGAAGACCAAGCAGCCCATTCAACCTGGCGCACCATTCAACCTGGCGCACCATTCAACCTGGCGCACCATTCAACCTGGCGCACCATTCAACCTGGCGCACCATTCAACCTGGCGCACCATTCAACCTGGCGCACCATTCAACCTGGCGCACCATTCAACCTGGCGCACCATTCAACCTGGCGCACCATTCAACCTGGCGCACCATTCAACCTGGCGCACCATTCAACCTGGCGCACCATTCAACCTGGCGCACCATTCAACCTGGCGCACCATTCAACCTGGCGCACCATTCAACCTGGCGCACCATTCAACCTGGCGCACCATTCAACCTGGCGCACCATTCAACCTGGCGCACCATTCAACCTGGCGCACCATTCAACCTGGCGCACCATTCAACCTGGCGCACCATTCAACCTGGCGCACCATTCAACCTGGCGCACCATTCAACCTGGCGCACCATTCAACCTGGCGCACCATTCAACCTGGCGCACCATTCAACCTGGCGCACCATTCAACCTGGCGCACCATTCAACCTGGCGCACCATTCAACCTGGCGCACCATTCAACCTGGCGCACCATTCAACCTGGCGCACCATTCAACCTGGCGCACCATTCAACCTGGCGCACCATTCAACCTGGCGCACCATTCAACCTGGCGCACCATTCAACCTGGCGCACCATTCAACCTGGCGCACCATTCAACCTGGCGCACCATTCAACCTGGCGCACCATTCAACCTGGCGCACCATTCAACCTGGCGCACCATTCAACCTGGCGCACCATTCAACCTGGCGCACCATTCAACCTGGCGCATCATTCAACCTGGCGCACCATTCAACGTGATCATGACTGATCTGCCCAAGGTCTCAGCTTCCCATTTGTGCCAATTCCCTGAAACCCTGATTTCCCTAAACTTTCAACATTTGGCAATCTTCTCTATAAATTACCACCACAACCCTCTAGGTTATCAATTCCAGAGATTCATCACACCTTCAGCCTATTTGGTTGAACTGGACCGCTCCAAGTGTACATGCACTGTGTGAACATTTTCACATTATGATTCATCCCATTCCATAATCATGGCCTTCAATTTTCTTCTGACTTGAATAATTTTCTGGCTCGTCCTTGACTGTACCTAAACGACTTGACTCAACTTCTTAATGTGATCGGACATTTTGTATTTTAACCACTCTTTCCAGGGAAAGAGGTTTCTCTTGAATTCCAATTGGTTCCATGTCTTATAACAGTAATCCATAAATCTGAACATCCCCTCCACACTTATGTCCAAAGAATAGAAATTTATTTGCAGACAGCAGTTATGCACACTTTATAGTGTACTTGCTGGAATTTAGAAGAATGAGAGGGAATCTTATAGAAACATATAAAATTAAGAAAGGCACAGATAAGATAGAAGTAGGTAAATTGTTTCCGTTGGTGAGGAAAGATCAGAACTAGGGGGAGAGCCTCAAGATCCAGGGGAGTAGATTAAGGATGGAGATGAGGAGGAACTGCTTTTCCCAGAGGATGGTGAATCTAGAGAATTCGCTGCCCATTGAAGCTGTGGAGGCGACCTCAGTAAATATATTAAAGTTGGATAGATTTTTTATATAGAAGGAGAATTAAGGGATATGGGGAAAAGGCAGATAGATGGAGAGGACCCAATTGTCAGATCAGCCATGATCTCATTGAATGGTGGAGCAGGCTTGATGGGCCAGATGGCTGACTCCTGCTTTTATTTCTTATGTTCTTGCACTCTTAACCATTGTATTCTGATTCCAAAATATAGCTCAATTTATATCAGCTTATGATGTGCTTAACATTACCAAGAGGGACTGAATTCTTAGGAGTCCAGAGTTATCATATAGTACATGTTAGTTGACACAAGGAGAATTCGATGTATTTTGCAAGCTGAATTATGCATCACTCAAAAGGATTGACATCTTAATTATTACATTTCCTGTCATTTCTACAGTAATAACAACACCTTCCAAGACCAGGTTCTAGCCACAAATAAACCTGTTGGATCATTTCCCTACCTTCTTTGCCATTTGATGTTTCTGAGATGATATTGATATGTGTGTTGTTGAAATCTGAATCGCTGGGGCACTCAATACTTGCAGTCAGATTGTGTGGGATCACCAGATCTAACATTTCCATGTACCTGGAAAGAAAAGTAATGTTTTTGTCATTAGACAGCACACACAGAAACTTTAAATAATAAAGAACATTGTGATTACTTAACCAGACTATTCCAATAGCACATCCTAAACCCACGAACACTGTGACCAATAAGTACTGGAATAGCATCTTGACCAGGAAATGTATTCATTATTTTTGAGTCTTGAAACTCCAAACACAGTATGTGGAACTGCAACATTGCAAGAAGATGGTTCACCATCAGGAATGGATATTAAATGCTAACCTTGCCTATGACATCCACATCCTGAAAATTCCTTAAAAAATGATTTCAACATTGCCTCTGCAAGCTCCCTTTGATAATCTAATGAATGTTACAAACAATGAAAACATTGAATTCAAAAAAAGTCTACACTATGATCCATCAACATGACATCTGTACCAAGGGAGGGAAGTTTAGGGGAGACAGAGTTAAGTTTAAAAAGAAACAGAGTGGTGGGTGCATGGAATGCCTTGCTGGTGCGGTGGTGGAGGCTGAACCATTAGAGGCATTTAAGACAGGCTCATGGATAAAAGAAAAATAGAGAATTATGAGGTAGGAAGGGGTTACTTTAGTTTTTGTAGGAATATGTAGGTCAGCACAACATCATGGGTTGAAGGGCCTGTACTGTGCTATAGTATTCTATGTCTATGTTTAGTATGCCTGCCAAACAAATGTTAATTTTGATGCATTTGATCCCACAGATAGATAGAGTGATGAAGAAGACATATAGCATACTTCCTTTCATTGGTAGGTGTATCAAGTATTCAAGTCAGAAAGCCATGATGCATTTTAGATAAGCCACACTTAAAATATTGTGTGTAGTTCTTGTCACCATCTTACAGGAAGGATGTGGAGACTTTGAAGAGGTTCACCAGGACGTTGCCAGGAATAGAAAGTATTAAGGACACAGCCCAGGATTTCACAGGAAAAAACCCTCCCCATCATCAACAATATCAACTGGGAATACTGCCGTCAGAGAGCAGCAGCAATCATCAAGGATCCACACCATTCAGCACATGCTCTGTTCTCGCTGCTACCATCAGGAAAGAGGTCGAGGTGCCACAAGATGCATTCCTCCAGGTTCAGGATCAGTTGCTACCCCTCCAACATCAAACATCTCAACAACAAACTCAATCAGGGACTCATTTAAGGACTCTTACTTTTACACTTCATTGATTCATTTTCTCTCTGCATTGAATGGTTTGCTTACATCTGTACGTTGAGTCCATTTTTTTTTGCAGCACCAGTAACTGGTAATTCTGTCTCACCCGCAGGAAAAAGACTCTCAGGGTTGTGTGATGTCATGTATGTACTCTGACAACAAACCTGAAATCTAATTATGAGGAGAGGTTGGACAAACTTGCATGGTTTGTCTATGGAGTATGAGAAGCTGAGGGCAGATGTGATGGAGGTATACAAGATGATGAGAGGCATAGATAGGGTAGATAGTCGGTCTTTTTTTCCAGGATGGAAATGTCAAATATTGATGGCATCACTTTAAAATGAGGGGATACCTCTTTTCAAGAAGGAGATTATAAGTCAGGATTGTCACAGGGAGTGGTAGGTGCCTGAAACATGCTACTAGGTGAAATGGTGGAAGCAGATAAGATGGTAATGTTGAAGAGGCATTTAGATAAACACTTGAACAAACAGGGATTGCAGGGAAAATGTACCATGTGCAGTTTAAAATCGGCATCATAGATGGACCAGAAATTGTAAACTGAACAACTTGTTCCCATTCTGGTCAATGTTCTAATTATGTTATAATTATGTTGTGGTTAATAGTCAATCTTTCATGTTAGTTAGCCCAACTTAACATTTTTAGAAATTCTCACATATCCACCCAAAAATCCTATTGAAATGTTTCCAGAGCTTCTGTACATGGCAAGTTTTAATTTGGCTGGGGAAGATTTTGCAGAGGACCACAGGGGATTTTGCCGCTATCAGAAGCACCATTTGTGAACAACTCAAGAAATATGTGGAGTTCTACGTTCAGAGCAATCCTCGCTCACTCTGGGCCAGAGACACATGTTAGTCTCCCAACTCCCGTTGGCACATTAGAGATTCCCAATTCAAATTTTAACCAAATAGACATTGTTGGAGTCAATGCTCTTGCTACAGAATTACTGCTGTCCAACAGAGAAAATATTAATTGTACATAAATAATCATTGATCCATTCTGAAGAGTTATTCTATAAGGAATCTAGAGTCATCGCTATTCACTGAAGTAATTTTCCATCATCTGAACATCACTACTCTCAAGTATACTTTTTGACTGCATTCATTTTTCTCTGATTACCAGAAAAATCATGCGGCCTGCTTTATTGGAAAAGCCTGTATTGGAATAATTACATGGACATCGTCTTCATTACCAGTAACGACAGCATTTTGCTAAAGGACATACATTAATATTATGAGCTAAGAAGTTTAAAAGCAACAACAGCAGCACCTTGTATTTAGATCACACCTTTAATGAACAAGGGCCCATCAAATAAAATTTATCACTGAACTAACAAGACGATGTCTAAAAACTTGGCTAAAGTCTTTAAAAAAAAGTTTATTGAAGAGAGGCTGAGAGATGGGCAGGGTTGGAATGTATTCCAGCTCAAGGCACAACTAGGGATGCTGAAGAGGTCAAAATATGAGGTGGGGTGGGGGGGGTGCAGCAGCTATCTCAGAAGGTTGTATGTCTGGAGGATATTCTAAAATTAGGAATTACAGTGGCCAAATGATGATTTGAAAAGATGAACATTTTAAAATTGTTGAACTGCTTACATTGGAGCCACTGTAGGTCAGTAAGAGCATATTTGTGTGAATTCCACCTTGCCCATATGTATTAAACTAGTGGAGTGTAATATTTATCCATTGAAGGGCAAATTGACAATTAGAATCAGCTCACTGCTATCATTTTGTGTTCCAACATTATACTCCTCTCTGAGAAGAGGTGGAGGCCAATTTCTGATAGTTTCTCTTCTATGTTGAGAAACCTGCCCATTAATTTAGCGTTAGGTTAGACTCCAAGAAAGAGATGAATATTGGATTTTTAAAAAATGATTGTACTTAATTAAAATGGATTTAATTGTTTTAATAGATTTTTTATTTCACATTTTAAGTGCTTTCAACTTCAGAATCAGAATTTATTCCCATGAAATTCACTGTTTTGCAGTTTCACAGTACAAACATTTATATGAACCACATTACAATATAAATAAAAATAGTGCAAGAAAAAGTCAAAGTGAGGCAGTTTCATTGCAGTTTAAGTTGTAATATTTGTAATAATTTTCAACGTTGGTGAATGTCATACATGGAATCTCAAAGCCTTTTGACAGTTTTGACAGCTGGAGTGTTGCTCAAGGGATTGGCAAATCATTTCTTGAATCAAGGCTTTCTGATAATGCAAAGATGGTCCTCCATGCTGGAGGGTCCTTGCCAACGAGGAACTGATATTTGAAATAAGGTGCCGCTGTAAGTGTTGTAAAGTGGTAAATATGAATGGAAATGCCTAATGTAATTAGGCACAATTAAAAGTGCAATATAGTGGCAGTTATATCTGGTTTCCAAAACTGTATTCTAATTTCAAAGCGGTTTAATATGCATGTTCTAATATAATGTGTTTGGCACAATCAAGCAACCTTTAGCCTGGGAGGTTGCAGAGATTTATAATGGCATTCTCCTGCTTTAGTCCAAAGCCACTGGTGGCCAGTGGCAAATTGGTGAAAACTGGGCACAATCTGGAGATCACAACTGAGGAATCAGGTGGGGTTGTTGAACATTTTTGAGAAGGGGTGTGATGCCACTCGATGTAAAGAAACTTTTAAAACCAACCTCATTCAGTGAGCAGTGAAAAGCTATTGTTCATTCATCTCCGAACCCCTGTTGTGAAATTACATTGGTTAAAATTAAATTTGAAGATTTTCTGATTCTAATGCTGATTTGTTAATACAATGTACAGTAAAACCCCTATTATTCCAGAATTCAAGCAACCGGCAATAAAAAAAATTCGAGAAAATAAATGGGTTAAAAAAAAACTGTATGTTTAAAGTTGGTGCTCCTCGCCATTAGTTATCCAATCCACTCAACGCACAACCACAGCAACCAGAAAATTCACTTATCTGGCAATTACCAATCCCCATCGGTACTGGATAAGGGAAGAGGCATCGTCGCTTTATTTCTGGAGTTATCTGAACGGTTAAACTCTCAGCAATTGAATTTCTCCAAAGAGTTTCTTCAAAAATCCGCTTATCGTCAACTAAATATCGAAGGAAACCCCAGTGTAAACATTTGTGCAGTTTCTGGGAGTCTTGTACTGATCCTGCGCTAAAGGTACAATGGACAAGGAAGACAATGAGAAGAAAATTCAAGCCCTTTCCAATCTGCTATCATCAAGAAAATTACTGAAATATGAAAGCTATTCCTTTCATTAATGTTTAGCACAAATTCTGATAAATGATCCAATTATTCAAACAAGGGTATTGTGTAAAATGCTAATATACAATCCTACATACACTTTGAATCCCTATTCATTAACACCTGTAATGTGGCAAAGTAAACCCAGTGCTTTTCAGGAGTATTAACAATGCAACTTCCTGATATAGAAGGATGCCATTTGTCCCATTAAATCTGTTCAGGTTACAAAAGAAAACCCCTTTCCTCCCTTGTTTATTCCCTTGTAACCTATTAACCTCACATTTCCATCAAGTGACCTGCAGATTCTAACCCTCAACTTCACGCTGAAATGTCAGCTTCTAAATAACCTATCATATTCCTTTACTGTCATAAAACAGAAAATGTAACGTTACACAAAATTTTATTTAGTCAACTGTAAGGCAGACAAAAAATTGCCTAGTGCCCCTTATGGTCAGAGAATAGAAGCAAAGGAAAGCCCCCCCAGAGTCACTGAGTGTCCATGGATTTGCATCAAGTGATCCCACAGTCACACAGCCTTTGGTCCAAACCATTGGCTCTAGATCCAAACTACTTAAACCAGAGTCGGCATCAGAACAAGTTTAATTTGGGGGGCATTAGGGTCAATGTGGGGGAGGGGAGAGCATAAACTAATGTTTGAAAACTCACTCAGTGGGGAGGGTGGGGGAGTGGATGGTAATGGCACCATGAACCTCCTCTGTGCACCGCTGTCACACTTCCCTCTCCCTCCGGCATAACAGACAAACGAGCTGCTTATAGCGCGTGGAGACAAAACCATGCGACATGTGACACTAGTGACCCTAGTGCTAAGGGTGGGTGGGTGGACACAGTAACTAATTTGAGGGGGCATGGCCTGCATATCCCCCCCCCCCCCCACCCATGACACCAAGTCATGAAGCCCTCAGCATCCTCTTGCATCTCTGTTCTGATAACTGGTACCGCTTCAGCCAGTCTCGAGCCAATCTCTAGTACTATGCAACCTGGTGCGAGTCCCTTAATGACAGTTGCTAGCAACCCGTAGCCTGGTCCTCTGCCATGATCACCATCCAGGGAGTCATCTTCTCTGCTTCTCCTTGTCAAACAAGGTTGGGTGGGAGGGGTTGTGGTGGTCTCGCAGTTTTCTGGTGCCCTGCACCAGTTATTTACTTTCCCAGACTCTGCTACCCCTTTTTGGCTGCTCCTTCACATAGGTGATACCATCCCGGTCCTAGACGCCACGGCCGCAGAATTTTAAAATAAATCACCTTTGGGATGTGGGAGAAATCCTACACATGTGCAAACTCTGTTTGGAGACTCTCAGAGATCATGATTGAACCCTGCTTTCTGAATCTATGAGTCAACTGCTCTATAAGATGCATCTCTGTGCAGCCCAATATAAAGTTGCTGGGCCAAGGTTAGGTTAAAAAGATTATTTATAAAGAATGTATTAAGGGAAGAAAGAGTAGGAAAGTTAAAGGAGAAAACTTCTTAACTTGGGACCTTCCAACTGACAGTAATGGAGCAATTAAAATCAGTGTTATTTAGGAGGTCAGAGCTGAAGGATGTAGGAACCTCAGAGGGTACAAGGATGAGCACAGGGAAGAAGTGTAGAAACATGGAATTTTAGTGCTGAAGTATCTAGAAGCTACTTGCCCTCCCAAAAAAAATTATGTGAATTGATTTGAAGCATTGCTTTCAAAAACTGCTAGTTTTTGTTTATTACGTGACACATAAATGATCCTAACTTAGTTAAAGCCAAAATACACAAAATTTTGTCCTTATTTTATAAAAGCACAGGAATTTTAGAAGGATTCATTAATTAGAAAGTGGTAAAATTTTCCCTCTTTATGACACATGATAAGAAACTGCCAAAGTAATCATTGATTGTAAACGCAGCAGAAGCGTCGAGTAAAAGCCTAAATTTGCAACAGTTATCATTAAAAGAGTATTTTGAATTGAGGGGGAATGCTGGTGAATGTCGTAATGCAAGAGAACAGATTTTAGAGAGCAAAATTAGTCTGCATATGGTCTTATTTAGGGAAGAAAGGACAAGCAATTGTTCCTTTCTGAGAATACAGGACCTTTGGCACGGAAGGGATGTGCTCATGAAAATAACTGCTTCACAACATGATTCTCAATCTGTCAGTTGATTTGTAACATTAACGCCTCGAGCAAGTTTAAGCTGTGAAAATAGCACAATTTCGGAGCCCAGCTGCTTTGTCATTTAGCTGCAAAAAAAATCTTGAAATTATAAAATCAGGAGAAAGTCTGCAGCAGACCAGTTAGCTTCTAAAAGGCACAATGATATTTAATTTTTGATTGAGACCCCTATCTCACATTTTTAATTGCTGTTTACTAAAATGAACAGTTCCCAATCTGAATTCCAGGAATCTTTTAATTTATTTTCATCCAGGATACAAGACAAGACTTGAAACTTTAAAATGTTACCCCCCCCTAACCAGGGGTTGACTTATAAACCAAGTATAAAATCCAAACTTTGACAGCGAACCCTCAGTGCTCCCCCATGGCAAGTGTGCAATGCAGATCTTGACAGCAACGTCTCAGTGTTCCCCTGCGACAAGTATACAATCTGAAACTTTGCAGTGAAGTTTCAGTGCTCCTGTGGGGTATCCATCAGCCCAGTCTGACCACCGTCGACCCTATATAGGCATTAAATGGCCTGCTAAAGGAGCCGACGGTGGTTTATTTTAAAATATGCAAATAAAATTTACACCTCTACTTGGTAATTTGCTTTTAAAATATTGTAACACTGGTCAGTGATAAATGCCAGACTTGGTATAATCTTATCCAATGAGTATAGCTGAAAAACTGCATTGTAAATGGAAATTCTCTGAGTCATCTTATACAACAGTCGCCTTATACACCAGCATATATGGTAAATGCTTCAGTATACTGAAAGTCAGATTGTTTGGACTGTTCTGATTTTCACGTTTCATTACTAATGTCTAGCTAAAGTAAAAAAGCAAGAGGTAGTGTGACTCACTTTGTGGTGGGGTCCTCAAATATATAATTACATTGCGGAATTCATCCATTGCAAAAAACTACCCCTATACACAAAAGCCTTAGATAAAAGTGACAACTGGTTTCAAATACAACAATATTATCTTTCCATATGACTCAGACATTTGTGGGGTCTGACTTGCATACTTGGAGCCATCCAGGCAGCAGCAAATGATGAAATGGCTGAACTTGGCATTTGCAGTAGTGTTCTAAACTCTAGGCAGAGAGCAGAACACAAGAGGTGACAGCTGTGTGAGACTTCAAAAGATTCCCATTGCTGCAAAAACATCGACAGCATGTGGATGTCTCTGAGTCCCTCTTAGAAGAGCTCACCTTTCTATTCATTGTTCTTTGAATTCTACCTACAGATAGCTGAAAGATTAAAGGCCATAAAATTTCTCTTCCCTTGAGAAGCAGGTGGCATGTTCCATCTCTGCCCACAGAACCAAATTACTTTCTGTTATAGTGAAGTACATTTTGAGACACAAAAATACCTTGCCTTTTAAGTTTGCATTTCAATTTTAATGTATTTTAATGGATCTTAAACAAAAAGGATGTGAAGATTATCTAAGCATACTTCATTTACTGCAAGTAATGCTTTAATAAACTTCCCATCAATATTTGTCCAACAAACATATGTGTTCTATTTTGAATTCAATTTAGAGAGTAACTTGTGCTGGACCATTTCTAACATTCTGTCAATAATAATTTTACAATTACTTCTATCTCTTTTCTTTTTGTGATCAAGTTGGAAGTGCTGACACTGTGGGACCCGAGAAGAGTTGGTGGATGGCTGGCATGCCTGACACCCTGTACAGGTTTAAGTTGCCTGTAGAACTGGCGGTATTTTTATTGAAGATTCACAGAGTCCACCAGACCAAACCTCAAGGGTGGGGGCTTCAAAGAAGAACCAGACTGTTGCATGGCACAAGAGCCTCACCTGCCTAGAGGGAGAGAACCCTGTAGGGTAGGAAACCACAGCAGCAGATCAGAGTGGGGCACAGCATCCAAAGGCCTCTGACCAGGTTTGGGGTTGCTAGCGACCATCTTGTGATTTGTGAGGATGCCAACAGCAAGCGGGCTCTCAAAGGGCCTCGGGCACTGATAGCTTCTGAGTCATTTCAGGATTTTGGAACTAGGGCACTTAGATGCCTCAACCTCAGGTACACTGCAGGACAAGGCAGGAGGCCATACAGCTACTGAGATCAGGGGGTGCAGATGGTGACAGAGGAGATCCACAGATATTCAATATCTCTGAAGGGACTTTCCTTTGCTTCCCTGTAATGCTGTGAGTGCCTTTATAGGGCAACCAAATGAAAAAAGGTTTTTGTGTATTTGTAATGTAACGCTGCCGCAAAACAGTGAATTTCATGAGTAAATTCTGATTTTGATTCCATATTTTGTGCAAATGACAATAAATGGAATTTGGAATCTCTCAATGTCAAGGCTGAGCTTCCTTTTATTAGTCTCACCATTCCACAAGTTTCTATTAGAATCACTTAGTTTAAAATGAAGAATTAGCTATCAACAAGAAGATTTACATTAATGCAGAAGCTTCCAACTCCTTTCAACGATAATGTCCTTTTGCTTAATGTCTTTAATAAAAATGTCCCAAGCCCCCTCATGATTAAGTTCACGTTGACATCAAACCACATAAGGAATATAATCTCTTAACTAAATTCTGGAAAAGCAAATTTATTGAACTTTTAGGAAGTTTTCAGGAGAATGTTAGGGTGGGCCCTGTCAACTGAGGGCACACTGCCAAATGTAAAGCAATTAGAGCATAATGGGTTTGGCTCTGGGGGGGGGGGGGGGGTAGGGAATTAGAGTTAAGGTAGTGTGATGATATGGGGGGAAATGCAAAAGAGGAGGATAATGTTAAAAAAAAGCGATGCCACTAAATGTTCTGTGCATGTGTCTGTGTTCATGCATGTCCATGTGTGTCCAGGTGCATGTACATGCTAAGTTTGTGTAGTGGAGCCTGATCTCCCTTGGACCATTTCATTATTGGAGTACGACCTCATTTTGCAAAGTCAGCTGTGTAACAGCCATCTCACATTAAATTAATCCATGCACAGACCCTCCTCAAATCTCGTCCTTGACCCTGAAGGTCCCCTGACAAAGAAGCCAGCCGATATAGTGTTTTTGGAGTGCGACTGATAAAGGTTAAAGGATATTCCCAGGCCATTCCTAGCTCTCTGCCTACCCTCCATGTGATTAGCTGTTTAGAGATGACATTGAATAACCCCTCAATCCTAATTCTTCTCTCTGACTTCTTCACCCCCAGGCCAACTTTTCCCTTTGATAATGTTGAATGGAGCTGAAAAGAGGCATAAAGCTGCACCTGCCGTACCCCAAGGCAGTACTGTTCAGCCTCAGCGGACCCCACAAAATAATATCTCACCATTCTAATACTTTTGTAAAGGCTTTCAAAATAGTTTAACTCTTTCCCTACCTCTTATTCTCATTACTTTCCACAAACATTATCCTTTTTAAATCCACAATTTGCCACTGCCTCATTGCCATTATAACCTTTCAATGACAGGTCAGCTTTTGTATTATTACCTATCAGGTCCTAACTGGTTGGGTGTAGTAAAAAGTACAGAAGTGCTGGAGAAATTCAGCAGGTCACACAGTATCTATAGGAAGCAAAGGGTAACCAACATTTTGGAACTGAGGCCTTTGTCAAGGTATGAGCAAAATGCAGGCAAGTGCCTAAATAAAAAGGTTGTGGGGGGTGGTGGGTGCTGGAAGAGAGAAGAGGGAGGAAGGGGCAAAGTGAGGAGCACAGGCTTACAGGTAAATGAGGTCATAGGTGGATATGGGTGGGAGGGTAGAAGAGAATAAAGCTTGATGGAGGGCTCAGGCCCAAAAGGTTGGTTATAGATGCTGCATGACCTGCTGTGTTTCTCTAGCACTTTTCTGTATGCCACTACAATCCTAGCACCTGCAGATGTTCCTGTTTTTTTCTGGTTGTGTGCAGTCACTGTTAATAGTCCTAGAAAATTATTTATTAGCTTGTACAGCATACTCAACACTTCCCCCCCCAACCCCCACCCCCACCCCAGAAAGTCAGTATTGTGATAAATGGACCACCCCATGCTGAGGTCTTGCATTCACTCCCCCTGCAAGCCCTAACCGTTGCAAATGCATTTTGTGGCTGCGGGGGTCCTAGAGTCTAATTGGTGATGATTAGACATCCCAACAGGTGGAATCCCAGTCCAGCTCAGAGCCTGCCCTGAACTGTTGCCTAAGCTTGTGCCAGCAACGGATTCTTCCAGTTTCTAAATATTTGGAAAGAGGAGAAAAACTGTTCAATAATTTTAAAATTCCATTAAAAAATTGTGGTTAATACAGTTAAATAATTAACATTATATTGATGTTCATGGATGATGTTCACTTTAATATTGATTAAAACACTCTGTGCATCAGTAAATAAAACCTCTCAGCCCAATGGTGATCTCATTGGACCTCCAGCACATTCCAAAAATTGGACTGTATTGACATGACATGGATGCTCCAGTTTAGAACCCCCAGCAGGTCATCAGCACAGTGCAGCCCAAAGGGCGGATGCACCTGTTGTACAGATATTAATAGAGCTCAGGCCATTGGCTAGTGGACTTCCACAGGGATCTGTTCGGAGATCCCTGCTCTTTGTGATTTTTATAAATGGCGCAGATGAAGAAGTAGAAGGATGAGTCAGTAAGTTTGCTGAAGATACATAGGTTGGAGGAGCTGTGCTGAAGGCTGTCATAGGTTACAATAGGATATAGACAGGATACAGAGTTGGACAGAAAAGTGGCAGATGGAGTTCAATCTGGATAAGTGTGAGGTGAATCACTTTGGAGGGTCAAACCTGAAGGCAGAGTTTAGGGTTAATGGTCGAATATTTAACAGTATGGAAGAGGAGGAACCTTTGCGCCCAAATCCATACATCTCTCAAGGTTGCCACACAGATGAATAGGATAGTTAAGAAGGCCTATGGAATGTTGCAGTACATTGGTCAGGTGATTGAGTTCAAGAGTCAAGAGGTCATGTTGCAACTCTACAAATCTCTCCTAAGACTGCACTTAGAATAATGTATTCAGTTCTAGGAACCTCATTATAGGAAGGAAGTGGAAGCTATGGAGAGGGTATAAAGGAGATTTACCAGAATGTTTCCATGATTAGAAAATAAGTATTATGAGGCAAGGTTAGCAGAACTAGGACTTTCCTCTTTGGAATGAAGAAAGATGAAAGGTGACTTAATAGACATCTACAAGATTCTAAGAGGCATAGATTAGGTGGACAGTCAGCATCTTTTTTTTCCCCAGTACAGGAGTAGCAAACACCAGAGGAAATCTGTACAAAGTGAAGGGAGGAAAGTTTAGGGGAGATATCAGTGGTAAGTATTTTTTTTAATATATAGAGAGTTGTGGATGCCAGGAATGTTTTGCCAGGGGTGGTGGTGGAGTGTGAAACATTAGGGCCATTTAAAAGACTCTTAGACAGGCACATGGATGAAAGAAAAATTGAGGGTTACAAAGTAGGAAGGATTTCATTTTTTGGGGTAAGAATATATAGGTTGGCACATCATCGAGGGCTGAAGTACCTGTATTGTGCTGTTGTGTCCTATAACTCTTGTGATATTGGCACAGTATTCTTTGCATTTAGAGAGCAAGCATGATCTGCCTCAATGTCTTATTTGAAATCATACCTCCTTTCCTTGTTGATATCAAATGAGATTGAGCTTTATGAATCGGTAGGGACCTGATATATTCAGATCCAAGCTTATTTCCAAACATTGAACCACATTGTGCATCTATATAGGATGTCAATTTATTTTTATTTGCAACTTATTTTATATCACTCTGATTACGTTCTCTCCTTGGTGCTGATCAGGTTCATCTCGCTCCTAGTTATGTGTTACCTGCCTATCTTGGTCTATCCCAAGATCTTCACCAATTAGGCTTTAAGTTGACCACACAATTTACAACTCCATACTCCTTCCTTTTGCCCACACTATGTATTCCCTTCCACCTTATACTGGAAACAGCAGGCCTTTTCAAGCCCAACTGTAGGACTTCCAAGCCGAGAGAGCTGTTAAAATTAATATTCCTTTTCTGCTCATCCGCACTTTTTGATCTTTTAGCGCCGGTTTTCAACAAAGTTGGAATTCAGCCTCAATTTAAGGTGAATTTTTACCACGAGGCTGTCATTTAAAAATCACATAGTTATTAAAACTGTATCTGATTGTCCTTTTTTGTGTCTTGCTATCCATTCTTGGCCTGTGAACACAACTGAGTTATCATCGGACAAAATCCACTCATAAAAATAATTTGTTTCAACTACTATGTGTATTATTATGGTGGAGTGTACTCTTTACTTGGTTGTATTGAATACAAAATCAATCTTGATATTGAATGTTTGTCTGTTGTTAGAATGATGAAGAAGGTGTAAATTTGTTGGGCTGATTAATAGTTGAATCAGCATTTTTCATACTGAATCAAGAGTCTGCAGGCAGTAGCAAAAACACAATGTTGGAGAAATTCTGCAGGTCACGCAAGAATACTTTCATCCTTTGTTTTGCCATGCTTGTACTTCACAATTTGGGCATGTTGGCAATACTAAGTTACCATTAATTCACTTTCATGGCTCCCCATTTCCTTCAAACTTAATTAGAAGGCCATGCATGTTTCACAAAACATTCATAAACTGAAAACTAAACATGATAAAGTTAATTATAATCCATTCAACAATCATATTTTTGATGTTTAGATGATTAATGTCACAGAGTCAGAGAGCTATACAGTGCAGAAACAAGCCCTTCAACCCTCTTCTACATCCATGGCAACCATCAAATGCATATTTTGTACTAATCCTATTTAAGCAGCACTTGGTTTGCAACCTCCCATACCTTAGCCGTTCAAGAGCTCATCTAGATTAGTGTTAGTGCAGAGGTCTTTGAAATCAAACTTAATTCCAGCATATGGATATGAAAATGTCAGCAATGACTCTGTAATAAGAGATCTGAACATTGTCATGTTCTGCTCCAATGTCATGATTCTATGATTTGGAGAATCCTAATGAAGCAGTTAGAAGACTCATTAAAGTACAAACCTGGGCTGTTTATTGCAGGAATACAATTCCGAGGTACAACTGGGGGAACTAAACATGAAGTATCCCCTAAAGGTGATATTCAATGCAGATATGAGCATTTTTTAATAAGGCTAAGGAGGAAAAGGAGAATCAAATCAGGATCCAAAATAAAACCCATGCAACTGCCTTTCTCGTGGGAATGGGAACAGTCTTCTATTGCCCTCAGAATGCTTGATACTTGGAGCCGGACACTAACCCCAGTGACATAACCGTCCTGTGGACAGCATTTTACATTGAGTGCACAAATCATCAGAAATAAGAGGCTGTTAAGTTGCCTGTGCTCACCTGAGGAGGTAGGTTGACCACGTGGCCTCACCTTCACACATGATTTCAAGGACTTGCCAATGTAGTCCTCACGTCAGCTTATCTTATCAACTCTCCTCTTTCCTTTTGATGCAACTAATTAATATTTTTAAATATAAATTTGTAATAACTGTCATTAGAAGGATGTGTCTTGAAATTCAACATTTTAATTTTTCAAACTCCACCTTAAATAATGATCCTCGAAATCCAGAAGATGAAATAGATAGACCATAGAACATTATAGCACTGTATAGACCCTTTGATCCATGAAGTTGTGCTGACCTATAAATACCTACACCCAAGAAAAATGAAACCCTCCTTACCTCACAACCCTCTATTTTTCTTTCATCCATGTGCCTGTCCAAAATTCTCTAAAATGCTCCAGCCTCCACCACCAACCCTGTCATACATTCCAGTCCCCCACAATTCTCTGAGTAAAAATATCTTACCTCTGATGTCTTCCCTGAACTTTCCTCTCTTCACTTTGTACACATGTACTGCAGTGTTTGCTACTCCTGCCCTCGGGAAAAGGTGCTGGCTGTCTACCTTATCTCTGCCTCTTATAATCTTGTAGTCCTTGATAAAGTCACTTCTCATCCTTCTTCGCTCCAAAGAAAAAAACTCTAGTGCTACTAACCTTGCCTCATAAGACTTGTTTTCTAATCCAGGTAGCAACCTGGTAAATCTTCACTGCCTCCACATCCGTCCAGAACAGAACACAATATTCCAAGTGTGGTCTCACCCGAGATTGATAGAGCTGCAACATCACTTCACAACTCCTGAACTCAATTAATGAAGCCCAGCATCAATGCTCCCTCTAATTTTGAGTAGTCAGTGTGTGCAAAAATCTTACGGTGTGCAATTTTTTTTCCTGTGACAAAAGTATGTTCTCACTGAATGCTTGTGCAAATGTAAACTTGAAATTATTTCAAGATCATTTTGGCACAGCCTGTCTCTCAATGGCTAATAAAACGGTACTGGCATGTTTTTATATCATACAAGTATGATTACATTCTGAATTCCAAGATATTATTTTTAATAAATATACTTATTCATTAGTATATTTACCTTACTAACATTTTGTGCACTCATTTGTACGCTTGTACACTGGTTGCAAAACGTGTGTGTGCATGTACAGCTAAAAGGGAACAGTGCCTAACATACCATAAGCTTTCTTAACCTATGTGGCAGGCCTTGAGGGATCTATGCATTTGGACCCCAAGGTCCCTCTGTTATATATATTTCCACACTAATTTTTCTAAAGCTGCCAAAGAATGAGAATTTCAAATATCTACAGTAAGTAGGCCTTATTTCCTAAAATAAAGTTGCCAGTAATTTAGAAACAATACTACTATCATTCAGTTATCACAATGTCATGCTGCCAACAAGCAGGAACTAATCACACTGCAAGCTTACCTGAGTGAATGCAAATTCCACACAACGATAAATGGGGAAAAAAATTGATTGACTAAAAGGGGCATACAGAGAAGCCAAGATCTTCTTCCATTAAGGAACTACATAGAGTTAGAAGGAATACCCCCAACAAACAGCTTGCAAGTTATAATATGTCAAGTTCACCCTGCTGGTTTGTGGGAACTCCACATTACGCATGCAATTACCTCAACTCTACTGAGTAACATTATCATTAATCATGAACATTTCTAATAATGATCTTACCTTTTACAGAAGTTCACAGCAAACCAGCAACAAAAACTACTGTTTAAGCCATAGACAACATTCTACCAAAAATGTTTAGTTTTTAGCAATATTTCAGCAAAACCTCTCTGACAGCCAGGAGGTATACTCACCTACTTCTGAACAGCAACAATAAAGGACAGTCAATTAAACTTAAATCTGATAGAAGTGAGATAAATGTCCCATTAATGCAGATCCATCTGTTGCACATTTCACTTTATGAAACACTGGAGCCAAACGTGACGGGCACATTTCTACCAGCCAGATTGGAAGCAAATGCTTTCTTTGAGCGTTATTGTGTATAGGTTAATACTACTTTGGCCCTTTCTTCTGCCTCCTGGATATCTGCTCCTCCCCCAATCACAGAAGGCAGCAGACTGACTGAGGGTCATTCATTATCACAAGCAACAGCTGGGATATGGACCTCCCTGAAACTCTTCCACTCCTCATGCAAAACAGCTTAGTCAAGGTAAGCAGCCGGATCTTCCTACAAAAAGAGATAACTCTCAGCAAAAGCTGCTCACAAGAGTAAGTCATGCATTAAGTCCCCAGTGAGGCTCAGAGCACGGCAGAGACATTCCCCCCCCCCTCCCCTCCCCTCCCCCATCCCATCAGCTGCAAAGGGAACTACACAACCCTCTGCATCTCAGCATGCCCACAGCCTGTCCTATTGTGAATGCATGTTCATACTTTATTGATTAATGTGGATCAGATGTGACTTCTGCTGTGAAAGTTTATCTGCAGATTCTTCCCCCAGCCAATGACCTAATTCCAGTACTGTTGTCTGGATGCAAACTGACCACCCACCTGTGTCTCAAATCAAACACATCTTTATAAAAATGAGCAGGGCTCAATATCTGAATGCTGACCTCCAGGCTGATCAGACAGGTCGACTTAATAATTACAGCCTAGCATCTCCCCCTTTATGTTCCCGGACTCTAAGAGCTTTCTAAAGTAAACTGAAAGCAGTCAGCATTTTCTGTAACCTTCAGGTACGCAAGTCTTTAGCTTCTGTGTTGTACTGAGGAATGCTGACGAGTAAATAAAAACAGTGGAAAAACCAGCAGGAGAGGGAGGAGGGTTGAGACAGAGAGTTGAGTCTAGCTGTCCCTGCCTGCCACCCACTGGTAGCTGCATCAAGGGAAATGGCTGTGGTTGGATCTACATGCCTGGCCTCTCTACAGTCAATCCAGACAAGAAAGAAACACATATAAAAAGCACTGAACGAATTCAGCAGAAATATGCTATCATTAATGCATCGATGTGAGACACTGCCTCAAGAAGGCAGCCAACATCATAAAGGACACCCATCACCCTGGTCAGTCTCTTCTCACTAATAGAGAACCCAGAAAGACCAGCATCTTTAGATTCAAGAACAGTTCTTTTCAGACAGCTCTCAGGCACTGGCAATCACTAGGGGGTGCAGACCACACTGGGTGACACCATCAGAGGGGGTGACACCAAAATGACTGTATAACATTTTTGTGCAGTGTTTTAGCAGAAATTTATTATTTTTTAAATAAAAATATCCCTACCATTAGTTATAACAATAAAAACATTTTTCATAAGGGCAGCTTACAAGAACTATAAGGCTAAAACTCAATGCTAATTTACTTTTTGAACCTTCTAATGTGCTCTGGTCAGAGCTGCCATTATTAGCCAATTACAAAGATGCTTCAAATCACGTGGTTTCGTCTACACGCGCTACAAGCACGCGTTGTTGTTTTCATTGCTGCTAGTGTTTTTATAGTCGCTGCTTTTGTCAAATTTTCTGGTGTTTTAGTTACAATATTCTGGCAATTAGTATTTGAGAACCTATATCAATAACTTTGAGAATGAAGTTGTAATTAAAGGCAAAGATCTACCATGAGACGGTCAAGATTTTCTGATCTTGCAATATTATCAATTAAAAGAGAGTTGGCGAAAGGCATTGATTTTGATGAAGTGATTCTCAAGCTTTGAAGGCTAGGAAAGTTGTGAATTAGTCGAGATGTTCACTAAGTGCTGAAATGCTTGTGTATTTGTTCCTGTTTATTTTTATGGTATTATTTCATTTATGAATATATTTCCATATGCATTTGTCTACAAGTTTAACATTATTTGGGCCATTATTGATTATGCAAACCTACAGTAATCTATTAATGCATCTCATGTAACAATAATGTTTAATGTTAATTAACTAATTACACGATTTTCATGTAATTCTTAAATGTTTTCATTTTGAATTCTGTGGTTTTCTGATGGAATTTTCACTTTAACCACATGAAACTATGTAAATACACTTAGGCTGTGTGTATGATAATGTAATTTAATTTTGCTTGTTGTTTATCTCTTTACTATTGCTAATACGTTCAGAGATATTCAAGATTTACAAGAAACATAAGTACATTACTAAGGATTCTGTATGGTCTGGTACGGAAGGAGGTCCGTGGGTTACCATGAGTTACCGCACTGGGTGACACCAACCCTAGTGGCGCCATTGCTATCAGGCTCTTGAATCTCCCATTGTTACACTAATCATGGGCTGCTCTGATACCACAAAGAACTCTCCACTCTCGCAAAGTCATTTTTTAAAAAAAACTAAGATATGGAATTTTATATTCTATCTTCTGTATATTGTCGCTTTTTAATGCAAGTATACTATTTAGTTATTACTACACTTGTTTTTATTTAATGAGAAACCTGTTCAGATGCAGCAAGTTAGAATTTCAGTACTGTAAACCAAATTTGGCTTTTGTTGACAACATATTTGTCTGTTTGTACTCATGCAGTACATTTGTTTCAATGGACCTATAAATGTGGGGTTGGGGGGAGGGGTTGGTTGGGGAAAAGCAAGTTCCAGTGGCAGTTGTCACACTTAAATTAGTTCAGTGCAAATTTTCCCCCCTTTTATAGTTTTTGTTTCAAAAGAATAATGTGGAAAATTTATGTCCAATTGCAGTTGTTCATTTATTTGCATGCAATAGAATGCACCCTGAGGCCTGACCAGTACAGCTGTTCATCTCGACAGTACTTCAAACATTAGTATAACACACAATAAATTAAGTTAGAAGTTTGACTTTCTGCAGTCTGTGGCTTATGAAAGAAAATTTGTAGAAACAATCAAAACATGATCACACCAAACTGCACACATTTATTTAAAATTTGCAACTTTAATTCAAGTTTATAGAATTTATATTATAGTCCTGCAGTAATAGTGTTTTTTTTTGTCAGATCGCAACTCAAAGCAGGATAAGATTTGAATGAATCAGTTTAATAAAGATGAGCTGCAAGAAAACCTGTGGAGATGTAATTGCTGCTTGTGGATGCCCCTCCACTGACACACTTCTTAGGTTCAAGTTTTTTTTAAAGTCATCCTCACATCAAAAGCAGTTCCACAAGTCTATTTTAATCTGTTTTGTAAGAGAATAATTAAATTATTGAAATCATACTAAGGGCTTTAATTTGTTAAAAATGAAAAATAAGACATTTCTCATTATTTTCAGTATATTTTGCATACATTATTAAATCTAGGATAGTTCAAAGGAAAATATATTCTGGATGTTCCTCAGCAAAATCCATGTCATCCTGAATTCAAGCGACCGGACGAAAAAAAAAATCCAGGAGAATAAATAGGTATAAAAATATGCAAGTTTAATATTAGCATTCCTCACCATTAGTTTGGCAATCACACAACCTCAAGCAACCTGAAAATAAAGTTATCTGGCATCAACCAATCCCCATAGGTTCCAGATACCAGGAGTTTAAAGGTGCATTTATTCCACAGGCCCAGTGTTCTCTTTTTCTCTATGCCATACATCTGTCCCCCTCTCATTCACTTACTGACATGTCTGTCCCGAGTCTCACGTACACTGTGAGACGGAGGACATCCGCAAATTGGAGGAACAACATTTCATCTTCTATCTGGGCACCCTCTAATTGGATGGCATTAATGTCAACTTCTACGGTTTATGTTGAACCCTCCCCTCTTTTTTCTTCCCCCTGTCATCTTTCCCCCAGTTCCATCTCTCCCCTCCCCCAACCCCCCCCCCCCCATTTTCCCTCTGTCTTTTTTCACAGAGCCAAAATCAATTCATACCTCTCCTCTTAACATACCCAATTTACACCTTTTATTGTTCTGGATTCCTCACCCCAGCCATTCTTTTGCCTTCCTCATTCCTTGAAGAAGGGCTCTGGCCCGAAACGTCAAGAATATACCTTTACCTCCTATGGACGTTGTGAGACCAGCTGATTTCCTGCAGCTTTTTTGTGTGTTTCTACTACAATCACATCTGCAGACTTTCATGTTTCACCCAGTTTCAATGACCAGAATATTTATTTATATGCATCAATTTTAATTTGAGGTTTGGGTATAGGAAATGTATATTTCATTATTTTCCACCTACAAACAAGAAGTTTAATTTATCTGCCATACAAATGTGTTTAAATATATTAATATACCATACAAGATATACATGTTGTGCCCATGAAGAGCTAATGCACCACACATTCAACATGTTCTCTGGACTCAAACCAAGCTTCAATGATATCCCTTGTTTATAGCTGAGAAACCCGGGTTTCCTGTCAAAAACAGAAAGTCCTTAGGACGGTGCCCTCCGCACAGCCTTCAGTCAATCTCAGAATCTAATTGATAAACTGCCACACATTATCTGAAAGGCCACTGTAAGCACGTTTTTGGATGAGTGCTCTCCAAAACAACTTTTCCACTTCTAGTTCAGTCAAGGCCAAGGAACTTGCAAAGGTTGGAAGAAAGATTGTGAGGTCACTTTCAAAGCATCTCTGGAGACATTTGGGATTGACACTGGAAGTTGGGAAGTTCAAGCAATGAAGAAACCATTTAGGCTCTACCTTCTACAAGTCTTTCCATCCCCAATATGTACAACATCTGATCATGTTTCTTTTAGCCTTGAAGAGTGCATACCAGAACTTCAATAGTCCATGGATTCAGAAACAACCACAGTTACTCCCAGTCCAATGGACCTTCCTCTGAAGTGAGAAAGCTGCCCTAACAACTAATCAAGTAATCACCTTAATTAGTTGTGCCCACATCTGACTGGTCGAGGTATGTTCTATCTCGGTCATCTTTTGTAATGATGCTACCTGAGTGATAAACATAGTCTCAGATACCAGGGAAATTCCCCACACTTTTCAGAAATAGTGCCAGGTAATCATTCACGTCACCAAAAGAGAACACACTTTAAAAGTTAAGGTAAAAGATGGCACCTTTGTCAGTGCTGTATTCCTTCGGCCCTGTGATAGAATAAGAGCCTCATTTGTTCAGCTTAGTGCTCTGGTACATGGTTTAAATCCACAAACAGGAAACAGAGATCAAAAATATTCTGAAACAGGCAAAAATGCTATCAATTCACCTATGATTTAGGTGGGAAAAAAAAAACCTGCTGGCTTATTTGTAAATAGACATTGAGAAGCAAAAATTAATTGGCATTGTTTTGTGTAATTATGAATACTTTGTTTCATTTAAACCTGGTTATGTCTTTAAACCTGGTTATGTTTGACTTGCAGGACGTATATACATATTGTATGCAGTGGCTTCTTGTGTCCACAATAGATCAGCCTGGGTGACTGAGTCAAATCCTTTTGCCTTTATTAGCACCATTTTGTGCTAAAATAGTACCATCCATTCTATGGTCCAAGGGATGCAGTATGCACTTCATAACAAGTGTCTGTCTACCACATTTACTGGGCCATGCATGCCCATGTAATTGGATGCTTAGAAACATCACATGATTTTCATAAGTAGTTCATAGCTGGCAAGCCAAAGCCAACTAATGGGGTATTGGTGATGCAGTTCACACACATGTAGGAGTTTTATGATAGACGGGAGAATAGGGGACAAATAGCTTTACATGTAAATCTTTCTATAAACAGAAATTATTTTTAAATTCATGTCACTACAAAATGGAGGAGAGAATTTCCTCTCACTGTCCTATTAAAAGACTTTTTTTTTCCCCCTTTCGCTAAGTGACTGTGAATATTTGTTTATCCTTTTATATTTATTAACTATTTTTCTGCCTTGGAATATTGTGTTACAGCAAAAGTTCAAAAATTTGGATGCCAGAAATCCAGACCACCTAAGAATATGGATTTTACAAAAATCTCAAACTTTTAAAATTTGGCAGGATTTTGTGTGCATGCATGTGTAATCACCACAGATGCATAGCAGCAACAAGTGACCACACAACAGAAGTCACAGAATTAAACAAATTTTTTTTGGTACTTTATATTTTATATGAAAAAATGTTGTGTTAATAAACTACCAAAATTTATCTTTTCATCTCTTTATTCCTCCTTAAATTTTAATTTTAAAAGTACTGCCTGAGAATCCAGAAAATGGAGGCTGATCCAATCCCAAGCAGTACAATTTTAGGACTTCTACTGTAATTTAATATATGCTATTGTACCTTGTGTTATCTGTGTGATTGCAGCAGGTAAGTAAAATATAGGGATGCATCAAAATTCTTATGTACATGATGATTAAACTCCCATCTCACAGAACGAAAGTTGGCAAAGAATCCAATTATCCTGGTTCCTCTTGACGGCTGGTTTACTGGTGTTAGTTCCTAATCTGGATGAATTCTCCAGCAGGGAGTGAGTGAAGACACCAAGGAAAACAATATGAAGATAAACAGCAGTAAACAAAAATGCAAAACTAAAGTGAATTGTAATGCCCATCATTCAGCCAATAAGATTTGAGTGAGAATAATGAGAATACAAATTCTAAAACCCCTGTGATCCAACAGTTTTCTTCCTTGAGTCTCCATTTCCTAGTGTGACGTTAAGATCTGCAATATCGATCTGGCTCTGTTTTCTTTCTATGATTATGTATGATAATTGGGCTGTAAGATGAGATCGGAGTGATCGGCGTGGTTTAGCTATATCTGTAGGTTTTTTTTTTAAAGTTTTTTTAAAGTTTTTTTTTAAAATTCAGATTTGTTTTTTCTTTTTTGGGGTTTTTTTTTCTCTTTTTTCATATATTGTTATTAATTATATCTTTTTTTTAGAGATAGTTCACACTCTAAACTGATCAAAATTTTTTTTTATGATATATTTTTATTCTGTAATATTATTGATTAATATCTCTGTATTAATTCATTACTTACTATGTATTTTTTTATATCTCTTTGAACTGTATGTGTTTATAAATTATAATAATAATAAAAAGATTGAAAAAGAAAAAGATCTGCAATATCCCCCCCCAGCAACCTCAAGAAGAAAATGTGCATTTCCATAGTACTTTTCGTTCCTCTCTCGGAATTTCAGATCACACTTTAAGGTGAATGAAGTCAGGTCACCGTTGAGAGCTAGGAAATCTAGCAGCCAATTGTGGGAACTAGGAGCTGCAACATGATGACCAGACAATCTATTCTTGGTTAAGGGCTTAATATTGGTAAGGACACTAGTGATAATCCCCATGCCTACCTTCAAAATATAGCTGTGGATCTTTTACATCCACCCAAAAGAGTTTGCAGGACCCTGGTGTGATGTAAAAGACGGCACCTCTAACAGTTCAATCTTCCCTCGTTATTGAAGTGGAGCAGCAGTCCAGAGTTTGTAATGAATTCTCTGAAGTGGAACTTGATCCCACAAGCTCATGACACAGATGAAAGTGCCATCAGCTGAACCATTGCTGATCACATGAACCCCTAATGCAGATGCAGTAATCACATTGTCAATACTAAAGTGGTCTCATCTGTTCCAGCCATTGAATGTGGTAGTGGCTGATTCTAACCTACAATTAAACAGTGTCGAAGAAAAAAAACATTGACTTTGTGGTGAAGGCACAAGAAGTAACAAGGGAAAAACTGCTGTTCACCTTGATTAAATAAGTAAAATTGCAGTTGATATTATGGTGAATGGTTCTCATTGCATTTTCATTGCCAAATTAATTTGTACACAAATATTTTGCATAACACTACCAAATAGCAATATCAGGATATTTGCTCAAAGACATCTTGATTGGGTTTCATATTAGACTTCAGAAATGCCAAGGACTCACAAGAAGAGCAGAGGGTGACAGTTCTGCTGTGGATGAGAGAGACACAGGAGACTGAAGATACTGGAATCTGAAGCCAAACACAATCTACTGGTGGATCTTGAAGGGTCAAGCAGCATCAGTAAGGAGACAAAGAATGATCAATATTTTGAGCCAAAACTTTTTGTCAGAACTGAGGAAATAAAGTGTAGAAGCCAAGATAGAATAGGACAGGGAGAAGGGACCTATATAGGATTGGTACACTAGCTAGTGGTGAAACATGATGGACAGAGGCAGAGGATTAACAGATGTCGAATGAAGAGGGGAGGCGAGGGAAACAGAACGCATCAGAGGGAGAAGTGTGAGTCATACAGGGTAGAAGACAAACGCTGCCAGTGCTACTCAACCCCCCCAACCCACCCAACCCTTTAGTTCCATCTGGTCACTCTTTATAGCACCATTCTCACCATCTCTACTCATCAGATTGCAGTACTACCAGTCTTCATTTTATAATGTATTGTAAGGTTCAGGAATTACTCTCAATCATGTTTTATAAAGATCTCTATTTAGTAATTAATTACAGGCATTTGATGATCTTTGTGTTAGGTATTAGTTTGCTTTGAGGATGCTTGGAATATACTGCCATTTCAAGGGGAAGGTTTTAGTATAACAAATCTATTTTCAGCCAGAATTTCTCCTTTTGCTATCATCCCTTTCCAAAATCTATTCCATGACCATTGTCAGACCACATGTTATATTGTAAAGCGTTCTGCATGTTCTCTATGCAGAGGATGATTACAAATGTATATAAAGTACATAATATGTTTGTGCAGTTCAGGCATTTTAAGGATCAGACATGGAGCCAAGATCTCACAGCCCAGAAACAGGCCTGACCGCACACTGAATTTGCAACAACCATTAAACACCAACTTGCACTAAGCCTATGTTATTCTCTCCATATTCCCCTCTACCTCCCTAATTCTACCACTCACTGGTGCAATTTAAATAGCCAATTTTGAATCGAGGGTGGTTAGATTGGAAATTAAGTGATAAATTTAGAAAGTTGGTTGGCCTCAATTAAAGCATAGTATTTTTATCTGAGTACCACATGGGGAAAGATATTAAGACTTGGATGTGGGTGTGGAATGAAATCACATTGGTGGGGGGGGGGGTGCGGGGGAAGTTTTTGTGAAGTGCCATAATTGTTTACCCAGAGCTTGAGGCATTAACATAAGAACAAGAAGTAGGAGTAGGCCAATCGGGCCATTGAATCTGCTCTGTCATTCAATGAGATCACAGCTGATTGGAAGATAGGCTCATCTCCACCTACCTGCCTTTTCCCTCTACCTCCAATTCCCCGACTACTGTATTTAAAAATCTATCCAACCTTGTTTTAAATACATTTACTGAGGTAGCCTCTGGTCTTTCAATGGACAGCAAATTCTATAGATTTAGGATGGAGATGAGGAGGAAGTTCTTTTCCTAGATGGCGGTGAATCTACTACCCTGAATCTTGAGGTTATGTCCCCTAGTTCTAATCTCAGACCCTAATAGGAACAATTTGCCTACCTCTATCTTATCCATACTTATGTTTCTACAAAATCCTCTCTCATTCTCAATTCCAGCAAGTACAGTCCCAGACAACTCAATCTCTCCTCATAGGCTAACCCCCTCATCTCTGGAATCAACCTGGTGAACCTCCTCTGCACCGCCTCCAAAGCCAGTACATGCTTCCTCAAGGAGACCAGAATTGCACAAGGTACTCCAGAAGCAGCCTCACCAGTACTAAATTCAAACCTTCTAGCAGTGAAGGCCAACATTCCATTCGCCTTCTTGATAGCCTGCTGCACCTGCAAACCAACCTTTAGCAATTCATGCTCAAGCCCTCCCAAGTCCTTCTGCATGGCAGCATGCTGCAATCGCTAGCCATTTAAATACACTTAATCTTCCATTTATCTTTCCAAAGTGGATAATCTCACATTTATCAACATTGTACTCTATCTGCCAGACCCTTGCCCTCCCACTTAATCGATCTATAGCTCTCTACAGACACTCTGCAAAATTTGCTTTTCCACTCAATGTAGTGTCATCTGCAAACTTAGAAACATTACACTCTGTCCCCTCTTCCAGATCATGAATGTACATCACAAACAGTGTGGGCCCAGCACCAACCCCTGTGGTGCCCCACTCACTACTGATTGTGAACCAGAAAAAAAGGGGGAATTTAATAGAAGAACTCACATTTATGAGTAAATGATGGAGCCATTTTGCAGAAAGTATTTCCACAGGCAGCAAATGTAAGATCATTGTGATGAATCTCAGAGGGACGTTGAGGGAAACATTCGTACCACGGAGTACTTCAGCCTGGAAATAGGCCCTTCAACCCAAATTATCTGTACTGACCAAGTTATTTACACAAGCTGGACCCATTTACCTGTGCTTAGCCCATATCCCTCTAAAACTGGTCCATTAGTCAGTTCTTTCAAAGACTCCAACTGGTTCCCATGACCAAATAATTCCTGCACAATATTACCTAATGGTACAGAGAATACATTCGCATCCTTGGCAGACTCAGTGAGCCAGAGGTTATTTATATATTACTCAGTCAGCAACCTCTGATGAACATTATTAAAATGAAAACCTGTAGTTGCGAGTACAGTCATGCACACCCTTCCCTCCTCCTATTGGAATGCACCTTCCTTAGCCCTCTGCCTCTTCCTCCAATCATTTAGCCTCTTACTTTCTTTCTCCTCCCACCAGTTTTCGCTTATCACCTGCAACCTGTGTTCCCCACCCCCCCCCCCCCCTCCCTCTTATTTGGGTGTTTGCCCTTTTCGGTTCTGGCCCAAAACTTTAACTATCATTTGTCTCCATGGATGCTGCCTGGCCTGATGAGTTCCTCCAGCATCTTGTGTGTTTTACAGCCTCTGGTTTAAATCTGTAGTTGTAGGTACTTAAGTGATGGTGTATGTGAAGCTTCCAATTTAAGTGTATTGAACAGCATGAAGTTACTAAAAGGACATTTGCAGAAATGGACTGCCCCCAGATTTGGTGCTCTGCAGAAAAAGAAAATCATAATGTTGCCTAAAACCAAGTCTGAGACAACATTTGGATGGTTTACACTAGAAACAGGTGCTAAAATGTGATCTTGCACAATTCTGTGCAACTCCTGAAACAGTCCTTTGCAGCATTCAGAGGAACCCTTTTAATGCGCTCATTGTATGGCAGCTATAACACCCACTTTAGCTCTCATTATCAATGACTGAAACTAGAGAGAATGGGAGACACTTTTGTTGATGACTCCAAGGCATCTGCAAATCCTGGTCAAAGAGATATGCATCATGAGGAAACTCCGGTGTACCAAAAGGTTCTAGTCTTGGCAGGTTCATCATCAGAAGAGCCTGGCATAAAGTGGCAATGCCAGGGTCAATCTTCTCCCGCATGGAGGAACAATGGTGAAAGAAATCAGTGTAGTGGCCCTGCTCTCACACAACCCAGGGAACTGAGTTCAATGCTAACCTTGGATGTTGGCTACTTGGAGTCGGCTACTTGGAGTCGGCTACTTGGAGTCGGCTACTTGGAGTCGGCTACTTGGAGTCGGCTACTTGGAGTCTTCATGTTCTCTCCAAAAGCACAAGGTTTTCACCAAGTGTTCTACTTTTCTTCTAGGTGTCCAAATAAAAATTGTCCACTGTAAATTACAAGGGCAAATGAATCGCAGACCAGTTGATAGTCAGAAAGAATAAATTGCAGGGCTCAGGGAAATATGGATGGAAGGAATGGGATTGATTTGTTGGGAGCTGGAATGAACTGAATGGCCACCTTTTAGGGTCATAGTAAGATTTAGCTGCACAACATTGTTTGTATCTGCAGAATGGAGATGCTCACCAAAATGTAGGTTACGCAGAGGTCGGAGTCCCTGAAATAGTGTCACTTACTAGGAAATGCAATACACTAGTCAATAACTGCAGTCAGTGGCTTTCTGCAATTGTGGAGAGCCAGCAATGTTGGGATGTTTCAGTACACAAGATATCACCTGTTCCTCCATTATTTTCCTCTTCATATTTCATATACTATACCTGTTTTATCACAGAGTTCATGATTCTAGTTTACACTTCCTGATTCACAATTTGTATTGCCCATTATTAATTGAACTATCAAATATTACAGCACAGCAACAGGCCAAAGGGCCCATTTAGTCTGTGCCAAAATATTCTTCTGGCTAATTCCAATGACCTGCACCCAGCCTGACTTAGCCCTGCATACCTATCTGATCCAGGTAACCATGCAAAACAAAATGTCAAAATTGAGCCCATGTTCACCATTTCAGCTGGCAGCTCTTTCCACAATCTCACCATTCCATGCATAAAGAAGTTCCCTTTCAACATTTCCCCTTTTTCACCCTTAACCCTCTAGTTCTCATCTCACCTAACCTCAGTGGAAAAAGCCTGCTTGGATTTACCCCTCCTAATGATTGTTCAGTCTGATTGGTTTAGGAAATACATTATTACTTTCCCTTTCAACTCTGGTTCCAAATGCCCTCTCAAGATCACCACATGGATGTCGCATTGACCCTTTGCAAAACTATTTGGATAAATTGGCCCGAACCATGTATTTTGCTAAATTGATTTATTATTCCATTGATATTGTTGTAAGGCCTTGTTGCAATGTTTGAGAAGGTTTCCCTTGATATAAACCTCTCCACAATATTCATCTCATCCTCCCAGGTACTGGTACTGGACGACTTTATCTTGAGCTAAGTTTTATTTTGATATTGAAGAAGTTTCTCAGGGCACAAAGTGTGCTACAGAATGCATGGAGCTTTGGCTGCTTTGTGAATTAAGCTGAAGTACATTTTTTTCAAAAAACCACTATCTTGGAATATAACTCTTTCTTGTTGTTTGCACCCACACAACAAATACAAGGAAAATCTCATAAATTCCGAAGTCCAGTAAAAATTTGTTAAATCTAGTTAATCCTGAATCAACAACTGATGGTAATTTAATACAAGACCACAGCCCTACACAAAAATGAAAGTAAAACTTCCATGTCAATTAAACACAGATGTGAGGTGACCTCATCTTTCAGAAAATGTTATATTCCACATACCGTATTTTTTCTATTACATTCCGTGTTATCTCACAACCAAAAAAATATGGGGGAAATTACCACAATTGACAAAATCTGGAAGCAGATTGCTTGGATCCATTTTAATCCAGTGAAAGGTGTGTGGTTTATTGAGTTTACAAGAGTTTCAATTAAAAAAAAAGGTGGAAAATAAGTTACCAAAAGGTCTTGATCTGGTCAAGTACTGGTCAAGCAGCATTTAGGAGAGAAAGGAATGGACTAGGGATGTGAAGGTTAAAATGGACCACATGACATTGGGGAAAAAACAGTTCCAAATTAAATCCAGACAGAGTTTGGTTGGGCCTATTCCCTTCCCCCAGTTGTGTTATTACAGGTAGTGATGGTAACTGAGATTAGACTTAACCCAGCCATAAAATGCAATTAAATTACTCCTGCCCCACACCCTGATACAAACCTTTCTTCTTGTTTTCTCTGACCCTGTACTTACTTAAAAACTTTCAATCCCCAAGCTCTGAGTTCTGACAAAGGGTCAACTGTCTGAAACGTTAACTCGTTCTCTCCATAAATGGTAGCTAACATGCTAACCGCTTTCCAGTATTTTCTGTTTTCTTACTGCACATTTTACTGATTTGGCTTGCTATTCCTTCATTGTCAATGGGTCAAAATCTTTCAACTTTCTATCCAACATTATAGGAATGACAATGGTAAAGAAGGCAGCCATCATTTCCTCGTCTAGAGAATTGGGCATCAAATTGTATCCTTCTCAATTATGCTTAAAACACTGTTTTTCTTTCGACAATAACTAGTCCCAACACTGAGGTTGGGACCACTTAGGTTATTACATTGTCTGGGAAAACAAAAGGTGACATAGCTTCACCTTGACAAAGGGCTCAGGCCAGAAACGTTGGTACATCTTTGCTACGTGAGGAACACTGCGTGACTTGCCCAATTTCTCCAGCACTTTTGTGAATTGAACGATAACACAAACAGCAGACTTTCTTGTTTACTGGCGTATGTGCCCTTTAAATAAGGGATGCCATGTTTACATATACTGCAACTTCTTATACACTTACACAGATAAGCATACAAGTGAGACATTGCAAAATGCTAGTGCTTCCTTTATCTCTTTCTTTGGCTTGGCTTCGCGGACGAAGATTTATGGAGGGGTAATGTCCACATCAGCTGCAGGATCGTTTGTGGCTGACAAGTCCGATGCGGGACAGGCAGACGCGGTTGCAAGGGAAAATTGGTGGATTGGGGTTGGGTGTTGGGTTTTTCCTCCTTTGTCTTTTGTCAGTGAGGTGGGCTCTGCGGTCTTCTTCAAAGCAACCTCCTCTGCTTACTTTATACAGCCTTGATAACTCATTACATAGGTGTAATAAAGTAAAGAAGAGATTAGGTGCATGATTACAAGGCGAGTCTGCTTTTGGACAATTAATTCAACTCTCTGGCAAATGATCCATAGACACAAGTGTAAATTCCACTAAGGTTGCTTGGAATTTAGGGCTAGCATTCATTGCCGCTCTGCTTTGGACCCACCTTCTTGAACTGCTAGATAACTTAGTTAATTAAATAAAATCTGGAGAAAATATTACACTATTGACCACAAACCTGCCAGATAGAGATATTCAGCATGAAACAGGCCCTGCAGCCCAATGTTCATTCTGGCTGAGTCCCATTTGGTCCAGATTGTCAAAGCAAAAAAAAATTGGTTCACTTGACCAATTAGTGAAATAATTTGCTATCTTTACCAAATCTAACCTTTAACTGACTTCAGATCCACACCAATATGGTTCATTCTTAGTTACCCTACAAAATGTCTCAGAAAGCTGTGAACTGCCATGGTAATGCAAAAAGGTGGTTCACTATCAACTTCTTACAGGCAATTGGGGATGGCTTGCCAGTAATGTCACCATTCTTTGTACAAATAAAAAAAGTCAACTTTTTGCCAAATAACCTTTTTTTATCATCTGGTCTCATTCAAAGGAAAGGCAAGTACATTTGACATCTGTAATCTGGACTAAACTTATATGTAATTCTTAAAAGAGGAGGGCAGAATGCCAACATTTTGTGCCAAACCCAATAACATATCTGAAAATGCTAGAAATGTTCAGTAGATCTGGCAGTAGGCAACAGGTCAGACAGATGAGGAGTGCCAGCATTTGCAGTTTTCATTTTAGAATTCCAACATTTACAATTGTGTTTTATTTTGTTTTGCCTATCACATAATTACACAGCTGTTATCTTCCCTGCCTCACCATTACTGATAAGGATATACCAGAAGAGTTTATCCAACATCACTGCAGAAAATTGGCTTCCAGGGAAAATAAAAAGAGACCTAGAATGGGCCCATGGATTTTTTTTAAAACAATGCTGAATAGAGACGTTACTTTTTTTGCATATAATGCGCCTTCAGCTACCCTTATTTGCAAAACATTCAAAAGGCCATAATAGAACATCTAACTGATTGCTCCACCTCTCTGCTCGTAATCTAGTTGTCATAATTGACATTAAGAATGTCCTTTGGGCAATAAATCCATGCCATTAGGTCTGACTCTGGCCAAACTGCAGATGAAACCCTTTCCAACTTTGTTAACACTGCAAATGCTGCTAGCCTGCCTTTTCCACCCCATTGCTTCACTTCAGATCTCTGCTACCCACATTCCAATCCAGCCTCAACAATACACCTGCCAACTGTATTTTTTTTAATTCTAATTAGCTCACACTTAGGAAGTACCTACAATTTAAAAAATCCCAGTCAATCCCATTCAGATCCTTCCGTGTCCACACTTAACTATATAACCATATAACAATTTACAGTATGGAAACAGGCCATATCAGCCCTTCTAGTCCACACTGATATACAGGAAACTCCACTAGTTCCACCTACCCACTCCCATCCCCTCCAGTTATGCTGCCCTCCAACATGTCAATCCTCCTTGAATTATTTCTTTTCCAGCATTTGCAAAATTTATTGTTTCTCCATTAGTGATTACGCCTTCGGACCTTATAATTTCTGTAAGCCTAATTGATTAATCAATGCCCTAACATCTTATGTGGGCTAGTGTCAAATTTTCTTTGATAACACTTCTGCAAAATGTATTGGGGAATATTGATATTTGTAAAATATATGCTGTGCTTTGTGGTGTCAAGCAAAATTCCTGGAGAAACCCAGGAAAACTCAAGTCGGGATATTGGTGCAAGATCCACCTTCTATTCCCCATTAGATTTTTGGAGCCTTCTCTCGCTGGACTGGTTCTTAATAACCCTTTTGCACAAAAGGCACTAGAGAAAAACCAGGGGCCAAATGAAAATTCAGGCCCAATATCTTTTGATACATTTCTGTAACCAAACAGAACAATGAATTAAAATGGCAGGAGTAAAACACAAAAGTTTTGCAGTCACTATGATTGAAGTAAAAACACAATGCTGGAGCATTAAACAGTGTACTTTATATAGCAAAGATAAAGATACATAACCAATATTTCAGGCTTGAGCCCTTCATCAGGGTAACAAGGTATCAAGGTTTCTCCAGCATTGTGTTTTTAACTAGAATTAAAATGACATTCTGTTACAGTAACTACTAGAAAATGTATTAAAAACTGAAAGGGTGCATTAATTCAACATCTGGTTCAACTTTTGTGGCATGATTTGTAAAGTTCTGTGGTAAAAGTAAACACAAGTTATAAATTTGCCTGCTTTCCCACTCCACCTTCTCCAAGAAAAATTAAAAGACGTTCTAAGTTTTTAATTGTCAAATAAAACGGTTGTATTTTCTACATCTGGTGTCCCTGCTTTGAAGAGGAATTTCAGTTTGTTTTATTACAAATAAACAATTACCATTAAGCCCAGGCCCACCTAAGCTTCTTAACAAAACTGCAAAATATTTTTTTGGATTAATCATAAGTAGCATACAAAGAGTGCAAGATCATAAGAAACAGGAGCAGGAGTAGCCCCTCCAGCTTGTTAAACCATTCAATGAGATCATGGCTGATCTGTTGATAGGCTCATCTCCACCTTCTTCCCTTTTCGCCCTATCCCTCAATTCTCCTATCATGTAAAAATCTATCCAATTTGTCTTCAATAGATTTACTGAGATAGCTTCTACTGTGAATCCCATAATTTCCCTGCTCTCTGGGAAATCTCCATCCTAAATCTACCAACCTGGATGTTAAGGCTAAGACCCTAGTTCTAGTCTCCCCCACCAATGGGAACAACTTATCATCCTCTAGCTTATCTATGCCCTTCATAATTTTAGACATTTCTATGATCCCCTCTCATTCTTCTAAATTCCATGAGTATCATCCCCGGTGACTCAATTTCTTCTCATAGGCTAAACCCCCACATCTCTGGAATCAACCTGGTGAACCTCTGGGCCACCTCCAAAGCCAGTACATCTTTCCTCAAGTAAGGGCCCTGAAATCCTAGCAGTACTCCAGATGCAGCCTCACCAATATCTTGTATAGTTGTGGCATAACCTCCCTGCTCCTATATTCAATCCCTCCAGCAATGAAGGCCAACATTTCATTTGGTTTCTTGATAGCCAGTTGCACACCATTGCTATCCATATGGACCACAACAATTGGATCTTTCCCCTCCTACTTTAAATTCCTCTGCAGGTCAGATAAGATACTGCATAAATAAGTATGTACAGCTTCATGGCATTTTTATTATTAACCCATGGATAGATTTACTGATTTTTGAAGCTCTTTCCTAATCCAAACTGCAAAACTTGCTTTCTATGCATTAAAATTTAACACAAGCTTGGAAACCTTATTCAGGATTGTGACAAAAAGGTGGAATGTGCAGCAAGGATCTTCAAATCAGAAATTCAGGCTTCACAGCTATCCTGTGGAAAATATACTTTGCATTTTTTTCCATTAAGGTTTCAAGCTCAGTTAACAAACTGGCTGCCTGCTGACGAGGAAGGCAGATATAAGATTCCAGGGGGTTGTTTATGACTCACTATCTTACTTTATAATTTTACTCCAAATATAATTAAATTGTCTGACTTGTATCTTTTCCATATTCCATGTATTTTTAAAACCTTTAAAACTTTAAAACCTTTAAAAAAAATACCAGTCATATAGCATCTGGCAATGCAGTTAGGTAAGTCGTTTTTTTTCTTTAAATCTATTTTCTTCTTTCCTCCATTTTTGTTTCATTATTAGAGTATTTTTCTAAGGTATATACTATTTAGAATATGACTTATGGAAATGATTGACTATTTATGTATGTTGGTGATATATGGAATATCTTATTTAGTTGATGTAACTGTCCATACAATATTATTGAATTGTACCCTTTTTGTTTGTATGTCCTTTATTAAAATCAATTAAAAAAAAATATTTTAAAAAGAAAAAAGGAGGAACGCAACCACACACCAGTTTATCTTACTCTGGAGAGGTGGTGGACATGGGCCAATACTGGAGACTGTAGAGAAACCTCCAGGAACACACCTGTGGTCCTTCAAGCTGCTTGAAGGCCCGTTCACTGAAACACCCAGCCCTTTCACTTTCTTGGTTTTCCAAGTCTCAGGAAAATCTAGCATCTGTCTTTTTTTTAAATAAAAAGCAAGCCTCCTTAGAACCAATGGTTCACACCCTGTTCCTTGAGCTTTCTCTATTAAAAGCATGAGTGTGTGGGTAAGTATTGGATTTGATATGTTAAAAATCCTTGCTTCTTGTCTACCTCAACCCAGCTATCAGTCAGGTTTAAAATTTCCTTGGAACTCATCATCACAAAGTTGTAGGAATATAAAAGAATGATGGATTATTAAAATATTTAAATCAAAAATAAACTATGCCTGATTAATTGGGGTTTACTGCTATTACTGAGTAAACATACATTGCTCATTAACATAATCATGGGCATATCATTTACATACTCTTCATGAATATGCTGAGCAAATTAACATTCTCCAAGCATACTTAACATGTGTATCATCTATTATCAAATATATAGAACATTAAGGCTGAATCACCAACTTGCCTCAGGGTTCCACATTCTTACCTTTTGTAAAGCGGACATATGTGCTTGCATGACCATGACATCAGATGTACATGTTGCCATTGTGTTCAAGTCATCTCTCATCCTTTAAGATTCACTGCAGCTTTTCACAAATTGTCAACTATCTGCGTGACCAAGAGATTCTCTCTTTGGACATGGTACAACAATATGGAAGAACACAGGATCACAGAATCTTTAAATCTTATAAAACCAAGCTTGATTCTCCCCCCATTATATCTTCAGTTGTGTATGGCAGAATAATTAAATGTGTAAACTCAGGTTACTGAGGCAGCAGGGATTGCTACATTCCAGAAAATAACATGTAGGAAAGCAAGAGCACCAAGAAACAAGGTGGTGGAAAAAGAAGGGGTCTCAGGGACAGGGATAGAAGTGATGTTTACCATGAAGCTGTACATACTTATTTATGGACTATCTGATCTGACCTGCAGAAGAATTTAAAGTAGGAGGGGAAAGATCCAGTTGTTGTGGTCCATATGGATAGCAATGGTGTGCAACTGGCTATCAAGAAACCAAATGAAATGTTGGCCTTCATTGCTGGAGGGATTGAATATAGGATTGAATTTCCGAAGGTTTCTCGCATAGCTCAGGTGTACAAGTTGCACATTTTCTTTTGAACCCCTCAAATTAATTTCAAGAATATCAACTTGTATCTGGATTTCACAGTAAGCAGGAAATGTGTACTTCATTTAAAGATTCTTTACACATGTAGTTCAAAGTTCAGATTTATTGTCAAAGTACATACATGGCATCACATACAACCCTGATATTCTTTTTCCTGCAGGCCAGGCAGTATTTCTGCCAATTGGTAGTGCAAAAACTGTACTCAAGATATTTACTAAAGAGAGAAATGTAAACAAACTGACTGCAATGCAGAAAATAAAATCAGTAATAAATAATGTTCTAAGTAAGAATCCTTAATTGAGTCCTTGATTAAGTTTGTTGTTGAGTGCTTCTGATGGTGGAGGGGTAGCAGCTGTTCCCAAATCTCATGGTATGTGTCTTGTGGCACCTATATTTCTTTCCTGATGGCAGCAGTGAGAAGAGCATGTCCTGGATGTCATACCAAACCTCCACAAACTCCTGAGGAAGTAGAAGTGCTGATGTGCTTTTTTTATTTTTGCAATGGCATTAGTGTGTTGGATCCAGGAAAGATCCTGCAAGATAGTGACTCCCAGGTATTTCAATGTTCTCACCATCTCTACGTCTAATCCCCCAATGATCACTGGTTTTCCCTTCCTGAAGTCTACAGTCACATTCTTGGTTTTGGTGACATTGAGTAGGAGCCAGTTGTTAGTACACCATTCAGCCAAGTTTTCCAATCTCCTTTCTGACATAACCCACTATTGTAGTATCGTCAGAAAATCTGCAGATTGTGTGGTTATAGTCCTTTCATGTCTGAAGAAACCAGCTATATCTCAAACAATTTATTAGGGGAAAACTGAGAGACAGGCTACCCCTTGTCACACACTACAGGAAGAATGTAATGGAGTGGAAGGGGTATGGAGTGGAGAAATTTATAGTATTCTTTGGAACAAAGGTTCTGAGTGGAAATTTAATTGAGATGCATAGAAATGGAAGATGGGACAAGGTGAACTAGAAGGTTCCTCTTCCATCAGCAAAGAGGATACTTCAAGAGGATCTGCCTGTTCAGGTGGATATGAAAGAATGCAAGGATTGCTTGATGTCACAACTACATTGAACAAATTGCCATTTCATGGATTTGCTTGTGATTGACTGGGCATCATCAGCTTTCATGTCAGAGTTCAACATCTCTAGTCACTTGCCGTGGTATATCCGCATCAAAGAAATGGCAAATGAGCACCTCTACTTTCTCAGATGTCAGAGGAACTTTGGCAAATCACCAATGTCCCGTAACAACTTCTACAGGCGCACAATTGAAAGCATTCTATCCAGGTGCATCAGTGTGCGGAACTGGAACTGCTCCACCCAAGACCGGAAAAAAATGCAGTTTTTTTTTAAAAAGCAGCTTAGCCCATTAGACACACCTCCCCACCAGCGACTCTATCTATAACTCTCACCACCTTGCAAAAACAGCCAACATACTTAAAGACTCTTGAACACACTCCTCCCCCCACCCCGCCATCTGAAAGAGTATTAGATCATGCTCCACCTAATTAAAGGACAATCTATTTCCACTGTTATCAAATTCATAAATGAACCCCCAAATAGTAAAATGATATTGCTCCACACCAACTGATCTCATTCGTAACTCTAATTTTGTACATTTTTGTTATACTATGTATGGAGTGTCGCTGGTCTATTCATAAAACAACATCGATCATTGCATTTTGGTACATGTGACACTTAACTTGAAATCAAGAGAAAGATACAAAAGGGCCTTCAAATAAGATTTACTAGAATGACACCAGGAATGAAAGTGTTAGCAAATCAGGAATGTATGTTGGCTCTTGGACTGTACTCGTTGGAGAACAGTAGGATGAAGGGGGACCTCAGAGACATTTCAAATGCTGAAAAGTCTGGACAAAGTAGATGTGGCAAGTTTGTTTCCCCATGGTAGGTGAGTCTTGGACAAAAGGGAAAATTTCAGGATAAAAGGGCATCAATTTAAAAACAGAAGTTCAGGGAAAATTTCTTTAGCCAGAGGGTCGTGAGAATGTGGAACATTGCCACAGGCAGTGGTGGAAGCGAGGTTGTTGGGTTCATTTAAGGCATTTGTTTAGTCAGGGAATCAAGGGTTATGGGGAGAAGGCTGGGGAATGGGGCTGAGTGGGAGGACGGATCAGCTCATGATGTAATGGTGGAGCGGACTCGATGGGCTGATTGGCTTACTTCTGTTCATATCTTGTGAAGGTGAGGAATATAAATGATGGGCACCATAGTCTCCTGGACTCGTTTTAATTGATTTAGGATAAAGATGAGAATTTCCCCAAGGTAAAATTGCGAGAGAATACAAGTTGTATTCAAAATGCAATAAGGTTCATGAGAGTATGGAGGAGGCTCAATGAACCAGGTGGTCCGTTAACTGCCATCATTTGAGCATCACTCATACGCATTAAAAAGACCTCTACCAGCACCACCAAAAGTAAATGCCTTGGAAATTTATGGGTTTTTTGACACATCAAAATTGGAGGTCAACAAACCCAGAAATTTCAAGTATTGCATTCCCTTTACAAAGAAACATCCAAGGTAAACTTTGCTGTTTTCTGCATCTGTGTATGGGGTAAAATCTACATTTGTAATGTTTTGAATTGATGTTATAGGTTACTATACCACTCATTCCATCAGCTTGGAATGAAGAAGAGCTTTATGAGTTAGGTTAAAAGATTTGCTTTAAAGTAATTCACAATGCTTCAAATGCTGAGGCATGATTTTACTAGATCTATATTGTAAAACTTGCTACTTTATTTCACCATTCAACATGCAATATCTGTTCAGCACAAGCCAAACAATCCTGATGGATTGTAAATGCTGCATTAGTAATCACTGGGGATTCATTGTACACTATAAAGTGAATTAGTACTTCTACTAACCCATAGTTTTTGCCCAGGTTTAGCGCATGCATGTCGCTAAACCATTTTTAATTACTTTTCTCTTTGACCCCCTTGCCCTTCAACCTTTACTCAGCCATTATTGTTTCCTGAATGTTGTTGGTCTGAGAGGCTTTCTGTCAGAGTAAAATTACAAATCACTTTAATCCCCAGCAGTGGGTCCTCGAGGTTAAGGTAATGCCCATAAATGTACAGACAACGCCCCATTGGTGAAGTCTGAAGACACAATAAGTCAAAGTCTCATTTCAACCTCGAAAGGGATGTTTCCCACATGTCTGCTATGATTCGGCATAGGTTGGTAGGTTTTAACCCACAAAAATAAACATCTCCAAATTGCTGTAAAACAGAAAGTCTGCATACACCATGGTTGAAGTAAAGTCTCTTTATATTTGCTACATCATCTCCAAATTGCTGCTGTAGCATGTGCACCAAATGTGATTCCACTAAACACCTCTGTGTTTTAATGTAAAATCACAAAGCTGGAAAAATTCAGCAGGCCAAACAGCATATTTTATATGGCAAAGATAAAGATACATAACCAATGTTTCATGCCCGAGCCCTTCATCAAGGTATTAGCAAAATATATTTATCATTATCTTTGCTTCATAAATATACTTCAATCACAGACTTTCATGTTTTACTTCTATGTTTTAATAGATGTGTTAACTGGTATTTTCTTTAAGTGGTTAACACTACCATCAAAATAAGAAATGGAAAATAACCTCCATTTAGAAGACAACCGTATTCGTGGGGTTATTCCCAAGCAGCTTTTAAACTCTGTGGTGTTTTAATCATTCAAAATCAGGAAGGTAAAGAGTAAAGAAAGAAGAGATAAAATGGAGATAAAAAGAAATGACCAACCTTTTTAAAGAATGCATTTGTTTTTGATCATTCTGGTTCTCCCATCACGGATGAAAGCCACCTATTCTAAACAGGCCCATGTGCCTATTAGGTTTATCTCTGACTCCACTACTATTCTATAATCAGGACCATATTGAATAAATAATAACATTACAATCCTAGTTCTGAGCTTGTCTCATAAAATAACATCCTCACATTGTTCACAGTAAAAAGAAACATTTACATAAATAGCACTTCATGTCAAATATAAAGTGATTCCAATTGCATTTCTCATTTTATCAGGTGCAGATGTTATCGGCAGAACAAACATTCTGTACCCAAAGCAGAAGGAAGAATGGTGAATAAATCTATTTTTCTTTGGTAGTTTGCCTGAAGAACATATTAGTCGTCAAATGCCAATCTGAATCTGGACTATCCATTTGACCAGTGAATAATTTCTCCGTTCATTATCTCTTTTGCGAGACAGCACTTTTAACAGTAAAGCATTCCCTCAAGACTACATTGGAGCAAGCTCGCACGTCTCAGTCGTTCATTGATGTCAATGGAAATAAAGATTGCAGGAGATTCTAAATAGATTTCCGATTCAATGCGACTATTTTACACAATGCAGAAAGATAAAATTACTCCCCAGTGCCAAATGTCCACAGCTTTCAAACCCGGAGGCAAAAATCCTGCCAGCCCAGTCAGACTCATACATTCATGTACTTCACCGTAGGTTTGTGCAACTAATATGAAGCAGTTCTTTCCCTTTTCTGGCTGATGGCTGCCCCTTTTCCTCAGGCACAATACCTCAGAGCTTGAAAACACATGCAGAGCCTTGGCAATTACAGATGTTGCAAAGTTATGCTTTTTCTGTCTTCACAGTAGTAAGTTTGAAACTGGAGTTTGAAACTAAGTTTGACATACAGTTTCTGAGATAATAAAATGTTGTTATTGGCACAATTACCGAGATGACAGCCCCTTTCCTTTTCTCCAAGAGACTGGCACAAAAACAGTTCTAGCAACCCTTGGAAACCAATTGAAAATTGGAGTCAGTAGCAAATCAAGAAGATTATTTTGTGTGGAGCAAAGGTTGGCAGCAACTTTAGCTTACAAAATAGACAAGAATAAGGTAGCTGATTATTTAAAAGGCATTCATAACTGGACAATTTAACATAAATTGGAAACTAACAGTGCTTTCGTTTTGTAGGGGATTGAAATTTTACCATATACATACAAGGAGTGAGAATGGACAAACTTGGAATGGTTTCTCTGGAGCTTCAGAGGCTGAGGGTGGAGGTGGGGGGAAACTTTGATATAGGAAAATAAATTCACGAGATGTACACTATAGTTAGGGTATATACAGGTATACCCCATTTCACGGATACTCAAATTACAAAACTTCACTTTTACGAAAAGATTTGAATGGGTTTTTGCTTTTACGAAAATAGTCTTCAATAGTAGTGAATAGGTCTTCACTTTAGGCCTTTTCGACTTCCGAAAGGTTTCCCAGGAAGGATCTAGTTTTGTCAAGTGGGGTATACCTGCAGTCAGAGCTCTTTTCCTTGGTGAAAATGCCAAATATTAGAAGGCAAGAGGGGGAATTTTTTTTTTAAAAGAAGATTTACAACTCTTTTTTTTTAAATATAAAAGTGTGGCAAGTGTCTTCCACATGCAGCGGGATGTGGCAGAAGCAGATACAATAGCAATGCTTAAGAGATGTTTAGATAGATGCATGAACGAGAATGAGGAAAATAAACCACGTGCAGGCACATTAGTAATTTAAATTGGCATTGGGGTCACCACAGACATTGTGGGCCAAAGGGCTTGTTCTATGTTCTGTATTTCAAGGGCTTGTTAATGGTCAGTAAATTTGCTTAATTATTGAAAGAAAGCTCTGACAATTCAGAAAGAAGAGGAAAATGCTGGAAATAAAAATAAAAAACTTGGGTACCTTCTATAGGAGAGAGAGAGTTAAAGTTTCTAGTCAATGGCCTCTCATCACAACTAAAGGAAGTTAGAAATCAAACACAAAGAGAAGGGGCAGAGGGGGGGAGGGGGAAATGATGAAAAGGGAAATTGGGTGATGGATGAAGAACAAGTGAGGCTCAATGACCAAATGATGGGTATTCCTGCTGAGAGAGGTTGAAGTCATATTATTGCCAATGTTCTGTATGGGGGTGGGGGGGTGGGGGGGGAGGGGGGGTGGTGCAAATAGAAGATGAATGAAAATTGAGGAGGATTGAAAGATAAAACAATGCGGGGACTGTTATCGGAAATTGTGGAAAAATTGCAATTGTTTAATATTTTCAGTCAACAAGGCTTTCCAGTTTTCATCAGGATTGGTCATTTCCAATGAAAGGTTGCCAACTTGTAATGTCAACTCTGCTTTCCTTTCTGCTCAATGTTGCCTAACCGAGTATTTCCAGTATCCTTTGCTTTCGCTACACCTTCCAGCAACTATGGTGTCTTGTACCTCACAGATGCAGCATTGTTTTTCTCCCCATTTTAATTCATCCCCTTCTATTTACACCTCTTATAGAGAGATCAGGTATATTTAAAAGGCTTTCACTATCCTCTTTCAACCATCCCTGCCATGAATTGTGTCATTTATTATTTTTAAAAAAAAACAAAACACAGACTTCACAGAATTTTACCATCATGAAGAATCTGATGTCCTGGCATTGGTTGTTCACACAGGAATGACCAAAATTACAAATCTCCGTTTCTGTCCGTCATTTTAGACAGCATTGCAGTATGTAAAGAGGCAGGACGTGCAATGCCACTGCGTCGATTGCGATGTGTAATATACATGGGACATACAGCGCCACTGCGTCGACGTTGACTGGTCACCTTCATCAACATCGTATTCATTAGCTAGTTGGTCCCGGAATGTTTGCAGTTCAGTTTACACTGCAGACATTCTGGGAAAGTGACAAGGGGTCTTGGAGGAAAAAAGTCAGAACTGAAAATGGGAATAATTTCCTGGAAAGCAGCAGCTGTGCTTAAAAAAAAACATAATTCAGTTTGTGTGGATTCCCACCTTTTACAGACATCCCCTTTGTACACCTCTTGCTCTTCCCTGCCACAAAACATGCCTGGTGCTTAACCTTCTGCTATTCTGATCATCCAGCTGAGATTCTGTTTGTGTCTCCACACACGCTGGATGATGTACAACTTATTTTTTATTTCCCTGATGCTCTATTTCTTATAGTATCCATGAACACTGGAAATACAGTAAAATTATCCAGCATTAAATCAACCATAAACTGGCAAAAAAAGGAAAGAAATATTTTGAGAAAAATAAAGTTTATCAATAAAAGTAAATGTTCTCTGAAGCAGCACACAACCCCTTGGTGAAAATGGGAGCAAACATTCAGCCAGTGAAGCGCCTTGGTCATCCCCGTCCGCAGCAGCTATTTGAATAAAGTTCCAATAAAGTTGTGTTTGAATAAAATGGCAGCACCCAGGATGAAGAGCTGGCTGATGCCCTCACTGCTGCTGAGGCAACTCTCTCAAAATGTCTCCCTATCCCTGTCTAGTAAGATTTTAAGTATTAGGTATATTGGTTGGGCTTTATCTGAGAACTTGGGGGATTAATTATAACAGTGGGACGGTTAGCATAGCAATTAGTGCAACACTGTTGCACTGCGTTAAAATTTAAATGTTGTAAGTTATGAGAAATATTTGATGAAAGTGAACTTTACAGAATTAAAGACTACAATACTGATTTCTTTTCTAATTACTTTACATTTTGCACCATCTTTTCTCATTTAAACGGTGTATTAGTAAGGCATTATAATAGTGAGTCTCAGTCAACCAGAAAATTCACATTTCTGGCTTCAGCGATCCCCGTAATGGGGGTGTTTACCGTAAATTGATTAGATTATAGATAATTACCAGTATTTCTGTCACTGTTGAATGTTTATCTTGGCACCAAAGCAAGGTGCGATCAAGACACAAATGAAAGTAGTTTGAAGTATTATTTTTTTTTTAAAATCCAGAATATGAAAGAGTTTTAAAAAATTTCCAAAGTTCAAACTATCCCTTGTGTCAAAACAAAATGAGCAATTAAAAACATGATTGCTTTGATTTACTGAAATGTTCTGCACAGCACATAGGAATTCCTGGTAAAAAGGGGAGGGACATCACTGAAGCTATAAATTCCACTCTGGAGTGCTGTTAATCTGTTCAATATACAAACAGAAAAGCAAGTGAACAGATGACTCCAAGTTGTTACTAGGTCCTAAACATTCAACATACAGTAAAACCCCTGGTATCTGGCACCTATGGGTATTGGTAAATGCTCGAAAAGTGTATGGGACTTGCTAAGTTGCTTGAGACTTACTTTTACAATGCCTAACATCTGCATGAAGAATAATCAGTTTAAAAAGACAAATACTGTACTTACACTAAACAGACCACTTCCATGAATATGTAAACATTAAAGAATTTTAATTTATTTTCAGTCACATTCTTTGAAAACATTTAACCATCGCTGCATCTGCAGGTTCCTCCCCCTCCACGGAGCCACTCGAAATAATAAAAATATTAGAGATAATTAACTCTCCTCCCCTGACCAGGGACAAGGAGACACTTTAAAAAGAGTTACCCCAATGGCGAGCGGCATCACCCAGCTCTTCATCCATTCAAACACAACTCAATTCAAACTTTATTCAAACAGCTGCTATGACCAAAGCATGACCAAGGCCCTCCACTGGCTGAATATTTGCTTTCACAATTTTAAACAATATATTTTTACCTATTACTTTATTCTTATTTATTTTCAATTTTTTAAAATATATTTTCCTTGATTCTTGAGGCTCCCAGCTTCTTTAATTCTGGATACCTGGGGTTTTATTGTATATTAAAAGAAATTATGATATAATCAAGGAATTTGCTGAATATTTTGGTACCTTCAACCTTCATTTCATTATTATGTTTCAAAATTATTTAATGCTTGAAGAAATGCAAGAAGGGGAGCAAAAATTTGCTAATTAAAGCTAGTTCTTGACCCATTTTGGTTAACAGAATGCATACAATCCATAGAAAAAGTTAAATTATCCCTTCTATTAACAAAGCAGGCGACAGAAATTTGACAACCAACATCCATTACTATACAATTGCTAATAATTATTTGCTGTCTTTGGTTGTTCAAATTCCCCAGTTCTTTCTGTTAAACCCTCATTAGCCTCAATGAATTTGTTTGAATGTTACATGCTAGTTTAATACCAATAATCCAAGTTCATCTGTACATGCAGAATGTCATCATTATCTTCTGCTGACACAAACGACGATTACAAGCAAATTCGGAAGCACCTCTTAGATATCTAATTGCTAAAAAGCATTCGGGTGGGAGATTCGAGCTGAGTAGCGAAACAGAATTGGAATTTCCATCTGGGCTTTCAGATATTAAAGCAGGCAACGTGTGGAATGCAGTCAGTTACACTTGAGCAAGGTGAAGGCAGCCCACTGAACATTAACCACAGTTAGCAGTTGTACTAAACATAGAAAAGAACAACTAATTTCTGCTCTCATTTATCCCATTTCCTTGGGTACAGCAAACAATAAGCAGCTGAAAGTTTGCAGAATCTGTAGTTTTTGTGTTTTCTCCTCAGCTTCACAGGAAATTAAATTGAATAAAGCTGTGTCGTAGCAGTTGGCGGTATGGCCAGCAACAGAATCTCCCAAGCAAATCAAACTCCTTTCTCCCTCTGGACTTCTCTCTGCTCTCCTTCAGAACAGTAGAATTACAGAAGGAACAGAAGCCACCTGTGTGGCCCTTGAGTTGGCTCCGCCACTCAATAAGCTCATGAATGGTCCAATATTTCCAGCCTATTTAGCCTCCCTTCATTGACAGTAATTATCATCAACATCCTTGAGCCAGCTCTTTTTAAATGCCTGGACAATTACAGCGAAGTCCAGTCCTGTTCTGTGCCGATACTGCTGTAATTGCCAGCAGAAGGGCTTGGTTATGATTGAAGCCTTTCACAGCAGCTTCATGGCAGATTGTTTGGCCATCAGAAATAGAAGACTGAATCCACAGTTAATCCTGCAAGGATGACAACTCCATTGCAGCAAAGATTTGCTCCACTCTATCCTTTTTAATGCTTTAAGACATCAAAATATTATGTATTTTCTCATAAGAACTTTTGACAAAGAATGCCCTAGAATTAAAATAACTAACTGATCTTACACAGGATTTTTCAATACTCAAGAAGGCATGATCTCCACACACACACACACACACACACACACACACACACACACACACACACACACAAACACACACACACACACACACACACAAACACACTCACAAACACACACACACACACACACACAAACACACTCACACACACACACACACAAACACACAAACACACTCACACACACACACACAAACACACTCACACAAACACACACAAACACACACACACACACAAACACACACAAACACACACACACACACACAAACACACACACACAAACACACACACACAAACACACACACACAAACACACACACACACACACACACACACACACACAACAAAAAAAAATCACAAGGCTATCGACTGGATATGTTTGACCCGATTCTTTGGCATTTCCTCTTTATTTTCTTTCCTTTTTTTTCCCCCAAAGTTTTCCATGCGATTAATTTCTTCTTCTGCTGCTAGGGAATATCTAGCTCTTATTCTACACCGCACTGTGGCAATCCCATTGATATTACAACAGTGCCAGCCTTATGAAGAGAAGCTCATTATAAAGCAACACAACTAGGCTGAAATTTTTATTAAATCTTTATCTTGAACATTTGTAGATTTGACAAATAATTAAAAAAAAGTAAATGCTGATCATATTCAAGAGATAAGGTCACAAAATCCACTTGCTTTGTTGGCAAGTCTGACCTGTGTTACCGTGTTGTATGTCTAAATTAAATCTGTAGATGGAGAAACAAGTTATTCTTCCAAGCTGATCTTTCATCGCCGCTTAGTCTTTGACCTGAAGCATTAGCTTTGCTTCGTTGAGCACTTCAGCTCTATCCGCCGCAACAGCAGGATTCTCCCAGTGGCCACCCATTTCAATATCCCATACTATTCCCTTGCTAACATGTCTGTCCATGGTCTCGTGCACTTCCAGATTGAGACCACCCGCAAATTGGAGGAACATCAGCTCATCTTCAGTCTGGGCACCCTCCAACTGGATGGCATTAACATTGAATTCTCCAGTTTCCATTAAGAAACCCCTCCCTTCTTCTTCTCTGTCTCTTTCCCTCTAGTTCTGTGTGTGCTTTTCTCTCTCTCTTCCCTTTTCTGTCTCCTTTCAGGGAGCCAACATCAATTCTCATCTTTCTCTTATCATATCCAATTAACACCAAAAGCTGTTGGTCCAGCTCCTCCCCTTCCCATTTCCCCCCCCTTTCGCTCTAGTATTTAATTAAGAGCCTGCCTGCTTTTTGCTTACATCTTGAAGGAGGACTCAGGCCCAAAATGTGCATAATATATCTTTACCTCCTTTGGTCACTACGAGACCAGCGAGTTCCTCCAGCCTTCCAGCATCTGCAGACTTTCTCGTTTCACTTCCCTCTCCACATATTGGTCCTGAGCTGCTGAATGTCTCCAGAAGATTTCTAATTTTCACCATCTGCAGTTTTATCATTTTCCAGTTATTCCCATGCCAATATTCATTCTGACATCAGTAAAAACAGATTAATTGCTGATTGTCTCTTTGTTCTTTTTGTGACCTTGTTGTCCCTAAATTGCCCGGCATACTTCCTACATTTTATCAATGACCGTATTTATGGTGTCCCAAGGACATGAAAGGCACTATATAAATGTACGCCTTGTTTATTTTTATAAGGGCAAAAATCCCAGAGAGGCTGTGTATTTTCAGGACAGGCTTTTGCTAATGTTGGTTAATAATCAACATTGATTGGCCGGTAATTGAAATAAAAGTGACGTTGATTGGACAGAAAACAAAGAGTGGAAAAACTGGATTTTCTTTCGGGTATATGGGCTGTAACCAGTGTGTTATCATTAGGATCAGTTCTCGTATCTTACTATTCATGATCTATATCAATAAATTTGCAGAGGGACCATATTTTACAAGTTTGCTGACAACACTAAACTTTGTGTTAAGAGGATGCAGAGAAGTCAAACAGAAAAATAGTTTTTTTTAAAAAAAATGGTGAAGGATCAGTTATTGTTGGTGTTGAAAAAGGAACTTGGACCTCATACTGAAATTGCACAGGGCCTTGGTGAGAAGAATAATGGGAGATTTCATGGTTTGACAGAATAGATGCAGGGAAGACCATTTAGGATGAGGAATTTGTTCATGCAGAGGATGGTGAATCATTGCAATTCTCCACTCTGGAGAGCTGTGGAGACTTAGCCCTTAACCATTCAACCAGAGATCATAGATTTTTGGCAGCAGAGGGGATCACAAGAAATATGATGGAGGTGTAGGAAAATGGAGTTGACTTTGGAAGATTAGTTAGTATCTTGAACTGCATTCCAGCTTCCAAGTGCCAATTGGACTACTCCCAATTCTTAACATAATGCACAGAATCAATCTGCAGAAAGGATTTTTTTTAATGTTACAGATTTTTGTACAGGTGCCTAACCTTTAATCTGGGATCTTCAGGACCAGACACCTGCCATTGTTCAGAATCTTTCAGATTTTGGAATTTTAAAAAGGCTGTAACTTTAAGCAAATGCGATCTTTCAAAATCCCACAAAACAAGGGGTGCGGGATGTTAAATGAATTTAGATAAATAAAAACCATACTATCACAAGCATGTTTTTTTTAAAAAAAACCTCAAAGTAAAACTGTCTCAGACCCGTCTCCGTTGTCCCCGCCTCTCTTACCTTCAGTGGAAAGGTGACTTTTGGCCCCAAGTACCCAGTGGGAGAGAAGTCGGCGGCAGCTGCCGGTTCAATGCAGGAGCAATGGCCATCTTCCTTACCCATAATCTCCCACGCAGCTGGAACCGCTCTGACACTGGCAGAGCAGTTCCAGCTGTGTGGGGGATTATAGGTAAGGAAGATGGCCATTTCAGAGCGGTTCTAGCTGTGTGGGGGATTATGGGTAAGGAAGACGGCCATTGCTCCTGCATTGAAACGTCACCAGCCGCCACCACCGCAAGTTAACCCTGGGCATCACTGCACCCCTGGTGCCACTTCAGGAGTTAGATGGGGTGGGGGGAGGGGAGGAGAGAAAGGTGACGGGACGACCCGGGGGCTAAATTAAGTTATCAATATTAATTCAGTAATGACCAGTTTCAGGTCAGGATTTTTTTGCCCAAATGATACTTGATTTTGTTATTTTAGTACCATGCTGGGAATGCCTTTAAGCAGCATTAATTAAATAGATATAATTGTACTCAGACTTTCAATGGATTTAAGTTTCAGTGTGCACCATTTCTAAAGCACAATGGTTCATACATATGGAGTTTTTAATTCAGGGATGTTGTAAGCTGCAATCACATATAATGGACACCTTCTGTTTCAATAATAGCCCAGTTAACACACACAATTATTAGTTATAACCTGCTTATTAGATATAAAAATGCATCATTGTAACTGCAAAATAATTTTTCAAACAAATACGGATAGACAACAGACTCGCCAAGGCAAATAGCGCCTTTGGAAGACTACACAAAAGAATCTGGAAAAACAACCAACTGAAAAGCCTCACAAAAATTAGCATATACAGATCCATTGTCATACCCACACTCCTGTTCGGCTCCGAATCATGGGTCCTCTACCGGCATCACCTACGGCTCCTAGAACGCTTCCACCAGCGTTGTCTCCGCTCCATCCTCAACATTCATTGGAGCGACTTCATCACCAACATCGAAGTACTCAAGATGGCAGAGGCCAACAGCATCGAATCCACGCTGCTGAAGATCCAACTGCGCTGGGTAGGTCACGTCTCCAGAATGGAGGACCATCGCCTTCCCAAGATCGTGTTCTATGGCGAGCTCTCCATTGGCCACCGAGAAAGAGGTGCACCAAAGAAGAGGTACAAGGACTGCCTAAAGAAATCTCTTGTTGCCTGCCCCATTGACCACCGCCAGTGGGCTGATATCGCCTCAAACCGTGCATCTTGGCGCCTCACAGTTCGGCGGGCAGCAACCTCCTTTGAAGAAGACCGCAGAGCACACCTCACTGACAAAAGACAAAGGAGGAAAAACCCAACACCCAACCCGAACCAACCAATTTTCCCTTGCAACTGCTGCAACCGTGTCTGCCTGTCCCACATCGGACTTGTCAGCCACAAACGATCCTGCAACTGACGTGGACATTACCCCTCCATAAATCTTCGTCCGCGAAGCCAAGCCAAAGAAAATGTGGGTGGAAAGATAAAGGTTGAGAAACACTGCCCTGGAACATTAACCCCCGACCTTCCCCCGACCCCCAGGTGGTGCCCTCCCCTCACATATTCTAAATTTATATTTCGGGTATGTACTTGGGGTGTGCATGTGTATGCTGTGCTCGGCGATGGGGGGATAAAATTGATGGCAACAACCCGGTGGAGAGGAGTGCATGAGGAGGGGAGGGGTTAGGCCGGTAATGGAGTGCCTTGGTGCCAGCTGCTGGTGGGGACCTCATCGCCGGCTCTCACACTGACGACCACCCGTGCAACCGGTTCATCTGTGTTGGAATTTTATCCTCTGAGCCTTCCTGCTCAGGTTCAGAGAAATAACTGGAGACGAAAAACAGCTGGGTTAAAAAAAAATCAGGCATCGGCGAATTTCTAAGATGCAATCTACTTTTATATAACCTATTATTAAACATATATTTCTATTTCTGCACAGCTCCCTGTCCTTGCCTTTCCTTTAATTACATCGATTAAAAAAGAACGCTCTGTCCAGGGTCCACTTTTGCTCATGCCTTGACAACACAATTGAAAGCTTCTCAGTCGATCAATTCAGATTTATTAAATCATAAATTCCACACTGAAAATGCAGAGATATATATCTGTTTGGTTGGGAGACTTGCAAGAACAAAATTATTTTTATGAAGTATGTTAACTTGGAACCCCACTGGGATGTGAGAAGTGCTCAGAGAATGAATGGCAAGGTGATTGCAGTTTGCATTGAAAGGCGATTACTTTTCCCCTGTCTTCATTGCTGAGGCAGCAGTGAAGTTCAGCGAACAAAGATAAGTTGTCCTCCTCCTCTAGTCTCTTGCCTCCCCCACACCCACTTCCCCCACCATACCCTTAGGACACTCAAACTCAGCTTTGAAATGTTCTCCAAAAACCCAATTTTTTCCTGCCACCCCCCCCCCCCCCCCCCCCCCCCCAGACAGTGTGGTGTGGATCACAATGACTCGTGAAGTAAATAAAAGGCTTAGCAGCCCTTTGTGATTCTGATGCCAATTACCATAAATCGGAGCACCAACCCAGGTTGTGTCGTGCTCGTCGTTGCGGGGGGGGGGGGCTCCTAACCTCTTCCTTGTTATGATGTTATCCACTGTATTGGAGATTATAGGCAGGATCCAATCCCGTCCCCCACTCCCAATCCTCCATCTTCCTACCAAACAGATTTTTAATGTCTCTCTGACCGAATTGGTCATTAAAAATCTATTAATTTGGTGGTGGGAAGGTGGAGGAGGATTAGGGAGTGAGGATTGAATTAAAGCAGCTCACCCAGAGCACCTGAAGACAGTTAGTGGCACTTTTGTGGAGCTGGTGGGCAGCATTGGGTGATTGACTGAGAGGTGGTCTAATTACTTAACTGCCTCCAGGCGCTCTGGGCAAGCTGCTTTATTTAAACCCCAACCGCCCCCCCTCCCACCAAACTAATAGATTTTCAAAGTCTCTCCAATCAAATTGGACATTAAAAATCTAATCATTTGGTGGGAAGGTGGAGAATCACACACACTGCAAATCTTCATGGCGCCACAACCAGCTCCTAGAAACCACTGCGTGCATTACCCCGGCAATGGCACAATGCCGACTCTGGCCCACACTCCACAGTCACCGGCTTCACCCGTGTAGTAAGTGAAACAATAAACCGAGACCAGGCTACCCTTTACAGAGTAGGCTGAAGCCCTAGGGGCTCAGGCCCCCTTACCCTCCAGGCCCCTAATGGTTAATCTGCCACTGTAGGTACCTCTGTGTTTAAATTTGCCTTTCATTTGAATGACACATCCAATAACTGTAAATAGGATACCCTGAGGTCAACCAGAGGATAAATAGAGAAAGAGTTGAGACATTAATGAATAACCTAGGATGGAATAAACAATTTATAGCAATCTATAATTTAGCTGATCCATTATTTACTAATCGTTTTATTGATGGATTCTGACCTCAGAAATTTCCCAAGTTCCACTCTGCACTTGTGTCTCTAAGGACCCAGAAACAGGAAGGAGCCAAAAGCTGAAACATCTAGAAATAAAAATGAGGTGAAAGAATCTTTGAAATTTTACTTCAGAATGCTTCCCTGTGAACAGAAGGTGGGGTTTTAACATTCAGTTTATACAAGCCTGGCAGAATGTTAATATCAAGTTGTTTTATTGCGAAATCGCCTTTGCAGTGGATTTAATCCTCTTGGTTTTTCCAGTGGATTAAAGTGTCAGTCAGCGGGAACCACATTAATATTTGATGGCTGGGGTTCTGTATTATTGTCCTCCAAGTTCTTCAAGAAATGTTTGAGTCTCTGGTACTCCTATATTACTCCATGCTCTATCAGAAATAGAATTTATTGTCATGAACTTATCACAAAATTTGTTGTTTTGCAGCAGCGTTACAGGGCACCTAGAACGCTTCCACCAGCGTTGTCTCCGCTCCATCCTCAACATCCATTGGAGCGCTTACATCCCTAACGTCGAAGTACTCGAGATGGCAGAGGTCGACAGCATCGAGTCCACGCTGCTGAAGATCCAGCTGCGCTGGATGGGTCACGTCTCCAGAATGGAGGACCATCGCCTTCCCAAGATCGTGTTATATGGCGAGCTCTCCACTGGCCACCGTGACAGAGGTGCACCAAAGAAAAGGTACAAGGACTGCCTAAAGAAATCTCTTGGTGCCTGCCACATTGACCACCGCCAGTGGGCTGATATCGCCTCAAACCGTGCATCTTGGCGCCTCACAGTTTGGCGGGCAGCAACCTCCTTTGAAGAAGACCGCAGAGCCTACCTCACTGACAAAAGGCAAAGGAGGAAAAACCCAACACCCAACCCCAACCAACCAATTTTCCCCTGCCTGTGTCTGCCTGTCCCGCATCGGACTTGTCAGCCACAAACGAGCCTGCAGCTGACGTGGACTTTTTACCCCCTCCATAAATCTTCGTCCGCGAAGCCAAGCCAAAGAAGACAGGGCACATGTAAAATACACTTCAAAAATAAATAGCGCAAGAAAATAGGAGAAAGTGAGGTCTTATCTGTGGTTCACTGTCCATTTAGGAATCCAATGGCAGAGGGGGGCGGGGTGGGGAAGAAGCTGTCCCTGAGCCATCGGGTGCTCTTCTTCAGGCTCCTGCACCTTTTTCCTGATGGTAGCAGTGTGAAGAGGGCACAGCCTGGGTGGTGGGGGTTTTTGAAGATAGAGGCTGCTTTCTTAAGACACCGCCTCTTGTGCATGCGACTTCACTGAAGCCCCTTCCTAGCCTTTTCTTTGTAGAAACAGGATGGCTGTTCCTTTATATTCTTTCAAGCAGGCACAGCTGCAGGAGATTCCTGGTAGGCAACTTTCCATTTTGCTAGCTTCCCTCCCAAAAATCAAAAAATCTTCCTTGAGTGGAATACAATGGAGAAGATGGTGCTGATATTGGACTCTGACCATGAATGTCACAAGGACATGGAAGTTATCTTGCTAATATTTTTATTGCTGAGATTTTTAAAGTTTGCAATAAACTTTAGCCACTAACTGGGGTTGAGCGAGAGGTTAAAATTCAAAAAAATGGAAACTGATAACCGTCAGGCCTGAATCCTTCATCAAGGTATGAACAAAATGTAGGCAGCAGCCTAAAAGAAATTGTGGGGTGGGGGGGGGGGGCAGGAGTACAGGGACACAGGTAAGAGGTGATAGGTGGATAAAGGAGGGAGGGCACAACAGAAAACAGGGCGGGGGGGATATAGCTTGCGAGAGGAAGTAGCTCTGAATGGAGAAAGAAGGGGGTGGAGAGCTGGAGGAAAGGAGACAGAGGGATGGGGAAGCGAGGGAGATTGGGGAGAAGGCTGGTAGAAACCAGAGAAGTTGACGTTAATGCCATCCAGTTGGAGAATAGTGGGTGTTTCTCCTCCAATTTATGGGTGGAATAGGTGGCAGGATAAGGGCAAGAAACCAATCTGCTCCTAATAGATAGATGAATGACTGGTGATTGGCTTGATCTTCCTGGTCCTCCATAGCCTCTCAGCAGTCCTCAGGTTTACTCCTCATAATCAACAATCTTCTTTATCTGTGGCCCTGACTGTGACCCTCCCTTACTGCGTGCTTTTAATCCATAAGGTTTTTAGATAGCCAGAGTGTTCACAGACATTTTCAACCTCTCATTGCGGCAGTTAGAGGTTCCCACCTTCTTCAAAAGGGCATCAATCATCCCAGTACCCAAGAAGAACAGTGGGAGCTGCTTCAATGACTACCGCCCAGTAGCACCAATTTATACTGTAATGAAATCCTTTGAGAGGCTTGTCATGGTCAGAATGAACACATACCTTAAGCAAAGATCTGGACCCACTGCAATTCGCCTATTGTCACAATCACTCCACTCAGCTCTGGATCACCTTGAAAACAGCAATTCATACATCCAGCTGCTCTTCATTGACTTCATCTCAGCCTTCATTACCATTATTCCCTCAGTGCTGGTCAAGAAGCTACAAACTCTTAGGACTCTGTACCTCCCCCCCCTCCTGCAACTGGATCCTTGACTTTTTCCATCAGAAGACTACAACCAGTACAAATTAGAAACAACATCTCCTCACTGATCATCAACACAGGCGGATCCCAAGAATGCATGCTTAGCCCACTGCTCTGCTCATTAAACACTTTAAACACTTTAATGACACAATCCCAATGCCAATGTAATGGTATGGATTGTATATGCTAATTGGCTCAGGCTGGTCCGCCCCCTGATGACCTCTTACCTGGACTCCTCCCCTGGGACCCAGGCCATAAAGGTCGGGCCACCTTCCCCTTCCCTGCACTTCCCTAGTTTCGATCCGGGCTAGCTCAAATCTTTTGTGTAATAAAGCCTATCATTCCCCTCAGTCTTTGTCATTACAATTATTGGGGCAACTGATAGTGCCCAACAGCCACCTACAAGTTTGCCGATGACACCACAGTTGTCAGCAGAATTACAAATGGCAATGAGAAATTGTACAGGAGAGAGATAATTCAGCTCATTGAATGGTGTGATGACAACAACCTTGCAGTCAACGACAGCAAAACCAAGGATGATGACTATGGACTTCAGAAGGAAGTCAGGGGAACACCACCCAGTTCTTATGAGGGCATAGTGGTGGAGAAGGTCAAGAACTTCAAATTCCTGGGTGTGAATATCTCCAAGGATCTGTCTGTTTCCTCCATGTTTTATTTTTTTATTTTTCACACTATGAACCATATTAACCAAAATACACACAAACATTTCCCTCTTGAATATACACAGTGTCATTTCCTCCCCTTTCCCCCCACTTCCCTCTCTCCTTCCCACCCCCTTCCAAACCCATTAAAAGTTCAACATATATAATACAATAAACCCATTAAACAATGTCATCACACAATGAAAATAAACAAGAAAATAGTGTCATCTACTTTTACACACTGGGTCAGTCATTTCGTCTTCTTCTCATTCTATCATTTTATTCTGTGTGTTCCATGTATGATTCCCAAATTTGTTTGAATAATGTGACTTTATTTTTTTAAATTATATGTTATTTTTTCCAATGGAATACATTTATTCATTTCTATCTTCTATTGCTGTACTCTCAGGCTCTCTTCTGATTTCCAGGTTGACATTATACATTTTTTTGCTACAGCTAAGGCTATCATAATAAATGTTTTTTGCACTTCATCCAGTTTGAGGCCTAATTCTTTACTTCTTAAATTACTTAGAAGAAAGATCTTTGGATTTTTGGGTATGTTATTTTTTGTGATTTTATTTAATATCCTACTTAGATCTTCCCAAAACTTTTCCACTTTTTCAAATGCCCAAATTGCATGTACTGTTGTTCCACTTTCCTTCTTGCAGCAAAAACATCTGTCTGATACTGTTGGGTTCCATTTATTTAACTTTTGAGGTGTGATGTATAGCCTGTGTATCCAGTTATATTGTATCATGCGTAACCTCGTGTTTATTGTATTTCTCATAGTTCCAGAGCATAGCTTTTCCCATTTTTCATTTTTTATCTTTATGTTTAGATCTTGTTCCCACTTTTGTTTGGTTTACAGCTTATTTCATTGTTCTCTTTCTCTTGCAGTTTGATGTACATGTTTGTTATAAATCTTTTAATTATCATTGTGTCTGTAATCACATATTCAAAGCTGCTTCCTTCTGGTAGCTTCAGCCTACTTCCCAATTTGTCCTTCAAGTACGTTTTCAGTTGGTGGTATGCAAACATTGTACCATGAGTTATACCATATTTGTACTTAATTTGTTCAAAAGATAATAAATTATTTCCTAAAAAACTATTTTCTATTCTTTTGATCCCTTTTCTCTCCCATTCTCCAAAGGCAAGGTTATCTATTGTGAAAGGGATTAGTTGATTTTGCGTCAATAATAATTTTGGTAGTTGGTGGGAACATAGGAGCATAGGAAGTAGGAACAGGAGTAGGCCAAAAATGGCCCATCGAGCCTGCTCCGCCATTCAATACGATCATGGCTGATCTAATTTATGACCTAACTCCACCTACCTGCCCATATCCCCCAATTCCTCTATCATGTCAAAATTTATCTAACCAAATTTTAAATATGTTTAATGAGGCAGCCTCAACCACTTCCCTGGTTAGAGAATTCCAAACATTCACCTCTCTCTGGGAAAAACTATTTTCCCTCATCTCTGTCCTAAATCTACTCCCCCGAATCTTGAGACTGTGTCCTCTCGTTTTAGTTTCCCCGGCCAGCTCAAAAAACCTTCCTACATCTATCCTATCCATACCCTTCATAATCCTATATGTTTCTATAAGATCTCCTCTCATTCTTCTGAACTCGAGCGAATACAATCCTAGACGATTTAATCTTTCATCATGTCAACCCCTTCATCCCAAGGATCAACCTAGTAAACCTCCTCTGGACCGTCTCCAAAGCCAGTATATCCTTCCTCAAATATGGAGACCAGAACTGGACATAGTACTCCAGGTGCGGTCTCACCAGTACCTTATACAGTTGCAACATTACCTCCCTACTCCTGAATTCAATTCCTCTAGTGATGAAGGCCAACATTCCATTCGCCTTCTTAATAACCTGCTGCACCTGCAACCTAACTTTTTGCGATTCATGCACAAGCACTCCCAAGTCCCTCTGCACAACAGCATGCTGTAGTTTTTCACCCTTTAAATAATATTCAGCTCTTTTATTTTTCTTGCCAAAGTGGATAACCTCATACTATCATTGTACTCCATCTGCCAGACCTTTGCCCACTCATCCAGCTTAACTATATCCCTCGGCAGACTCTCCACATCCTCATTACAATTTGCTCTTCCACTCAATTTGGTGTCATCCGCAAATTTGGCTACACCACATTTTGTCCCCTCCTCCAAGTCATCAATGTAAATGATGAGCAGTTGTGGGCCTAACATTGACCCCTGCGGCACCCCACTTACCACTCTCTGCCAACCTGAAAAACTCCCATTTATCCCGACTCTCTGCCTCCTGTCAGACAACCAATTTTCAATCCAGGCCAATAGACTTCCCTGGATTCCACTTTCCTGTAACTTACTGAGAAGTCTCTTGTGCGGCACCTTATCAAACGCTTTCTGGAAATCCAAATATACAACATCAACCTGTTCCCCTCTATCCACCGCACCCATTATATCCTCAAAGAATCCTAACAAGTTTGTCAAACAAGATCTTCCCTTTCTAAAACCATGCTGCATCTGCCTGATTGAACCCTTACGTTCCAAAACTTTCACTATTTCATCTTTAATGACGGCTTCAAGCATTTTTCCAACCACAGACACCAAACTAATTGGCCAAAAATTTCCAGTCTTCTGTCTACATCCCTTCTTAAAAAGTGGCGTGACATTTGCTGTCTTCCAGTCTGCCGGGACCTGCCCAGAATCCAAGGAATTTTGATATATGACCACCAATGCATCAACTATAACTTCTGCCATTTCCTTCAGAACCCTTGGATGCATATCATCAGGACCAGGTGATTTGTCTGGCTTTAGTCCCATTAGTTTCTCCATCACTACTTCCTTATCAAGGCCCTCCCCAACATTCGCATCCTTGGGCATGCTGGACGTGTCTTCCACCGTGAAGACTGACACAAAATATTTGTTTAATGCCTCGCCCATTTCCTCATATTTTGCTACCAGTTTTCCTTTCTCATCCTCCAAGGGTCCTATGTTAACTCTGGCCACCCTCTTCCGTTTTATACATTTATAAAATTTTTTGCTTAAAATTTGTTTTTTTTTTCCTTTCTGTTGAATCTTCTTCCAAATGTTGAGCAGATGGTGCAGTACTGGTGAACTTCTATGTTGCACCAGTTTTTCATCCCACTTATAAAGTATACGTTCTGGTACCTTCTCCCCTATTTTATCTAGCTCTAACCTGGTCCAATACGGTTTTTCCCTTGTTTGATAAAAATCTAATAGATCTCTTAATTGTGCTGCTCTATAATAATTCTTAATGTTTGGTAGCTGTAAGCCCCCTTGTTGGCACCATTCTGTTAATTTATCTAGCGCTATCCTCGGTTTCCACCCTTTCCATAAGAATTTCCTTATTATTTTCTTTAGTTCATTGAAGAATTTCTCTGTTAAGGGAATTGGTAATGATTGAATAGGTATTGTTTCCTTGGGAAGATGTTCATTTTAATGCAATTTACCCTTCCTATCAGTGTTAGTGGTAAATCTTTCCAATGTTCTAAGACATCTTGTTAATGGCTGATAATTTAACTTGTATAGATGGCCTAGATTATTAACTAGTCTAATACCTAGCTATCGGATTGCTTGTGTTTGCCATTTAAATGGTGATTCTTTCGTAAACTTTGTGAAATCGACATTATTCATTGGCATCGCTTCACTTTTATTTGTGTTGATCTTGTACCCCGGTATTTCTCCAATTTCTTATGTAATTCTTTTATTGATAATTCTGGTTCTGTTAAGTATACTATGATGCCATCTGCAAATAGATTTTATATTCCTTCTCTTTTATTTTATTTTCTGTTCTTATCAGTTCTGCCAATGGTTCTATTGCTAAAGTGAACAGTGAGATAGTGGACATCCCTGCCTAGCTGACCTGCTTAATTTAAATTGGTTCAGTATATATCCATTTACTGTCACCTTCGCCATTGGACCCTTATATAATGGTTTAATACAATTAATATATTTCTCTGTAGGTTGAACCTCTGTAATACTTTGAATAAATAATTCCATTCTACCATGTCAAAGGCTTTCTTTGCATCTAAAGCAATAGCCACTGTTGGCGTCTTATTTCCTTGTACTGCATGGATTAAGTCAATGAACTTACAGACATTGTCCGTTGTTCATCTTTTCTTAATAAATCCAGTTTGATCTAGTTTTACTATTTTTGGTACACAGTCGGCCAATCTGTTTGCTAATAGTTTTGCTATTGTCTTATAATCTGAGTTAAGTAGAGATATTGGTCTATACGATGCTGGTGTTAGTAGATCTTTCCCAGTCTTTGGTATTACTGTAATTATTGCTGTTTTACATGATTCTGGCATGTTTTGTTTCTTCAATCTGGTTCATTACTTCCAGGAGAGGAGGAATTAGTAACTATTTAAATGTTTTATAGAATTCTATTGGGAGTCTGTCCTCCCCAGGCGTTTTATTGTTCAGTAGCTTTTTTAATATATCTTGTATATCCTCTATTTCAAATGGTTTAATCAATTTGTTTTGCTCCTCTTCTTACAATTTTGGTAGTTCAATTTTAGCTAAAAACTCATCTATTTTGTCTTCTTTCCCTTCGTTCTCAGTTCGGTATAATTGCTCATAGAATTCATTAAACTCTTCTGTGGGTTATGTGCTTTTTTAATTTCTGTACAGTTTGGGATTGACATTCAATATGAATAGAATTCCTGGAGGTAATGTCACAAAGAACTTTGGCATGAATAAAGGTAAATTGGTAAAATACCTAGAGAGCAAATATTTCAAATTATTATGGTCTTTCTCTGCATATAGACAGTTTTCAAAATGATTTGTTATCAATTATAAAGGAACAATTACATTACAGGATATGATGGCATTGGTGGGGGTCCAGAGTAGGTGTACAAAAATGACCCTGGGATGAGAAGGTTAACTCAGGTGGAGTGTTTGATAGTTCTGTCTGCACTTGCTGGCTTAGAAGGATGATGGGGGTGGGGGTTGGAAAGGAGGGTATGTAATGAATGGTAAAACAGCTAGATAGAGTGGATATGGAGAAAGTATTTCCACCTGTGGGCGAGTTTAGATCCAAGGGGAACAGTCACAGAAAAAAGGACAAACCTTTAGAACAGAGATTTGAAGAAATTTCTTCAGCCAGAGGATGGTGAATCTGTGGTTTATGTTGCCGCAGACAGCTATGGAGACTCATCATTGAGAATACTTAAAGCAGAGGTTGATAGGCTCTTGATTCACAAGGGTGTCAAAGGTCATGGGAGAAGGCAGGTGAATTGAGTTGAAAAGAAAAATACATTAGCCATGATTTGAATCATGGAGCAGACTTGATGGGGTGAATGGCCTAATTCTGCTCCTACATTTAATGGTCTTACAGAAAGTCAGTGTCATGCAGGAGCCAGTTGGGTCATTATTATATGTTATCTCAGAATAAGTGGAAAGTATGTTGAAGTTATATGGGAGTTAAGGAAATCACATGGGCCTTATCCTGTGATAATAGGCAAATTATATAGAGCAGTGCCTTATCATTTAAGAAAATTGTGGCATTTGAAGTCTATAGTAAATGAGATTCATGCCCTCCAACAAGAAATTAGGTCAATATCTAGGAGAACTATCCCCTGTTACTTGCTTTATGTGGAAACATGGAAATGCTACAACGCAAAATAATTATTTGACCTTGTACCTAATTCACAACATGGGTGGCAGAGGTTCAACAAAATGGTACCAGTTGCAGTTGAAAATGCAGGGTACTGGGAACCAGTTCCATCAAATGCACAAAATATATTGGTTGACACCTTTCAAAAGAGTGGTGGGTGCATAGAATGCTTTGCTGGCAACAGCAGTGGAGGCAGGTACAATCAGATCTTTTAAGAGACTATTGGATAGGTACATGGAGCTGAGAAAAATGGAGAGCTATGTAGCGTGGAAATTCTAGGCTGTTGTTAAAAGTACATTATTAGGTCAGCGCAACACTGTGGGCCAAAGACCCTTTATTGTGCTGTAGATTTCGATGTTTTATGTTAAAGTATTGAAATAGTACATCTGGTACAGTGACTATTTTTGAAATCAACCAGGTGGATTGACCGCCTTGATTGGAACTCACATGATGGTGTTCCTGATGTATTTGTTCAGAGGATGGAGTTATGAATGCTAAGCCAATAATTTATTACTCACCGCTCATGGTATTGGAGTAGATGGTAACTTCCATGCTGAATCCCAGCCACCCACATAGTGAAAGGGTTCCCATAATAATACAAGGTAAGCAATTTGAAGTTTTTATTTGTTGTGATTCAAATCAATTTGCATCAAGTTCCACTAAAGATGTACCTAAATGGTTTTAGATGGTGTATCAGTTTTCCTAACAAGCCCAAGAAAAATGCGTGAAATTTCCCATTGTTTTCTCAGTAAAAGTCAGACCCACCATTTGGCACGCTGTGTGTGCCATTATGTCTGATCCTCAGCATCCGAGACTGTCCAACTTGGATTTGCTTAATTATCTTGGATTATCTTGAGTTGCTAGTGTAATAAACTTCGGTGGATGCCATTCTTACATTACATTTAAGGCAGAGAGAAAATAAAATATCACATAGTCCTCAGAAACCTGAGATTGTAGATGGAAAACTGACACTTTTCATACATGGAAATATTGGTTACTAGAAATATTTCTATATAGTCCTATTTTCCATAATCTTCAAGTGCACCATGTTCTCCTACTATCCGAGTTTAGCTAGTTAACAAGAAATAACTTATTTTTAAATCATAAATTTCTCTTTTTCCATTCACCTTTCACCCTTGTTCTAGTTGATTTATGAAGGCTAAAAACACAGAGAAATACGGGAGGAAGACAACAGGTTTCATGGCATCCATAGGAGGTAAAGATAATATTACGGACATTTCAGACATAAGCCCCTTTTTCAAGGTACAAGCAAAAAGCAGGCAGATGTCTGAATTAAAGACTGAAGAGAGAAAGGGGGAAGAATGAAAGAGGAGGAGTACAGACCAACAGACAAAAGGTGTTAATTCAATATGATAAGAGAAGTGAGAATTGGCTCTGTGAAAGGAGACAGGGAAAAGGAAAGAGTGAGAGACAGAGCTAGGGAAAAAGGAGATTGTGAAGGGGTTGTTCAATGGAAATAAGAGGTCACTGTTAATGCCATCCAGTCAGAGGGTGTCCACATGCAAGATGAGGAGTTGTTCCTTAGAAAGGAGTGGTTCTCAACCTTTTTCTTTCCACTCACAGACCACCTTAAGTAAGCTCTATGCCATTGGTGCTCTGTGATTAGTAAGGGATTGCTTAAGGTGGTCTGTGAGTGGAAAGAAAAAAGGTTGAGAACCACTGTTATTAAGGCTTCAAATACTCAAGCATTTCAGTTATAGAAACCTCACCTGAATTTTCAAATCACATTGATTTTTCTATCCTTGGTATCCTCTCCCAGCCTTATATAGTAAACCTTATTTTGGAATATTTTTTGTGATAGCAGCAATGCCTTTACAGGGTAAATGTATCTAAGTTATTTTTCATTATAATAAATAACATCCCCCTCTCCATACATGCATCCATATTGAACTTTACATCTACCTTTCAACAAATATTTTGCTTCATGATTTCCATCGCCACACTAATTTTTCAAGGAATTACTGTAAATCTCCATCGCCAGAGAAATACAAGTTTGACATCTTTCACATCCCTATGTTCATTGACAGCCACTCTCATTTGAGAGGAAGATGAAAATCTGGTGAGGAACTCAATAGGTCAAGGAGTATCAGTGGGAGGAAAAGAATGATCAATTTTTTGGACTGGAACCTTTCTTCAAGAAAGGTATTACAAGAACGGTTCAGACCATTCTTTTACTGATCCTGTTCAACCCCAGCAGATAGCTTTTTGTTCCAGATTCCATCATCTGCAGTCTGTCGTGCTTCTCCAAAGAATACAGCAGATGCTGGAATCTAAAAGTAGAAATGCTGCAAGAACACACAAGCAGCATCTGTGGAAAGAGAAATAAATTATTGTTTCATTTGGAAGAACCTTTTATTGGTCCTGATATTCTTGCAATGTTTTTGATTCTTTCAGCTCCCAACAGCCTGTCTCACATCTTAATATTTACGTTTAAATTTAGACATATAGCACTGAAACAGGCCGTTTCGGCCCATGAGGCCATGCTGCCCAATTACCGTATTACATCCCTTGGTAAGTTTCGAATGGTGGGAGGAAACCGGAGGCCCTGGAGGAAACCCATACAGACACAGAGAGAACCTACAAACTCCTTACCTACAGCACGGGATTCAAACCCCAGTTCCAATTGCTGGTACTGTGCTAATGCTACGCTATCTATGCCACCCTTTAAAACAAGCTTTTAGTTATGTTATTGTATCCAAAGTTCAAACTTATTGTCGGAGTACATATATGACATCACATACAACCCTTCTGTGATAATCAAACTTTGTTTATAATGGACCTCATTGAAGATTCCGAGAAGATGTTATTGTGTTAAAGGCACTGGATAAATGCAGGTTGTTGTTTCCCATTTGATGGTGATCCACTGTGGTATCAACTGTGGTATCCTTCAATAAATTATTGTGGATTAGGTTTCAATGCTATTTCCCCCCACCCAAGGCTGTTAGTCATGTTGAAACTCATTTATAGTTACTGCTTCTTTTTGAAGTTGTAGGATTTTAGGGTCCAATTTTACTTATAATTTTCTCAAATCTTTACGTTTAAAATTCCTAGTTTTGAATTGGCAACATGAACTGCCTTTGCAGACCCACCCATATTTTATATGGTAATCAAACCTGCTGCTTGTACCACTCACCGAAATAACAATGGCTTAGTTATTTATGGCATTACCCTAACACTTTCAGAAATCACATCCACATCAAAGAATCATGTAGCTTAGTGTCCTATACTGGACAAAAGTTACCAGAATCATACTTTGCATGGAAACCATGTGAATCACTACCCTCGTACTTTTAGTAGTTATTTGAACTAACTCATTATACTCAAATTCTACTAAGATTTCTATTAACTTGGTTTAGCTTTGCCAATGTTAGAATACAGAATGTAATATTACACTGCATAAGAACATAAGAAATAGGAGCAGGAGGAGGCCATCCGACCCATCAAACCTACTCTGCCATTAAATGAGACTATGGCTGATCTGATGATAGGCTCATCTCCACCTATCTGCCTTTTCCCCCTTATCCCTCAATTCCCTTACTATACAAGAATCTATCCAACCTTCTCAAATATATTTACTGAGTGAGGTCACCTCCACTGCTTCAGTGGGCAGTGAATTCCACAGATCCACCACCCTCTGGGAAAAGAAGTTAATCTTTATCGCTGTCCAAAATCTACTACCGTGGATCTTGAGGCTATGACCCCTAGTTTTGGTCTCCCTGACCAATGGAATTAACTTACCCACCACTATCTTATCTATGCTTTTCATTATTTTATACATTTCTATAACTCCCCTCTCATTCTTCTAAATTCCAGTGAGTACAGTCCCTCATACCCTTCATCCCTGGAATCAACCTGGTGAACCTTTTTAGCGCCGCCTCCAAAGACAGTTCATCCATCCGCAAGTAGGGAGACCAGAACTGCAGGTTGTACTCACCAATACCTTTTAGAGTTCCAGCATAATGTTCCTGCTCTTAAATTCAATCCCATAGTTGTATAATGCATACTCGCCATGCTTAAATAGCTTTTGTTCATTAGGATGTACCTGCCTTTTGGATACATTTCAAATCATATTTTTGAAAAGTTTTATCACTAATTTCACAAGGTAAACCACATCTTATAAAGATCAGAGTCTCATCTCTCCTTAAACATGACTGAACCTCTCACGTAAAACACAACACATTAATTTGTTGCTAAGACACTATGCTTGAACTTACCTTTCATTTAAATAACACAACCAATTGTTGTAAGTAGGGCTTCCTGAGGTCAACTAAAATTTATAGCGAATAAGAGAGATTTGAGCCATAGAAGAAGATAGAATGGAATCCTTGATTATTTATAGTCATCTACTAATATATCCAATCAATCATTTAAAAGTTGTTTTTGATGGATTTTCTCCAAAGAAATGCTGTAAGTTCTGCTCTCAAATGAATCCTGTAAACATATTAAAATTATATATCTAACTCCACCTGCAATCATCCCGGTGAAATGGAGTTAAAATTGAATGGCAGTATTAGCAATCCATTCCCACAGAGCAGTTCACTTAATCCCCTTTTGTTTACCCAGCAAATTAAGTGTCCTAAGGTAATTATTGGGTTCAGTGGTAATTTTCTTTCTCTGGCAATTACCATTACCTTAGTTTTTTTGTTTGCAATTCTGGATCCAGGGCCGGTAGCCTGGGACTCAATGCACCCTTTCCTACAGGAACACTGACATTTCCGAAAGGGCTTTGTGAAAGTTCTCCCTTTCCTCACTCGTCTTGAAGGTGGACAGTTAGAGAGCCAGAGGAAAAATAGGATCATTGTTTTCATTTTTCCAGAAACTTTATTGGTAAATTCAGGATCCTGTCTACATGAAAAGGAGTAAGCTGCAATTGAAATGGATGAAATTTGGACTAAATAGAATGAAATTCCTCTCCGTTCCTTTCACATTGATTTGAATAAATAAGTTTCATTCACTTTCTCTGGTAATCACTGCTGCTTTATCAATAGCAATCAACTTAGAATAGTTACAAATATTAATGATATCAAACCAAATTTATCAATTTACCTACATCAGCCGAAGAATATGGACAGATTAGATCAGTGGTTTTCAAACTTTTTCTTTCCACTCATATACCACCTTAAGTAAATCCCTATGCCATAGGTGCTCTGTGATTAGTGAGGGAATTACTTAAAGTGGTATACGAGTGGGGAAAAAAGGTTGAGAACCATTGGTTTAGGTTAATGGGCAAGATGTTGGCTGACGCAGTACAATATGAGAAATTGTTAGATTGTTCACAATGAAAGAAAGAACTTAAAAAAAATTAAATGGAGTGAGGCTACAAAATGTTGTGGTATTACAAGATTTGAGAGTCTAAAAAGGTGGCATGCAGATACAGCAAGTAATTGGAAGGCAAATAGAATGTTAGCCTTTATTGCAAACCACGTGTATATAAAAGTCTTGATGACATTTTTCAGGGCTTTAAAAAGGCTGCAGTGGAGAGAAGCTTCACTAGATTAATTTCTGGAATGAAGAGGTTAATATATGGTTCAGTTGTTGGGCCTATACTCATGACAGTAAAGAAGAATGATCTGGAAATAAAACAGGAGTAGAACTAGGGGACATAGTTTCAGAATGAGGATTGGCCATTTAAGGTAGAGATAAGGAAGGATTCCCCCTTTGCAGAGTTAGAATTTTCTAACTGGACAGCTACAGTCAAGCCTGACATTGTGAGACATCTAAACGACAGGTTTCAGGATGCTGAGGTCAAGATGCAACTGGACATTACCTTATTGAATGGCAAAATGCTCGAGAGGCTGATAAGCCAACTCCCACTCCTATTTATATTCTAAATCAGTCATCTCCGATTTAGCAGCAAACAGCAATTAAATAAAGCAGAAAGCACAGCATATTTAAAGACATACAGGACAACTCCAATTATCCAAATCCTCAGTTGCCCAAAATTTTTGGACCCAAAGTGACGTCTGTTCGGCTCTGAAAATTTGCTTTTGGATAACTAAGGACTTTATTTATCCAAAAAATTTCGAAGCCAAAATGACATTATTTTGCCTCCAAAAATTTTTTTTGATAAATGAGGATATCCGAAACAATCAGAAATCAGATTTGTTTTTCTTTTTTTTTTCTGGAACCAAACTGATGTCACAGGTTGAACAAAATTTTGGGAAAACCTCGGAGTAGAATTTCGAGTTTTTGGTGTTGGATTTATCTTATTTTGTTCAGGTTTTTATTTTCTGGTGAGAATTAAACATTATTTTATGTTTCAAAGGCCTTCCCTTGTTGTTTAAAAACCAGGCATGTGAGTGAGGTCAAAAAAGGAAAAGAGCTGGATACTTGCACCAGGTATACAACGGGGATCAAGAGGCTCAGCACCCCTTGTTGGGGGGTTTGGGGGGATAGCACCCCCATATGGAAAATTTACACGCAAAATTACCAATTTCTAGCAGCTTCTTTCATTTCAAAGTAAAAATGGGCATTACAAAATAATATGAATATGTCACTGTAAACTAATAACATCATTTTTATAAATGTTTATCCTTACAGTGATTGCTCAATTTATTATTTTCCTTCTCCATGTCTTTTTGTTACATTCATGGTGTGTTTGCTGCTTTATTCCCCCTTGTTCCCGGTTCCATTGATCACTTTGCAGCTTTATTCCACCTTTTTCTTGACTTTCAAACCAAACAAAAAAATGCTGGCCGCCGCTGATCACCAACACCTCCCCACCGAGCCCCTGCTCCTGCCGGGAGCCCAAGGTTTCCACTGCACTTCTGCTCGAAGGTAACAATGAGAAGACCGATGGGCTTCCGATCTAAGCTCCTGAACACAGAAATCATTCAAAAACACTGAAAATTGATTTTTTTTAAAAATGCAGAAATGCAGGGAAAATTTGCATGCCTGAAACACTGTTACAAATGATTTGCTGTTGCTACTGAGCTGTTTTTAAAAAAATTACCAGTCTCTGAAAATATAGTTTATCCGAAATAGGCCCAGTCCTGACCATTTTGGATAATCAGACCTGTACTTAACATGAAGCAACCTGCAGATCAGCTGGCTTTTGATTCCTCAATCAAAAGCCTCACTCACACAATTATCTGCTACATTCACCAATGTTAAACGTATTGGAGTAACGCAAGAGTGTGCAGAACTGTGTTAAGATAATCTATTGAATCAAAAACTCATTTTTCCTCTTTCCAGATTAAAATCCAGAGAAGTGTGAAATGGACAACTATGCCTCTCCTTTTCTACTGAAGCAGCCCTTCAGAGTCAAGGACGACTGGCTTACACTGGATATGAGATGACTTATAACGGCAGAGACCACAGATCTTACCAAGTAGCGGCTTCTATCAAACAATTAAGGTAAGTGGTATCTCGAGGATTCAGAATTGGAACAAAAAAGTATTGCTGTATTCATATAGTCACACCTGGAGTATTACGAAAAGTTTTGATCTTCTCATCTAAAAGTTATACAGTACTTTTCAGATTATCCAAAATACTTGGGTCCTGACCTATAATCAATCGCTTATACAGATTTTTCAGATAATCGAGAAATTTCAGTAGGACCAGGCAGAAATCTTGTATCAGCTGTTGCGAATCCTGCCCAGGAGCCCGAGGTCTCACCTCACCTGCCAGCGGTAGGAGATTGTATATACAGTCCCAGGAACTGTCCTCCAGCAGAATTTCAACGACCCCGCTGAAAGGGTATTTGACGGAGGGAGCAGCTCGGGTGGGCGAGTGGGGAGAGAGCTCGGTATTCAATTCAAATCTGAGAATGCCTCAATGCAATTTATCATAAAGTTGCAGTAGTGCATGGTGATAAAAGAGACAATTTGTAAGTAAATAATCAGTGCCCCATTTGAGCACGGTGGCTAAAAAAAATTCAACGTGATGTCATTTTTTTCAGATATTCAAGAATTTTGGAAGAATGGTTTTTGGATAATCGGAAATGTACTGTACTTGCCATGGAAAATATGCTGCAAAGATTAACTAGACTGATTCCAAGGATAACAGCTCACTGTTTGAGAAGTGGTTGAGAAACAGGCCAGTTTTCTCCAGAGTTCGGGAGAATGAGAAGTAATCTCATTGAAACAAAATTCTTGCATCGTTCAACAGGGCAAGAATGTTTCGCTTGTCTGAGGAGTTTAAAACCAGGTATCATAGCCTCTGAATAAGGGTAAACATTTAGAATTGAGGAGGAAGAATTTCCTAATGCAAAAGACAGCAAGTCTTTGGAAATCTTGGAGGCTCTATGATCAAGTTATTTCTGAATGGAGATCAATAGATTTCAAAACACTAAGAAATTAAAGTATGTGGCATTGAGTTCATAGACTGCCCATGAACTTGCAATGAACCCAATCAGGTTTGAAGAGCCAAGTAGCCTAATCATCATGATATCAAGCAGGAGCTACCCATCAGAATGATCAGGTGCGTAGATTGTGAGGTAGCGTAATCCTTCCATTGCTTATAATGATTTTGGACTCTTGATCATTTTACTTTAACAAAAAAGTTAAAATTACCCTCTGTAGCAGATTCACATTTCAGTAGCATTAGTATTAACTAAAAAAAAATGACACAAATAAATTAGATGCATTTTACCAATTATACCAAGCAATTGCTCACCTTGGAATAGTGTTCAATTGACCAGCAACCTTCTTTGTAGTTAGAAATGCTCATGTTTCCAGGGATTCTCTTTATAAGATGAAGAGATATGTCTGAACAACCTAGACACAATATCTACTTATCTACTCGATCTGGCAGTAACTGTTTATGCAAGGAGGAACCCAATTTACAGGATTGCTATTTACACAGTGAGGCATCTCATTATACAATCAGAGACACCATTTGTGGGAATGAAGTTGCATTTACATGATTAGTAGCCCTTTGAGAACTTGTGGTATAGATGTTCAGTCACCACGTCTGCATAATTGGTTCTCCATTTGCACAATTGGGAAATCAAGTCACCTGGTCTGGAAATTTACTTCCACAATCAGCATCCTGTTTCCATGATTAGGAGTCTTTAACTTGAAGTATACGACATGTGTCATTAAGAGTAGCATTTAATTTCTTGTGATTGTACCTGTCTGCCTGTCCCGCATCGGACTTGTCAGCCACAAACGAGCCTGCAGCTGACGTGGACTTTTACCCCCTCCATAAATCTTCGTCCGCGAAGCCAAGCCAAAGAAGAAAGACCAAAGAAGGGATATATTTCATTGATGTATCAAATACTACAGGAGAGTATGGAAAAAAAGGGATGGGATAGATCTAAGATTAAATGGGAAAAGGATATTAATTTTATTTTTTCTGAGGATGACTGGTTAGATATCTGTCATGATGGTGTTACTAGATTGACAAATGTTCATTATGCAATGGTTAATTACAATTTTTTTACATCAATTGTATTTAACACCCGAAAAGTTTTTAAAATATGGTTTTAGTGAATCAGAGTCTTGCTTTAGATGTGGTAATTCGGTTGGAACTTTTTTTTCATGCTGTTTGGTTATGTGTACATATACAATCCTTTTGGAAAGCAATTCAATTGTTTTTGGAACATTTGTATAAGATTAAAATATTTTAGACCCGGCAATATTTTTGTTGGGTAAGTTGAGGCCTTTGAAAGATTTGGGATTAGATAAATTTCAAATTGCTTTTGTATATTTAGCTTTATCTGTAGCAAAAAAATGTATAGGAAGTGCATGGAAAAATGCTAATGTGAATGATATTAATAGATGGCATAATGAGATGAAAACTTGTTTGGTAATGGAAAAAATTACATATGTTTTACATGATAATTATTTTTTTTCTTAATAAGTGGTCTTTATATTCAGAATATTTACATTTAAATTTACTTTGATTAGATTTTAGTTTATATTTTAACTTTTTTTTTTAATTTTTGGCTCTCCTAAAGAGGGCTGGCTGAGATGGGGAGGGGGGGGTTCTTTTTTTATATAAAAAAATTATTGTTCACAATATTTTTTTTACTGTACGTAATAACCTTGTTGAATGAATAAATAAAGTTGTGAAAAAAAAAGTAGCATTTAAATGTTAATGGAGGTTTTGAGGAATCTGAAGATGAGTTAGATAAGAGAGCTTGGTGGAGGCTTAGTAAAAACATAGAAATGCTGGAGGACTTTTGCAGTATACAGTAAATATATTACTTAGTGAACATGGCTTAAATAGTTGTAATAATTAAATGCATGGGAATGACTGAAAACTTAATAGAGGAATCGATCAGATGAATGCGGTGTCTTTTGCTCAGAGAAGAGGAGATCAGTAATTAGAAAACAAAAGTGAAGGGGCAATGGGGGGGGGGTGGAAAAGGAAAAGAGATTTATCAGGAAATCGAGGGGTAACATTTTTTTTTAAAAAGTGGGTGCTGGTATAAGGAACAGGCCACCAGAGGTGGTGGTTGAGGCAGGTACTATTGTAATGTTTAAGATACATTTTAATGGATATGTGGATAGGTTTAGAGATGTGGTTCTTAAACTTTTTTTTTTCCTATTCGCATCCACCTTAAGTAATCCACAGAGCACCTATGGCATCCTAAATCATAAGTGCTCTGTGGCAAAGTAAGAGATTACTTAAGGTGGTATGCGAGTAGAAAAAAAGTTTGAGAAACGCTGATATGGGCCATAAATAGGTGGTGGAGGTGGGGGTGGGGGGACATTTTGATTGGTGTGGTCAAGCTGGGTAGAAGGGCCTGTTCCCACATATGACTCTCTCTGACAACTCAGCAGGATTCACAGCGTCTATAGGAAATAAAGATATATTACCAAATTTTCAGGCCTTCCTCCAGATAATGAGCCCCCAAGGAGGCTCAACACCAGCATGAAATGATTCCACAAATGGCCTGTTTTGATGGCATAAACACTTTTAAATTTGTCTACCTAAATAAGATTTTACTTTTTTTTTTGCTTCTGAAGTATTTTCTCCCTTGTTACAAAAATTCGACAGACCCCTTGAACTTCATACAACCAGCTGTACATGCCTGTGGCCCTGATGTGGGAAGACACTGTACATGGTCAGAACAGTGCATTGGACAACCACAGTCTCACAGCTCTTTTACCTGGGCTTGATCCTGATCTCAGCCTCTTTGGGGTTTCTTCATGTAACCTCCAGATTTCTTCCAAGTGCTCTGGTTTCCCTTCCTCGCATATCCCAAAGACACAATGGCTAGTAGGTTCATTGGCAATTGTAAATTACTGATGGTATGTAGATGAGTGGTAGAAGAGATAGACAACAGACTCGCCAAGGCAAATAGTGCCTTTGGAAGACTACACAAAAGAGTCTGGAAAAACAACCACTGAAGAAACACACAAAGATCAGCGTGTACAGAGCCGTTGTCATACCCACGCTCCTGTTCGGCTCCAAATCATTGGTCCTCTACCAGCATCACCTACGGCTCCTAGAACACTTCCATCAGCGCTGTCTCCGCTCCATCCTCAACATTCATTGGAATGACTTCATCACCAACATCGAAGTACTCGAGCTGGCAGAGTCCGCAAGCATCGAATCCATGCTGCTGAAGACCCAACTGCGCTGGGTGGGTCACGACTCCAGAATGGAGGACCATCGCCTTCCCAAGATCGTGTTCTATAGCGAGCTCTCCACTGGCCACCGAGACAGAGGTGCACCAAAGAAGAGGTACAAGAACTGCTTAAAGAAATCTCTTGGTGCCTGCCACATTGACCACCGCCAGTGGGCTGATCTCGCCTCCAACCGTGCATCTTGGCACCTCACAGTTCAGCGGGCAGCAACCTCCTTTGAAGAAGACTGCAGAGCCCACCTCACTGACAAAAGACAAAGGAGGAAAAGCCCAACACTCAACCCCAACCAACCAATTTTCCCTTGCAACCGCTGCAACCGTGTCTGCCTGTCCCACATCGGACTCATCAGCCACTGACGTGGACATTACCCCTCCATAAATCTTCGTCTGCGAAGCCAAGCCAAAGGAAAGGTAGAATCTGGGGAAGTTGATAGAAACATGGAGACTAATACATAATTAATGTCAGGCTGGTGAAAACGTGTGCTAGATATTGACGTAAAGGGATTGTTCCTACACTATAGACTTCTATGATTCAGTGAAAATGTTTGCTCTGAAACCTTACTAAGATTTTGGAATAGGGTTGGGGTTGGAAAGAAGGGAGGCAATTGGGGTAATGCAGAGCTAGAGAGTGTTGAATCGAGATTCATGGCTGAATTTTGGGCTCTATCCCACTCAGAACGTACACTTATGAATGAAACTTAGTTCATATGACCAGCCAGTAAATTCTGGCTAATTGGAAAAGATTGGTGGCACAGATCAGTTGGAGCCTGGGAACAATATTAACATATTTACTCAATTAGGACATAGATGTGTTGGTAATTTTTACTTTGAGCTGTGTTAAACAATTATATTGCAAAAATGTTACTGGCAAATTTGTCAATGCTTGATTTTTTTTTAAACTTCCATTTTGCCAGTACAATGAAAAAGGCACTCTGACGGTGAAATAATGGAGTTCATTAATTTCTGTTGCATACCTTTTAATGTTATCTAGCATATCTCTGATTTTTCCTTCAGTAGCTGTGCCTCTACTTCTCTGCTTCTAAGCAGCTGTAATTCCCACTTCAACTTAATCACTCAACTTTGTTTTTAAATTGACAATATTACAAAGCATCACAGACATTTTATTGCATTAGAATTATTTGATACAAGTCTATGGATCCAGAGACTATAAATATTATTGCAATAATGATTGTTATTGAGCATCTACTTTGCTCCATATTTTCCATTGCCCTCAGTCCATCAGACAAATGCATCAATTTCCTCCAAATTAGCCAAGTGTAACGACACGAGGGACTAAGAATAACCTTCTCAAGTTTGTCCGTGGATCGTGTTTCAATCTTTTTCTTCACTCAAAGGTTTTGTTATGATTCATTTAATTATTTTTAAAGATATCCCTTGCTGTAGCAATAGAATAGACTGGGATCTACCAAATCTTCAGGATCTGAGTTAACTTATTGCATCGGTCTGCTTGAAGATTTTATTAATTCCAACCAGAAACCATGATTCAAGTGCACAATTGATGTCCTCGATAACTTTAATCTCACCACCCCCCCCCAACCTTGAAGCAAAGCTCCCTAACTCGACCGGAAAACAAAATTTACATTTGTAAGTGCGTGCAGCTACTATAGAATTTTCCAAGGCACAAGGGAAGAGCCATTTCAAGGAAACGACCTCCAAGTTACATTCACAAGTGTGCAGTCTAAATGGGATAAACGCCAGTACACTAACAGTCAAAAGGTACAGACTCTCTTTGAAGTGTTGATGATTGATGAAATGTGATATTAGTGATCACCATTTCCCTCTTAATAGCAAAGTTTATAAATTTTCCTCTCTGATGACCATGGAAGCATATCAATTCTTTTACATGTCGAGGAAGCATTTTTATTTTGAAAGGAGTTTTGTTAGTTACTCCATTAAAATATTACTTCATTTTATGATTTAATTTCAATCCATGCTCCAATTACAATACAACTATTTATTCCCAAATTCCTTGCCCAAAACACTTCACCTTTAAAAAAAATATTTGCATGTTTTAGTTAAATGATATCTTTAGAGAAAAATTAAAAGCTCAGCTCCATACAAAATAAATAATTTTGAGATACGCTGTATCATGTAATGATTTAACCACATCTAAAACTATCAACTTTTTTCAATCCACTTCCTTTGCAATTCATTCTTTCTCAGAGACTCATACCACTTTCTTTGTAGATTTCAGGCAAAAGTGCAGAGAAGGATGTTCATAATGATTGATAGCATCAATCTTTTAGTTAGTAGCATTTTTGTAAATGGATGTTTAGTCTGGATTTTGGTCTCCCTGTGGTTTTTCGAGGGGATTCATATCAGAACCAACTTGACAAGACCATTTTTTCATGTACTCAATTAGTTGTGTTTTCAGTGATTTACACTGGGCTTGTGATGAGTTAATGGAACATGAATAGAAATTAAATCCTGTAAAATTGCCATGGTACATTTAATTGTTTTAATGGAGTATTGTTAACAGAACTCTATTCATTAAATTGTCACACAATTTAAAGTATTTTCAAAGAAAATGTTCTAAAATTATGGAGAGTATCTCCATTTTCCTCAAATTGTCTATTTTAAATCAAAGACAGCCTGTGATAATCTTAATCGCTGACATTCTCGTGTTTTAAAAAAATGTTTGTGCAGTTGGCCTCTTCCATTTGTGATTTCCAATTGCAAAATAGAATTGGGAGGATGAGACAGCCACTGTATTTTAATCTGCACAGGCTTTGTGCTAACGTACCCAGTGCCAGTTCCCACCATTGGAGCTCTTTGGCTCATGCAAGCCTTCACAAAAACAGAGGGAGAAAGTGGTTCACAATAATAACTCACTAAGACAACTTAATAAACCATTGTCATCAACAGGGGTTAAATCTGTATCCTTTTGGAAACTGACTGACAATGTAATTGAGCAGCAGAGGGAAAGGAGAAGTACTTTAAAAGTCATCAGTAATAATCCTCCCATTATTGCATGCTGTTTAGGCTTTTGCTGCCTTTAGACATTATGTAGTTCCCATTAAGTTTCATCTTCTTGGCCAGTCAATATTCTTGTAACAAGCTTACTTGCCTGTGATAGTTCTGTCCAAAAAAAGCTTTCCAGCAAAAAAATACAGCTGGCTTAAAGAGACAATACCTTCATGAAAAAAATTCTTTTTCAAGCCATTCTAATCAATTACATAAATGATATCAATGATACATGACATTATCATCACCTACAGAAAGATCTCCATCTCCTCCCACTTGGAACAGAGCTCATTGTAATTTCCACAAGCACGTCACCCCACAAGACCAGGGATAACATGAACATGCAACAGGAGCATGCAGTACTGGAACTTTTACAGCAGTTCCTTCCTGGTCTCCCAAATTAGTTTGGAATTCCTGTTAAGCAAATTTGTGGAATCTTTATTGTAGAATTTCAAAAGCTCTAAATTGATTGTAAATAATTTGGGTTAGACAATGTACAAATGAAATTTTTTTTTCTTGAATAGACCCCTCGTGGAAGTTCCAACACTTTGCAAGTAAATTAACTCTGCTGCTTTCTTCGTTGAGGCCCAAAACATTGGTTATGTGTCTTTATCTTTGCTGTTTGACCTGTTGAGTTTCTCCAGCATTGTGTTTTTATTTAAACCTCAGTGTCCCCTGACTTTTGTGTTTTACTGTTTTCAGCAGTGTTTTTTACTGGTTTTAATGCTTTTAAAATATGTATCCATTGGCCATCTTTTACATTTCCAGGAGCATTCTAGCAGAACATTTCATTCCATGAAAAGCAACAATGCAAAATCAAGGCCAAAATAAAATAAGCCTTCCTAATCTCACCTTCATTTGTTTTATTAATTTCAAGGCATCTGGGTGTCACTGGCAAGGCTACCATTTATTGTCTATCGGTAATTCCCCTCTAGATGTGATGGTGACCCACTTTCTTGAATTGCTGCAGTTCTTTTAAGACTCAGTGCTGTTGGGCAGGAAGTTGTCGGATTTAGAACCAGTGATGATGAAGGGCCAATCTTCTATTTCCATGACAGGATGGTGTGTGATCAGAGGAGACCTGAAGGAGTGAAGTTCTAATGTACCAGTCGTTTTCATCCTTCGTGACATTAAACGTCAATGGTTTTAGAAGTGCTGATGGAAGGTCAGAAAAGGCAAGTGACTCTATAGAGGGCACATACAACCATCACTGTTCACTGGCAAAAGTGAGAATAAATGTTTCAGGTGATAGAAAAGCTGATATCAAGTGGGCTGTTAGATGTTGTCAACCTTCTTGAAAGTGTTTGAAGTGGCCCTCATTCTGGGAGGTGGAGAGCATTCCATCATACTCCTGGAGGATGGTGGAAAGGCATAGGTATCTTAAGTAACTCATGTGTGCTGGAGAATACCCAGCATCCGACCTGCTCTTGTAGCAACAGCATTTATGTGGCTGGTCCAATTGGTTTTCTGATCAATAGCAATTCCCAGGATATTTTTGGTTGGAGATTTGCTATCAAATATCTAGAATAGGTAGTTACTTTCCTTCTTGTCATTGTCTTGCTTTTTTTTTGCATGGATGTTCCTTTCTACTTATTAAACCATGCCTGGATGCAGTCTTATTAAGATCTTCTGGAACTGAATCTAGAATTGAACAATCTTCAGCAAACCTCTCCACCTCTGACCATTTGATGGAAAGTTCATTGATGAAGCAGATGAGATATTACCATGAGCAATGTCTGCAATAATGACCTGGGATAACCAATGTCCAACAACCACAGCCATCTTCCTCTTTATAAGACCTGACTCCAGTCACTGGAATGTTTTCCTTGATGCCCATTGAATTCAATTTTTACCAATGCTCCCAGATGTCAGGGTCAGTCAAATGCTGCCTTAATTTCAAGGGTATTGACTCTCAGCTTCCTTCTGAAATTTAGCTCTTCAACCAAGGCTGGGGTGAGGTCCAGGACCACCATTATGGGGCAAAAGTAAGTAGGCTGTTAGGCAATGCTGGAGAAACTCAGCAGGTCAAATAAAGACACACACCCAACATTTCTCCAGCATCGTGTTTTTACTTCAATCATGGTGCCTGAAGACTTCCGTGTGTTATTATTGATGAGCAAGTGCCACTTGACAGTCATGTCAAAGATAGCTTCCATCACTTTGCTACTGATTCAGAATAGACTGGGAACCAGTTAGCTACATTGGATCTGAACTGATTTTATGACAAATCTAGAAAATCTGCCACATTATCAGATACCTATCAATGCTGCAAGGTACTGGGACCACTGGCTAGAGGCTCCTAAAGTGGTGGTTCTGGAGCAGTTAGCATGAATTTCTGAATCCATTGCTCTGAGTCCTTTCTTGAAGACATGTGGAGTGAATCGAACTGGCTAGAGATTGGCTCCTGTAATGTTGGAGATCTCACTTGGTAACGATTTTACTATTCAATTAAAAGTTTGTATGATAGTCTACCGTTTAACTTACCAATACCCTGTACTCATAATTCTAAAGAACTATCTAACAGATCGCAGGCAAATTGTGTTCATTTTTGTGAAAAGAAACCATGTTTCTCAAGTTTGTTTTAATAAAAAAAATTCATTCCTGGTTTGAGTAAATTTCTTTGATGACCTTGACCATAACCTTATCATCCTTCCTCAAGTAGACATGAAATTGTTCATCTTTGATTTCTGTAAGCTGTGTTGCCTCTTTTCATTTGAAGTTGATTCAATTATTTAGGAATCGGAGAGGTATATAGTGTATATTTTGTTACAAATGTATCCATGTTCTCCTGTTGTCTGTACTTGACCCTCTCAGCATCATTACTCCCACATCATTTGCTACCATCAAAGTATTCCCATTTGCCATGTGTTTACCATTCTTTTCACTCTTCCTAAAGTGTACCACTCCACATTTCTCCATATAGAATTTCATCTGGCATTTATCTTCCCCATCTACAAAGTTGTTTATGTCTTCCTTAAGGCACTTACATTCTTCTTTCTTGTTTATGCCAATTTTGATGTTGTGTCCCACCGCCAGACCCAGATGAGCAGTGGTTAATGTATTTTTAAATAAAAAATCTTGGGATGAATTTGTCCATTAACCATTAGTCTGTATTCTCTGTTACTTGGCCAACTTCCTCTTCAAAGTTAATGACATAAAACATTAACCCTGTTTTTCTCTCTCAACAAATATCATTCACATTATTAAGTTTTCTCGCAATTTAACCTTGATTTATCTAAGGCATATGGTATTCCAATCTAATAGCAAAATTTCTTACATTACTATTAGATTAGAATAGCATATGACTTAGATATATCAAAATATATCAGCCGTCCCAGTAAATAACTTTTCAAAACTGTATAAAACCCATTCCATATATTCACCATTAAAATCTCTCGATAACTCAAAAACTATCAGACATTACTTTCCCGACCTCTTACTATATTAACAGTTTCCAAGTACGTTGAAAGTCCATTGACCCGAAACATTAACAGTTTAGACTGTTACATATGCTAACTGGAATGTTGATGGTTTCCTCTATTTTTTGTTGGTATTTTACCATTTTCAAATGAATACAGGCTGCCATTGAGCATTATTGTATGTTGTTATGATTCAATACAAAGTCAACTAGTTTATGATTTTCTTTGAACTAAAAATGTAAATAACCACAAAGTTATTGGGCAATAAGTTATCAGTCATAGGAGAGGTTATTTTAAACATAAATACTTCAAGTATATCATCTAGAGCTAGCAATAACCATGGTCCTTGGAACCTGCTGTTGAAATGATCAATGCAGGGAAGTCTAAATGCTTACCAAAATTTGAATTATGTTTATAGCCATTAACAGACAATTTCCATCTTAATTATTCTAACATTTTCTTGATAAATAGCCCAGAATTTGATGAAGAAATAATGGTATATAAATGTGTACCTCAATGCTATTGGGTAAAAGAAAATAGTAATTTATGCTGAGCTGTTGGAAAATCTTCTCATCTGCTTCATGAAATTACTGCATTTTCACCGTTAAAATAATCACCTTCTGTGAAGGAAGACAAAGCTGGTAGTTAACAACAAAGGACTTTTTTTTGAAGATGAGATTTGTGTGTTCGCAATGTCAGAAGCTCAGAGAATGAACAACTCAAATAATGGCTTCTCAATTTTGCAAGTGAACAAACAATCCTGGGCATTTTCTAAAAGTCGTGGCTCCATCTTATGCTTCTCCTTTTACGGTCGCTATTCCTTTGCTTTTGTTAACCTTTCCCCTGCTGGCCTTCCATTCTTAATTGAATCCTGTCCTCTTTTTCTCTTGCTTTCTCCATCCTCAAATTTCCTCGGTTAAAATGAATTGTTCAAAGTCCCAAATGTCCTGGTGACCTTGCTGCACCATTATCTTCCCACTGTTCAGCCATTGGCAGAACAAAAGTCTTTATCCTAGCTCAAGGATAGAAAAATGAACATGTAGCAGATGGTACTACCCACAGAAAGCACTGTTCCAACCAATTCTGGACCAATGTTATTGGATTAGAACAGCAATTATCTTCATTTTTTTTCCCTTTCCATTTTTATTCCTGCTCTTGTACCTTTGGTGAATGGAAGCTAGTCTGCTGGATTTAAGTCATCAAATCCTTATTATACTTTAAAAGTTCCTCACTGCAATTTAATCTGATTTCCCGTTTCAGAATTTAAGCACTGTTCATGGCAACAGCAAATCAGTTCATGCCTAATTTAAGGTATTGAGAATACACAAATCCTACCAGGAATTTTGGTTTCTCTTTTATAAACTTTAATTTGTTTTGTTTGTATAATTTTATTTCACTCAGTGAAGCACTGTTAGTCTGACAGATGGCTGGAGATTAAACTACGGCAGATGACAATGACACCAGGCTCATGAGTTCCTGGGACTTCTCCAGATATTCTGCAGGCAACCAGTTAATTGGTGAAAGGAAATAGGAGGCAGACTCAACTCAATTTTGCACCTGGCGTACATTTATTAAATCTGAAGTGCTTTCACCAGTTCTGATGCACTTAGCAAGAATGAACTGTCTTTCATTCTGCACCAGTGTACTCGGTTAAAAAATCATTAGCTCATCTGAATCACAAGTTCCCATTTTACTTAGTGAGCCTCCTTTGTTCAGTCCCAGATATTCAATAATTTTATTCTTTGAATTCAGTGAATGTTCTTCTTCAGACTTTGCAATGGAGATTGAGATCATAAGGAATGTGCATCAACATGGATTGGAAACTGGTAGTCATACAGGAGAGTTTTTATTTTACAGACTGGAATTACGTGACTAATGGAATGCCCCAAGGATCAGTCCTTCACCCTCATTTATAGTAATGACTTAGAGAAGGCAACAGGATACAAGGTGTCCAAGTTTGCTAATTCAGTCTTCTCAGGATGTGGAGATGTTATGTGTCCACAATAGGTCACTAGTTAAATGAACTCCAAGGAACTTGGTGCTCTCCACTACAGGGTTTTTTATGGTAGTGGAGGGTGGTTGTTCCTGGTTCTCCTGAAGTCCATGATCATCTCCTCCATCTTTTCCACGTGGAGACTCAAGTTGTTATTATCACACCACATTGCGAGATTTTCCACCTCTTCTCTACTTATTGTTATTCAAGGGGCAATTAAGAAAGAAAATGGCACATGGACCCTGGTGGGGTGGGAAATGGGTTGGAGTTTAAAAATAGAGCAGTGTTATTTCAATCAAACAGGGTGTTGCTGTGGCAATACCAGTAACATTAATGCTAAACCCCATCTGCTGGAGGCAAACAGCAGGTCAAGCAGTATCAGTGGGAGAAAAACAACGGTGTACTTTTCAAGCCAGAACTCTATCAAGTTATCATGTTTACCATCAGATTCTATCATCTGCAGCCTCCAGTGTGCCTCATAAAATATTTTGTACATGCTTGGTCCTCCTATTTAAATAAGGATAGGGCAGCATTGGAGATTCACAAAGCCAATTCTTGGGATTAGAGGTCTGTCCCACGATGAACGGCTAAAGACTTTAGATCTGTATCCTACGGAGTGGAGAAGAATGAGGGCAATCTTACCGAAACCTGCAAAATTCTAAAGGGCCATGAATAGGTCGACATTGAGAGGTTTCCACTGGTGGGATTGGCTCATGCACAGTGCACTATAGGTATTACAAGATAAGGGACCATTCTTTTAAAACCGAGATGCATCGTCATTTCTTCTCACACAGGATGGTGAATCTCGAGAGGATTGTGAAGGTGACATCATTGGAAATATTCAAAGATGGCTCACAATTCCCTAATAATTCAAAAATATATCCATGTATAACTGTTACAAAAGAGAAATTGGTCAGCCATGATTATAATGAATGACAGGACAGTCTTTAGGAGCCAATTGACTTATTGATGCACTTAATGTGTGGTTCAACTATTCCTAAATACTAATTAAAAATGTTAAATTTAAATGCGATTTCTTTTAACTTTTAAAAAAAATTTAGACATATAGCCACGAGCCCATTCCACCCAATTGACCTACAATCCCTGGTTCGTTTTGAGCAGTGGGAGGAAACCAGAGCTCCTGGGGAAAACCCATGCAGACACAGGGAGGAGGTACAAACTCATTACAGACAGTGTGGGATTCGAACCCCAGTCCCCATCGCTGGTGCTATAACTGTATTGCGCTAACCACCAATATTTATTTCTTATTACAAATATACAGGAACTCAACTCATTTCTGTTGCTATAAAATTTAAGATAAACAGGATTTAAAGACTCAGTGCAGTCACAGAGTCATACAGCATGGAAACAAGCCAATCAGCCCACCTCACCCATGCAAACCACTGGGCGCTCATATTAGTCACATATTGTATTCAAGTGCTTTTCCAGATACAAAAAAGTTCTGCTGGAAGAATTCAGTAGGTCAATCAGGATCAGGAGAGGCAAAAGGGATGCGTTTATATTTTGGGGTGAGACCTGCCTCAAGACCTGATGGGAGGGGAAACAGACAAAAAGGCCATAGGAGAGTATAGATCACTTTATATTCCTCTATCATGTCTCCTCAACCACCTCTGCTCCAGGGAAAAGAGACCCAGTCTCTCCTCATAACTGAAACAAATCATTGCTGGCAATATCCTGGTGAATTGCTAATGCCCATGTCATTTTATATCAACCATTGGAACCCTCTTAAATCAGTTTACAATGCAAACATTCTCCTTTAGAAACAGCGGGGTACCGAAAGTTCGTGCACACTGTAAATGACAAGGCTATTGTGAAGTGTTTACCCAATGGATTATTGTACCAAAATAATACATGGAATACAAGTTTCGAGGCAGAAGCACCTCATCTCTAGAGCACTGTATAACTCAGGTTCTGCTCAGGGAACTGTATGCACAAGCATGCATATATAACCCTAGATTCTAGAGATTCTCTGCCAGAGATTCAAATGTTAACATTAGGTTTATAAATAGTGTAAGCACTGTAGAGGACAGTTTTCTTTATATTTTAACTGCGATTTTTATGTTTATTTTTAGGCTGTATTTTTATGGTCACCTATGAAGTAGGTAAAGTCCACCTACATACAGTAGATTTAGTGTATATAACCTGCACAAACATAAACAGCCTTCTGGTGAAAACAGTGTATGTGAAATTATTTTCACTATGTCATTATTTGCAGTAGAGAATGCATGACACAACTAATTAATTAAGTCGTGGTTGCCTATTCTTCGATGCATTTAGCCATCTATGCATTTTGAAATCATTTTTATTCTGCAGAATGCAAATATTGGTACAAAACATTTCCATAATAGCCCTGCTGGAACTAATATGCTAGCAAGAAACAATGCTGAATTATATCTTTTTTTCAATGTAGAGTCAGAACATTTGCAGGATATTCTGTCAATTTTAATATTTTGTAATTATTTTCAATTTCCATTCCTTGTTTACCTGTGCTCAAATAGAGTTAAAGACATGTCAAAAACAGATAAAAGGTTGATTTTGCAGGTTGACATGAGCAGTTTATTATGCTTAAAGCTCCATTTGTCACCTGTTATTTGGAGTAGTTTGTAGGTATTTATAAATTTTCATGAAGCACCCCAAAATGTGAAGCTATGAGCATTGTGTTAAGTACAAGAATAATCAGTCTCCTTGGTAGATTTTGTCCATAGATTTCAAATAGTCTGAAGTTCTTCATGCCCTTGGGTTTAGAAAAAAGTTAGCGCAAAGCTGGGTTGGTCCTATTGAACTCCAATGAAGTAAAGGAGAATTGCAATGCCTAATCTTTTACAAAAATGGTTCAAGATATCAGTGAAGAACATATATACATTTTATTAAATACACATGGAACTACTCATACTGCAGAATTGTGGATCATGGAAGCCAAGCTCCAGAAGGCACTGAAATTGTAAAATTAAATTGTAAAATTCTCGGTACATTCACAAATAAAACAACTATACTCGAGCTTGATTTTTTTGGGCATATAATTCTATTCAAGTGTCACTCTGCAACTGTGATACAATTGTTTAAGTTCCACACAGTTGAGATAATTACGCTACATGAATGTTATTTCATGAAAAGTAGCAATCACAAGTGTGTGTATTACAGTAAAATCTGTTTAAAACTGCAATTTGAAAACACAGAAATGCTGGAAGAACTGAACCAGTCTCGCACCATTCATGCGAGACGGATTCAGTTCTTCCAACATTTCCGTGGGCTTTTACTACAATCTCAGCACCTGGCAGACTTTTGGGTTTTAAAAAATCATAATTTACCCCAATTAACAAAGATAAAAACTGCAGCTTTGTCCTTGTTCAATGAATTTGCATCAAAAGGTGCATCACGTACACTATTTTTGTTTTAAATTTACAAAATAAAATTATGGAGCTTAAAGTTTCCAATATAATTAGAGGTGATAACAAATTATTATTTAGATTTCAATCTCTCAATCCTTGTCAGAATAACCTGGGACGTAATAGATTGAGAGGATCATGGAAAAAAACATTAGCCTCCATGTTATTTTGGTAGTTTATATATTCCCCAGCTACAGAGTGAACTTGGTGTAGTTAATACAAGTTTATTTATTTACTCTCAGGATTAACATTAAGGAATATAACTTTCAATCTATTTATGTAGCCATGGTGCATATTATAATTCATATCATTTTTGCATCCTTTATTGTTATTCCAGTCTCCTGTCATTGCATTTATTTACTAATTTAAGTACTAATATCATCATCGCCCATGTCAGTTTTTGATATTTCTTAAGAATCCCTCATGTAAATGAGAATTGTAATGTTCAGTTCGGTTAATATTTGGGTATTTTCAGTCCAATGACTCGAGGCAGCCCAGGTGCTTCTATTACAGAGCCCTTCAAAAAAAAGGACCACAGCAATACATCTCAGGGAATTCTGGGTTAAGCACAACAGAATCTTTTTACAGGCATCAAGACACCATCATAATTATTTGTACCCTAAATCTAGTTTATCTCCATTTACCTGATTAGTAGAGGGTGTCAGTGAAAATCCATTAGTAGCAGTGTGATCCGTCAGGCAGGAAAGAGCCCCTTTGTCTTTGCTGGAGTATCTGTATTTTGATTGTCCTCTGAGTGAATCTTTCAACTAAGAAGCGTAGCAAACAAACTAAAAGCTGCAAAGCCAAGCCCCAGGTTTTTTTTTGCAGTTTCCTCCTCTGTCAGCAGCTCTGTGTTTGCTGAACATTTAAAGCCTTTTTTTTAAATAAAAAGAGCTGGTGCTTCACAAGAATTTTCTTCTCTAGCTTAATTTTAGTACTTTTTTTTTGGTTGGGGAGAAAAAAAACATTGTTCTTACTTGCCTGCTTCTCGTATTGAGAGCAAACTCTGACCAGATAACGCCTACCATTTACTATTGGGTATATTCTTTGCTGCTCCACAGCAATCATGATGTTGTTGATTTAGTCCCCACTACAGTTCAAACGACAATCTTAAAAATCCTGTATGCTGACCAGTGGTTTAAAATGGGGCTGCTTAAACAGTTTGTAACGAGTTGACTCTCCATCACTTTTTAAGAAGCCTGCAAAATGTAAACGCTATGCAATTCAGATATTCAGGACTTTTCCATCTGCAGAGCGTTCAATACTTGATTAAACTGCTTGTTCAGTAACTCAATTTTATGCATTTCTAAAAGACCACGTTTCAATAGTGATTAATCTATCGAATGCATACAATAATTATACATCTATTTTTGACTTTCATTAAATGGAGTTCCATTTACAATTCCTATTAAGGTTTGTCAGGCACATTAATAATGAAGTCATCTGGCACTGTCTACAAGCACAGCATCAGGAAACCAAAAGGACACATTTAAAGATTGTTCACATCCACCTTCCTGAACCTAGAAAGACAGGTTGCCTAAAATACAAAATTTAAACCGAATAATTTCAGATCCAGCATCAAATCTGTGTGCCTCCTCCATATTAAACACATTCAACTGCATTTTTAACTCCAAATTCTAATTTTTGGCATTAAATTCTGAACAGATTGACAGATGACATCTGTACACTAATTTGGGGACATGGGAAAAAGTTTCTGGTAGTTTTGTTTTGAAATATTACATATTGGCTTTGCAAATTAGAAATGGATTTCGTTTGAAATTGCAGTTCACATTTGGTGCATGTGTATGCGATCCAAGCGACCCCATTTCACATTCGGCGATTATTTTTAACCGCATTTCTCACTGGTCTTCAAAAAAATGTTAATGGCTCAGAAATCAACGAGAAATAAAGCTCTTGAAATATCCTGCGACAAGTTTAGGTTTAGAGGGCTTTTTGTGCCAATAGTTCACGAGAATCGCGAGTTTAATATCAAGAACCAAAGTGCGAAAGTGGGTTCTGAAGCACGTTTGAACCCAAGATACAAAGAGCCTCCTCAGGGCAGTTCACAGACGAGTACGATTTGATTCTGGCCGTTTTCACTCCAGTTTAGACGGATGTGGTGATCGCGTTCATTATCAGTAAGCTCCCATGCAGACCTCATACACTGCACGCGTCCACAGCCCGCAACTTTCCACATTCAATTATTCAGAGAGAAGCCTACAGTTTCCTCTAGCGAAGCAATGGCAGCATTTATGCTCCCCAACAAAAAAAAAGCACGAATACTTTAACACCAGCAGTTCATGCTCTTGGTTTCACGACACAAAAATCCACACCTTTGTAAATTACATTTTTAAAAATCCCTGCGTCAAAAAATGAATATCACAACCTTAACGATCCAGAATCAAACTGCATGATCTAGAATTGAACAGGGGGCTTTGCTCTCGTTCTGTCCAATATTTTGGAGCTATTTTGTCCGGTCTATGCAACGTACTCGCAGTACATGTTGTGGCTAATTGATCCTGGTCTGTGTCTCACGCAGATCGCGCAATTTCTCAATTCTGTCGCCGAAATCGCCTTTCCTTTACTGCAATTACTCCGATCAGTCCAGGATTTCCAAATAATAGCGCCTCAGACTGAATAAATCCCAGTCACACAGCTGCTGTGAACCCGGGCATGCTTGTACGTTTTAAATATAGCAGGGTGAAATGCGGCTGAGATTCATGCACAAAGCCACCGGTATCACTCATTTTTCTAAAAGAGTTTAAGTGTGTAAGAAAAAATACATGTTACGCGAAGATTTTTTTTTAAAATGTACGACGCTACAAGAAGGAACAGCCAGCTTACCCTCCACTATCCGGGTCGGTGTTTCCGTGCGACTCCAAGGCAGAAAGTCTAAACTGCAGCTGTTGCTATTCTGTAGAACTGTCGACAGTCTGAGAGCGGTTATGCTGTTCCACACAATTTAACAGCAGCAAGAACACACTCGTTGTTCCAGCACCGATTCGTGTGTTGATGGATCCTTCAGGGGTTCCCTCCTGACTTCTAATGGGCTTGGCTACTCGACTTCTATAGAGCTGGTCTCATAATGAAGATCTTTATTTCCATGACATCTCGGTTCTGCTGTAGGCTATCTGAAGCGCATTTTTAAACTACTCCCTGGTAGAGAAGTTTATGTACACTGACTGACTGCTCCTGCTGTTAGATGCTGCTCTCAGTCTGCGAGACGGTGTCCCAAACGAGACTTGCTCAACTCTCTCTAGACCCAAGGGATCCAAGCTGGCTTTCAGCAAAACTTGAAATGACTACTAGCAGAAGGCATTGATAAATTCCACTGCAATCTCTACCTCCCCCACCCCCACTTCTTCCTCCCCCCCCCCCCTCCCCTCCTTTTCGCTTGATCAATACCCTGGTCAGACTTTGAATCAAGCTCAATTAGATATTATCTGTAGCGCTCAGACAAAGACACAGCCCAGAGCTGAATAGCAAAAGGCTCACCTTCTGTTTTCTTTGCTTAATCACCTTGCTACTGGGTCTGTACCATTTGCCATTGGGATTTTGATTTTCTTCGTTTTCCGTTTATTTTAATGTTTAACTTTTCACGGTCTGCGGAGGCATTGCTGATGTACTTTAGTAAGTTGTGATTGTTTAAAATAAATGAATGTAGCATTTAAATCGTTTCTTTATCACTGAAGAGTATCTAAAGCCCTGATGTGTGGCGCAATTTTCATTTAAAGTAAGCCGAACGATGAATAAGACAGAGTGAATGATGCTCTGAGAAGCAAGCCCCCCCCCCTCCCACACACACACACAAAACTTTCGGGGGTCTATCCCATTAGTCTTATTATTTATGCCAGAATGCTTTGTTTACAATGTACCAGCTCACTAAAGAGTAAAAGGACGAATGGCAGATAGTTACAGAAACCTCTTTGCAAAGATCAATATTTCAGTGCAAATTCTCCATTTTGATCATCTAAACTATACATTTTTTAAATTCTACTGTTCTCATAGTTACTTGTGAATTGCATCTTATAATTTTAACAACAAAATTGACCTGATTTATCAATAGTCGCAGGATCTTAAAAGGATCTCTCTCGGAACTGCTGTTTAACGGAATGACTGTATTTCTTGCTGATCACTGCATTCGGCGCATTGAATGGTTCCTCGTCGCAATAGATTAATGGAGCTACCTGGTTTACATCAAGGTCTTCAGGTTGTTGCTTTCGGCTTGTGTCGTTTGGAAGATAAACGGAGGGAACCGGTGAAATTGACCAGAACGTTGAGTTCACCTTAATAGTTAAGTGTCAACATACTAGAAGAGGGTAATAAGTGCAACTTTTACAATAGGGAACGTGTTTAATTCTAGTTATTTGTGTGTAGAATGGAAAGCTTAAATATACAAAGGCCAGAAATTTTGATTTAAACAAATGAGCGTTAGTGGATTTCGTTTTTTTTTTAATAAAAGAGGTAGGATGGAATAAATGAAGAGTGAACCAAGGACGTCGACTAAAGTCTCGAACTGAAAAAGTCACCGCAGATAATTTTGTTTCGAGCACATACCATGAACAACCTATTAATCATAAACTTGGCAACTCACAGAAACGTCGAATACGAGCATGCAACATTGCGTTTTATCCCTTTTCATAAGCTCGTGGTCATTTTGAAACTCCTGTTGAAATAAATGCCCACCACAACGGAACTCTTCGCTCCCAACTGCAATTTAACAAACCAGTGCACAGCTACTAAAGGGTACACGAAGCTGCCGCATCCTGTCCGGTCACTGGAGAAAGGTGCTGACTTCCCCCGAAACTTAGTATCAGATGGCTAGCTCCAATTCGAGAAATTATTTCTCAATTAAAGCCAAACAATAGGCTTTGTGGCGTTTTTAGTGCCAGGTGTGCAAAAGCAGCTCGCTGGTCAAGGTTCCGATCAGATGGACGTGCTTGAGAGATCTCGCCAGTTCAGGGGTAGTAATTTAAGGTAACAAGCAACTTTTTCATCAGGTCTAACGCGTTATTTTGTGGCCAGATCTACTTACTGACTTACTCTTGTGTCCATTTGTTCTTGGACACATGAAAACGTCACTTAATTATAATCTCTGGCTACATAAAAATATGAATGGCAGGTGTATTGGTTTTTTTAAAAGTTTGAATTGGAAATTCAAGGTAAGACGAATTTAGTAATGCTGGGAGAACCTGTGTTTCCAGAGAGTCCGGCTTCCCTTGACGAGGGTTTAAGGTAGCCCCTAGACACAGACCCTCACCCTGGGGTTTCAGGAGTTTTTATCTAATGCAAATAGAAAAGATAGATTAATATATTTAGTTCTGACGAAGGGATGGAGTAAAAATGCCAATTTATACTTTCGTTTAGTTTGTGGGTATACAATGTTTTTTTTTTGTCTTTTTAAAAAGAGAACCGTATCATTTTGATCTCATTCGTCAACTTCCGTGATACATAAAATGTAACCCAGAGTATCGATGCATTTTCGCCTCCTGTGCATTTTAAACGAAGTTGAACAAATGCACACAATCGAAAGCTCGAGTAACCGTCGCTCGACACGTTGACGTTGCTGTTCTTGGGTGGCGAGATGGAAAATACTGTTAATTGAGCGATGTAGAAAAGTGCCTTATGGGGCTGCAGGTGGGGTTCTCTGGGCTGGAGATTAGGTGGACAAATGTTTATTTAAAACCAGGAGAGTAGGCTTCAGGCTGACGCGTACAGGGGCAGTGGTTTGCCCGTAGATTTACACCTGCAATCCCCCTTTATCTCCTGCCTTCACGTCCCACGCTGTTGGGACACGCGGTGCACAGATCACGGAGCGAGGGGGGGGGGGGGGGGGACTCGCTCTAGACTGGTCATGTGAACCACACTGTATCTAGTTTCACGGCTGCTTCGTATGAGGCCAGGGAGGAGAGGGCAACTATTGCAACCATCTCCCCCTCAAGAGAGAGGAGGGTCAGTTGCAAAGAGGTTGGGCTGAGAGAGAGTTGGGGGGTGGGGGGAGAAGGAGAATCCCATCTGCGCCCACCGCAATGTGCACGGCTTCGCGTGGACACCTAACCGGTCATTTATAAACAACTGAACCTGCCGTTGATCGCTTAATCTGATCTATTGACCACTTAAACAGATGCTATTGGAAGCAGATGCTGGTTCTCGCACCAAGCTCCGTGGTCTCTTCTCCCCCCCCACCCCCAAAACCCTTGCCTAACTCGCTAGCAACATTGCTAACCTTTACCAAATAAATGGCTTCAAAAGCTTCTTTATAATGTGGCTTGTTCCCGCAAATACATCATTGCACAACGGCAACAACCACAAAAGAAGTATCTCGGAGTAAGCAAAACGCATCTGAAGTTAGTGGGGTACATTTAAAGCATTTCCGATCCGCCTTGAAACCGGATTCTTCCCAAACCTAACTCCGAATGCTTTCAACACTCCTTCTTGGAGGAGTCAAGTTCAGCCCGACCACTTCAAACTGACAATCTCGCCATTGGACTCACCTTGTTCACGGTTCAGATCCGCGGCCGAAATCGAGCAACTGGGTGTCAGAAATAGCTCCATGCTCGATATTATTCCAAGAATCGCCGGCTCCACCGCAAGGCTGCACCCACCTAGAGTTGAGCGAACTTAGGTAAAGTGCTGAACGGCCACTTCCCAGACAAGGAAGACACGGGTAAAGCGATCAGTCCTTCAGGGCTTCTTCTCAGGAACAACAACACAAGCGGAAATAATCCTCTGTTTCCAAATAAATCAAGCATTACCGAAAATGATCTAGATAAGATTACACACAAATCACACTGAATATTTATTAGGCAATAAACCTCAAGCAAAGCTTGTGATCCACTCCTTACCTTCTTTAGTTTTTTTTTGGCAATGAGTTTTCATGTCCTTAACTGAATTAATCGATGCTGGGCAAGGTAATCTGGAGGCAATTTAGCCCCTTGTTCATTAATTGGGGAGAAAACAAGTGGCGGGTATTGGAGCGAAATCAGATTGGGAGGTGACTGAACTTCGCAGCTTTCACGGGAGCGTTGATCGCAGCGTTAAAATAGCAAACGTGCAGAAATAATGGAAATCCTTCGAACAGGCGAAGTCTTGGCTCCCCCCCTCCCTTGACTTGGTCAATTCAGAATGAATTGATCAACGTCGAGGAAACGGACAGAAGAGGGGATGAATTTCTCTGTCCACGAAAACGAAATTAGTTTTCCGATTGTATATTTACATTAAATATCTTTACACGCGAATTAATTGATGCGGCAAATTATTTATTTTAACTGGGTTAATGGTTGCTAATATAGTCGATAGCTCTTTAGGGGAAAATTGAGCCAGAGAAAAAATCGTTCTTTAAAAAGGGAAAATTGATAAGAAATCCACGAGTCTTTGATCTAGGGTGAGTGTATTTTTTTTAGATTTAATGATTCACTTGTTCTGGTCACCATCATATAGGAAAGAGGTCCATTTTTTCTTCTTCCCAGAGCTTTACCAGGTGTGCCTTCAACCACAAGGTTACACTGGAGAGATTGAGTTTGTCTTTGGAGGAAAGCAGGTGCAGGGTCTCAGCTGGAAACATCAGCAATTCTTTCCTTCTTCCCTCCATCCCCCACTGGTGTTGCTTGACCCTTTGAGTTCTTCGTGCAGTTTGTTTTCTTTCTGGCGTTTGCAGACTGTTCAGATGTATTCCTAGAGTACCTACATGACATCACATACAACCCTGAGATTCTTTTTTTCCTGCAGGGGAGGCAGAATTACTACTTATTTTTCAGTGCAAAAAAAACGACGTAAACGAATAAAATGTAAACAAACTGCAATACAGAGAGGGGAAAAATCAACAAATTGCAAACGTAAGAATACACAAATGAGCCCCGATTGAGTTTATTGTTGAGGAACTTGATGGTGGAGGGGTAGCAACAATTCCTGAACGCAATGGTATGCTTCTTGTGGCACCTGGGTTTCTTCGCTGATGGTAGCAGCGAGAGCAGAGAGTGCCATGAAGCCTTGATGGTTACTGCTGCTCTCCCACGACAGCGTTTCCTGTAGGATTGGTTTAGACAGGAGTAACTGTTCATTAGCACATTAGCATATATTCAAAGACAAGGGGGCCAGTTCATATCAGTTAAGCATCTATTACTTTTGAGGGGAGTAAGGAAGGTTTTCATAAATCTAGAAAAAGGTGGAAAAGGGACCTGTGTATAGATATAAATGATAAAAAATTGAACACAAATATGTTATGATAGTATGAAAAAAAAACTGAACATTAGATATAGAATGGTACAACACAATTTCATACATCAGTTATATATTACACTACAAAAGCTTAATAGATTGAAGTCAGATATTTCAGATAAGTCTTTTTGATGTAAACAGGACACAGGCACCTTTTTACGTTCTACATGGACATGCCCCAAATTGAATTCTTTTTGGACTAATTTAATAGATTTTTTTTTAACAGGTATTAGGTGTTAAACTCCCGAGAAACCCTATGTTGTTTCTTTTGGGGGACATATCAAGGATTAGTCCAGATTTAAAATTGGATTGGTTTCAAAAAGAATTTTTAAAGATCGCATTGGCAGTTGCCAGGAAATGTATAGCCGTTTCATAGAAATTGGATATGGATCTGGTATTAAATAGGTGGCATGGTGAAATCCAAAATTGTATACCTTTGGAAAAGATTACATTTAATTTAAAGAACAAATATAATAATTTTATTTCAAAATTTGGTTTCCATATATGCAAAAGATTGGTGTTATAACTTTATAAGTAATTACATTATGTCAATGGTAGAATTTGGTGTGAACTTTGTTCACCCAGCCTTAACTTAATATATTTCATTTTATTACTTTATTAGATGTTGTATGTGCATTTTTTCTTATATATACTTAGATTTTGATCAAGTGTTATGTATTATACATTAGTGTTTTATTTCACTATATACTTTATACTTAAAAAGATATAATGATAGTTGTGTTTGAATAATTAGGTCATAATTTATCCATAAGGTAATATCCAGAATTGTTTTAAAAATTAGTCTTTTTTTTCTTTCTTTGTTCTTTTTCTTCTTTTTCCTTTTCTTTTTTGCTTTCTTCAGGGGTTTCTCTGTGTGGGAGGGACTGGGTTTTGGTGGGGAGGGGGAGAAAAAGATAACAAAACATGTACTGATTTTGATATATGGAATTTTGGTTCTGTATGCAATTTTGCTGCATGTGCCCCAATAAAATAAAATTTGAAACAAAAAAAGACAAGAGGGCACAGAGTTAGTGCAAGGACATGAGGAGCTGTGAAGAAAAAGGTAGAGGAGCTCACTACCTGTTACTGAGGTGGAATCAATTTCAGTGGGGAACTGGAGAGGTAAAGGTGAAAACATCCTGCAGGACAATGGAGAGGAAGAGATCAATGGGGCAGCTAGAATTGCTGGTACACAGCCTAGCTGGAATTACTGTTTGATTCAATCATTCAATGTTCGTCTGAAGAGGAGTTGTCTCATATCTCATGGCCTTGAACATTTGAATCAGTCAGGCAAATTATTCAGTCCTTTGCTGTTAAATGTATTTGGAAAGTGTGATTTGTTTTTATGGATTGAAACCTGTAGGTTACGGAATACTTCAAAATGCACAAATATTCCAGTGAACTCTCTTCCATAATTTCATGGTTACTGATGAAAAATAATGATTGGAATCCAAACAGTAATTGTTCAACTCACCCGGATATTGGAACCTGAAGTAAAGAATCTGCAGACATCGTGATTGAAGTAAAGACACAATGCCAGATAAACTCAGCAGGTCAAACAGTGTACAAAGATAAAGATAGATACATAATCATGAAGGGCTCAAACCTGAAAAGTTGGTTATGTATCTTTATCTTTGCTATATAAAGTACATTGTTTGACCTGCTGAGTTTCTCCTGCATTGTGTTTTAACTGAAGCCTGTGGCTTTTTCTTTCATCGACAAGGAAGTGGCCACAGACCCGTTTATTTTATAGGTTTAGCAGATTATATTACTGTATGTGGAAAACATGAAATCCTGCATATAAAGAAACAGAGATTATGCAAAGAAATCTAGTTCTACCTCTTTTAAACACCCTTCCCCCAACACTCTCACCCTTTTAGAACTCCCATAGGAAATAATGTGATAACAGCTGAATGTCCCATTAAAACTAAACCATGATTGCGACAGTTCATCAAGAGAACATAATAAAATATTGCTAGCATTTTCACCTGAACTCAAACTCACACCTGATGACTGATAAAAGCAACTATTCAACAAAAATGCATTTTACAGTCATCATTCTGTTTGAATGGTTAATATCAATACTGTATATCATTTGAATGATGGTCTCTGAATGAACACATGCAACTGAATGATGCCCCCTAGAGTAACGTAATTAGAAGAATGAAAACCCTTATAATAACAATTTCAATTGGCTGTGAAGTTTTATTTAAACAACGATAAAGTGTTAAGTAAAGAGAAGAAGAAAGAAGCTCAGCCATCCTTCGCTTCCTCTGAGTGAAGGTCAAAGTGTTTACTATTTTAAGGAGCTGTAATTTGAGCTGCACAGGGCTGCAGTCTTACAGCTAAGGGTATGCGGGATCTCCATAAGAAATAGAATCAGGCAGTGACATTCCCGTGTTAATGTAGCAAGACCAGAGGCCAGCACTACCATGTGGCAGGAAAAATCTTTAGTGACTCGCCATGAGTGAACCGAGGCATCATTTGGAAAATACCATCTATACTGAGAAGGGGCAAAATAGAATCAGACAAAAAAAAACAGAACTGCTGCCCATCTTGGTCTGCAGAGAATCCCTAATAGCAAGCGGGTAATAATTTTAGAGTGGACTGGAACAATTAAAGACTTGCATTTATATCCTACACTTGAATGGGTTTTGCAGCACACTGAACATGTCATGAATGAGTTGAGTATATGAATATGATCCAAATGCATTAAGGAATTTATGATAAAATAGTAGGTAGTAATCTAAATATTAATGTAGTTAAGAGCACCTTAAAATTAACGTGCACCTACATTACCAGGGCAGATAGAACTAATGCATTGAGTGCACAATAATGAATATAGCTGTGATCAGAACAGGTTTGCAGTGTGTACAGTACGATCAGGTCAATGTAAAAATGTTTAGCCAACAATACTTTGAAGAACACACAAGTGGATTCATTATAAAAATCTTAGAACCAAAAATAAATAGTTAATTTACTTCCAAAGGAATACATAAGGTAGGTATGCGTTTTTACAATTGTTTCTTGTTTTTGCTCTTTTTAATCTTTATATCATACGGAACTTATTCGCATACTTGAGAGTTTCTGAGCGTGCTACACACTATGTTTGACATTTCAGTGTCCAATGGAGTTGAGTGATCCAGTTTCCAAGCTAGTTATTGCTTTCCCTTTCACAGACTATTTTTTACTCGGTACCACTCTTATGCTTCCTGTAGACACTCTTTGGACGTACCTTCATTTAAAATAAGCAGTCTTTAAAAAAAAATCAGAGAATAGTCATAGAAATTTCCTAGATTTTGAATAGCTGACCTGTCAAATACAAAAAGGAATTGTCAGACAAATTAGAATTGAATCAATCACATTGTTCCTGTTCAAATGATCTCTCCTCTAAGGCTGTAATTGACAATGCCTTGTTATTTACTCAAGTCGTAAGTTATGTCCGTCCTTCTGTTAAAATTCTTGTACAGAAAGATCGACAAAAGAGACAATTACCATGCCAATGCCTGCAAGAAAGATGCATAATTTCCCTTGACATTCCTCCAGTCAGCAATTTATTTATTTTAATATTTGAACAGAGGCTTATAAAATGAATGTCTGGTAGCAGTTCAAGTGAATTCTGCACCTGTAATCTCCTATGTGGTTGTTGTCATTTCTACATATGTTAAAATGAGGTACAAACAAATTGTTTTTTTTAATAAGTACAGCATGGTAACAGGCCCTTCAGCTCCTGCTGCCTAAAGGCACCAATTAACCTACAAACCCTATATGTTTTTGGAGGGTGGGAGGAAGCTGGAGCACCCAGAAGAAACACACACAGTCACTGGGAGAATGTGCAAACTCCTTACAGTGTCGGATTCGGTTAGGACAATGGCCCTGTAATAACATTGCACTTTACATGTCACCCTATACCATATCACCCTTACTCAGACAGAAAATCAGAAAATAAAGCTAATTCCTATCTTAACTTTGCATCTCAGTTTCATCTCAATGCAAATATTAAGCACAAATGAAGCATTATTTTGAAATTCTTTTCCCTGTTACTTCAGGAAAAGCATTAATAAAATCAGTCCATGAAATTTAATATGAATTAAAGAGATGTTACACAGCAATATTTGTAGTTTTGGAAGCATAAACATTAATATATTTATGCAAAGTAACATACAAAATATGTATTTGAAGTAACCAAAATGTGTATACAAATATATTAAATTACCTATTGGAACTGACTGTAATCAAATGATTGGTATCATACCATCGATCTTCTGCACACATTTTCCATGGAGAGATTTACATGTGAATTATTGTAACATAGTTTTAAATTAAAACTTTGTTTCATTCTGTTAACTTCCTAGCATGCCAAGGCAAAGTGATTTAATCAGTTTCAGACAGACAGCTGAATCAGAACTTAAAGATAGAAAAAGATAAATTTGACATTCCAGTAATCATTTCCACTCATTGTACTACAAGAATCCTATTTACTTGAACTAAACTGGGCTTACAGCCAAATCAGGTTATTGCAATTGGCTCACACGTCGGGGAGGAATGGTATTCACTTTTGACTGATAAAAGATCAATGACCCAGCATATAATGATAGTTCATTCAATTTAAGAGTTAACTGTCTCTCCCTTTCTCCATCCATAGATTATCTGATCAACAGGGCATTTCCAGCATTTTCTGTTTTCTTTTTAATTTCATTTTCCATGCTATTTTGCTTTGCTGTTCATCCAGCTTTAACTCTGCTGCCATTTGGGAGACTGACAGTACATTTGTAAGAAGCAAAAACAAAAAAGAACCCACCGTTGTAAAAAATGATTAAAGAACAGAAAATGCAGGTGATACTCAGCATCTCAAGCAGCAGATATGGACAGAGAAACCGATCTTTCATCAGAATAATAAAAATGATATAAGCCAGAGATTGTTAGTTACACCCCAAAATATACTAGTACAAACAGACCTATGTTTTTCCAAGTATGTGATTCAAGTATACTAACACTAAAATCCCTAAACTGCTAAAGGAATAGTTGACACTGGGGAATGCAAGGTGCAACTCTATATTTGTAATGATGAGTCAAGATGGTCTCAAATTTTTATTAAAACACAGAAATGCTGGAGGAACTCAGCAGGTCATGCAGCATCCATAACCAAGTTTCAGGCCTGAGGCCTTCTTCAAGGTGTGGGCAAAAAATCCCCTAGCTTTTTTTTATTCAGGCGCCTGTCTGCTTTTTGCTCATACCATATTTTTATACTCTTTTTGCTGCAGTTGCCTTCTACACTGCGAAACAAATGATTTATGATTATTGGAAAGCCTTAGAATCCATCTCAGAAGAAAAAAAATGTGCCTAATCTTCAATCTAATTCTTTCTCCATCACTGGAATAAAATTAAAATCAAGGTAATAAATTAATGCAAAATCATGCACAAAAATTCTGGAAATTTGAAGTGAGTTCACTAAGTTTTATCAATGCAGATCAGGTCAGTTTAACCCATATGGTTATAGAGAAAGAATATCAAAATGCTAAAAAAAATGAAGCAAGTCAGATGTTGAGATGGAAAAATTGTACCTCCCTTTAATCAAAACTAAAAATATTTAGATTGAGCAATTTATAGGAAAGTTGGAAGCCAGGAAGAAGAAGGGAAAGAGCTGGCAAAGAGAAACATTTTTTAATTTTTCAGCAGTGGGGTGGGGTGGGGGGGTGCGAATAAGGATAATTAAATGAGTAAAGAGGTGATTGTGCAAGCCAAATGACAGTAGTAGTAAGGCCTTGAAGAGAAAAAAAGATAGAATCCTAGGAGGTTCCAACAGAACTGTTATCAGTATCCAGTTCACCAAGTAAGTGGTTATGATCTAAAGTTGAGCAGACAATGTGTCATTGTGGCTTAGTTGGTTACATTCTAAATTGGTTGGTAAAGGAAGGAAAGTTTAGGGGAAATAGCATGGTAAGTTTTTTTTCACAGAGTTGTACATGCCCAGAATGCCTTGCCAGGAGTGGTAGTGGAGGCTGAAACATTAGGGATATTTAAGATGCTATTACTCAGGCACATGAATGAAAGGAAAATAGAGGGTTATAATGTAGGAAGGACTTTGTGTTTTTTTTGGTAGGAATATACAGGTCGGCACAACAACGAGGGCTGAAGGGCCTGTACTGTGCTGTAGTGTTCTATGATCTGTTCTTATCTCTGACTGTCAAGTCAAAGATGAGAGATGATTGAACACAAACAAAACTTGGGCCGCCACTCAAGTTCACCACTGAGGGACTGTTGATCTGATGGAGGTGTGGTCTCCCGTTTGAGGTTCTATCTGCTCTCTTGGGATGGATATAATAGGTCCATTGCACAATTTCAAAGTCTCCCTGGTGCGCAAACCTTTATGAATTCCTGACGACATGTTATTTAAAAACATATTTTCAAGTCTGAATTATTTTAATGTTTGTGTGCACAGTACAATATTGACCAGACCTTAAAAGCTTGGGATGCTACAAAAATCTATTTTTAAACATTTTTTAAAAAAATAGCTAAACTTAGTGCTGAGGCCATGAAGTTGTAGTGTGCCTAATCTCGAAATCAAGTCCTCAGGCATATGGAAAAGCTCCTTTGGAACAATCTGAGGGTGCGATATTTCAGCAGAATTCTGGCATCCTTATATGGCACCTCATGTTCTATTTGTCCACCTTTTGATTGCCTAAATTTTGGCATTTGTATTTTTTTAATCCAATCCAATTTCAAACTGAGTTGGACTATAAGGTAATGAGATATATTAATATTACAGGGTCAAGGCAGCAGTAGCCAGTTAGGTTTTCAATCTCCTCACTTAAAGCATTTATCATTTGTTGTTGGCTCCAGTACATTTTCTTTGACATTTTATGAATGGTGTCAGGTATCAAACAACCTTTCAGCAGTTAGCATAACACTGTTGCAACACCAGCGACAGGTGTTCGAATCCGGCGCTGTTTGTAAGGCGTTTGCACGCTCTCTCCATGAATGTGTGGGTTTCTTCCGGGCACTCTGGTTTTCTCCCACCCTTCAAAATGTACAGATGTTGTCGGTCAATTGGGTAATTGGGGCAGCACGGGTTCCTGGGCAGAAAGTGTCTGTTACCGTGCTGTATGTTATAAAAATTTATTTTTATATTTTAGATTTTAAATTGAACCTTTCAATATATCTGTAAGCGAGGATCTTCCTGAGGCGTTGACTTGGAAAATCTGAAATTTCCAAGCCAAAATAATTTTATCAACTCATTTGGAGGAAGTCATTGTGCAAGACCTTTCATTCCATGAAATGGTTTAAGGAGGTATTTTAAGAAAGGCAACATTTTTAGGTAAGCCTAGGCTTTGTTTATACAGATAATTAAAAAAAAATAACTTAAGCCTGCGTGCACCATGCCAAAATCTCTGCACACACCGAGGAAAAACATCGAGTATTATGAAGATGGGCAGTTTTTTTTTTCTGTGCACGTGAGTTATAAAAACCAACTCGTTTTCTCTTTGCAGGGCCTTGCACTCGGATGCAGCCAAGAACTATAATGCAAGGAAATTTAGCGGAACAACATTTTCAATGCAACATCTGCATATCCCGTGCACTCGAGAGTCCATTATTAAGGAACACCAACGGTATTTCCAGAGCCCCTTTGTTTGCAATGACAATAATATCCAAAACATTCACATCTTACATGTAAAATTTTAATTTCACATTCTTGAAATGTTTTGCCAGTTTTTTTGCAGCTGTTTGGATAGATATACTCAGGCTGTGGATTAGAGCCATTTTGCACGATGGACTACTGCCTAGTGGGTCTGCACCGTGAAATCCAGACATCCCAGTAAAGAGTTCATCAGTAAGAATAACCTTTATCACCACATGCTGGATTGAGTCCAAACCTAGATGACTAATGGAAATATTTTAGACAGTATTTTGTGTAAGTTCTGCTAAAAGTTCTTGAAATTTTGGAACAGTAATAATTTTTGGGTTTGACCATCATTGGATTTTACCACTAAATCATGTAAAATACAACTCAAATTCAGATTTCAGATTTATTGTCAGAGTACATGCATATTTAGATTCCAGCCTTCTTAATTTGATCGTGTACTCCTTGATAGTGGAGTTGTTCTAGTGAACCGATGTGGACTCGAAAGGCCGACATGGCCTGTTTCCGCTCCGTAAATGGTTATATGGTTATAGCATCACATACAACCCTGAAATTCTTTTTCCTGTGGGCAATGCAGAATTATCACTTATTGGTAGTGCGTAGAAACTGTACACAACGTACACATGTTAACAAATAAAGACGTAAAACAACTGACTGTAAAGTAAAAGTCCTTAAATGAGTCCCCGATTGAGTTTATTGTTGAGGAATCTAATGGTGGAGGGATAGCAGCAGTTTCTGAGCCTGGTGGGGCGAGTCTTGGGCGGCTATTTCAATTGCTGATTTGAATTTATTGATGGAAAAATTGCGTACAAACTGACAATAGCTTCACAGCTTCTTTTAAGCTTTTATTATTATGACTGGTTCAAACATCCTAAGAATCCATATAATGTACTAACCAGCTGGTATTACATTCTCCCACAATAATCCAAGGAACTGGTCATATGCTCTTGGCCAATACCACTTATAAAAACACAATTATTCACTTTAATGAGTTTTACAAATTATACCTGTAAATGAGAATGATTTAAAAGGTCAACAGACTGGAGTTTTTTCACATGTTTACACTAACAATGCAGTGCTCATTGGTATTATTGACAATCATACAACTCATCTTTCAAGTTAGAACCAGCAGGGGTAGGATTTCTTAGTATTACAACCACAAAACCAGTCAATTGACATAGAGCATTAACTTTTACTCAAGCACAAAGTGACAGCTCTCCCAAAATTTAGCCATCCAAATTATTTCATATTATATCAATTTTACATTATGTCTTTCATACTTGTGGATATACTTGTAGACAGATGAAAAATGTTCATAAAAGCTGATAGTTAGAAACTGAAGAAGCCCTAAAGGGCAGGCTGCTCGGGGACTGGATTTTCTGAATTATCGGCTAGTACTTTCAAAATTCAAATTTAGGGAGAATAAAAAAGAGATAAGACAGGTAAATTTCGATAGTTTATTAACAAAGCATTTTTTCATACAAAATACAAAGTACAAAAAACAAATGTATTTTTATCCTTTCATTTCCAGCATCTCTGTACACATGTGGCACTTACGCTTGCACATACTCAAAAGCCCACTAAGTTGAAAAAAGTTTGAGTTTTCGAGAAGTCCAGATTCTAGGGTGGTCAGAATTTCTGACATCCAGATTTTTGGGTCTTTACTGTATGTCAGCTTTAGATTGTCTTTTATACTTGTAGAATTCACCTTTTGTAGACAGATGCCAAAGATTAATAAAAGCTGATAGTTGGAAACCGATAAATTGCTTACTACAATATTTTACCCTGTTGCCAAATTACTCTGGAAAACGTGATATACCAAATATTTGTGCACCTGTCAACAACTCACATTTATCGAAAATATAGAAAATGTAGAAAACATTTCATCGGCCACTTCCTGGTCATGAGAAAAAAAATAACAATACAGAGAATGTGTTGGATCGGCATGGTTGGTGTAGCGGTTAGCGCAATGCCTTTATAGCGCCACGATCAGGACAATGGTTCAAATCCTGCGCTGTCTGTAAGGATTTTACGTTCTCTGCATGGGTTTTCCCCAGTGCTCCGGTTTCCTCCCACCATTTGCAGATTAATTGGGTGTAAATTGGACAGCACGGACTCATAGGCCGAAATTACCTGTTACCATGCTGTATGTCTAAAGCATTTGGCTGTAAAACTAAGCTGTCACAATATAGAAATAAGGAAAGGTATGGAGGTTTAGCTGAGGAGGAGGATGTGCTCACTTCCATTTATTGACCTGATTATTCACAGTCATGGTAAAACCACATTTGCATTGATGGTTTGTTATGGTATTTAAGACCAGTGGCAGTCAAATGTTTATTTTCGGTTGACCCATTTTAACCACTGGTTCACTCACATGACCAATAATCAAGATGAATTCTTTGGCCTGCAAATCTGTATTTAGTTAAAGAAGTTGACTTCGTGACCCATTCTTTATCTTTTTCCATCCCATATGAGAATAGCGTATCCCACTTTGTACTTCACGGTTTAAGAAACCTGCAATTAATAGCATATAACAATGTTGTGGAAAATTCTCACTTGTTTTAGTAAAGACTAGTTAAGTGTCATTTGTGGACAATATCATCAATCATGCTTGAGTTTTCACCATTGCCATTGCTCAACTAGAATAAAGAGATCTCGATGTTCAAGGATAGAGTAGCGTATATTTAACAAATGATATATAAATGTGCAATATTATGACTGACCACCATATTTCATGCTGAAGTGCTTTGGTCTACAGCTAAGAACACTACAATTCCTTAAAGTCTCCCACCGTAGCCATTTAGTGTGCTCAGTTGATTTGCAGCAACCTTCCACCTTCCATGCAATAATCACTGGGAGGTATTAATAGACATACCAAGATAAGTAAACAAGAAAGTTCACAGTGGTGAATCAGAATTATTTCTGTTACCCATTTAAACATGGGACAGTGATTAAGTGCTGCGGTCTTACAACTCCAGAGACTTGGTTTGATCCAGTCTTCAAGGACTGTCCATGTGGAATATGCCAGCACACCCCAAAGACTGCATGGTTTCCTTCAACATTGCTGGTTGGTTAATTGTCAATTGTAAATCACCCCCGAGTATAGATAAGTGGCAAAAGAATGAGAGGTGGATTGAAGAGAATGTGAGAGAGAATAATTTATGGTCTGCAGGGAAATAAGAGGATAGGTGGGATGCAGGAACCTAGCATGTTTCTGAGAGACTGAGCTGGCCTTGACCTGTTTGGCAATAAGTAAATATGTATTTTGTGTCCCGATATTTATCTATTACCTTCTTAAGTATATTCAATAATTTGGCTTCCACTGCCTTTTCTGACAGAGAATTACATAAGTTCGCCAATCACTGCATAAAGAAATTTCTCTTCAACTCAGTCCTCAGGCTTTGCCCTCTCTAGGACAATGCCATGTTCTCTTCATCATCCTCTGCCCTACCCTACTGCTGATCTCTCCTGCATTCATGGCTATTTATCCTCATCCTCCAGAGCCACTGGATAAATTAAGGATTCAGTAAAGCTGACTGGAAGGAAGCATAAAAACAATGAAGCAACAGCAAGCAATTCATCAGCAAGTGAAAACTCACAGTCAAAAAATACCAAAGAATTCATCTTGATTTTCGGTCACATGAGTGAACCAGTGGTTCACAGTGACGAATCAACCACCAACCAGAATGTGACGGCAGAGCCCTTTAAATAGACCCACTGAAGTCTCTTTCATTTTAATGTAGTGAGATGTGAATTCCCGTGATGATTCAGTGCTGACGAATAACTTACATTTTTTTAGCTAAATATTCAGTGATCGGATCAGTTGTAGTGTGCATCTTGGACTGAGTGGAACAGTCCCATCCACATGATGATTCAGTATGGAATAACCTGCCCAACCTATTGGTGCTCGTACAGTACCCGAAAGATAGGTCGGTTCTGAGGGCTTCCATGTCTTCCAAGAGTATCTGACACTTGCAGAGAAGATTGTAAATGGCATGAGAAATATCTGGTAGATACATAACAATGTGATGCAATTTCATCAAGAGCAGATTTCTTCTCATCTATTGAGCAATGCCCTTGTTGTTGATTGATAAGACCAGTGAATTCTAGGTCACCTCGATCAAATCAAATGCATGAACATCAGAATCCACTATTAGAGGGGTTATTGATTTAGGATGGAATTATCTGTCAAATTTAAACATACAGACAGACATACAGCAAGGTAACAGGCCTTTTCAGCCCATGTCACCCAATTATACCCATTTGACCAACAATCCCTGGTATGTTTTGAAGGGTGGAATAAAACCTGAGCACCCGGAGGAAATCCATGCAGACATGGGGTGAACATGGAACCTCCTGACAGACGGCGCAGGATTCGAACCCCAGTCCCGATCGCTGGCACTGTAACAGTGTTATGCTAACCGTGCTGTGATAAGGTTGCTACAAAGAAATGGATCGGGGGATCATAAGAATAGAAGAGGAGGAACACTGAAGTCTCCATCTCCACCACCCACCCCTCCCCCTGCCACTGACGTGGTCTACCGGGACCATTGTCTGACGAGGGTGTGCAATATCATTGAGGGTCCCTTTCACCCTGCACACAGCATCTACCAGCTGCTCCCACCAGGAAAGGGAAGGAAGACTATCAGAGCCAGCACCACCAGGCTGAGGGCACAGCTTCTTCCCCAGGCAGTGAGAAGGCTGAACGACAAAGAAACTGTTCACCCTAACCATCTGAGACTCTCATATTTATGAAAAAAATATTTATTTATTTGAATATATGAATACTTATCCTGCATATGTGTTGTTTGTCTGCATGTGTCTTATGTCTGGTTGTGTGCCTGCGTGTTTTGCACTGAGGACCGGAGAACGCTGTTTCACTGGGTGGTACTTGTGCAATAGGTGACAATAAACTTGACTTTACTTGAATTAACTTTGAACAATTTACTAAACAGCAAATGGAATTATTGTCTAAAAAGACCTATTTTCCTGTGATAAAGTGGCAGTGAGTTGGTATTTTAGAATACTTGTGTTGTATTTGATGCAATCTTATGACTATCCTTCTTCTTCTTCTTCAGCTTAGCTTCGCGGATGAAGATTTATGGAGGGGGTAAATGTCCATGTCAGCTGCAGGCTCGTTTGTGGCTGACAAGTCCGATGCGGGACAGGCAGACACGGTTGCAGCGGTTGCAGGGGAAAATTGGTTGGTTGGGGTTGGGTGTTGGGTTTTTCCTCTTTTGCCTTTTGTCAGTGAGGTGGGTTGTGCGGTCTTCTTCAAAGGAGGTTGCTGCCCGCCGAACTGTGAGGCGCCAAGATGCACGGTTTGAGGCGATATCAGCCCACTGGCGGTGGTCAATGTGGCAGGCACCAAGAGATTTCTTTAGGCAGTCCTTGTACCTTTTCTTTGGTGCACCTCTGTCACGGTGGTCAGTGGAGAGCTCGCCATATAGATAATAACTAACAAGGGAATACTACAGTTTCATAAAATGCTTTCCCCAGATCATCTGAGGATTTGGATCAGATAGAAATGGCACATAAAATGCTTGGGAACCTACTGTATTTAGCAGCTGCTGAAAGTTTGCTTCTGTAGCCACAGAGAGAAAGCAAACGGCTTCAAAAGTTTGGGAGGAGAATAAATCCAATTGGGCAGAATGGCCTATTTCTCTGTCTTGTTTGTTCGGTGATTATTGGGGATTCACCAATCCATAAGCAAAGGAAGAAGAATATGGATGTTAATTATTTTTCTTTATTTACTTTTTAAAAATTTGGACATTTGGCCCACGAGTCCATGCTCCACCCACAGTATATTTCTGAACAGTGGGAGGAAACCCACGTAGACACGGGGACAATGTACAAACTCCTTATAGACAGCACAGGATTCGAACCCTGGTCCCGATCGCTGGCGCTGGGTTTTGCGCTGATCGTGCTGACCATGATGCGACTTCATGAAATTCAATAATTTGTAGCAATTTGTTGTTGACGGGTCACCTCTTCCGCATAACTTGCTGCAAGGATTACCCATTTATTTGCAGCAGGAACCATTATAATTGACATTTTTTGGCAGCCAATTCTGGCTCAATGACATACCGGACAAATTTTTTGGCTCCATATGACTTTTCACTTTGGCTCTATCCATGGAAAAAATTACCTAAATGGGAGTTGGCTGAAAGGGATGGACCAGAACTTGCTTTTATGATTGATAGTATTCAGTGATGCCATTCATCTCTGTAAGGGTGTGGTGCTTAGACTGAGGACTTCTTGGCAAACACAGTCAATACTGAAGAGACACACAGTGTGAGGGAAAATATTAATGTTCATTCAAATATAATCAGGTTAGATAAGGGGCAGTAGCATTTTTAGTGCGACTGTGTGTGTACACTCAAATATGTGAGTATAAGTACTGAGAGCACATACAGCACGATAAAGGCCCTTCTGGCCAATGGGCCTGTACTACCCAAATACCCCAATTAACCTAGAAACCCCGTACATTTTTGAGAGGATGGGAGGAAACCACAGCTCCCAGAAGAAACCCACGCAGTCACAGGGAGAACACACAAACGCCTGACAGTTAGCGCTGGATTCCACGCCGGGTCACAGATGCTGTAACAGTGTTGCATGAACCACGACACTAACTGAGCTGCCCACAATTAAATTTAATACCTATACAAGGTTATACTTTTTATCCACCCATTATTTGATATACTATGGTCCTATAAGCAATTTCTAACTCTAAGAAAACAACTTTTGTCGGACAAATCAATGCAAGCAGGACAAAAAATACTTTCAGTTTTTGATGTGATCAAAATCCCACAATAATCGTAGCATCTGCAGCCAACCTAAAATTTAATTCCTTAATATATTTAATCAGACTACTGGCCCGTATATTTTTCTGATATTCTGTATGTCAGTGAACATATCACTTTTTTAAATATCTTGACCTGTCAATTAGATCGCTTTCTAAAGATCATTCCCCTGTGTCCATTTTCATTTACTATCAAATAATCTGTACTGTTACCTAATATGGCTTTGTGGGTTTCTTGTACACAATTAAGGAAAGCTGGCATGTTGCTTTCTTTTCCCAGCCTTTTGATTGCAGCAGCAAGACTTGTGTTGCAAAAATCACTAAAAAAAAGACCTATTTTCCAGGTTATTACATTCACTGAAGAAAAAGGTGACCAGGTGCTTGTTGATTGAACAATGTTCAATTCTACTAGTTATTTCTCTGGTGCAATCCATTGCAGGTGAGCTGCAAGCTGATATGCCAATCTTGGATGAGGATCCCAGGCTTCCACATTTTACAGAAGGCTCTCACTCAGTAGAATCGCCTTTTACTGTGTTGTGAGAGGAGAACGACACTGGTGAATTTTGGAGGATGGAGGTCATGCAGGAAATTGGGGAGTGTAATGTGATACGTGTGGTACAGGTAGTCCATGTCTGGAATGAGCTGCCAGAAGAAACCTGTATAATTTTGATGTTTAAAAGGCGTTTGCACAGATTATAGTATATGAATAGGAAAGATTTAGAAGAATATGGTCTAAAAACTGGGACAAGTCCTTGAATGATCATTTGGTTGGCATGGACGAGTTGAGCTAAAGGGTCTGTTCTATGCTACATGACGCTATTTCAGGGCCAAGGTGGTGTGGGGGGTGTGCTGGGTGCCAAATAGATAATTGTAAGGAAATCAAGAGGTAGATCTGACTGATGGCAAAAGGATGTCTGAGGACATTCTAGATGGAAGTGATCACCAACAATGAAAAATCAAAGAAGCATGGCAAGTCAAGTCAAGCATATTGTCATCTGATTACATAAGAACAACCCGTTGAAACTGCATTTTCTGGTCCTTGGTGCAAAACAATCAGTCACATAACTAGACATAACACACATACAGACAAACAATAAGTATGCAGGATAAGTATGCATATATACAAATAAATAAATATTATTTGTAGATATGAGAGTCTTGGTTGGTCAGTTTGAGCAGCTCCTTTGGTCACTGAGCATTCTAACTGCCCGTGGGAAGAAGCTGTTTCTCAGCCCGATGGTGATGGCTCAGATACATAAATGTGCTGGAAAAACTCAGCAGTTCATGCAGCATCTATACTGGGGATACCAAAGTTTCAGGCCAGGACCCTTTGTCAAGAAGAAGCTTTCAGATTTATTGTCAGAGTACATACACATGACATCTCATAAAACCCTGATAGTTAAAAAAAACCTATATACAATGTACACATGTCAACCAATAAAGAACTGTAAACAGATAACAAATGTAAACAAACTGACTGTGCAACAGAGAGAATAATTTTTAAAAATCAATAAGGTGCACAAGTGAGAGTCTTTAAATGAGTACCTGATTGAGAATTTTTGTTGAGGAGTCTGATGGGGTGGGGGGTGGGGTAGAAGCTGTTCCTTGTACCCAGAGTTGCGAGTCTTTCTTTCCTGATGGTAGCATTGAAAGCAGAGCATGTGCTGGGAGATGTGGATCCTTGATGACTGCTGCTGCTCTCCGATGGCATTGTTCCCTGTAGATGATCTCGATAGTGGGAAGGGTTTTGCCTGTGATGTCCTGGGTGTGTCAACTACCTTAAGGAGACCTTTATACTCCGGGGTTTTAGTGTCCCCATACCAGACCATAATGCAGCCAGTCAACACACTTCCTATGAGAACATGGACTTCTCACACTCCCTGGCAAAAGCCTAGATAAGATCATGTCTTTTAACCAGCACTGAAATAGGGTTCAACCCATCAGTTAAAACCTGCTTTGTGCCTTTCACTATTTGTAGTTTGACATGCTTGATGAAATTTAATAAATCAGGTAAAATTGCACTGTCATTTAATATCACAGCAAATGTCCAGCTAACTCCCTGCATCTACATATTCCATGCACGGACACTCCAAAGCTGGGAAATATTTGAAAATATTTCACTAGCAAACAATATAGATCAAGCTTGGTCCTTTTGATTAAATTTTATTGTCCAAGGTTATGTGATTGAATTTCCAGCCCATTTTTAATTTATATTTCACATACCCATTATTACACTCCTTTGCTCTGCTTGAGTTGCTTCCTCTTTACAGGAAATCCAGAGGTCACTGCCCAAGGTCTGACCACCTTGAAATTGTCCATCTATGAATATCCCTCCGTCATAAGGTGGGGATGTTTGTTGATTAAACAATGTTCAATTCTACTAATTATTTCTCTAGTGCCATCCATGGCAGGTGAGCTGCAATCAGATTTAGAGCAAATAACATCCATGGTACACAAATGGTAGAGAAAGGCCTTCTGCAACCCTCCACTCAGAATCAAAATCAGAATCTGAATTTATTGTCATGAACATGTCATGAGATTTGTTATTTTGCAGCAGTGGTCACAGCGCCAACATTTATATAAATCACCTTATAAAAATAGCACAAGAAGAAAAAGTCAAAGTGAGGCAGTGTCTGTAGTTAATTATTATTCAGGAATCTGATGGCAGAGGGAAAGAAGCTGTCCTTGTGCCACCGAGTGCTCGTCTTCAGGCTCATACCTCTTTCTTGATGGTAGAATACTGAAAAGGGAAAGGCCTGAGTGGTGAGGGTCCTTGAGACACCGCTTTCTTAAGACACCTCCTCTTGTAAATGTCCTCAATGGAGTGAACACTGGTGGCCATGATGTCACAGGCCAAGTTAACAATCCTCCGGATATTTTCTTGTCCTGTGCATTGGCATCTCTGTACCAGACAGTGATGCAACCATTCACTTAAAATTCACTTGGATTACCATTGTTGGAGCCAGGGAATTGGCAGTGTGCAGTGACTGATTTACCTCCTACCTTCCAAAAGCATTAACCGCCATTGACATGATCCAAATCAAGAATATTATCCGACATTCTACATTTGCTTCCATGGGTGCAGTTCCCTTCACACCCTGTACCATCCAGTCAAAGTTGCCCATTTGATTGCCACTGGCTGAACTTTGATTCCCTTCACTACTAGCGCAAAAGGTCTATTAAATGCACTGCTAAATGTTCTTCAGTCTTTTAAACCCATAAAATTTACCACCTCAGAGACTTTCAAAACTGGCATTTGGGGGTTTGCCATTTGCTCATCATTGATAATACTGATTATTGGATCAAAAGTGCCATGAGGACACTTTTGTCATTGCCATCTTTCCAAGCATGATCTAAGGTGGAAAATAATTTCTGGTCTTTTTAGCCACTGCTGCATTCCCTAAATGGATTTTTAAAAAATGATATCCACTTATTGGACCAAGACTTTGATCATACCTGTTTCTAAACATATTTTTGGTTTGGTGTCTGTTTTCCTTATGCTTTGGCAAAGTATCTTGAGATATCTTTCTGCATTAAGTACAAAACAACAACAAACTCAATCAGGGACTCTTACTTTTGCACTTTATTGATTTTTTTTCTCTCTATATTGCAGTCAGTTTGTTTACATTTCTTTACTTGGTTACATGTATACATATCTTAATGAGAACAGTTTTTTTTTTCACTACCAATAAGTGTTAATTCTGCCTCGTCCACAGGATAAAGAATCTCAGAGCTACATGGATGTCATATCTGACAATAAATCTGAACTTGACTTTGAAGAGTAAGTGCAAACTACTGTCGTGTTCATCTGCAGAAAGGACTATGAGAAGATAATTGCTTCAGGTTTCTCCAGCAACCTCCCTGGTATACTGGAAAAGCCGATTTGCTAATATGTTTTTCCGACTCAGGAATAACCAATTCATTAATGCTGGTATTTGCAGGGCAAACCTGATTTGAGTAATGACTCTCCAAATATGGTGAATTGATATTAGGTATCAGTGGTTCTCAACCTTTTTCTTTCCACTCGCATACCACCTTAAGTAATTCCTCTGCCATCGGTGCCCTGTGATTAGTAAGGGATTGCTTAAGGAGGAATGTGAGTGGGAAGGGAAGGTTGAGAATCACAGCTCTAGACCCAATTGTTACTGAAATATTTTGCTTGAGAAAAATTGAAATTGGCCCATTTCATTTGGAGCTATGAAACCGTGCACATAACGAGTCAATGAGGTATGATTAAAACAGTGGTTTTCAAACTTTTTCTTTCACCCACATACCACATTAAGCAATCCAATACTAATCACAGAGTACCTATGGTATAGGGAATACTTAAAGTGGTATGTGAATGGAAAGAAAAAGGTTGAGAAACACTGGGTTATATTATACCATGTTTATAGTTATCCAAGTTTTACACTCTGTGTGAGATTACTTCAGTTACAAAATATTCTGTGCGGACTGCTTTCAAAGTAGGAAGGACAGTGTCTGAAAGAATTTTCATTCATGTTGTCCTCATATACATAAAGGAGAATTAGTACATCAGAAACCTTCAATAATATCTGGACAGCAACCAGAGGAGCATCAATCCACTACTGTTGGATGTGAGTAGCTCAGATCAATTGATGCAGATGCAGGAGGCATTTTAGATAAATGCCATAACAAGACCCTATATAAATATTGGGAATGAGTTTGAACTAAAAATTTTGAAATCAAAGTCTTGTAATTTATAAACTAGTGACATTATTTTGTGATCACAAAGTACCCAGTTTTGAGCTGATATAGTTCTGGAGACAGGTTTGTCAGTTCTGAAATGAAAGCAATGTATTTTGTGGTGGACCTCTCTTTAATGAATAATGACTCATATTATTAATGGCTATTTGATTGGAATGTTTCTTGGCCCTCCTCCTCACAAAAAGGTAGACCATCAAAGTTAGACTACTTTTAGCAGGCCAAATCGTTACTTGAAAATATATAGAGAAATAAAACAGCAAAAGGTGAGATTTGAATGAACTTAGTGGGTAAAATAGCCTCCTGTGCCTTGTTGATTCTGTGCTTTGCCGCTTCCATAAATCCACTGAATTAATATGTAAGCCTTGGAAAGATCAATGAACACAACTTCATTGAAAGCTTTGTACATTATTCTTTAGATTCACCTGTGTCCCTGTCATTGGCTGATATTAAAAATTGAAATACGAATGGCAGGAATTGGGGCTGGTCCCACATCCAATTCTTTATATTTTAAACACAATGTCTTAAAAAGGGTCCCGATTCAAAATGGTGACTATCTATTTCTTTCCATGGATGCTGCCTGACCTTTTGAATTCCACCAACTTCTCTTTGCCTTCTCGAGATTCGGCATCTGCAGTTCTTGTGTTTCTACTGTGAAGATTGCTTGTTACCCCATGTTTTCCCGAAATGCCAATGGCCCAGTATCTCTCGAGCAAACCAACATTGCTGAGGGGCATATCAGAGGAGCTGGTGAAGGTGGATACAATATCAACACTTAAGGCATTTGGACAGGTACTTGGATGGGAAAGACTTAGAAGGTTACAGACCTAATAGGGGCATTATGTTCAACATGGAATGTGTGAGCCAAAATGGCCCATTTTGATGCTGTATAACTTATATTATTGGTAAATCAATTCTTCTACCAAGGCCAGCAACTGTTCACCTCACCACTTGTATTCTCAGCACTTCTCCAAGGTACATGCAAGGATCATTATCCTTTCTGATAGTTTAAAATCACTTTTTAAAATTATCTGTTGGCATAAATACTATGTAATATGCTCTTTTCCGTGTCTTTATTTAACTTTATTGGATTCAAGATATTTTACACGTTTGTTTCCTGAAAGACTGGCTTGAACTGCAGCTGTTGTATTCCCTGCTTTTTCTAACTTGTTCAAAAGTGTTCTATTTTATGAAGGAACAATACAAGGCCACGCAATTTGCAAAGCTCAAAGCCAGGCCACCTATCTTTTGCAATTAGATGATCCATTGGTTTCAACTCATTGGCTCCAAATGGTTTTTGTACGCTGATTTTCTACCTGTGTCTTTTACATTATTTAATGGCTTTCCATTGTGATGGCAACCCAACCCACCTTCCAAAATTGAGTTGAGAGTATGAAAAAATATAACTATTTATTTTAACACGTACTGTTTTTGTGTGCTATCCAGGCAGGTTAACTCATTCAGCAATAACAAGTAAATGTAGGACAGTTTAAGTAGTAGTTTCAATAAGCCAAGTTGTTCAGGGCATTGAGAAAAGTACAAGAACATAGTGCAGGAAAAAGAGAAATTACAGTTAAAGCAATGCAAGGACATCATCTTTTGCTAGTGAGCAAATAATTTAAGAGCCTGATAATTGGTGGAAGGAAACAGTCCTTGAATCTGGAGGTTTTCAGACTCACATCTTCTGTCTGAAGGAAAGGGGATGGGGGAGAGAAGAGAATATGACTGTGGTGGGATGGGTCCTTTAACATGTTAGCAGCTTTCCTAAGACAGTGGGGCGTATAGATAGGGTTGATGAAGGGAAGTTTGTTTGCATAATGGCGTGAGCTGTGTTTAAAACTCTCTGCAGTTTCTTGCAGGTCCTGTATCAAGCTGTGATGTGCCTGGACAGATACCTTCTATGATACATCTATAAAACTTGGTAAAAGACCTCATAGACATGCAAAATTTCCTCAGGCTTTTGAGAATGTAAAGAGCTGAGAGTATATTTATTCATCAATCAGACTGCACGCTACATGTCTCCAATTATATGCTAATTACAACACAACAGGAGGCTATTCAGCCTATCGGGTCCTTGTGGACTCCTAGCAAAGCAATACATTCCCTGCTCTTTATTTTCCTTGTAGCCCTACAACTTATTCTCCTATACATGCCCATCAATTCTCCTTTGATTACTTCATCACTTTATGGGGTAATTTGCAGAAGCCAATTACAATGTCTTGGTAGGTCCCAACAATTGTTCCTCCAGCATCTGGTTAAGTGTACTTAATTTGTAGCTTTCAAGATTTTATTAAGATGCCAGGTTGAAGTGTGAGTTTAAACCATATCATCATACAGGACATCAAAGACACTACAATGTGACAACAAATTTCATACAAGTCTCTGAGCCCATTTCCACTAATTTCTTTTGGTCACAGATCACTGCATTTTGTTCTTTAGAAGTTCCTACCAAAACTTTGACAATGTTACAGGCTCTGAAGAACATATCTAATCATTCCAACTAAATATTAATCACTCTTGTATTCCGTCATGTTTACTGAGTTTTTCAATGCACCCTATTTGTGTTTCTGTCATTGTGCTTTTTTTAGACACACAAGACGGTTACAGGCCCTTCAGGCCCACAAGCCCATGCCACCCAATTGACCTACAACCCCTGTACCTTTTGAAGGGTGGGAGGAAACCAGAGCATCCGGAGGAAACCCACACAGACATGGGGAGAACATGCAAATTCCTTACAGACAGCGCCAGATTTGAACCTGGGTTGCTCATGCTGAAACAACGATGCGTGAACTGTGCTGTCCCACTTTTTACACGCTCTGCTTTTTAACAGTACCTTTCTCTCTACCCTGAACCATGATTTTGTACTTGCTTTATGCCCTGAACAACTTGACTTATTGCAGCATTTCTCTTTATATTGTTTTTATTTATTTGTTATTATTGAACTCCTTGCTGTATGAGTTAACTTGCCTGGATAGCTCACAAAAACAAAAATGCCACCGTATCTCAGTACATATGAGAATAAACAATTCAATTCTTTAATATGCTAGACTCAATTTTGGAAAGGTGGGTAGGATTGCTACTACAATGGAACGCCATTGAATAATGTCAAAGAATACATAGTCTCTTTTTACATGTGCTACTGTTTTATGTTGCTTTCTTTCAGTGGCAGATTTACCAGATGCTTCCTCTCACAATTGCATTTCTCCACAGGAGGTAAGCATCCTCAAACCTAATGGAAAGTATTGCTTCTCCTTGCACTCTTTCTGTGGAATTATGTAGTTCACACTCTGGCTAGGAGCAAGAAGGAGTCATGTTTTTATTTGTGGCAACCAGCTCTCCATGCAATGGTTAACCACATGACATAGTTTCTTAAGTTAATAATAGCAAAACCACCAACCCTAACATAACAATTTCCCATAATAACTAATATCTGAATAATAATACATGTGTAAAACAATGTACTAACATCAATGATGAGATATGATTAAACTAGCATTCTTTGTTACTTTGTCATTTGAAAGTTGAATTAGAATTCACATTTGCCCAGCATAAAAAAATAGCAACCGCAAGCATGTTATTGCAATTGCCTTGTTCAAATGGGACAGATTGAAATGAACCCCTGTGTTAGATCATTCCTTCGCCCTTCTGAATGTTGAGTTTATCAGTCACAGTGTATTGGACATAATTGCAACAATGCAGAAGATCAGAGGGCAAAGTGAGAGTGGATGGGGGAATTAAAGTAGCAGGCAATAAGAGGTTCATTCATTTCTGCAAGCTGCAACATAGATGGTTGGAAAGCGGACACCCAGTCTGGGCTTGCTTTTTCCAATGCAAGAACCAAATGAAGTACACCAGATTGGATGAAGTGCAAGTGGATTGTTGTTTCACCTGGAAAAACTGTTTGGGTCCATTGGATTTAAAATTACTCACTTTCTCAGTTCTGATGAAGTGTCTCTGATCTGAAACATTAATTCTGTTTTTCTTTCCACATGTGTTGCCTGATCTGATGAGTATTTCCAACCTTCTTTACTTTTATTTATTTCCCCTTTTTAACTGTCCTGAATTGAGTGACATACTAGAGTATTTTAAAAGGTGGTTACAAGTCAAATGTACAACTGGGCTCTGGAGTCACATATGGACGACATTGGATAAGATAAAAATAATTAACTGAAAAGCATAAAATGCTGGAAAAGCTCAGCAGGTCAAACATTGTCCTTTATGTAGCAAAGGTAAAGATACATAACCGACGTTTTGGGCTTGAGCCCTTCATCAAAGAATGAGAAAATGTCAGCAGGCATGCGATCAAAAGAGTAGGGCAGGGTCAGCGCCAAGGGGGTCATTCACGGGTATTGCCCCCCCCCCCCAAGCAAGGTGCTGGACCCCTCATATGTTCGTGGCCATTGCTTAACATCAATTTACCCCAGTCCCCGCCTGCGTAACTAGCGTGAGTCAAGCATCACTAGCGTCTAGCTTCACACATGTTAGTGACTCTCCACACAATAAAAGCAGTGCTTTCGTCTGCTACATCGGAGGGATGGAGGACGTTAACGTTCGGTAGGTAGGTACCAGCACCACCACCACCTCCCCCCTCCACTGACCGAGTTTACAAGTGTTGGACTGGTCCCCCCCCCTCCCCAGTTACCCTAATGTCCCCCGCTAACACTCGTTCTGGTGCCGACCCTGGAATAGGGCCGAAAAAGGGATGGAAAAGGCAGAATATCTATAGGTGGAGAAAGAAGGGAGGGGACAGCAGCAATGAGGGGGAGGAAGGATGGCTGGGTGGGTGAGGGTGAAGGGAGGGAGAACTGGAAAGACAGGAAAGGGGAGGAGGGGAAATGAAATGGTTTGGCTACTCGGAGGTTGCCATTGCTGCAGATGGAGAGGAGATGCTCAGTGAAGTGATCTCCCAGTCTGCAACTGGTCTCTCCAATGTAGAGAAGGCCACAAAGGTAGCACCGGATGCAGTAAATCAGTCCTGCAGATGTAAAAGTGAAGTGTTGCTTCACTTGAAAGGACTGTTTGGGGCCCTGGACCATGTTGAGGGAGGAGGTGTGGGCGCAAGTGTTACACCTTCTGCAGGCATAGGGGAAGGTGCCGGGGATTGGTGGAGAGGGATGAACGAATGAGGGAATCATTGGAACAGTGGTCCCTGCAGAAGGCCGAGAGGGGAAGAAAAGGGAAAAGAATAATTTGTTTCCCTTACAGAAGACTTTAATAAACCAAATAGATTTCCACAATAATCCTGTATTCATAGTCATGGCTTTTAATTCCATATTTCTTTAACTACTTGAGTCTAAATTCATTTTCTGTTCAAACATGTTTCCAGATCCATTGCCCAGGCTTAAGACATGACATCAAACAGTTGTATCGAACGATGCACTGCGTCAACTTTTCCAGGGAACTTGGTGTCAACTCGTTACAGGAAAATTAGTGTGGCTGGGCGAAAATGTGTTTCCATTATAGGTTTCCAGGGTCAGTGTCAAAAACTCCAAGGTGAGATACAGGGGATCAAATAGAGAATAAAGCTCTCTTATCTCTGTCCAATGACCTATCTTCAAGATTAATTATAACAGCACCCCCTGTTGTACCTGAAGGACACTTTTATCAGTTTCTCTGCCAGTTTAATGTCAAATTAGAAGTAATTTTGGGTAACAGAATGAATTTATAGTGATAGATAGTCTGTATAGCACAAGCGGAGACGCACTATTCTTAAAAAGCTGTTCAACGCAATTGATCCCTCAAACATACACTATTGTCCTACCTGATTTCAGATCATTCTCTGGGCAGGTGTTCAGAGACCTTATCCATTAAGGAGAGCTGTACAAATAACTGCAATAGAAAATAGACCAGCTGTTTACAAATAGACCTACCGAAAGGTCTTGTGACTTCGTAGGATAATACTGACCCAATCTGTCTGCTGTGATCAAGAATTTTAAAAAAAAGGAATGATTGCCATTAACTGTAAAAAAAAGGGCATAATAATTGGGGTACTCTGGAACTAGTAAAGCTGAATTATTTGGTCCAACTATCAGTATCTACAAATCATCCATCATTTATAGTTCAAGGGAGTTGTTTCAAATTAAGTCTGATTTTAAAATATTTTTATATCAGTAATTAAATTTATTTTTTTAATACTCTTAAGTGTGTTGAGACACTTCATTCCATGCCCTGTTGTTATCAGAGGTTTACACAAATGTTCAAACATGAAGATTAACTCATATAACCATAACCATATAACCATTTACGGAGCGGAAACAGGCCATGTTGGCCTTTTGAGTCCGCACCGGTTCTCTGATTATGTTATACATAAATGGAAATATTGTCCATTTAGAATCGAAGAGGAAATGATCTAGAGCTGTCTCTTATCCCTGATGTTCTACACCTAGCAAGAAATGGATTATGTCCCAATGCAGTAACTGTTGTTTGGTCAAATTCAGTGAGAAAGAAGCAAAGTAAAGTTACCAAATGACTATTCTAACTACCTTTTTAATATTGCATGATTAAAAATGCAATGTTTAAATTCCTTGTTGGGTATCAGCATTGAGAGTAAAAACACAAAATGTTGGAGGAACTCAGCTGATCAGTGTCCTTTATGTAGCAAAGGTAAAAATACATAACCGACGTTTTGGGCTTGAGCCCTTCATTAAGGTATGAAAGAGTGTCGGTGGGCATCTGAACAAAAGGATGGGTGGGCAAAAGGGGGGGTGGCAGAGGCGGAGCAGGGTGGGAGGGGACCACAGCGATGAGAGGGAGGAGGGATGGGTGGAGGGGGAATGGAGGGGAGAAGTGGAAAAACTGCAAAGGGGGAGGAGAAAGAAAAGGCAAGTTGGTTAGCAGAAAGCAGAGAAGACAATGTTAAAGCCATCTGGCTGGAAAGTGCCCAGATGGAAAATAAGGAGTTATTCCTCCGATCTGCGGGTGGTCAGGGTGGGACAGTGCACAAGGCCATGGACAGCATTGGAGTGTGACTCAGAATTGAAATGGTTGGCTACAGGGAGGTCTTTGTTGTGGTAGAGGGAGTGGAGGTGCTCAGTGAAGCAATTTGCAAATCTGCGACTGGTCTCCCCTTACGTACTGTCACACCCTGCCCACCCGCAGATTGGAGGAACAACACCTTAGTTTCTTTGTGGGCACTCTCCAGCCAAATGGCATTAACATTGACCTCTGCTTTCTGCTAAACAGCTCGCCTTTTCTTTCCCCTCCCCCTTTCCAGTTTTTCCAGTTCTCCCCTCCTCCCACCTAACCTTCCCTCCTCCCCTGATTGCTGCAGTCCCCTCCCTCCCTTATGCACCTATCATCTCCTGCCTTTGCCACCCCCGTGGCACCCCCACCCCTTCCCCCCCACAACATCCTTTTGTTTGGACACCCCTCCTCCCCCCCCGTGACATTCTTTTATACCTTGATGAAGGTCTCAAGCCCGAAACTTTGGTTACGTACCTTTGGTACATGAAGGACACTGTTTGACTAGCTGAGTTTCTCCAGCATTTTGTGTTTTTACTTCAACCACTGTGTCTACAGATTTTCATGATTTACATCAACAATGAGAGCTTCACTTTTAAAAAAAAATCCAGTTCCTGAGATTCTAATAATGATTTAATACAACTGTTAGGCGTCAGTCATGTCGATGTCAGATTAAAGTCACATGCTGAGTATGGACATCGAGTTTCATTTCCTAAAGGACCTTTGTTAATCAGTCAGGCTTTCACAACAATGGTAACTTTTATTGATAAAGGCTTTCAAAAATACGGTTGCTCGAAAAAAAATCCTAACACTTGCATTGGGAGTTGAACTTGCTTTCAGTGGATTAATTGACCAGTAACACAATCATTGTGCCAATGTTCCGCACATCTGGAAAATTTTACATGAAAATATACATTTAAAGAGAGCTTGGAATGTAGACATCACTCTCAGTCTAACTTGTCTGTGGTTTTAGATGAAGCAGTAAATCTAATTCCATTTCAAAACCTAACACTACATTGAATGTTATATTCCTTGACAATGAAACAATTGTATCCAAAGTTTCAGGATGCAATGATTGTTTTTATGAAGATCAGTCTTTAATATGGCATTATATGGAATATGGACAAAACCAATCCATTGCAAATCTCTCTTTGCACTGCTTACTACTCCAGTTGGTAGATAGGCTTGCCAAACAAAATGAAATACTGCACTTCTATTAAATATTTGTGAACTCTATAACTCTTGGCAGAGGAGCAATACCCTTTGGCCTGTTGGCACTGTCTATGCTCATGACCTCTTTCATTATTAGAGAGCCAAATGTCAAGGTCAAAATATCTCTGTTCTAACAGCCTCAGATGATTTATCCAAGTATTAGCTGCAAACTGCTAAATCCATTTAAATGACTTCATCAATTAAAATAAATAAATGAGAGTGGATGGTAATATAGTTTTCATGCAAGTGTTGCCTTTTCTTTACTAAAAAAAATATTCAGGAATATAAAATAAGCATCATTTTTGTGCAACCAAAGTGGATAATACTGCAAAGAGCTGCAGTGAGTGGAGAGAACTGGAACTGAGTTTCTGCAGTTTTATCTCCTAATTTCACTCCCATCTGGGAAAAAAAGGGACTGCAAATTTACACTTGCTTATTTTGGAGTTGTGCATTGAGGAAACATTTTCCATAACAGATCAATCAGTTCATGCATATGATCTATGTTCCATAAATTAAAATTTCTGTTTGGCAATTTCAAAAAAAGGTTTTCAGAGAGGGGTCCGATGATTTAGGCATGTGTCTAATTTAAACTATAACTCCACCTAGAATAAATAAACCATTCCTCTCAAATATCATGATTAAATTCAATTAGACGTTAAAATAAAATGTGGTAGACATTTCTATGCACTCTTTTTCTCTTTTCCATTCCCTTTCTGAAAGGAATGACTCATGCCTTCTGGATAACAGCTGCCTTCCTCTATCTTCCTTATTTGTCCACCCTTCATTGATGTAGCCTGCATTGTGAGAGCTAGCAGGCACTTTGACCAGGTATGAGAGCTGATCTCAAGCCAGCTTTCTGCTGTATGCCATCTCAATAAAATAGTAAATTATCTAATGTTTAATAGAAAATTTAAAAGAATCTGCATTATGATCCTCAGAATTATTTCCATCTTAGAACTAAATAGTGATAATTAGTACAAATACATTTTGACATAACATTTGGCTTCAGCAAAAGGCATTATGAGAGAATGCTAGAGAATTATAGGGTTGTTGCTGAGGTTAACAACAAAGTACTGTCCTGAGCTCTAACTCATGTTTAATCAACTAAACCATGAATAAGAGTTCATAAAAGGAGTGAAAAGTACTCAGCAATCTGAGGCCCTGAACACTGCTGCCCCAATTATAGTTAGCTTTTAGTTCAGCAAGGCCAGGAGGAGAAGGTGACCTCAGGACCTCAAAGGGCAAGGGAAATGTTCTACTTCAGAGAAAGAAGTACCTTAGGCAGTAAATCTATGCAACAGTGTCAGGTTTTTAGACATAATAGAGGAGCAATGGGCCCAACGGAGAACCTAGGAATAGTGAACATTTCACATTGCACACTCGACAATGAAGTGTACCAAACATTATACCAGCAGAAGCTCCCACACACCCGTATGGCTTGCAGGAGCTACAATTTTGCCATTCATGTCACTATGAAGGAGCCATCACCTACAGTATGGAACTTGACAGCAACAAACAATACCACCAGCAACAAAAGTAGATGCAAATCAATGCATTGCATGGAAAAAATTAAATCCATTCATCCAGCCAACATAATCCTATAGTATATTAAGCAACTCATTTGCTTCCATTCAAATACTTCATCACCTTTGATGATAAATAATATACATTAATGCATCCTTCCAAGGCAAGGAGAGAGGTGATGGAATTTCAGAGGAGTGTTGGACAGAAAATTGCAACAAATGCAACTTTGTTCTGAGACATGATCTTTTTGGTAGAACAAATAATTGGCTCCCTGGACATCTTGGCAATGCATACTAATCAGAGACTTTGAACAATATTCATGGCCCAATAGACAAATAGATAATCTGAGATATATTGGCACGTTGCAGAGACATCTGTGCCTATAAGGCAATAGTATACTCTAGGCAGAGCGAAGTAACATTCCCCAAAGAAGTATGAGAAAGTTTGAATGCTGCCAAACTTTGTTATGGACGGATGGCCTACTATAGACTCAACCATGTATCAAAAGCATGAAAACAGACAAGTCAGAGGATGTTGGTTTTTAGTTATGTCAGCTCTCCTTTTTGAGTAAAGAGTGAATCGTTAACTGACAAGTTAAAGGGGATTCAGGAACCCACAACCTCGATATGTGACTTCCAATAGTATCTCTGAATCAGTGATGGAATAAGCTTCACTGAGATTGCACTCAGCTTCCTGCTCTCTGAAGCACTGCAGGCACCCAAAGTGAGGTGCAGAGCAACAGAGGTATTTGCATATTATCTAGGATACAAGTTCACTATGGGTTTACAAAAACTATCTAAGTGTAGAGCAGTGAACACCTCTGAATTCTCCTTCTGGATTTTCTCTAACTAATCACTAAAACACTTGAAGGCTACCATGTTCATTTTTTACCCACAACTTTTCATCACCCTGTGTGTACGTGCATTGAGTGACATGAGCCAATTATTGCAATATTAGCAGATGGGAAGTACTGCCTAGTGTCTCCTCGACCAATGGGTTTGCAAATCCTTTTTAGATAGCCAGTAAAGCATTGGAAGAGGAGTGCATGTCAACAGCAGGGGTAGGGCAACTAGAAAAAGAAGAGGTTGGTAGAAAATGAGGAGGCTAAAGAAATTGGCAGGTGTGGACCAAGGTTTGACCCGTATCTGTGGAAGATTATTCACATGTTTATTCAAAAATTATACATCAAACATAATCTATTTACTACTAATCATGGAAGGTTTCACCAAGACGGTCAACAATTGATACCTATTAATCAGTAATTGAAAATTTTAAAAAAATTGCAGGTGCTGTAAATTTGATTTTAATTTAGAGATAAATGTGTAACAGGCCATTTGGCCCACAAGCCTGTGCTGTCCAATGACCCCCATGTGACCAATGAACCTACTAACCGCATACGACTTTGGAAACGTGTGAGGAAACCGGAACAGCCAGAGGAAATCCGCATGGTCGTGGGGACAGACAGCGCCAGATTATGAATAAAAACAGAAAAACTAAGGGAGCATCTGTGATAATTTCAGGTCAATGACCATTAGAACCGATATAATGTCACTGACCTGGTGATAATTCAATGTCTCTCTACAAATGCTGCCTGACCTGCTGAGTATTTCTAGCACATGCTGTTTCTATTCATCAATTATCTGATTGGCTGTGCTGAGATTCTGCACAAACCACTCAGCTCTAATGCTTTTCACATCCTTGATGAGGGGGTGAATGCAGAAACTATGGTAAAAATAGCCGCTCCTGGCATAAAGTTATATTTGAACAAAATGCCACCATTGGAGGCAAGAAAAATGAGAAATGGAGATCAATTAATTCAAAATTCCAGATTCTTTTGTTGACATATAATAGTACAGAACATGCAATATCACACAAAATTCCCTTCTTCCTGTTGTAAGACAAAGAGTTGCCGTAAGGGTGGCCTTGCGCCCCTTACAGTAGAAGAGAAAGAGAAGCAAAAGAGAGTCCCTTCAGCGTCGTTGAGTTTTGATAGATTCAGCTCCAGTACTCCTGTAGCCTCTGAAGCTACAATGACCCCCGTTCAATCCAACAGCAATCCAAGCTCCAGATCCAAACCTTCGACGTGATCAGAAAGCCTTCTACGCCCGAGGCCCTTCAGGAGCTATTCTGGCTCTCAGCACCTGGCTCCAATACCTGTTTCCAAAGGCCCAGTCTCCAGCAGCCCGCAATACACACACTTAGAGCAAAGGGAAGTTTTCAAGGTATTTTTGGAAGTCAACAACTGCATGAGTTTCCTGTGGCAGCATCCTAAACCAAACCTTCATGAGCTGATTCACCAAAGACCACACTTTGACAAAGAAATCAAGCCACTTCCATTGTTCAGGTCATTCATATCCTTCCCAATAATGAGGCAAGTCATGATAGAATAGACCTGAACCATTTGTACTCTGTGGGGAATTAATTATTTAAAACTATAAGAAAGCAGTCATTTGCAAATTCTTCTCACTTAGTGTCCTGACCTGGATTTGGACCACATAAGCAGCCAAAATATTTTACATTGATGGCACTTTTGGACTATAATGCATTGACATTTTTGACACCTGTGCCCTATTAAGCCTGAGCTCAAAAAATAAATTCCATTAACAGAAAACATTTATTAGGTCAAAAGAAATTTGTAATCTGACAAGCCAAGTCCTTGTATCCCTGCAATGCAGCTTAGTGTTTAGGAGTCAGGGAGTGGGAAAGATCAGCAAGGGTTTCTGATTGTTAACATGTCTTCCAGGGCTCTTAGGATGAAAACTGAGGAAACTAATCAAGACAGACTCAAAACTCCCCGACTCTGTGGCCTCCTCCTCGATGGCAGGATTCTGTGCTCTAATCCTGGCAGTTCTCATAATCCCATGGTGCAATGTTCCCTTGGTGGCATAGTCATGGCACAAGTAGAACTGGTGGCTCACAGCATAACAAATCAGAGTTCAGTCCTGACCTTGGTTGCTGTCTGTGGATTGTCTTCCCATTTTGTTCCCGTGACTGCGTGGGTTCTCTCGGGATGTCCCACATCCCACAAATACGTATCTTGGTAGGTTAAATGGCCACTGTAAATTGTGCCTGGTGTGTAGGTGTCTGAAGGTAGTTGATGAGAATGTGGGAAGAATAAAAAACAAGTGAAGTACATTTTGAATGAATGTAAATGGATGGTTGATGGTCAGCACAGACTCAGTGGGTTGAAGAGCCTTCTTCCATCCCATATCTCTATCAGAGTCTGTTGATCTACTAGATAGCCTGTAGTTGACTGGATTCCAAGCTCTGAAACTTGCTAGCATATCCAATCTACCTTACTACCTCTCACTTCACACATTTCCTTAATAAAACTTAGAATCATATCAAGGTTTGGTCACTTTTTTTAATATCATATATTTGTTTAAGAATCAAGCATTTGTGGCTCTGTAATCCCTTTAAGGGTATAGTTATTGAATTTCTCTTGTTTACGATTATATTTCTATTCAAGGTTTATGTAATTACTTAATTTTTTTCTTCAATAGAGCCAAGGTTTGAATTCAAGTCATTGGGTCAATAGCTTTGGATTTTACATATCTAACTAAATCACTATAGCATGCTGTTATATTAAGATGAGACCTTGTACTGTTTTATTTTATTACACTTATGTGGAGGGATTTGGGAGGCTTCACCAATTGAAATTGTAACAGGAATGCTAATTTCTGTTGATGATGATGTCTCTGGTGGTTGGACAGAGTAACAACTCTCACTCTCCAAATTCCTCAGTGAACAATGTTTGAATGGATGCAGAATCACAAGGGAGCTGCTGGTTGAGGGATCAGAAGGCTGACCGCCCCCATGAAACCGTGCCATACGTTGTCATGACTCAGTGGTTTCATGATAAGGTGCATTGTGCATTGTATCTCTTCAGAAACTGAGGACAGTGGGCCATATGCCAAAGAGGAAAAGCTGACAAAGAATAACACAGAAAGGTCTACATACCATCGGTGGCATATTGAAATAATAACTAAAATTCAACAAATTATATGCTCTTTCATTCTATATTTCATTCTTCAATTCTTTTTTGGAAGTGATTGTTTTCAAGGTTTTGCATGCACCATCCCAAAGTATATTCCACGAACACAGAACACTGTACCTACACACACACCTGCCCTATGGCATTGTTTAGCTGTTACCATACAGTAATGGACCAATTAATCAATAAAATGATGACTATGCAATCTGTAAAATAACAAGCTTGAAATACTGCCCTCATCTGCACAGAGCTGGTTAATAATTAATAACATATTGATGGAGAGTATGTATTGATGGATTGCTTTACTACTCCAATATCAGGGATATGGAGAGAGTTCTATTAAAGGTCTGCCCTATCTTTAGAGAGATTGATTTCTAACGCAGTAAGTAAAATGCAGCTGGTAGACAATATTTAAGAGAAAGGTGCACAGATTCCCAGAATTTGTGCTTTTGAGAAGAAATCCATTGGCCAAACATTACATTTCTGTTTTCCCTTCCTTGTAGCTAGATACAAATGGATGGCATAAAGGAGACATTCATACCTCACAAGGGAAATCAAAGGATACTGCCATCATGACGGTTTATCATTAAGTGATTTCATGACTGATAATGAATGATAAAATCAGTACTATGGTTTTAATGATCATTTTCAACATTACTCTGTTTATTCTGTGACAATTTAATGACCTTAAAAGTAAACAAGGTTCTTTTTTTTTTGATAATTTGTGCATCATTTTGTCAAATCTTTCCTCAGTAGGTGGAAAGCGAGGAAGGTTTGATGTAACTGTTGCTGCTCCAGAAAATGTAACCCCCCACAGTTCCAGGGATTAGCATCAAATAAAAAAAAGCTCATAGGAAAGGCCTAGATAAGGATTGTAGCTTCGAATGACTGGTTTAGCATGTAAAAACAGTCAGGTATTGAAGCAATGGACGTTTTGCTGATGGTGCCACGGGAGTCGGCAAAAGATGGCAAAGAGGAAGCACGCAGGAGGGTGATAGATCAGCTAGGTGACTGGTATCACAAGAACCACCTTACACTCAATGTTAGCAAAGCCAAGGAGTTAATTGTGGACTTCAGGAGGAAATTAAGAGAGCACAAGCCACTCCTCATCGAGGGATCAGCAGTGGAGACAATCAAGAAATACAAATTCCTGGGTGTCACCATCTCTAAGGATTTTTCCTGGAGCCTCCATGTCGTTGCAATCACGAAGAAGGCCTGCCAGCATCTATGCTTGGTGAAGAGTTTGAGGAGATGCATCATGTCACTGAAGACTCTCAAAAACGTCTAGCAATCTGCCTGATCGCATCACTGTCGGATATGTCAATGATCGGGACAAGAAAAAATTCCAGAGGGTTGTTAATTCAGCCTCCAGCATCATGGGCACCAGTCTTCACTCTGTCAAGGACATCCACAAGAGGCCATGTCTTAAGAAAGCAGCTTCTATCCTCAAGGATCTCCACAACCCAGGCCATGCCCTCTTCATCCTGCTACCATCGGGAAAAAAGTACAGGAGCCTGAAGATGAGCACTCAGTGGCACAGGATAGCTTCTTTCCCACTGCCATCAGATTCCTGAATGAATAATTAACCACAGACACTTTTACTTTTTCTTGTACTATTTTTATTTAACTTGTATGGTGGTTTATATAAATGTTTGCACTGTGATGTGGCCGCAAAACAGTGAATTTCACGACATGTTCATGATAATAATTCTGAATCTGTTCTTTTAAAGCCGTTGTAACTTAAGTATGGGAAATATTCATTAGTAAGCACACCTTAAATTGGCTCCTGGCAAAGAGCAACACAATTTTAAAAATGCACATCCTCAGTTTTCATTCCCTCCTTTGTTTTGCCTTCTCCTTTGTCTGGTCACTTACATAACGATAACTGCCTGATATCTGTATTTTTCTCATTCAAGCTCTTTCCTCTTCCCTGAATTTAACTATTCCTTGTCCCTGCAAAAACACCTTTGATAAAGATAAAAACAAACTCCTGGAGGAAGTCAGCAGTCCGTGCAGCATCAGTGAAGGGAACAAAATTGTCACCGTTTTGAGACGTGTCCCTTTACCCAGTCCTCAACCATCCCATTCTGCCCTCAGATGATGTTTGACCCACTGTTTTCCTCCAGCAGTTTTTTGCTCCAGATTCCAACATCTGCAGGGTATTTTACCTTCATCTTTTATTAAGCCTCTGGACTTTCTTTCATGCGATCTGGCACAGTTATTGTTTGAAAGTATTTTGGTGAAGTCCCTTGTTAATAATTTGCCACATTAATATCAGCATATAAATGGATATAACTGTAGCCGTGGGGCCTAATATTTCTCTTTCATCCTATCTGAAGCATTTTACTCCCTTTACAAGGACTAAGGATTTTGGAAAAGCCTAGCTGCTCGCTCATCACCAATTAAAGAAATAAACTAAGGGAATGGAAGCATTATGAGGGAAAATTTTAGGGGATAGTTGTTAGGAAGGGGGGGGGGGGGGGTGCTGGATTTTACTTCACTGAGTGGTAGAGTAAAATTGGAAATGATCCCTAAAGCTGAAATGCTGAATTCTTTAAATTTTAGCCAAGTGATTCATAATCACAAGTTTGTTCATTCATTTATTCAATTCTCACTTCTTGAATTGACCTTCAATTCCGAAGACCTTGAATATATCCTGGCGTAGCTAATTTCCAACTGCCCTCCATCCTTGCAGTTTTGCAAATTTGCTCGAGTTTCCCTGCGCCGCTCCGTGCCCATCCATTGTTGATGTGCTCATGGTCACTGAATTTGACTCGATCGTTGGAGCTTGCTTACACATCATCATTTGACTCAGCAAATCACCTGCCTGTCCTTGGCTTCACACTTTAGTCTTTGAATCAGCATTTAACCACTTCTCTCTGGCTCTGCATCTCATGCATAGTTCTCCTTATTCTAAGAGACCTGAATAACAGTAAACCTGGAAACAGAGTGCAGTTCTTGTGTTTGTTCTTCATTGTTACAGGTTTAGTGTTAATCAGTAGTGTGAGATTTCTATCATATATTATAGTTAATAACTTTGATTGAAGCCAGTCTTAAAAATGTGCATCTTAACATTCTCTGGCTCCAATCTCTGGTTTTATTCATGATCACATGTAACACAGAAGAAATGGAAGTCTGGAGCACAGCAATAGGTTTCAATGTAACACACGTCTGTTGGCAAGCTCGAGGCAGAGTATATTGATAATCTGACCTCTCGTTCGATGTCAATCACCTGGGAGCCCTAAGCAACAGTGGTTCTGCTCATAATGAATTGCACCACAAATGAAAAGAAGATGGATTGAAAAATCCAAAAGTCCGCCGTGTCATGTATAATTGATGATATCCTGAGCGATGCTTTAGTAGCTAATAAATTATTAAAATCCAGCTCATTAGGGAAGATTTCATTATGGGGTAATTTAATTAAATGACAGGTAAAAGGGTTATAGGGACTGAATTCTCTTTTGGCTTCACTATTGATGGGTTTGGGATGCCTGTGAATGATAATGGATCAAAATCTATAATTTATAAATGTTCTCTAATAGTGCAGAGACGTTTCCTTCAATTGAAAGTCTGTAAAAGCTGAGAGCAGGAATGATACGCTGCCACGTGGAAGGGAACGATATTTGACTAAGAATTCAAGGAGGGAAACGATAATGCATTTCTCCACTTTATTTTTTTGAAAACTACACTAGTCTAAAAAAATCTAATGAATAGTAATTCGCTAGGCAGCTTGGCAAAGATTAACATCTAATCAGACTGGAACTTCCAACAAGATCCTTTATTTCCAAATCCATCTCTGTTTTATTGGCACCCTCCTCTTTAAAAAATATTTAAAGTTGCTTTCCAAAAGTATAGCATCTGTCATCAGTTTCTAGTGTTTCAAAGGCATAAGGCAATCAATGTAGATTTGTAGGGAAGATTCTACTATTTCAATTGCATTGTGCCTTGTAGAAGTTTATTCTATGCAAACATGACTCTTCTAAATCAACTCACAAAAGGTACATGAAAGGGTAATTGACTTGCTGCATACTACTGGTAAAAGTATTCATATTAAACTGAACTTACCTGAAAAGATTCGCATCTCCAGACATCTGCACGGTTCACTTGTGTCATGTTTGGATAAATCACATGAACTGTAGTATCACTGAAAATGATTTTTCAAAATAAAAGTGTGTAGGAGACCAGCAGACTACTAATATAAATCAACTGAAAATTAGTACTTGACTTCAGCAAGGAGATCTTTCTTGTCTGTGAGGATCAGGCTAAACTGGAGATTGGGGTGTGTGTGTGGGAACTATTAGGGGCAATTATCGAGAAACCCCACTCCCATCTCCGTCCCCTCCCTCAAAACCCCTAGAAAGAAAAAAAAGAAAAGAAAAAGAGATTAAAGAAAGAACGAACGGAGAATGCCAAGGCAATAAAGCATTTATATCATAAAATATTGGAGGTTACCAAGAAGCAAGGTCTTCAGAGAGTTTATCAAATGTACAAACCCACATTTTGTAAATATGAGCATCATATTTTCTAAAAATAAATAGTATTTATTTCATAAACCATAAGAAATCTTCTCTAATGGTGTACAGCTATGAAGTTATGCATGCCATCTTTCTAACTTCCATGATATTGTTATTTCCTAGAGACTGCGAAAGCAATTTATATAAATTCAATTTGGTACATGGTTAATTTTAATTTACGTCTTATATCCTTAATATTACTCAATAAGAATTACATTGGATCCTATGGGAACTTGATCCCCGTAATCCGTTCAAAAAAAATTACCGACTTCCAACCAAAAATATCTGACTTGAGGACATTGCCAAGTAGAATGCAAAAAAGTTCCAATCTCATGTCCACACCTAAAGCATAAATCTGATATAGCAGGATTCAGTCTATTTAATTTTTGAGGAGTCAAATATAACTGATGCAGACAATTATATTGCAACTACCTATATCTAATATTTATAATTTTTGTCATATTATTCCTACACAATTCCATCCAATCTTTCTCATTTATTTGTCTATTTAAATCTACTTCCCATCTTAATCTCGCTTTATTCACCCCTATTTTGGGAGACAGAGAAAAATAAATTGTCAGAGTATAGGGCCTAAAGGTTTTACTCTAGAAATTGCAGCTCATATCATAACGACACAGGAACACATGTGGCATAACGACATGTGCTGCATTATGGGGCATGACAAACTTGACAAGCAATATCTGCTTCTTTCTAGTCCTTCTGAGAAGATGGAGAACAAGATTTTATCTTAAGGAAAGATACCCTGCATTTAATGAGCTGCTTTCTATTCCAAGTACTTGTGCCTGAATTTTACGAAGCTTTTGCTATTTGGTTGGAGCAATCATGGCAATCAATTTATGTCAATCAATCAATCTGCAGCAAATAATTGAGATCATTTGATGCATTAATGGTTCTGTCATTGTCCCATCTGTCAGTGGACGCTTCTCTGCTTATTATCTGAGCAAATTTAATCCAATCTGAAAAAATAAACAGGGCCATCTCATTTAAAGTACAGTTATCCGAATTCAAGCAACCAGCAGCTTCAAGTAACAAGCAAAAAAAAAACTGCAGAAAATGAAGAGGTAAAAAATGTGGAAGTGTAAAATTGGCATGCTTCACCGTTAGTTCACAAGGCATGCAACAAGCAATCTCAAGCAAATGGAAAATTCACTTATCCGGCATCTACCAATCCCCATAGGTCCCTGATACCAGGGGCTTTACTACACAAGGATTTTTTTTTCTTATCATTGATTATGGAGCTAAAGTATGGTTATAGTGATTTAGTATTGGTTTCCATTACACTGAGTCTCTACTTTGAGAATATTATTATGATGCGATGCCAATCTGCTTGCCTCTCCTGGTACGGCACCTATAGTTCTTTCTCCATTTGATTTACTGGAAAAAAGAGAAGAGGCGACAGCTTCTTGTGCAGCCAACCTACTATAATGTAATAGACACACAGCCTTTCCACGAGGAAGAAATCGTTTTTCATTTACTGGTTGCTGGGTTTGGTAGCTGGGGAGTAAATGTTAATTATTGCATATAGGCCAAAGTTTCTTAGATGTGGTAGCTTCAATGACACATTTCAAGTTCAAGTTCAAGTTTATTATCTGATTGTACATATGCAACCCAACAAAATAGCATCTCTCCACACCATGGTGCATACACGAAAACACACAATGCCTTACGAAGGTCAATTAGACATGGCCTATACTTCCCAAATATTTCACATCTAATTATTGGTTTTCTGATGAAGTAATTCATCACTGCATCAAATAAAGTGGCCATCGTAACTTGCTCAAATTTATCAACCAAATTCCATAGAATGAATCTTGGAATCTGGTTCAAAGGCGTCCATTACTCAATGGCAGCTTGGAGATGTAAATACTTACTGCAATGATTCTAAAAATGGGTGGAATAATCCAAACCTCTTCAATACAAAGTTGTGTCTTCTCACAGCTAAAATCTGAAACTTTTTCAAATTGTTCTTGCTCTAATAAAAACATCAGAAGGTGACACTGAGCTATCTTGAGGATGGCAAAAAATTGGGGTGCATAACGTTAATAACTTGGACTTGCATTTTATGATCCAATCTTCTGCAAATAAATCCTGTTTGGTTTTAAATATTTCTTCAGCTGTTCATTTATCATATGTTGCTAATTGCATAACTCAACAGCAATGAGCTCTCTGAACCCTTCTCCATTAACAATGGCGTGAAGCAAGGCTGCGTTCTCTCACCAACCCTCTTTTCAATCTTCTTCAGCATGATGCTGAACTAAGCCATGAAAGACCTCAACAATGAAGACGCTGTTTACATCCGGTACCGCACGGATGGCAGTCTCTTCAATCTGAGGCGCCTGCAAGCTCACACCAAGACACAAGAGCAACTTGTCCGTGAACTACTCTTTGCAGACGATGCCGCTTTAGTTGCCCATTCAGAGCCAGCTCTTCAGCGCTTGACGTCCTGTTTTGCGGAAACTGCCAAAATGTTTGGCCTGGAAGTCAGCCTGAAGAAAACTGAGGTCCTCCATCAGCCAGCTCCCCACCATGACTACCAGCCCCCCCACATCTCCATCGGGCACACAAAACTCAAAACAACAATTAGTAACACCATTTTAACTCATTACCAAAACCTAGGATGTAAATCACTGCAAGATTTATATGAAATGTTTGATTTATAATAAGTAGTTTTGCCAATTTAGTTATCTTTCATGATTACCTGACCTACTTATGAGACAATATCAATATTGTGTAGATGGAAATTACATTTTATGATTGACCTGGCATGAACAATACTGCTGGCTACTCTTGTTTCTGCCTGAGAATTATTATATTTCATTTAATTTGAAACTGTTTCATATGATTTAGTCTATTAGGGTCATTCAGTCAAGTCTTACAATTCGCTTGATTAAAAAACAAGCATTTTTGACTTATTTGCAATAAATTGCAAAATTATTTATAAACTCAAGTTTTTTGCCTTCTCTTCAATTAAACTGGGCCATTTATGCTCCAAACATAATATTTTCTGTGTTAGCATTGGTGTTTTGGGTGAGCTACCAGCATTGGAAACTTAAGTCTGCCTTATTAAGAATGTTAAATGTGAATGATTTCTTAACATTCCGTGAAATGGACCTAATATTATAAGCTGAAATATGAAATAAGGCAGTGGTAAATTGAACATTAGCATTTATAAAAACATAGCATCGCATAGCAGAGAGTGACTCCAGTCTGCTTGTCATGCCTTTGCCAGTTTCTTGAAGGAAGCTAACCAATTAGTCCCCCTCTTCTGCTCTTTTTTTCCAGAGCCTTGTGGATTTCTTTTGCTCAATGTATCCAATTCTTTTGGAAAATTACCACTGAATCACCATTCATTGCCCTTTGCAAGTGCTTTGTAGATCAGTGCAACTAGCTTCTCGAAAACTATCCGAATTTTTCTCTTGCATTTCTTTCCAATTACTTTCAATTTGATTTCTTCAATAACCAAAGTCCTCTTTCGAGGTAAAAATGCATTGCTGGAGAAACTCAGCAGGTCAAACAGTGTACTTTATATAGCAAAGATATCTTTGCTATATAAAGTACACTATATGACCTGCTGAGTTTCTCCAACATTGTGCTTTTACTTTCAACCACAATGTCTGCAGACTTTGGTGCTTGACTCCCCTGCCGAGGGGGGGCTTTCTCCTCATCTGGACTGGTTTAGATTGATCCCAGACATCACCCATTGTTGTGCCAAACCAATCTCGATATGGGCTTGAAGCACCTCATTTTCGCATGCCTTCACCAGTCTAGTCACAGCAACTCTGGGTTTAGAGCATAGAACATAACGGCACAGTTCATGCCCTTCAATCCTCGATGTTGTGCTGACCTATATATTCTTTTCCCCCCCCCACAAAAAGTAAATCCTTCCTACTTCATAATAACCCTCTAATTTTCTTTCATCCATGGTTTCTCCAGACTCTGCAAATTTCTGGAGTCTCAATCACAAATATCAATCCAGTAAATAGAATTTCAGTCATATTCCTTATTTTTTAATACCTAAAATTTGGAAGCGAAGTGTTGGAAATTTTAAATTTAAATTTATTATTTTTTTATTTTAAATTTACATTTAGACATCCAGCATGGTAACAGGCCATTTTGGCCCACAAGTCCATGCTGCCCAATTTACTCCCCATTAACCTATACCCACGGTACATTTTGAAAGGTGGGATGAAACCGGAGCCCCCAGAGAAAACACACACAGACACGGAGAGAACATACAAACTCCTTACAGACAGTGCAAGATTTGAACCCAGGTCTAGTCCTGATTGCTGGTGCTGTTAAAGGTGTTGCACTAACTACTACACAAAACGTGTCGCCAATTCCACATTTATAATCCAATGAGCAGTAAAGCAACATCACGTTGATATTCTAGTTAAAGAACTAGTCATTTATCTTAAGAATAAATCTGAAAAGTCAAAAATTACAGACACTATAAATGTTTTCAAAAGTAAAACCCTTCCAATCAAGAGAGTAAAATTCCTCTAAGTTTCCACTGAGTTACCTCTGAGATATTTTCGATATCACAACCATTATTACAATTCTAAAAGTAATTTATTATTTGCAAGGACCTTTAGGGCAGTGGTAAATAAAACATTTAGCTTCATGGTTTGAAAACTCATTTTAGTTTAAAACATTGAAGCAGTAATTTCCTGCAGAATTAGAATGAATAGCCTAATTAATACAGAATATCCCCATCAATGGTCTAAATGTGAATATAAATCAGTTAACCACTGTCAGCCAATATGTTTGGTCTCTTCATCATTGTAAAGAATGCGCTTGATGTAAGCCTCCCACTATTTCTGAATTGCAGTCTTCCTTTTTTTTTAAAAACCAAAAGTAAACTTTATTCATAATAACTTATTTACTAAAGGAAAACTTTTCAAAATTTCTTCCCACATTTAGTTTCGTATCCATACATTTCCATCAAGCCTACTGCCACCCTGGTCTCAGCCCCTCAATGTCCAGTAAAGGGAGGTCTCTAGACTGTGTTCCTTCCCCACAGTGTCCTTGCATTGGCAGCGCCAAGCCTCAATGCGTCCCTCAGCACATACTTCTGCAGCCTTGAATCTGGCAGTCAGTAGCATTCCCACATTGACATCTCTGTGTGCTAAAAGACCAACAGGTTTCAGGCAGATCAAAGGGCATCTTTCACTGATTCAATGGTCTTCCAGCCGTTCTGGCTGTATGCATCCCTGGGAACAGCCTGAAAATCATAGTCCTCTGTCATGCAGCTGCAGGGATGAACCATGACCAGAACCCTTGCATCTTTCTCCCCACATTCTTAGCGAATCTGTCTTCTGCAAAGGAGTGGGTGACTGTCTCCTCCCCACCAAAGTCATCTCGGGGACAACATGCATTGTGGGTGATCTTCTGGTTGGATCTGACTTTGGAGGGCCAATTTTTAAATTCAATTTATGAAAGAGGAATAGAATCACATGGAAGACTGTTGAACTATCCAACCCTTGATTAGTTATAGCTGAAGAGAAAAGCTCCCCAGTGGTCTTGTGGTCAGAATTCAGCACTCTCACCACCACCTGGGTTCAATGCCCAGTGAGGGAAAGTTTGCAAAGTCCCACATGTTAGGATAAATCACTAGGGATCTAAGGGAAGCTGGTCCATTGGATTCAAAATTGGCTTCATGGAAAGAGCCAGAAAATAGTAGAGAAGGTATTTTTTTCTGATTAGAGGCCTGTGACCAGTATTGTGCCAACAGTACTGGGTCCACTGTTGTTTGCTATCTATATTTGGATTTCTGTGTAGTTAACATGATAACATGATGAGTAAATTTGCCAAAATTGTGGTGTAGTGAATAGTAAAGAAGAATATCTAACTTTATAACAGGATCTAGATCAGTTGGGAACATGGACCATGGAGTGACAAGTGGAACTTAATTCTGATAGGAATGAGGTGTTGCACTTTGCTAAGTCAATCCAGCGTAAGATTTTCATGGTGAATGGTAGGTCCCCTGAAGAGTGTTTGGGAACAGAGAGACCTAAGAGCACAGATGCATAATTCCCTGAGATTATCCACTCAAGTGGACAAGGAAGTGAAGAAGGTGTTTGGCTTCCTTGCCTTCTTCGCGTGGGGCCTTGAGTACAAAAGTAAGGACTGCATGTTTTAGCTGTACAAGCCATTGGTGAGACCACACTTGGAATACTCTGTGCAGTTCTAGACACCCAGTTCAAGAGATCAATAAATTGAAAGGTATGCAGAGGAGATTCACCAGGATATTGCAGGGATCAGGAGGGAGAGTTTAGATAGGCTGGGTCTTTATTCCCTAGAGTGTAGGAGGCTGAAGGTGATCTTATAGAGGTTTATAAAACCACGATGAGCATGGATAAACCTAATGCTCGCACTATTTTTCCCAGTGGGGATAATTGTAGAATGAGAGGGCATAGAACTAGGGTTTATGGTGAGACAGGAGAGATTTTAGAGGGATCTGTGGGACAATTGTTTTCTGGAATGAGCTGCCAGAGGAAACTAGAAATGGGTGCAATTTTGATGTTTAAAAGACATTTGGACAGATTTATAGATGGAAAGGGTTTAGAAGAGTATCAGCCAAATGCAGGTAAGTGGGAATATCCCAAAATGTCTACTTGTTTGGTATGGATGAGTTATGTAAAAGGTCTGTTTCATATTGCATGACTCCATGACTTTTACCTTATATACTTAGTTAAATTATTGACATTTAATCTGATAATAGGTACTGAGTACATGAGTAAGATTTAAAATAAAGATGTACTGAAGGATATTGCAAGTTTGTTTAATATTATTGTAGCAAACTTTCAAATATTAGAACATAGAACATAAAACATTACAGCACAGTCTGGACTCTTTGGCCCTTGATCATGTGCTGACCTATAGGTTCTTACCTAAAAAAGTACTAAACCCTTGCTACCTCGATCTTCGATTTTTTTTTTCTTCCATCCATTTGCCTGTCTAAGAGTCTGTTAATGCCCCTAATGTTTCAGCTTCCATCTGGCAAGGTATTCCAGGCATCCACAACTCTTTGTGTAAAAAAAAACTTAACCCTGATGTTTCTCCTAAATTTTCCTTTACCCAACACATGCATACCAAAGAAGTAGGCATTTTGGGATATTCCCACTTGCCTACTGCATTTGGAGAGATGTCCCAAGGTGTTTGATATTCCTGCTTTAATTATGCAAAAGAGCAAGCTGAATGTGACAAATGGCAATTTTGGGGGGAATAATGTGTAGATGAAAGCTGACTGGAGCAAGGAATGATTTATGTTGAAGGACAATTCCTTTACTTTATATAATATCCAGAAATATAGATGAGACAGTTCAGAGTACGTGGATTTTTTGCTATTGGCCAGAAAGATGCAATCAATTCAATTCACAAATTAAGATGTTTGAAGGGAAACTTCTAATTTCCTATTTCAGCAGTCATCATCAAAATAGCGGCAAATGATAAATTGTCCATTGTTTCTGTCAATGAAGCCCAATTAATGATCCTGACTGGCCTTATCACAGTGGCCAGAATAGCGTCCCAGGGCCAGGCAAGAGTCTAGTTTAGCTTACTGATGAGTTCCTTTGCTGCAATCACATTTACTATGTCCTGAGCTGGATCATGGTTTGACCATCACAATAGAAACAGGAGAAGTCCCTAATGGCTCCTTGAATCTGTTCCACTGCTCAGTGAGTCAAAACTGAGATATTAACTAACTTTAAACGCCTGCCTTTAACATCTCCCCCACCCTGCCATCCTCGAATAAAAGTCTGGCAGCCTCCGCTTTAAAATTAACAATTGCCATTTGTCTCTGTGATTCTGAACTTCACTCCTCAAAGGCCAGATTTGAGATTTCAGATTCACAACTAGCAGAAATAGCTCTCTGCAGCTTCCCTTCAAATACTCTTAATATCTTTTAAAAATCATAAATGTCCCCTTGCTCCCAATGTAAACAACTCCCCCCCCCCCCCCTTGTCCCCTGCTTGATCTCACTTTCCTCCCTCACATTCTTGGACATTGAGCAGGCTATCCAGTACCAAGGCATCACCTGGTCAACCTGTACTGATGCCTTCTGGTCCTGTGCAAAGACAGCCAGGTTCCCTCCTCTATAGTACCAGCATTGATTGGAAAAATGCACCCTGCCTTTTCAACCCAACAAAACAGCATTCTCCAGTCCTCAGTGTAAAACACACAGACACACAACAATACATAACACACAAACAGACAAACAGAATAAATATTGTTTTGTAAATATGAGAGCTTCAGATAGTTAGTGTGAGCAATTCCTTTGGTCGTTCAGGATTCTCACTGCCCATGGGAAGAAGCTGTTTCTCAGACTGCCTTGTACTATCTACCGATGCTGCATGACCCACTGAGTTTCTCCAGCAATTTTGTATACTGTACTAGACCCCAGCATCTGTAGATTTTCTTGTTTACCTGATATGCCACCAAATTTGCTGCAGGGAATGGACAACAGATCAGTCAATAAAAGGAGTGTAGAACTGGTGAAACATATAGAGCTCATGAACACAATAAAGATTTAAACATAATGATGACAGATTTCAATTGAAGGCACTTGGTGACTGAGAGCTAGATTGGCTGTTTGTTGAGTGCTTCTATTTGCAGGCTAAAACCAGCAGATACGTTAACATAATAAAGTTTTGAGAGGGACGCTGTGGAAAATGGGCCAGGATTGTTTTGTGACAGCTAAATCTAGAAGTGGCTGAAGATAGGCTAAGACAGAACATATGATGTTATAAAGATGGAACAGACAATACCTTAATGGAATTGGCCATTAAAGTAAAAAAACAAACAGTGCTTAATAAAATATGGGGAAGTACATGGGTTAGGAAATGGCCTCCTGACTTGGACAACATCTCTTCATCTCACTGAGTCTAATTTCTAGAACCCAGCAGCACTTTGGGAGCACCTTCACAACAAGGAGCTCAAGAAGTCATCTCGCAAGGTGAACAAACAATAAATTCTGACCCTGATAATAAAGCAAAAAAGAGAAAGAAAGCTTCAGAAAAAAAGTCCCTTAATCTTCAAAGAACTCTGCTGCAGTCAGAGTTGCAATGTTGAATTAACATTAAAGATACAAGTAGATTACAAATTCATTAATCAGTGATTTGATTTCAGATTTATTGTCAAAGTACAGACACGACACCACATACAACACTGAGATTCTTTCTCCTGCGGGCAAAGCAGAATTATCACTTCTTGGTAGTGCAAAAAAAACTGCACTCAATGTATTCATGGAAATGAATAAAGAAATGTAAACAAACTAATTGTGAGACACAGAGAGAAAAAAAAATCCATAAAGTGCAAAAGTAAGTGTCCTTAAATGGGTCCCTGATTGAGTTTGTTCTTGAGGCGTCTGATGCTGGAGGGGGAGCAGCTGTTCCTGAACCTGGTGGTGAGAGTCTTGTGGCACCGATACTTCTTCCCTGATGGCAGCAGCGAGAACCGAGCGTGTGCTAGGTGGTGTGGATCCTTGATGATTGCTGTTGCTCTTCCACTGCAGCATTCCCTGCAGATCCTCTTGATGGTGGGATGGGTTTTGTCTGGGATGTCCTGAGCTGTGTCCACCACCTTTTGGAGGGAGTTACACTCAGGGGTATTGCTGTCCCCATACCAGACTGTGATGCAGCCAGTTTCAGATTTTGTTTTCTGTTAGTGTTTCAGATTTCTTGAATAAATAGCTGTATTTCTCTCTCTGCTCCTTTGATACCCTATGGATGTAAATTTTATCCATTTAAAAGTTTATATACTGACCACATCACATTTGACTTCACAACCACTGTTTGAGCTCTCTTCACCAGATTCAGGCTGATGTAAATTACACTCTCACAACATTTCACTCTTTGGTCTTAATTTCTTCTATTTTGTTCTCTTCGGAATGATGTGTTTCAATTGCCTTCTCATCTGAAGATTAATCTACTAACCTTTCCTCTCATAACTAAGCAGGGGCCAAGGTAGCCATGTTGTTCACTTAAGCACACTCTTTTGGCATTGTGATTTATATTTGTTTGAGGCCAGGAAATCTGAAACCCATAAATTGATTGTGGTGTCATACAGGATCCATTAGGCTAGCCCTCAAAGCCAGCATAATTCCTTCATCCTACTCTGCATTGAGGGCACTTAATTAGGTCATAATAACTCTCCTGGCTTTAATGCCGTAAGACTATATTAGCAGTAAAATGACAAGCTATTTTTATTATTGCCTCACAAATTTTATTGCAAATATATTGGAGGCAGCTTTTATATTAAACACACATGAGATGGCTGGCAAGAACTACATTGCATGCAACGTTGTAAAAAAGTTTTAAATATACATTACTTAGACACAATGAAGATATATTACTTGGGATGGGTACAAATGGAATATGGCTCGATGCTTAAATGTTGAAAATGTTTTTGAGATACTTAAAAAGTGTATTGAAAGATTCTAACAAATGTAAGAACATAAGCAGGAGTTGGCAACTTGTCCCCTTGTTTCTTTTTAATGAGATCATTGCTGATCTTTTACCTTAGTGCCACTTTCCTGCATCATTTCATTCCCTTAATATCTATAAATATTTCAGTGTCTTCCTTGAATATACTCAGCTGCTGAGCCTCCACATCCCTCTCAGGGAATTCCAAAGATTCACTATCCTTGGGGAGAAGAAATTTTATCACATCTCAATCCTGAATGGCCAACTCTATATGAAGCATGATTCAGAACATCCCAGCAGGAGAACCATCATCTTTGCCTCTAACCAGTCAGATCCCAGAAGCATGTTTGAATGAGATCACTTCCTCTGCACCTCCAGTCTATTTAATCTCTTCCCATTGGCCAACACCTCCTTCCAGGAATCAATCTGGTGAACCTTTATTATACTCTCTCCATGGCAAGGTCGGAAGACCGGTCCTCTTACACAATATTCCAGATATGTTCTCATGTGGGCTCTACTTAGTTGCAGTGTGACATCATTCCAAATTGATGTGTTAATATCAATATGAGTTACATGAACAGAAGCACCCAAATTCTTAATTTTTGCAGTAAAATGCACTTATCGCAAAAGCAAAAATTAAATTACCACAAATGCCAAGAAAGAAAAGTTTATAATCTGCTTGCAATAATGGCTGCCATGTTGATTGCCTTGATATTTGCTTACTGTACTTCATTTTACAACAGAATAAGGGCATCCAGGACCCTCTGAATACTTTTTGGCATTTCACTGTACAAAAAACACTCACATTTTCCATGGATGTAATCTCAATTTTCTGAAACAGATTCCATGTCATGTCCTCGCATTTTCATTGCCTGCCTATACTCCTCCTCCTACCCTCCCCCTCCCCACCTTCCTCTCCTCCTACCCTCCTCTCCCCCTCCCCACCTTCCTCTCCTCCTTCCCCTCCACTCCTTCATCCCCCTCCCCCTCCCCTCCCTCCCCCTCATCCCTCCCTCATTCCCCTCCAGATTTATCAATCATTTTCCCTTTCATAAATCCATGTTCACTCTGCATAATCCTGTGGCTATTTTCCAGCACTTTCTTAATACTGGATTCCAGCATTTTTTCTATGACTGAAGTCAAACTGTCTGGCTTGCAGTTACACCTTTTTCCTCTCCTTCCTTTCTGAAGCAGTGTGGTGATGTTTGATACCTTCCCATTTGAGGGAGCATCATCTCCTTTACCTCCTCTTTCAAAATCTTAGACCCAAAGTCATAAATTCCTGAGATTTTCAATCTTATTAATTGAGCCAAAACTTTTTTCTATTTTAACGTACTTATTTCCCTCAGCTTATCCACTATTTCCAGGACAACCTTTCTTTTCTGTGGTAAGCAATTCACCTCCTGGCTCTACAGAACCTTTCCACCATCTACAAGGTACTTCGGGAGTATAATGGAATAACCTCCACTTACTTGCTTGAATGTTGATGCTCAACACCATCCTTGTTTAGTACCTAACAATGCCCTTGATCATTAACCTCCATCATTGGTGTATCAACTACAAAAATACTTGACATCAGTTCAACTAGGTTTCTTCAACATCTCACTAACCTATGACCTCTACTATCTAGAAAGACAATGGCACCTAACTCATAGGAATAGATACCCCTCCAAGTCGTGCATTATCCTGAATCAGATGTTCCTTCATTATCTTTGGATCTAAATATCAGAGTTCATTTCCTATCATCACGTTAGGCTACCAGACAGATTTCAGCAATTCCAGAAACTATCTTACCACCCCCTTCTCAAGATCATGGAATAGTGGCAGCGCAGACAGATAGAAGACCATTGAATGGAGACATCATGAGCAGTGCACAGGACTCACGAATGAACAACAACATTCACTTAGAAACACTCTCAAATACCAGTGGATGGCATTAACAACATATTCATTATCGCCAATTGCTTTGGGTGAGACAGAGGTAAACTACAGAAAGTTAGCTCAGGATTTCCCTCTCAGCTCTGCGCATGTACGTACGCACATACGTTTTGCAACCAGTGCATAAAGGAAATTAATATGCACACAATAGATTAGTTACCTAAATTAATGTAGTAATTAATAATTATATTTATTGAATGCAATCATACTTGTTTCTTTTAGACAGACAGTACAGTAACAGGCCTTTTGGCCCACGATACTGACCTGCCCAATTTACACCCCATTAATCTACATCCCCGATACGTTTTGAATGGTGGGAGAAACTGGAGAAAACCCATGCAGACACAGGGAGAACTTACAAACTCCTTACAGACAGCGCGGGACTCAAACCCTGGTCCAGACCTGATTGCTAGCACTGTAAAGGTGTTGTGCTTACCGCTATATTATATTAAAGCGTGCTAATACAGTTTTATTACCCATGAGAGATAGGCTGTGCCAAACTTGAAACAATTTCAAGTTTACATTTGTACAAGCATTCAGTGCGCGCATACTTTTGTCACAGGAAAGAAATTGCACAACTTATGATTTTTGCGCTCACTGACTACTAAAAATTAGAGGGAACGTTGACTTCCAGGTAACTATTCTGTGTCATTATTCTTTTCATTATTGTAACGGAGAGATAGTAAACGTGAGATTTGACCTCAATCGCACATGCTAAACTAGCAGTAGAGCAAGATGTGTGTCATGGGCTTCCAACTTGCTTTCATTCAAATGAATATTGTTCAAATGGTGACAAAACTGTATATTGTTAGCTTGCATTAAACTGCTCCTCTTCAAAGGAAGATGCTCTGTGACTGGTTCAGATTTATTGTCAGAGTACATACATACATACATCTCTGAAATTCCTTTTTCTTGCCGGCACAGCAGAATTACCATTAATTGGTAGTGCAAAAATTAACTGCACACAGTGTAAACATGTAAGCAATGAAAAGAACTGTTCTTTCTTTGGCTTGGCTTCGCGGACGAAGATTTATGGAGGGGGTAAAAGTCCACGTCAGCTGCAGGCTCGTTTGTGGCTGACAAGTCCGATGCGGGACAGGCAGACACGGTTGCAGCGGCTGCAGGGGAAAATTGGTTGGTTGGGGTTGGGTGTTGGGTTTTTTCCTCCTTTGCCTTTTGTCAGTGAGGTGGGCTCTGCGGTCTTCTTCAAAGGAGGTTGCTGCCCGCCAAACTGTGAGGCGCCAAGATGCACGGTTTGAGGCGATATCAGCCCACTGGCGGTGGTCAATGTGGCAGGCACCAAGAGATTTCTTTAGGCAGGCACCAAAGAAAAGGTACACCTCTGTCACGGTGGCCAGTGGAGAGCTCGCCATATAACACGATCTTGGGAAGGCGATGGTCCTCCATTCTGGAGACGTGACCCATCTGTAAAAGAACTGTAAACATATAACAAATGCAAACAAACTGACTGTGCAATACAGGGAGAGCAAAGAAAGTGCAGAAGAGAGTCTACAAGTGAGGCTGCAAAGCACCAACAGCTGGAGGAACTCAATGGGTCAGGCAGCATCCTTGGAGGAAAATGGACAGTCCACCTTTCAGGTCAAAATACTGTTTCAGGACTGAGAAGTGTAGTTGACCAGAGTCTACAGGTCTGGGGAAACTTGATAAAAGGGGTGAAATGAGGAAGACATCTTCTGGGAAAACAAGGACCAGAATATCCTTCAAAAACACACTAAGGAGGCAGTGGGAGAATTAAACACCAGAGATCACAGCGAAGAATTGAGACACAGGGGCCTCCACGTGTTTACTGGCATGACTCAAATAGTCAGGATAAGTCAATCCATCTCTAAATGCCATATCTCATCAGTTTATGGAGCCATGGAGACTTACAGTCCTGAAATAGGCCCATCCCTCCCTCCCCCCCACCATCCCTCCCTGTTGAGTGACAGCAGCATCGTGTAAGAGCATCCTCCAGCAATAGCCACATTCAAACCAGAAGTTCATGGCATTCTATTTCCGGTTGGTTTCTCGGTACACAAGTATGAGTTGTTCGTAAATCGGGCATTTTCAACTCAGGGACTCCCTGTAATGAAAGAAAGTGCTCATCCAGATACTCGCTAAACATTGTGAGAGGACTTGCATCTTCTACCACCCATTCAGGCAATGTATTCCAGATTGTAATCACCTTCTGGATAAACAGCTATCCCCTCGAACCCTCTTATTCTACACCTTAAACCTATGCCTCCCTGTCTATATTCTAGGAAAGTTCCTCACTGACTGTCCTATCTATGATCCTTATAATTTTGCCCACCTCTATCAAACCACCCTCTCAACCTCCTCTCCTCCAAGGAAAACAAACTGAGCCTCTCCAATCTCTCCTAATTGAAACATTTCATTCCAGGTAACATCCTGGAAATCTCTACTGCACTCTTTCCAGTACATTTGCATCCTTCCTATTGTGTGGCAAATAAACTGCACATTGTTCCTCAGCTATTCAAAGTTTTATGAAGCTGTTGCATGATGTCAATGCTTTTATATTCTATGCCCCAGCTAATAAAGGTCCACATTTATCTGTCTGTGCTGTCATCTTAAGCCATCTATGAACGTGCATCAAGGTTGCTCTGTTCCTCAATACTCTCCAGGGCCGTTCCTTTGATGGTGTATGACCTACCCTTATTAGACCTCCCAAAATGCATCACCTTGCACTTATCAGCATTAAATTCCATCTGTTTCACTTAGCTTACGAGCTGATCAATATTGTACTGTAACTTAATTCTATCCTTCTCACTATCAACAACAACATCTATTTTAATGTCTTTTCCATAACCCTCAATTACTATTCAGTCTATTATATCTTCTTCCTACAGGACTCATGTTCACAAACTGTAGAAGACAAGGTGGTGGACAATTGGAGCATACCCAGAAGGGGCATGAAACATAGAGGTGGTGACCAACCATGTTGGTGCATCTGATGGCAGATGCAGTGAAATCTTGAACTTCTGGATAATAGTCCACATCTAGTCCAACAATTTGTCCATCAACAGATTATAAGGTTTTGGAGCAAAAACTTGAACTTGAAGTTAGAATTTGTCCTCTCACTCCAGCATTTGTCCGTCAGGAAGGAGCCAAAATCAAAATCAAAACCAGGACTTCATGATACAAAGGTCTTGAGGTCCTCCTCCAAGGACAAATGCAATCTGACAGCCCACAGCTTTCCATTAAACTTGAGTTAAATGCATAGGAGCTCCAGAAAAAGGAAATGCATTTGGCATGCAGACACACTAAGAGGATCAACCAGGATAATTTCAAGTCAAGTTTATTGTCATCTGATTGCACAAGTACAACCTGATGAAAAAGCGTTCTCAGGCCCACAGTACAAAACACGTGGATGCAGACAACCAATACAGTTCAAGACAAAAAAATAAATAAATAATGACTCTTAGATATGAGGGTGTTGGATGGTTAGTGTGAGCAGTTCCTTTGGTCGTTCAGTATTCTCACTGTCCATGGGGAGAAGTTGTTCCTCAGCCTGGTGGTGCTGGCTCTGATACTCTTGTATCTCATCCCCAGTTGGAGCAGCAGAAAGATGCTGTGTGCAGGGTGGAATTAGTCCTAATTGACTTTGCACGGCCTCTTCAGATCCTAGTAGATCATGCTGATGGGGGCGGGGGAGAGTGATCCTCTCTGCCACTCATGGACCTGCGGATTGACCCCCCAATCCATTCCTCTGCAGCCACCACACTACACTGTGATAAAGACAGCCATGATGCTCTCAAAAGAGCTCCTGTAGAAGGTTGATATAATGGTGGCGGATAGCCTTTCTCGCTTTAGTTTTCTTAGGATGAGAAGTCGCTGTTGCACATTCCTGACAAGTGAGGAGATGTTGAGTGTCCATGATAGGTCATTAGTTAAGTGAACTCCAAGGAACTTGGTGCTCTCTAATCTCTCTACTATAGTGTTGTTGATGTGAAGTGGAGGGTGGACCTTCCTGGTCCCTCTGAAGTCCATGATCATCTCCTTCATCTTGTCCACGTTGAGTCTCAGGTTGTTATTCTCGTACCATTTCACAAGATTTTCCACCTCTTCTATATTGTGCGACTCATCGATGTTGCAGAAAGTGGTGCTGAGTCCCAGCAAGGACAGATTCTGCATCAGCCTTTGGGAATGATTGTATTAAATGCTGAGCTGAAGTCAATGAACAGCAGCCTGGTGTACGAGGTGTTCTTCTCCAGGTGGGCCAGGACAGAGTGAAGCAACAAGGCTATAGCATTGTCTGTGGAACGGTTTCTTCTATAGGCAAATTTACCTGGGACTAGCATCTCTGGGAGGAGCGCTTTGATGCGTTCCATTACCAGACACAAAGCATTTCATAATGGTGAGGTTAGTGCCATAGGGCAGTAGTCATTAAGGCCTGTTATTGTCTCCCTCTTGGGAACCAGGATGATGGTGGCTGTCTTGAACCCTGTATGAACGATGGACTGCTGCAGTGAGGTGTTGAAGATGTCTGTGAAGACCTCTGACTGATGAAAAATTTTGGATCAAAATGCCGACGTTTCTTTTTTTTCCCACTGATCATGCTTGACCTCTGGGTGCCTTCAGAAGACTGTGTTTGGCTTCAGATTCCAGTATCTGCAATATCTTCTGTATCTTTAGGATGATTATTTGATTCATGTATATACTGTATATTAGTAAGATCTTTTGATTCTATGGTGGTATAGGTCAATAACAGAGGTGATAAGTTTTGGGACGGTCAAGAATTACCATTGTAAGAATGTTTCACAGCCAGTAAGCCCCAAAAGAGTCTGTCAAGATCTTCTTCTGTTTTTATCATCCTCTTACTTCTTGGTCCTTCCAACATGTCCCTCCTCTTCAGATTCTTGCTGTGTCGCTGTTGATTTGGCAGAATGCAAAATTTTGCATGGAGAAAGGGCTCAGGCCTGAAACGTTGACCTCCTGTAAACGCTGCGAGACTGGCTGAGTTCCTCCAGCATTTCTGTGTTTTGTCTGAAAAATTATGGAGCCAGCCACAAACCTCCAGATACCTCCCTGCTGGGTGTCAGACTCTCCCTCACGCATCAGAGAGAGCCAGGCAGCAGAATTGTTGCTTCAGTGCATAGTTTCTACACAAGAATAATGAGAGTGGAAGACTCGGCAATGGTAACAGATTTAACATCAAGAGTCAGTGGCATACCTTTGCTAGAGATGGTCATTACTTTGCATTTTTGGGCTCTGAATCATAATGCCATTTATCAGCCTCAGTTTGAATATTATCCAAATATTTTTTGCAGGCATCATGAACTTTGCACTTTCTGGAAGTGGCAAATGGAATCTCCACTTCTGACCTGTGATAGAAGGAAAGTCATTGATAAAGTAGCAGGTGATGACTGCCGCAGGATCTCCTGTAGAAATATTCTGGGAATGAAATGATTGACCTCCGTCAATCACCCCTATTATTCCTTGATGCCTAATTGCTTTCCGGTAAAAACACACAGTAAATACTGGAGGAACTCAGCTGGCCCCACAGCATCCATAGGAGGCAAAGATATATTACTGACATTTCAGGCCTGAGCCTTTCTTTAAGGTACAAGCAAAAAGCAGGCTGGCGTCTAAATAAAGACTGAGTGGGAAAGGTGGAAGAATGAGAGGGGGAGGAGTCCAGGCCAAAAACAAAGGTGAAAATTGACTTCCTCCTCCTCCCATTCTTCCACCTTGCTCCCAGCCTTTATTGAAATGCCTGCCTGCTTTTTCCTTACACCTTGAAGAAGGGCTCAGGCCTGAAATGTCACTAATATATCTTGATCTCCTATGGATGCAGCAAAACCGGCCGAGTTCCTCCAACATTGACTGTGTGTTCATTCCACAATCACAGTATCGGCAGACATCCGTGCTTCATTCCGTCTAATTGCTTTTGGTTTACCAGTGCATTGACATGATTGATTCAAGCCCTGGACAGACACTAATTGAATGACAAGGAAATGAAATCTCTTTTTGATTTTGCTGGAAGCTAGAAATGGCAATATAGCTAAATGGTGCGGACAGTCAATGAAATCCTTCACAGACAATCCTGGCAAGGGCAGAAGCTCTGCTGCATATCTATCTTTGGCAAGATAGAATAAAATATAATTGGTACAGAGAGACAGAATAATCTTTCTTCTAATATCACGAGACATTGTGCTGCAAAAACTCCAGATTCAGCCATGTAGAGGCTGGACAAATAAATAACGCTTTTACAATGTGATGGAATAGTAAAGTAAGGGAAAGAGGTGAATTTAAAATTCAACTTAATAAGAGTGGGGACAGTAATATTGAGGAAAATGTAATCTTGACTCAGAAAGATTAAACCCTTAAATGGATTTCAAAGTATAGGGGTGAAGACTGAAATCCTTGCATCATTTAAGAAACAATTGGATTGACTAGTTCTGCATTCATGATTTAAAGTTGGCCAAATGTCTACTTTAGACATCAAAGATATGCCAGTTAGACATTGTTCATCATAATATTCTACCTCTATCAATTCTGCTCAGATCTTACTTAAAATGTACAATAAACATCACAAAATTGCTCATGAATTGTCTAAAAAATTGTAGAGAAGTAATTATTAAATCTGGCCATTTTCAAAAGTCAGTAGGCATATCCAGCACTGTCTAAAAAGAGTTTGTACATTCTCCCCATGTCCATGTGGGTTTCCACCAGGTGCCCTGGTTTCCTCCCATGCTCCAAAGATGTATGGAGTTTTCAGGTTAGTGGATCACTATGGGTATATTTGGCCATTGCTTTGTCTTTGTGGTAGATGAGAGCTCTGGAAGAACAACAATGAGAACCAGGGATTGGGTCAGGGGGCACTCAGCCTCCTGATGACTCGGGAGTGAGGAGAGGCATGGTTTCACTCCCTCCCTCTCACATCCCCAGCACCAATGCTTGTCCAGCTCTTGCCCCAGAAAAAAGTTCCACCAGCCCACTGACTGCCCCAAGCCCTCTGTGCCCACCATTTTTTTGCCTGCTCTCTCACTTCATCCTGGACAGGAATAATGAGGATGAGAGCGAGGCTGAGTGTGCGACTCAGTGGTGAAACACGTGGAACCTGATGGCCTGGCACAAAATATTGCAGCAGGGACCTAATGTTGCAGAATCTGCAGTTTTCCTCAAAGTCGTAATTTAGGCAGACGTTGCATTTCGTATATCCTTTTAAATTGTTTCTCTTCTATTAGAGCTAGCATAAGAATGAGTTGGTTAATTCTGTTTATGGTACACTAGGCTTATAGCAAGGCTTCTGCATATAAAGAGCTTAACATTGTTATGGTTACTTGGTGTCCATGGCAATGATTGAGAATTTCTATTTGCTTTTGGCGAGACATGGACATTTAGCAATTACGCACTGTGACCACAATTTCCTCTTCTTCATTATTGTCAAACGCATAACATCTTCCCCACAGCCCTGCTGAATGTAACCACAACAGAATCAATGCAGAGTAGGAATGGGTGTGAAAATCCATAGAGGATCAAGCTAAAGAAAGACAAGCTGAGTCTGTGAACATTCTCCCTTGAATCTGTGTTTCTCACATAGATTGTGCCAGCACATTTTAATGACTGTTCATTAACTGGCTGATGTAAGAAAAACATTTAGTACTTCGAGGTCTTCTTTTTCTTAAAACAGTTAAATCTCTAACTTCTTCCAGTTCTGTATAAGGTCATCGAACGGAAATGTTAAATCTGTTTTTGTACAGAGAATTCTGCCTGGTCCACTACTGGGTTCCAGCATTTTTTTTTTCATTTTAATGAATATTTCATGCTCAACATAAGATATTCTTTTCAGTATTTCTCAACCTACCTAATGCGATGTAACTTCTTTCTTTCCACGCATCCCTTCCCATCTGTTCCTCACACATTTTATGCTGTTTCCAGACCAGAAAATTGGCTTCACAATTACAAAACTCACTACAAATCACTTCACAGAATGTGATGTGTCTACTTCCATGACAGAGCACATACTCCCAGCTCCACCGTTTCAATTGTACCTAATTGACTCGTTATGTGCACGATTTCATAACTCCAAAGGAAATGGGCCAATGTCAAATTTTCTCAAGCAAAATACTTCAGTAATAATTGGGTCTAGAGCAGTGATTCTCAGCCTTCCCTTCCCACTCACATACCACCTAAGCAATCCCTTACCATTCACAGAGCACCGATGGCATAGGGATTATTTAAAGTGGTATGTCAGTAGAAAGAAAAGGGTTGAGAACCACCACCATTGGTGCTCTGTGATTAGTAAGGAATTACTTAAGGTTGTACGTGAGTGAATAAAAGGCCTGAGAACCACTGTTCTAAGCAAAGATCTACTTCAGTGATTTTGGCCATTGGACAAGAACTCTTGGCTAAGTTACAGCTTCTCCCCTCTCATGCCTCGAATCCATAAACCAAGAAATAATACTAGAAGATCACCAATAATGTCAACAAAGTGTCCATCACCAATAAAACCAGCCAGCTTGAGAATCATAGAAATACAGCACAAAAACAGACCCATTCAGCCATCTTTCTCACCATCTATACTAACCTATGTACCCATATTAGGGCCACATCCCTCCACATTTCTGTTATCCAAGAACCTGTTGGAATGCTTTTTGAACTTTACAATTGTATCCTCCTCTACCACCTCCTCTGGCAGCTCCTCTAAATATTCGGTATCTTTATGTGAAGAATTTACCTGTCCTATCTCCTTTTAATTTCTCCCCTCTTACCTTAAACAAGTGTCAGCCACACTTACAGTAGACAAAGTCAAAGAATTTAATGTATGTAACTTTCTAAATGTAGTATTACATGACAATAATGGAACGTTTACCCTTTTTTAAACCTGTGTCCACTTGTTCTATACTCCACTACTTTGGAAAAAGATTCTGGCTATCCATTTATCTCTGCCCCTCGTCATTTTATAAATCTCTATAAAAACTCCCACCAATCTCCAACATTCCATTGAGAATAACTTAGCCTATCCAATCTCTCCTTATAACTGCTACCCACCACTCCAGGCAAGATCCTGCTAAGTATCTCTTCACTTTCTCTGATGCTACCACATCCTTCCAGTAGTATGGTGGACAACACTTTACGCCAGCCATTCTCAACTTTTTTTCAGCTCTACTGAAAGTTAATGAAACAGTTAAGTTTTGGTTTCTTCCATACTTCTCTCCTACCGACAACATAAAAAAAAAACATTTAAAAATATTTATATTGCATTAAGCGAAAAGAAAGAAAGGCTTTTACTTATATGTGATGGAGGCCCCCATTGAGAATGGCTGCTCTACACAATACTCTTAAGCATTGCCTATCCAATGTTTGGCATAAACTAAGAAAAAAGTTATCAACAAAAGAATCACCTGGTGCTTCTCACAAATGCAAGTGTTCCAAGTAAGAACTCTTTGGCCTTGAAGTTCAAATTGATATATTGTAGAGTTATGGAATTACTGAACACCTATGACACAGAAGGTGTTTGTGCTAGTTTAAAAAATTCCATCAAGCCTATTCTTAACACTGTCTCTAGGTTCATAGCCCTGCAGATCACAACTGTTCAAAAACACATTCAAGCACCTTCTCATTTTGACGAGGATTTTGTCCTGCCACTCTTGTCAGCAGTGAGTTTCAGAACCCAAACCTCTCCAGGTAAAAATGCTTTTCCTCATCTCCTTTCTGATTCATCTATAAACCCTGTGCCTATGCTCAGAGAAATAAGTTCTTCCTGGGTACATGTGGGAGACAGCGGACACTTGAATCTGGAGCGAGACACAATTTTGTTGAAATCTTGGCGAATTCTTTTTCTCTCCCTGATGCTGCTTGATCCATTGACTTCCTCCAGCGGATTGTGTTTCAAATCAGTTCTTCCTGTTTATTCTATTTAGACACCTGTTAATTTTACACTCATTAATTAAGCCTCCCCTCACACTTCAAGGTAAATAACCTCAGCTGAAGCAATCTTTTATTTTAGCTGTTTTCCATTTTTGGCAACATCCCTATAAATTTTGTTCACACCTCACTAGTGCAATCATATTTTTTTCTGTAATGTTAGTGAACTTAACTGTGCACATTACCACGGTGATTCAAATTAGTTTTGAGCACAGTTCAAACACAATTTGCTCTTGTGCTGTATCTCAGGTAATAAAGGAAATTAAGCTATTTGGTTTTTAATCACAGAAAATGCTGGAAATATTCATCGTCAGTCTATTGAAGTTCACAAAAACTGGTGGAGTTACAGATCAAGAAGAAGGTTGTCAACATATAAAGTAGGATATGGATCGATTGGAAACTGAGTGGAGATACAGCAGATGGAGTTGAATCTGAACAGGTATGAGGTTCTGCATTTTGGGAGGTTAAATGCAAGAGGAAAGTACACAATAAATGGCTGATTCCTCAGGAACATTGAGGGAAAAGAAGGATCTGAGGTGCATGTCCATAGCTCCCTGAAAGTAGCAGCACAAGTGGACAGAGCGATATCAAAGATTTACAGCGAGCTTACAGAAGTTACCAGATCACCTTCTAGCTGTATAAAACTTTGAGCAGGCCACATTTAGTGCAGCCCAAATCCTTGCATCGCAGGAAAGATGGTTTTGGAGAGGGAGCAGAAGTGGCTCACCGGGATAGTGCCTGGATTGGAAATTATTAGCTACAAGCAGATTGAACAAACTATGATTGTTTTCACTGGGGCATAGGAGGATGAGTGCCAGCCTGCTAGAAGTATATAGAGGTATGAGAGGCATAGATAGGGTAGATTGTCAGAGTCTTTATCCCAGAATAAATACCAGAAAGCCTAGGTTTAAAGTGAGAGAGGGAACATTTAAAGATAAAGGAGGCAAGTTTGTTTTTACAAAAAGGATCTGTTCAAGAAATATTTTAGCAGACAAATGATCAAGCAGGGAATAAGAGGGTTATGGAGATTTTGTAGGCAGATGGTATTAGTTTAAATTGGCATATTGGTCAGTGGTGTAACATGGGCTAAAGGATCTGTTCCTGCACTGTATTGTTTTATGTTACAGTTGTTGGAAGAGAAACAAATGTAATGCTTCCAGTTGAAGACCCTTTGTCAGACTTACTGAGTATTACTAGCATCTTCTGGTTTTATTTTAGATTTCCAGCAACCCTAACCCTTAGCTTTTGAATTATATTATTGACCTGCCCTGCTTACTTTAAGGATCTGCCACTTAACAGCCTCCCATTGATTGACTTTAGTCATCCTACACAAATGTATTCAGGACACGTTATCTCTTCCATGTTTTGTTTTACATGGCAATGGAAGACAATTAAAGTCTTCTTGAATCGCTGAACATGAAATGTAAAAAAAATATGGTCTTTCTATCATGAAATTATGCCTTCTTAATGGCTCTAATTTGCTTCCTGTTTACTATGGTACATGGATTAAATACAGCCGAAGAAACCAAAGAGTTTTCCCAACATGCAGCTCGGTGCAAACATAAGCTGGGTGAAACTGGTAGTGCGAAAATTTCCACCCTAGCCTGCAAAAAAAGCGCCAGATGATCACATGGCCATACCAACCTGGTGATAAGGGAAAATTTTGGCACGAGCCCATTTCTCACTATTCTGCTAAGGTTTTCTTAAAGAATTCACCATTGTGTTGCATTTTACAAATTTTATATTTAAAACACACGGTAACAGGAACTTTTGGCCCACGAGCTCGTGCCGCCCAATTACACCCAATTGACCTATAACCCCAGAATGTTTTTGAATGGTGGGATGACACTGGAGCACCCAGAGGAAATCCATACAAATACAGGAAGAACATACAAACTCCTTCAAGACAGTGTGGGATTCAAACCCCAGTCCCAGTTGCTGGCGCTGTAACAGCATTGCACTAATCACGGTGCTAACTGTGCTGCCCAGAATTGTATTATGGAATTGAATGTAACACCTGATAAAACTAGATTCAAGCATCAAATTCTGAAGGAGTATGTTCTATAGTTTATTTGCAGACTTTCATAGAACACAGAAACAGGCCCTTCAGCCCATGTAGTCTGTGCCAAATTATTATTAGATTGATATTTAGATTTCAGATTTATTGTCTGAGTACATACATGACATCACATACTGCCCTGAGATTCCTTTACCTGCTGGAATTGCACACAATGTACCAATGTAAACAAAAGAAAAATGTAAACAAACTGACTGTGCAATATAGAGAGAGGAAAAAAAATCAATAAAGTGCAAAAATAAATTCTTAATTGAGTTTTGTTGCAGAGGAGCCTTGTTTGTGGAGCAATAGCGGCTGTTCCTTGACCTGGTGGTGTGAGTCTTGTGGCACCTATACCTCTTTCCTGATGGTAGCAGCAAGAACAGAGCATGTGCTGGATGATGTGGAACCTTGATTGCTGCTGCTCTCTGATGGCAGTGTTCCCTGTGGATGTCCTCAATGGAGGGGAGGGTTTTGCCTGTGATATCCTAAGATGTGTCCACTACCTTTACGTCTAGTCCTGCTGACCTGCAACTGGATCATGCCCTACCCATCCATGTATCAATCGACATTTTTATAAAATGTCAAAATTGAGCCCGCATTCTCCACTTCTGTGACTGCTCGCTCCACACTCTCACCACTGTCTGCATGAAGAAATTCCTCCGAATATTCCCTTCAAACATTTCCCCTTTCGCTCTTAACCCATGCCCCATGGAAGATGTGATTGGATGAATATTTGCTCCTTGCATTATGCATCAGTATATCAATCACTAGATGAGCTAATTCCAATGACAAACTCAAAGGAGAGTATTGAGCACCAATGCTTAACAAGAATCTGTCAGTTGGATATCTCAAATACATAGTGGTCAGTAAGTATGCCCTTATTTTGCCGACAGTGAGAACATTATCCTACAAATTTTACTCAGCGTCAATTAAATAATCTTTACTTCTGTCTCCTGTATGTGTACAAACACTATTTTAATTTATATATTTTGACTACATTTAGAACAAACATAGGCAGATTTTGAACTGTTACACATCCCCATTGTCGTGCACTGGGCTTTTGAGTGTTGTAATTTATAAAATAAATTGACATCATCAGTGTTTTAGTAAAGTCCATTTGGTAACAAATGGGCCTGCAGCCAGGATTAACATGTTAACTTAATGTCTGTCAACCTGTCACTAAAATATTTATGTTACTTTTGACCGCTTACATTAAAAACCCATTAACCTGGGATTAGTTTCTAGCCAGTGAGTGTGATGTCACAATATAGCAAGGTATACCCAGCCCAGCCACTGTTTGTATGGTAAATAAGTTAAAATAGGGATATTACAAGCTTACGTATCACATGTCTTTCTGCAGATACTAAAGAATCTATGTAAGATAATGTGGAAATCAATATTTTAAAATACAGAAAATTGGAATAAGTTATTTTATTCAAGGTGGACTTTATTGTTAATTCTCTATGGGGTTTACACATACTTACCTGTGGAACCACATACTAGATTTATGGATGTGAACATTTCCTGAGGGTATATTGGCAAGGTGTTTGGCGAACTGTTAGTTTTTTTTTAAACTTAGTGCCAAGATCTTACTCATTGACGGCAACATAGGGGCAAAAGGTGAATTCAATAAATACTGGGAGCACTAAATCTTTCAAATTGGGAATAAAAAAAAACCCGTTTTCACAAAGACTGTGGTGAAATTGTGGAACAAACTGCCAGAGGGAATAGAGGTGAAAAGAGTGAATAGATTTAAAATAAACTTAGATAAGCACATAAGCAAGAAGAGAAAAGAGGGTTATGCTGATGGAGTTGAACAGAATAGGCCAAAAGAATGCTGATACGAGATGTTTAGATCAAATCCACTGATTCTTTGCTGAATATATTTTTATATAATTTGCTGGAAAGGATTTTCTGATGACCACATCTCTGCATTGTTACCTTGGAATAACTAATATAGGTCAAAACTTAACATAGGTGTGTAATAGTTCACAAAATATTACTGACAGTTTATGATGGCCAAGAAAGATACCTAAGGTTAATCAGATGCTTAATTTATTGCAGAACTACCTAAAGAAATCTCTTGGTGCCTGCCACATTGACCATTGCCAATGGGCTGATCTCGCCTCCAACCGTGCATCTTCGCACCTCCCAGTTCGGCGGGCAGCAGCCTCCTTTGAAGAAGACCGCAGAGCCCACCTCACTGACAAAAGACAAAGGAGGAAAAACCCAACCCCCAACCCCAACCCACCAATTTTCCCTTGCAACCGCTGCAACCGTGTCGGCCTGTCCCGCATCGGACTTGTCAGCCACCAACAAACCTGCAGCTCACGTGGACATTGCCCCTCCATAAATCTTCGTCCGCGAAGCCAAGCCAAAGAAAGAAGAATAACATTCCCAAAGGTTATATAAGTGAAGGGCATCATCCTTTTGGAATGCATTTCCAAAAGGAACAGATTAATCGAGTTTAAGAGTGGCTCCATATTCAACACCTGTTTATGATACAGTCACCAAATTTCCTCATTTCCAAAAGCAGAACACAAATAATAAACACAATTTTTATTTAACCATAACCTAAATTAAATTCCTCACAGCTTCAGTTCTGAAACATTTATTCTGATCTTATTATTCCAAAGCCTTATCTATTTAAAACCCATTCCTGTTCACAACTTGGGAGATTTAATACCCAGTCAGTAATACTGAACATACTGTACAAGAGTGCAACAATTTCATCTTATACATATTTAGTTCCACTCATTTCGACAACAATGCAAAATGTGTGTGTGAAACGGTCAAAAATCAACGGAATGTTTGTATGGAGTTGTCTGTACCATAACTCACATATATCCTATTCCCAAAAAAATAAATGCAATCCAGCTAATTACCAGTCAAATAGTCTCCACTCCATCCTCAACATCCATTGGAGCGCTTTCATCCCTAACGTCGAAGTACTCGAGATGGCAGAGGTCGACAGCATCAAGTCCACGCTGCTGAAGATCCAGCTGCGCTGGGTGGGTCACGTCTCCAGAATGGAGGACCATCGCCTTCCCAAGATCGTGTTATACGGCGAGCTCTCCACTGGCCACCGTGACAGAGGTGCACCAAAAAAAAAAGGTACAAGGACTGCCTAAAGAAATCTCTTGGTGCTTGCCACATTGACCACCGCCAGTGGGCTGATATCGCCTCCAACCGTGCATCTTCGCACCTCCCAGTTCGGCGGGCAGCAGCCTCCTTTGAAGAAGACCGCAGAGCCCACCTCACTGACAAAAGACAAAGGAGGAAAAACCCAACCCCCAACCCCAACCCACCAATTTTCCCTTGCAACCGCTGCAACCGTGTCGGCCTGTCCCGCATCGGACTTGTCAGCCACCAACAAACCTGCAGCTCACGTGGACATTGCCCCTCCATAAATCTTCGTCCGCGAAGCCAAGCCAAAGAAAGAAGAATAACATTCCCAAAGGTTATATAAGTGAAGGGCATCATCCTTTTGGAATGCATTTCCAAAAGGAACAGATTAATCGAGTTTAAGAGTGGCTCCATATTCAACACCTGTTTATGATACAGTCACCAAATTTCCTCATTTCCAAAAGCAGAACACAAATAATAAACACAATTTTTATTTAACCATAACCTAAATTAAATTCCTCACAGCTTCAGTTCTGAAACATTTATTCTGATCTTATTATTCCAAAGCCTTATCTATTTAAAACCCATTCCTGTTCACAACTTGGGAGATTTAATACCCAGTCAGTAATACTGAACATACTGTACAAGAGTGCAACAATTTCATCTTATACATATTTAGTTCCACTCATTTCGACAACAATGCAAAATGTGTGTGTGAAACGGTCAAAAATCAACGGAATGTTTGTATGGAGTTGTCTGTACCATAACTCACATATATCCTATTCCCAAAAAAATAAATGCAATCCAGCTAATTACCAGTCAAATAGTCTCCGCTCCATCCTCAACATCCATTGGAGCGCTTTCATCCCTAACGTCGAAGTACTCGAGATGGCAGAGGTCGACAGCATCAAGTCCACGCTGCTGAAGATCCAGCTGCGCTGGGTGGGTCACGTCTCCAGAATGGAGGACCATCGCCTTCCCAAGATCGTGTTATACGGCGAGCTCTCCACTGGCCACCGTGACAGAGGTGCACCAAAAAAAAAAGGTACAAGGACTGCCTAAAGAAATCTCTTGGTGCTTGCCACATTGACCACCGCCAGTGGGCTGATATCGCCTCAAACCGTGCATCTTGGCGCCTCACAGTTTGGCGGGCAGCAACCTCCTTTGAAGAAGACTGCAGAGCCCACCTCACTGACAAAAGGCAAAGGAGGAAAAACCCAACACCCAACCCCAACCAACCATTTTTCCCCTGCAGCCGCTGCAACCGTGTCTGCCTGTCCCGCATCGGACTTGTCAGCCACAAACGAGCCTGCAGCTGACGTGGACTTTTACCCCCTCCATAAATCTTCGTCCGCGAAGCCAAGCCAAAGAGTTTAATCACACTCAGCAAACAAAACTGTTTAAAAGTTTTATTAACAACACTGTCGAGCAGTATTTCCTCAGCAATAATTTGCTCAATGATGCTCAGTTTGGGTTTCACTAAGACCATTCAGCTGAATCTTGTCAAAAACATTTTTTTAAATTTTTAATTCTTGCACTGAGTCATATCAATAACAATATCCACAAATGATCAACAATAGGGACATTTTTTATTTTCCCCCACTTCCTCTCTTCCCTCATCAAAAATCATAAATGATAAAACACTTAAAACAAAGAAATAACCAAAAAAAAATTGTATTGTTTACTTTCACATATTTAAATCTTATTGTTGTCATAATTACGTTGTTTTACGAGATGAAAGTTTGTGGTCAACGTTCTTCGACATATTTTATGTATGGTTCCCAAATTTGTTCAAATAATGTACACTTGTCTTTCAGACTGTATGTAATTTTTTCTAATGGAATACACTTGTTTATTTCTGAAAGCCACTGTTGTATTTTAAGGTTTGTTTCCAATTTCCAGGTTGTCATAATAAATTTTTTGGCTACTGCTAGCGGTATCATAATAAATTTTATTTGGGCTTTGTCCAATTTTAGTCCACAACTTTGATACAACCATGGACCAAAACATTAAATTCCAGAGTTGCAGTGAAAGTAACTGCCTCAGTATGATATCAAGGAATATTGGTGAAGTCAATTGGCATCAATTGGTGAATATTCCAATGGCTGGAGTCATCAAAAAAAAGATAGTTAGGTTTTGTGACCATCTGTGGCCATGACACGGAGGTTCACGATGCCAACCTTGAGAAATTTTTTTCAGACTGCAATTCAGCTGAACTTGACCTAGAATTTCAACAAGTGTGTCTTCCGGACCTCTCGGCTCGCAATCCTACATTGTGTGGTGGAGAACGGGGTGGTCATGCCGGACCTTGACTGCATGCGTCCCCTCATGGACTTGCCCCCCCCCACACCCAGAAGGCACTCAGACAATGCCTGGGCTTTTTTTCTTACTTTGCCCAAACAGTTCCACACTATGCTGACAAGGCACAGCCACTCATCAAGACCACCTCCTTCCCCCTGTCAACCGAAGCCAGAGCGGCCTTTGCCCGGTTCAAATCGGACATCGCTGCTGCAACGCTGCATGCCATCGATGAGTCCATTCCGTTCCAAGTCCAGAGCGATGCGTCCAACTTTGCACTGGCAGCCACTTTGAACCAGGCCAGCCGGCCGGTAGCCTTCTTCTCCAGAACCCTCCAGGGTACTGAGAGCCAACACTCCTCTGTCGAGATGGAGGCCCAGGCCATAGTCGAAGCAGTACATCGTTGGACACACTACCTCACTGGCAGGCGCTGACCAACCAACGCGCAGTCTCCTTCATGTTTAGCAATGCCTAGCGAGGTAAGATCAAGAATGACAAAATCGCCATGGGGAGAATCGAGCTCTCCACCTTTAATTATGACATACTGTATCGGCAATGTAAACTCAACGACCCGCCAGATGTGCTCTCCAGGGGGACTTGAGCCAACGTATAACTGGACAGGCTGCAGAGACTCCACAAGGAGCTCTGTCATCCAGGGGTCACTAGGTTCGCGCACTTTGTCAAAGCTCACAACCGGCCCTACACGGTCGAGGAGATTGACTCCATGACCCGAGCCTGCCCAGAGTGCGCTGAGTGCAAGCCCCACTTCTTCCATCTGGAGAACACCCATGTCATCAAAACCACCTGCCCCTTTGAGCGTCTCAGCGTAGACTTCAAGGGACCCCTACCGTCGACACCTGCATCCTTATGGCCATCGACGAGTACTCCCGCTTCCTGTTCACTGTGCCCTGCTCGGACATGACTGCCTCCTTAGTCATAGAGACCCTGCACAGCATCTTCGCCATCTTTGGGTACCCCAGTTACATCCACAGTGACAGGGGGTCCTCGTTTCTGAGCGTGGAGGTGCGGCAGTACCTTCTGGAGCATGGTATTGCTTCAAGCAGGACCACCAGCTATAACCCATGCGGTAATGGGCAAGTCGAAAGAGAGAATGCCACCGTTTGGAAAGTGGTTACGCTTGCCCTCCTGTCCAAAGGTCTCCCCATCTCTCGCTGGCAGGACGTGCTCACTAGTGCCCTACACTCCATCCGCTCCCTCCTATGCACCGTGACCAATGCCACCCCCCATGAAAGAGGAAATCCGAATCGGGAACGACCATACCGACGTGGCTCATGGATCCCGGTCCGGTCCTCTTACGATGCCACATCCGGTACTCAAAGAATGACCCCTTGGTTGACCAAGTGACTCTGCTCCATGAAAACCTGCATTATGCCTACATTGAGTACCCGGACGGGTGGGAGGACACAGTCTCGGTAAGGGACCTATCCCAAGCCAGATCAGACACAGCAGTGCCTTTAACCCAACCTCCCCCTATTCCTTCTCCCCCAGGTTATGTGTTTGAACAGAGGGACCAGCACCACCCCACCAGCTCAGGCCAGACTTTCGACCGCTGCTGGGGAATTGAGCGAAGCAGTGGCCACACCCTACACGACTCTGGCGACCCCAATCCCGGCATCACACCAGATGGTCAGGCCCCTTGACCGGTACAGCCCCTAACCTCCATCCGGGGTCAGTTCTCAAAGAAGGGGTAAATGTGATAGAACAGATTCTATCACCAATGTGTATATGTACAGATGGTAGTGTAGGATGACTGTGATTGGCTGAGAGCATAGCCACGCCTACTGGCAGGTCTTAAAGGGTTGCTCCTAGCCAGACCAGGTCATTCTGGACTGGTCGACCTACTTGTGATACGCTCCAGTCTTTTAGTTAATAAAAGTTTTGGTTTGGATCAACAAGTCTTTGGTTCTTTCGACGCGTGCTACAGGTTGTTAAACACCAATTGCCTCCACTCTACTTTATATCAACTAATTTAGGATTTATTAATTTTTAAAATATGCAACTTGTTTTATATACCGTCCACAATCCATGATTGGAAACATTGGCGAAAAATAAAAAGTGAAGAAGTCAGAAATGAACATCAAAGGAACAGAAGTTGAGACCAGGAGTTTAATTAGAGTCACCGTAAAGAATTAGAAGAATCACTTTGAATATTCAGTCAGTCAGAAATAACTGATAGACCAGAAAACCTTGTCTTTATTCTCTTTGAAAAGTTGCCTTAAGTTGTATATTTCAACAGAATTCGTTTTTAAATGTTCAGGCATTATTATTATTGCATTAACTTTGAAACAAAAGTCAGGGTAGGAATTATGATTGCTAAAGTTATTTTCTTTAATTAAATGTATTAAATTAATACATACCATGCTCATACCAAGTTCCTTCCCCAAAATCAATAGAGTCACCTTGTTTAAATTAAACGCATCAGTACTTTACGGTAATAGAGGAGGGAGGACAAGATCATAGGGCACAACAGTCAGTGCTCTTGCCTCACAGCTAAGGAGACTTGGAGTTGATCTTGAACTTGAGCATTGTTGGAGTGAAACTTTTACATTCTTCCTATGCTAGGGTGTCTTCCCACATGTCAAAGACATGCCAAGTGATTGGTAAACATTCTGCTCTAAATTTCACCTAGTGAGGCTGAATGGTAGAATAAAATATTGAGGAGGTTTTGGGAGAAGGCAAAGTTGGTGGCTGAAGCAAAAGGGAAGCTGGGTGCTTAATAGCCTGGGCAGATAATAGGGGGGCTGTAAGGCCAGTTTCCATGATGTATGACTCTATTCTATATATTCCACCAATCTATAGGAAACAAATATTTGTAAATGTTTATTTTTGCTGCCTTCTTCTGAAAGAAAGGATTCTGCTGGACTTGAGTATCTGTGAAGCAGGGTATCATACATCTGTGCAAAACAGCTTGTCGTACCCAATGTGCCAATTACAATATTGAGTGCCATGGAGCACTGGGTTATTGTATCAGCATGTTATAGGTCTTGCCCCTGATTTGAGTCTTGAACCTGAAATATCACTGGTCTCTTCCACATGTCTATTTCTGCAGTATTTATTAGAGGAATTTACACCATTGTAGCGGCAGCTACTCTACTCCTGAAAGGATACACACAACCAGACAGGTTGAGCTCAGTGAGCAGACTAGCATATTGCAGGCTGCTGGGCTGTACTCAAACTCCCAGCCCGGACCTTGCTGAGAACCGCGCTGGAGGGAGCTGACGTCACCCGGGCGTCACGTGGTCCCCGTGCTGGGAGGAAAGTAACACCCCGACGGCACCATTTTGGCCGCTGCCCCGCCGCGTGGCTTACAAACAGGGCCGGTTCGCCTGCCTAGTGGTGAGCTGCCACATCATATTATTCATGTTGTCACAGCTGTCATTATTGATTTTACTTGGTGAGTTAAAAATAATGGTCATTGAATAAAATGAAAAGTTTCACAATTTGCTATCTTGAAATTTATTCAGTCAAATAAAGTTATATTATAATCTCAACAGGACTTTATTGCTTCCTGAATTTCTAATATTATCCTGAATGACTTGCAAAAGTAAGAGCAGAATGGAGCAATAGAAGTAAAACAATTTAATTCTACTCAGGGAATTTTGCACCATTTTAGAGCGAAAATTAAGCATAACATTTTGACATTAGTTATCTTATCAATAAGGGAATCAATCATTTATAAAAGCTACCTCATGAACCCACAAAAGGTTTTTCAGTACTTATTACGACTATTCCCCTTTATAATAGCGTGAGCAATATGCAGGCGTCATGGTTTAGACTTATTAATGTGAGTTTTTCATGGTTTATTCGAACTATTAAACTATACTTAAAACTGTAATAAATGGACAATAAAATGTTAGGGACTTTCATGTACTTTCAAAAGTACATGATCAAAGGAATTATCTGGACAGTCTACATTGCACTGGTTCTACACAGCACAAAAACAAATTCAAAATAAAATTGTTTATATTAAACAAAAGGCCTTGTCTAAAGGCTGCTACAATCATGATAAAGAATTCATAAACAATAATCTAGCTGCTGGATTTCTTTAAAATATTTGTTTGCAAGTCATTTTATCCCTTACAGTATTTTCAAGGAAACATCTCCATATTGAAAGTAAAATGATCCAGTTTAATTTTCAGTGCACGCTAAGTAAGATAAACAAATACTTTTATTACTTTTAACATTTCTTTTCCCTCCAGCTTTATTGTGTGCTCACAATATGAGTTCAGAATGGACAATTCCAAACTTTTATCATTTTTTAAACCAGACAACTGGATATAACATGAAATAAAATGATCTGGGCAATCAAAGATCCAACTTCCCTCCCTCCTTCAGTTACTGTAGTGGTGGTGGTGGGGGGTGGTAGGAGGGTCAGAATCCAAAACTGTAAGGAGCTGTAATGCAAACTAATATGGAGTGCTGAACTGAAGATTATTGGAATCCTAAAGTGTAAGACTGCACTGTATATTTTCACTTTGATGATGGAAGACAAGTCGGAAGGTACTGTGATGAAAATGTGCAGCTCTTCAAGTCTAGTGTTCGGTATTACTTGCTGTAAAACAAGGGAAACATTCAGGCACTGTGGGTGGTGCAGAGAAGACCTATCCTTAATGTTAGAGATCTAACGCAGAAAGACTGGACAGACCTGGACTTTTTAGCCTGGAGGGCAAATGCACAAGAGCTAATCCTATGGAGCTGTTTAAGCAAACCTTGATTTTTTTTTTAAAGCCTTAACTTTTTTAACTGATAATTAGCAAAATAAAGTGATACTTAAAATTCTTTTCACATAAATTAAGCTAAACATTGGCAACATGGATTACTATTTCATCTGTGCATTCTGGTTTTATGAAAATGCGAAATTGGCTTCTATTCAATTGCATTATGTGACTCAGAACAATCCCAGATTAGTAAAAACATGAGATTCAATGGACATCTTTGAACTGTTATTTATTGTAAAAAGCACAATTTCTCTGGATTTCCCTACAGTATTTTTTTAATATCTGTAAAATTTAGCCAAATAATGGTAATAACTGGAAAGGCAACTCTTAACTAAAACAAAAATAATGCTAACAAATTTCAAGCTCTAAAATATGAAAATAGTTCATCACAAATATTAATTTTAAGATAATGAGTGTAGAATGAGATTAACTTGTCCTCACTCTAACTGCCTGGCAGAACTTGTCCTCACTTTAAACACTTCTCCTTTAACTCATCTCATTGCCCTTTTGGCCTTCTCTACATCGGAGAGACTGGGAGCAGACTGGGAGATCACTTCGCTGAACACCTTCGCTCCGTCTGCACCAGTGACAGAGACCTTCCAGTAACCAACCATTTCAGTCCTATGTCATAGTCCCATACTCACACACCTGTCAATTGGTCTTATGTACTATCCCACCTGCAAACTGAAGGAACAGCACCTGATTTCCTGTCTGGGGACTCTCCAGCCAGATGGCATTAATATCAACATTTCTGGTTTCTGCTAACCTATTCTCCTCTTTACCCCTTCCTTACCCCTTCTAGATCTCCTCCCCCTTCCCTCTCTATTCACCCAGTTTTCCCTCTACCCTTGCTTGCTGATGTCCCCTCCCTCCCTCCTCCACCTATGACCTACTGCCTTTGCAACCACGCCTTCCCCAACAACTCTATTATTTAGACACCTGCCCTCATTTTTCTATTCCTTGATAAAGGACTCAAGCCTGAAACTTTGAGTTATGTAAACTTTGCTATATAAAGGACACTGTTTAACCTGGTGAATTTCTCCAGCTTTGTGTTTTTACTTCAACCAGATTTTTGTGTTTTACTTATAATGAGATGAAAATAGTCATTGGTAAATTTGAAATTAATGTAACAAGGCTCTTTCTGATTAAGAAACTAAACAGTCCCTATTGATAGAGGTGTTGGTGATGGACAATTGCTTAGCCAAAGGAGGTGTAAGGTGCTCCTTCCATCTGATTGCTTACAGGCCACCTTTGGACAAGGAGTAGTGAAGTTATGGATTGCAGATGGTGGATGGATTTTTACAGGCAGATGCTACGAATTGGAATTTATGGTTGTAAAACTAAAAATGCTAGGCAGATGAATCTGCTGATCAATGGCCTGGGTTACCCGTCCAGTAGGGACACTGCAACTGAAGAAGGGAATGGGAAATTACTTCAGTATTTTTCCCTTGTATAATCATAAACTCAACATCAACTATGGTCTCAGCTCAGAGATGGAGCCTTCACCATAGGAGAACAGGGAAGGCAACAACTGCAATTCAGAGGATGGAGAAGACAGATGGAGAGACATGATTGCCTATGCCAAATGACAAGGCACTTGAATGACAAAGATTGATAAAGGGGAAAACCCTTGGATCATTTAAAGTACAGCGAAAGCAGAAAACTCAATCGATCTCCATGTTTGGTTTAAGTTGACTAGCTTTGCTCATTCTTAAGCAATTTGGAATATTGGTGATGTAAGGTGTTTAGTATTTATAAACTAAGAACAATTGAAGTCTAGCATACAGAAAACTTTTGACTATTCAGCCATTCTCAATGGAGGCCATGCACATTTAAGGAGGGACCACAGATTGAAATCATAAAATATTTTTTGGGTTTTTTTTCTGTAGTCGGTAGGAGAGAAACTAAATAATTGGAGGAAGAACACCTCATCTTCTGTCTGAGCACCCCCCTTTTCCATCTGTCTCCTTTCACAGAGCTCTGATCAATTCTCACCTTTCTCCTTTTGACAGTTGGTCTCTACTCCTCCGTGCCCCATTCTTCTCCCTTTCTTTCCCCTCCCAGCCTTGATTTCAGACACATTTTTTTCACTCATACCTTGAGGAAGGACTCAGGCCCAAAATGTCGGTAATATAATTTTACCTCCTATGGGACACTGTGAGACTGGATGAGTTCTTCTAGCATTTCTGTGTTTTGACAACACACACAGGGAAGGGAGCCCGTAAACTTTGAGCAGAGACCAAAGGGAACCATAGCCAAAAAAAATGAGAATTTTTTTGAGAATGGCTGGTCTAATTTTATCCCTTTGACCTTCGTCAACGATTCATCAGGGGCCTGTAAAAGGGCAAATACTCACCAATCTTCAGCTTAGGATCTGCAAGTACCAGTTAGTTCCATTACTTCATCACGACCTTGGTTTCCAACCAGTTAAATTCAGAAATGGGGTATGAGAGATTCTCTTTAATCTCCAGGCATGGACCCGAAGGAACTTCAGCAAAGTTAAATTCAACAGGGATCTTGGTGGGAGGGGAAAGTAATCGCACGAATAACTAAACTTATCCCTAACATAACAGAAAACAGCCAAGGCAGTTGGAAGTCAATCATCTCGTTTACTCAGCATATTTGGGTCCGGAGCCACCAACTGGGTCCCTGGAGTTAATGATGCAGAAGCATTAACTTCAGTGCTGCTATTCTCCATAAAGTTGGAAGCAGGGATAATTCCTGATAATTACAAATGATATTTATTTAGAGACAGAGTTGTACAGAGTGGAACAGACTCTTTTCCCCAGTTCGTCCACTACTAAGTTGGCATTCTGGCTGAGCTCCATTTGCCTGCATTTGGCCACATCCTTCCAAACCCTTCCTCTCTCCACATAAATGTATTTTGCATCAAAATTGTTCTCATCTCTGCAGTTTCCTTTTGCGTTCACATCAGATCTGGACTAACCTCTGAATAAAAAGGTTTTCCATTTGGGTCCCTCTTAAATCTCTTGCTTCGGTCCTTAAACCAATGCCATTTTGTTCAAGAATCATCCATCCTAGCAAAAAGATTGTGAACATTCACTTTATTCACTTTCTTTGTTATTTTAAACACCCTTTTTCAGCAGATGGACAGCCTGAAGACTACCTGGATGCATCCTCGATCCAAACACTGGCACCTCCTAGACTACGTCCTGGTGCGAGAAAGAGACAAACGAGATGTGCTCCACACCAGGGTCATGCCCAGCGCGGAATGCCACACTGACCACCAGCTGGTTCGCTGCAAGTTCAAACTTCACTTCAAGCCAAAGTCCAGGAACAGTAAAGCCCCCAGAAAGAGGTTCAATGTTGGAAACTTGCAGTCAGACGAAGTGAAAGGAAACTTCCAGGCAAACCTCAAAGCAAAGCTCGAGGATGCAATCCGCCTCACAGAATCATCCCCTGAAACCCTCTGGGATCAGCTGAAGACTGCCATACTGCAATCCACTGAAGAGGTACTGGGCTTCTCCTCCAGGAAAAACAAGGACTGGTTTGATGAAAACAACCAGGAAATCCAGGAGCTGCTGGCAAAGAAGCGACCTGCCCACCAGGCTCACCTTGCAAAGCCGTCCTGGCCAGAGAAGAAACGAGCCTTCCGTCGCGCATGCAGCTATCTTCAGCGCAAACTCCAGGAGATCCAAAATGAGTGGTGGACTAGCCTCGCCAAACGAACCCAGCTCAGCGCAGACATTGGCGACTTCAGGGGTTTTTACGAGGCTCTAAAGGCTGTGTATGGCCCCTCACCCCAAGTCCAAAGCCCGCTGCGCAGCTCAGACGGCAAAGTCCTCCTCAGCGACAAGATCTCCATCTTCAACCGATGGTCAGAACACTTCCAATCTCTTTTCAGTGCCAACTGCTCAGTCCAAAAATCCGCCCTGCTCCAGCTCCATCAACAGCCCTTAAGGCTAGAGCTGGATGAGGTCCTCACCCGGGAAGAGACATATAAGGCAATTGAACAACTGAAAAGTGGCAAAGCAGCAGGTATGGATGGAATCAAAACCTTTTTATTCAGGTCTGGAAGGCTGGCGGCAAAACTTTGCATGTCAAACTGCATGAGTTTTTCAAGCTCTGCTGGGACCAAGGAAAGCTGCCTCAGGACCTTCATGATGCCATCCTCATCACCCTGTGCAAAAACAAAGGCGAGAAATCAGACTGCTCAAACTACAGGGGAATCACACAGCTCTCCATTGCAAGCAAAATCTTCGCTAGGATTCTCCTAAATAGAATAATACCTAGTGTCACCGAGAATGATCTCCCAGAATCACAGTGCAGCTTTTGCGCAAACAGAGGAACTACTGACATGATCTTTGCCCTCAGACAGCTCCAAGAAAAGTACAGAGAACAAAACAAAGGACTCTACATCACCTTTGTTGACCTCACCAAAGCCTTTGACACCGTGAGTAGGAAAGGGCTTTGGCAAATACTAGAGCGCCTCGGATGCCCCCCAAAGTTCCTCAACATAGTTATCCAACTGCACGAAAACCAACAAGGTCGGGTCAGATACAGAAATGAGCTCTCTGAACCCTTCTTCATTAATAATGGCGTGAAGCAAGGCTGCGTTCTCGCACCAACCTTCTTTTCAATCTTCTTCAGCATGATGCTGAAACAAGCCATGAAAGACCTCAACAATGAAGATGCTGTTTACATCCGGTACCACACGGATGGCAATCTCTTCAATCTGAGGCACCTGCAAGCTCACACCAAGACACAAGAGCAACTTGTCCATGAACTACTCTTTGCAGACGATGCCGCTTTAGTTGCCCATTCAGAGCCAGCTCTTCAGCGCTTGACGTCCTGCTTTGCGGAAACTGCCAAAATGTTTGGCCTGGAAGTCAGCCTGAAGAAAACTGAGGTCCTCCATCAGCCAGCTCCCCACCATGACTACCAGCCTCCCCACATCTCCATCAGGCACACAAAACTCAAAACGGTCAACCAGTTTACCTATCTCGGCTGCACCATTTCATTGGATGCAAGGATCGACAACGAGATAGACAACAGACTCGCCAAGGCAAATAGTGCCTTTGGAAGACTACACAAAAGAGTCTGGAAAAACAACCAACTGAAAAACAACACAAATATTAGCGTATACGGAGCCATTGTCATATCCACACTCCTGTTCGGCTCCGAATCATGGGTCCTCTACCGGCATCACCTACGGCTCCTAGAACGCTTCCACCAGTGTTGTCTCCGCTCCATCCTCAATATTCATTGGAGCGACTTCATCTCCAACATCGAAGTTTTCGAGATGGCAGAGGCCGACTGCATCGAATCCATGCTGCTGAAGATTAAACTGCGCTGGGTAGGTCATGTCTCCAGAATGGAGGACCATCGCCTTCCCAAGATCGTGTTATATGGCGAGCTCTCCACTGGCCACCGAGACAGAGGTGCACCAAAGAAGAGGTACAAGGACTGCTTAAAGAAATCTCTTGGTGCCTGCCACATTGACAACCGCCAGTGGGCTGATATCGCCTCAAACCGTGCATCTTGGCGCCTCACAGTTCGGTGGTCAGCAACCTCCTTTGAAGAAGACCGCAGAGCCCACCTCACTGACAAAAGACAAAGGAGAAAAAACCCAACACCCGACCCCAACCAACCAATTTTCCCTTGCAACCGATGCAACCGTGTCTGCCTGTCCCGCATCGGACTTGTCAGCCACAAACGAGCCTGCAGCTAATGTGGACATTACCCCTCCATAAATCTTCGTCCGCGAAGCCAAGCCAAAGAAAAAAATAACAGGGGTGGCCAAACTTGCTTAATGTAAGAGCCACATACAATAAACTTTAGATGTTTGAGAGCTGCAAGACATGAAAAAACATTACATACATGTTCTTACTCTTTCATTCACATTTTGTTACAAATATTTTATATAAATATTAAGACATATATGCATGTAATCATGTATGTAGTTTTTAAACTGCTAATAATCAAAAAGTAGACATACTGAGTTAAAAGCGTCGAGTTCTGAAAGGCGGGCGGCCCTGATCACACTAACACTCCATCCGCAACATACCCACACGCACCACAGTCACGCGATCGCCAGCCAAGCCCACTAAAACTATCACTCTGAGCACCGGGTCATATGATTCCTGTCTCGGTAAACATATTTTTGCGAGCCGCACATTAAACGTCAAAGAGCCACAGTTTGGACACTCCTGTTCTATAAGGTCACTTCAAAGTCCTGCACTTTAGGGAGTAAAGACCTAAAACATTCAAAATCCCTCAAGAAATAAAGTATTCGATACTATCTACTCCAAATCTGATTAATTTCACTGCCTGGCCTGATAAAGGGCAAGTAATATTTAGGCAAAACACTCACAGGGAAGTAACCATTTAAACAAGAGCTGGTCTAACATCTTCCCTTTCCTATTTGTGACCACAATAGTGGGCCAGAGGGTGTGAATCTTTTGAGTGACATTCCAGAATATTGTACACTTTACCTGACAAATAAGACCATAAGGGCTTAGAAGCACAAATAGGCTATTCAGCCCATCGTCTGCCCCACCATTTAATCATGAGCTGATCCTTTCTCCAACTCAGCCCCACAAATGAACATGCAACAAAAGGCAAAGGAGGAAAAACCCAACACCCAACCCCAACCAACCAATTTTCCCCTGCAGCCGCTGCAACCGTGTCTGCCTGTCCCGCATCGGACTTGTCAGCCACAAACGAGCCTGCAGCTGACGTGGACTTTTACCCCCTCCATAAATCTTCGTCCGCGAAGCCAAGCCAAAGAAAAAGAAAAAAAAGGTCTAACATCTTCCCTTTCCTATTTGTGACCACAATAGTGGGCCAGAGGGTGTGAATCTTTTGAGTGACATTCCAGAATATTGTACACTTTACCTGACAAATAAGACCATAAGGGCTTAGAAGCACAAATAGGCTATTCAGCCCATCGTCTGCCCCACCATTTAATCATGAGCTGATCCTTTCTCCAACTCAGCCCCACAAATGAACATGCAAAAACAATAAAGATCTAGTTTCAAATGATGGACTGTGAGTGTGTTTAGATTTCAAATCAGCTAGCATTTTGTGATACTGTGTGTAATTTACATTCTGTAAATAGTTATCCTGCTAACTCTTTTTGGAAATTAAATTTAAAAAGTTCACTGGCTAGAAATTTATCTTGGGTTAAATGCATATAAAATCGATGTAGCCACGCATCAAAACACAAGTACCACACAAAAACGATCCTATGTAATGCACTCGATGCCTTTATTCCCTATTGCCTCTGTTTACAATTGTCTCACCTGGTAGTTGTGAGATCCAATGCAACTTGCGCTGAAAGGCTTGAAGTACAAATCAGAAAGATGACTGTATTGCTATGGATCAAACTGTTTGTTTATGGCAGTAAAGCTTCTAACTGAAAGATTAAAGTCTTTAAGATTAAAGAAATTGTTCCATCTATAGTAGGTTATGTCCGATTGTGTTTTTAAAAAAGAGCTACATTGATGCCGATCAAGTGTCTTGGGTGTGGGCAAGATGGCATCAAAACTTGTGGTTCAATTGATCTAAGTTTAAGAATAAGAACTAGTTATATATTGAGTTCAGATAAAGGTTATATTAGCTACTGACTAACTGAATATCAGTAAAAGGAAATGAGGACCACAGAAGAACGGAATCAGTAATCAGTGAATTTGGTTTGCAATTTTCTTGAATTAAAATGTTAAAAGTTCTTTTTAAATTTATGACACAACCAAAAAGTTGCCTGCAGAGTTTTCAGATGTACTGAGGAGGAAAGTCATTGAGAACAGTTGCTCAGTATGTTCCAAGTACAGTTAATTTTTAAGTATGTATTTGATTATTTTGGCGCTGTCAGCAAGTTGAATTAAAATTCCCTTTAGTAGTCAGCTTGTGTGGATTCCAGTAAGGTCCAAATGAAATGCACATTGGAGCAAATGAGAAAAAGGCTCAAACCTCTTGATTGACAGCTTCTTTCTGTTTTAGGGATTATGTCAGGATTGAGGAGGATTATGTCATTTACTTCAATTAACCCTTCTGTTTAACTCTGGCATTTTTAATGTACTGAGTTGCAATGAAGTTGAGACCTTTCACCTCTCAAGGAATTATTATATTTTTCTACTTGCATGTAACAAACAAATGAATAGTCGCCTATTTAATATGCTCAAATGTTGAACTTAATTTTTAATTTCTTAATTTCTGTTTCTGATGTTTTAACCGTGTCAAAGACACGGTTACAGAGGAAGATCTGCAATGGAACAGTTAAAGAGAGTAACATCTGCTTTTGATTTAAGGTCCAGTCAATGATGTTTTGACTGACTCTTTTTTGGGACTTTTTATACTTCATAGTGGTTTGTTGTTGAAAAACAAATGAGTTTTAAGTCAAGTCTTCCAACTTTGCCCCTACACTTTGTAGGGGGTGGGGAAAGGATTGTGGTGGGGTGGATTGCCAGGCTGATAGATGGAGTGATTTTGCTATAACAACAGTGGTTAAAGGCTGAATTAGACTTTCACCAATTCCTTCAATGCAATGAATTAGTCTTTATATTAGAATCAATTACCTAGTCACTAATTTGATGGTGGGCTCTTATTCCTTTTGGTAGCAATATCAGACTTAACGCCTTTCGTGCACTAATTCTAATGTTAATAACAGATGTTTTCCCATTGGGTCCAATTCAGGTATTGGTAACAGATGCTATCCATTACTGGTACCTATACTGACTGAGATATCAAAGAATGAGAAGGAAGTTTAGAGAGGTGCTCAAGATATTGGGAGGATAGATGCTGAAAGACTTCTTCTACAGAATCCAGAACTAGGGAACAATGACTCCCCAGATTCGCTTCCACAACCATGTTTCTCTCTCACTGCTCCCCATCTGCTGCTCTCAAGCTTTGTGACCATGTACTCACCCGGACTCACTGCCACAGCCATGTTAAACCTGAACTATTGGTAATATGTCTTTATCTTTGCTATATAAAGTACATTGTTTGACTTGCCGAGTTTCCCCAGCATTGTGCTTTTACTTGGAGAACATTCTTCAGACTAGGCTTTGGCTACTGATGAGTTGAAAGAACTTGCTAGACCATTCACCAATATTTTTGACATCAGATTTAAGTTAGTCCCAGCCTGATCAACAGTCCAGAATGTGATGGACCATCAGAAACACCGGAATGAGTGATGCTCCAATAATACTGAAGAAGCTGAACGCCACGAAACCAAAGTATTCTATGTGGTTGGCACCACCCTATGATTCATACCTTTACCCAAATCTATCACATTATCAAATTTTGCTACAGCTATTTACCTAGAAAATCCAAATGACATCTCAAACTCCATGATGGCACTTCTCCATTAATTAAAAAGGCAGCTGCTACACAGGAACGCTATGAGTTACAAGTCACACACTATCTTGATTCAAAACTATGTTGCTGTTTCCTTTATCATGGCTTTGTGGACAATGAACTGTCTCACTTTTTCTCTTATTTTGCACTGATTTATTTATTTTTAAAATGTAATTGATAGCAATTTACTGCAAAACAGCAAATTTTGTGACACGTGTTCACGACAATCAATTCTGATTCTGAAGTTCTGAACTCTAAACCTTACGGCATTGTGGGAGTACATTCACCAGATGAGCTAGAACAGTTCAAGGCATTTGATTAAACCACTTTCTCAAGGAATTAGGAATGGGCAATAAAATGTGGGCTTTCCCAGCAAAACACATATCATGTGAACAAACTGGAAAAAGAAAAAGTGAGGTTTATAAAGCTTTGGAATCCTTTACCTTGGGGGTTGTGGATACCAAGTTATTTATATATTCTTTCTTCTTTTCTTTGGCTTGGCTTCGTGGATGAAGATTAATGGAGGGGTAATGTCCACGTCAGCTGCAGGCTCGTTGGTGGCTGACAAGTCCGATGCGGGACAGGCAGACACGGTTGCAGCGGTTGCAAGGGAAAATTGGTGGGTTGGGGTTGGGTTTTTCCTCCTTTGTCTTTTGTCAGTGAGGTGGGCTCTGCAGTCTTCTTCAAAGGAGGTTGCTGCCCGCCGAACTGTGAGGCTCCAAGATGCACAGTTGGAGGCGAGATCAGCCTACTGGCGGTGGTCAATGGGGCAGGCACCAAGAGATTTCTTTAGGCAGTCCTTGAACCTCTTCTTTGGTGCACCTCTGTCTCGGTGGCCAGAGGAAAGCTCGCCATAGAACATGATCTTGGGAAGGCGATGGTCCTCCATTCTGGAGACGTGACCTACCCAGCGCAGTTTGATCTTCAGCAGTGTGGATTCGATGCTGTCGGCCTCTGCCATCTCGAGTACTTTGATGTTGGAGATGAAGTATATTAAGACGAAGATAAATAGAAATGATAACACTGAAGGAATTAAAGATTTGGGAAGATAGGAATAAATTGAATAGCAAAGGAGCCTTGTTTTCATGATAGTATTAGTTGGTGATAGACTATAGTAATAGTATTAGAATTAATTGGAAATGCTGCTGGAGATTTGGCATTTAATTGAATACTGTCTTAAACTTCCACAGATGATCTGCGGAAAGTAGAATGACTGGTTGCATCACAGACTGGTTTGGAAACTCAAGTGCCTAGGGATGCAAAAGGCTGCAAACCTCGACAAGTCTATCATGGGCATTGACCTCCCATCCATTGAAAGCATTGATGCGAGGTTCTGCCCCAAAAGGCAGCATAAAGGACCTGGTCACTGAAAATGCTGGACTTCAGGCTCAGAAGCCTGAAGACTATGATGGGAGAGGTCTGGAGAGTTATGGAATAAGTGCAGGTCAGTGGGACCAATGGAATGATGTTTTGGCACAAGCTAGAAGAGCTGAATGGCCTATTTTCTGTGCTGTAGTGTTCTATAGTTCTGACTGTGAATATTTATATATCTATCCTTTGATATTTATTATTTCTTTTTATGGCTTGTATTTGCGGTCATTTAAATTTTATTATTGCATTTACATATCTCTGGCTGCAGTTCTTAAGAGTTTTGATGGCATCTGTACATTGTTTATGACAACAATTCTCATTGACATTAACACATTGGTCTCATAATTGGACTAATTCAATTAAGATACTAGTAATGTAATTATATCAACAATACCCTACAATAAGTATCACACATTTAGATGCAAGTTAATTTTCATAATTTGCAGTATTTATTCTTGTGATGTACGAGCAGGCGACATGGTTGGTATCATAGCTATTGTGAATCTGGCACTGGCTGCAAAGAATTTGTACATTCTCCCCATGTCTGCCCGGGTTTCCTCTGGATGCTCCAGTTTCTTGCCACATTCCAAAGAGGGTTAGTAGGTTCATTGGTTACAGGGGTGTATTTGGGGGGCAATGGCTAGTGGGCCAAAAGGGCCTGTGACTGTGCTGTATCTCTAAGGTATGTTTCAAAGTTTGCTGCTTTAATTCGCTGCAATCCATTGCATCATGAGCAATAAATTTGATATAACTGAAATTTCTGATATATTCATACTGAATGCACTACCGATAATAGATTGGAATCATCTCTGGTCTTATCAATCCACTAATAAGAGAGAGGAAAGGATTGATATGTATATTTATTCATTCTCTGCTAATACAAGATCAAAACTTAGTTATAGGCTGCAACTAAATAAAATAATTGAGTGTGTATACAATGGCACAGGCAGTGTATTTCAACATCATTAACAAGAAAAGGATGAGTTAAACAAAGCTACCTTTTGTGATATTGATCAATAGAGCTCGAAACGTACAAGGACAAATCTAATTTGGGGCATTCATATAAATTATTAATATCCACAAAATAATAGTAACGAGAGCTGGAAGAGGAGAAATTATTATTTATAAGCAAGCACTTTAGCAATTCTTTCTTGCTAGAAGATGACTTTTTAGCAGTTGAAAGAAAATTACATGATTTGTCCTAATATGCTGTCCAATCCCATCACCAAAAGGGGAGCTTCCTCATGACACATCCCAACTATTAATGCAAGCCTATACTGGAAACACGTCAACCTCAATGTTCACTTTATGACAAAACAATCAAACCTCTGAATCTTAATAATGGTTCAGATATTTGCAAATTTCATCCTTGCTTGATGAAAGTAAGGGACAGGTACGGCTTTGGGTGTTTGATGATAAGACAGATATTGATTCTGATAGTGGTAAATAACATTGAATGGATGATAACTGTTGTTGATTCCAGAATGTATAGCTGCCAACTGCCAAATTAAGAATGGCTAAGTAGATGGTTTAGATTTATCGTTCATTTTCAGGTACCACAATTCTCCTTATAATCTTTCACTTAGATGACCTGGAAGATTAATTAGTATAGATAACCTTTGGACATCAACCCTGTTGAGTAAAAAAAAAATCATCTTCCTAAATTTCAATATCTGTCCATCTAGGTTATTTTTAAATTCTGTATTACCACAAATATTTTAGATTTTCTCATCAGTATTATCTATATCTTTACCAAGGACTTTTATTACCATGAGTTTGTTCTGGTAAGATTTTTTGAATGGGGGGGGTCCATATTAAACTCTAGTCCACTCCTATTCGCACTCAATGTCCACACTTTCGACCTTCAAACAGACGTCAGGCAGCAGTGAGCAGGAATGCTTGTAGAGAATGTTCATCTCAGGATGGAAGATGCTGATGTTCACAGTCATCCCATCACTGGCAAATAAACTCATTCAGCATAACTAAAAGGGGAAATGGGAAGTGCTTGTATAAACCTCTTGCACTCCATTCATTACCAAAATTAAGGCCAAGTCATCTTTTGCTTAGATGTCTAATAAGGCTTACTATTTCAAAGATTTCTCAAACTATTTTGAAATTTTCATTGTTCCACATTGATCTTTGGAAACTCAAAGCCCACTATTTGATGGAATAATATCTGTTAGCTCTCTTCTGCAGTGCCTATTCACTATAAGGGACTTTTGCCTCAGCGACTTCATTTAATTGTTATGCACAATAATGTTTCATCTATTATGAGGTGGGGAGAAGTTCTGCCGACGTGTTGGGGGAGAGAGATGTTTGAAAAGATCCAAATGTATAGGACTAATGGCACTTTGACTGAGTTTGATGCTATTTGCACCGTCATTTCTCTTAAAAATTATTATAAAGCTCCAGAAAACTCAAATTAAAATAAAAGATGCTGTAAACATTGGATCAGATGCAGATCTATGCCCTGGTGAAAATCTATGCTAAGATAATATTCATGCAAAGGCAGCATTCTCAAGCATTATCTAGACAAAAGCAGATGATTTATATATTGTAGAGGCATATAAGTCAAAGAAAATTTACAATGCATATCTGAGCATTTCATTGGGTTCCTGGTTGAAGCAAAACAAAGCCAATTTTATAGCAGTAGGAACCTAAACGTGAGAAAAAGACAATGTGAGGCTTGAAGTAGAGATTTATTTTTAATGTATTTTCTAATGGAAAATTTAGTGTGAAAATTTATATTTGGGGCATTTTTTTGGCATATAGGAGCTTTTCACTTCTGCCTTTCTAACAAAAGAATCTCAGTGAGATTTTTGATAATTTAATATTGAACATAAAACAAGTTGAAAACACACACACACAATTTTACATTGTCCTGTTCCTTTTATCAAGTTTGGGATCACAGAATCAGAGATTTACTGTATGGAAATAAACCCTTCCTCTCTACTCGTCTGTACTGACCAATTTGTCCACCAAAGCCAGTCCCTTTTGCCTGCATTTGGCTCTTATCCCTCTAAATCTATCCATATACTTATCTGAATGTTCTTTGAACATTACAATTGTACCCTCCTCCATCACTTGCTCTGACTGCTCATTCCACATACCCTCTACTCTCTGTGTGAAAATTGTGTCCCTCGGGTTCCTTTTAAATCTTAAACCTATGTCCTTTACATAAAAAGAACACAAGAAATCCGAGCAGGAGTAGGCCATCAGGCCCTTCGAACCTGCTCCATCATTCAGTCGGATCAGGGCTGCTCTGTCTCTGGCCTCAGTTCCACTCACCCTCCTTTTTTTTTCCATTTTACGTAATTTCCTTCTTCTTTAATAATCTATTCCTTGGTCTTCAATATATTCATTAAGGCAAACTCACAACTCTCTGGAAGAAACAGTTCTTCCTTAATCTCTACCTTAACTCTTCCCACAAATCTTGAGGATGCGTCTCACCTGCCAGTAGAAACAACCTCCCTGCTTCAATCTTATCTTCCTTTCAGAATGTTATGCCTCTATAAGAACCCCACTCATCCTTCTAAACTCCAATATCTCATCCCAAGCTACTCAATCTCTCCTCATGAACTATCCCCATAATTTCTAGAATCAACCTGGTGATCTCTGCACTGCTCCCCTACCTTTTGACTCTACCCTGAGGGATAAGGAGTGTAACTGGTAGTCAAAACTTGATCCATCATACTCGAAGCTGCACTGCATCTTTTAAATCACACAATAGAAGTTGTAGCCACATGTAACTCAAGCACAGGGACCCATGGTATTCCATATTAAGACAAAGCAATAAATAGAGCAGAAGTTTGAAATTTGAAATTTTTAAATTTAGGCATTCAGCACGGTAACAGGCCATTTCAGCCCATGAGCCCGTGCCACCCAGTTACACCCAATTTAACTACAAACCCCAGTACTTTTTGAATGAAGAGAGGAAACCAGAGCACCCAAAGGAAATCCACTCAGAAACGGGGAGAACGTACAAACTCCTTACAGACAGTGCGAGATTCAAACCCTGATTTTGATCGCTGGCGCTCTAACAACATTGCGCTAACCGTTACGCTAGCTGTGCTACCCCCAAATGAACTTTTGTTTTTATTTTCATTAACTTTAGCAGCTCTATGAATGACTCAAAACCAGAGTGAAACATTAAATATTTGTTAACATTTTTCTAACCACAAATCTTCTGCATACCTCAAATTTTATTACAACCTTAAATTCGATGTTGGCTATTACAGCTAAAGTTAATTGGAAAGGCATTATCTCTTTTAAGATCAATGCTAAAATATCAGACCAGGGAATGTCATGTGAATGTGTTAAACATTCAGCTGCTATTATTGCTGACAACAGGATGTAACCTGTGTAATTTATTTGACCTTGTGAAAAAGATTTGTTTCCATGTACTGGAAATAAAAATCATTACACAGCAGGCACTGAAAAGCTAATTCCACATAAAGATTGTCTTGTGGAACAAGTATGAGGAGCTGATTTCTTTGCTCTCTAAATGAACTTGACTGATTGCCCATTAGGTTTTGCAAGTCTTTATACCTCAAACATTTCTCCATCATCACTCATTCAACCCTCCCCTCTCTTATTCTGAACACTGCCCTCCACGCTCTCCGCACAAATCCCAACCTATCAAATTCTCTTGGTTTCCAGAGTAATTCCCTCATTATGCATAGTGGAAGTTCCCTCCCTATTTCGTGCACCTTTCATGACCACTTTATTTTCCAAAAGAGTTTACAATCAATAAACTGTTGACTCAACTATAAAAAGGCAAGCAAAATGGAAAAAGCAAACTGCTAGAAGATCTCAGCAGGTCAAACTACATTAATGAAGGGAAGGAAATTATTGATGTTTCAGGTTGAGAGTGGAGAGGGAAGAAAGCTGATAAAGAGAGGCAAGGGAGAGGAGTGAAATAGAGGCCAGTAAGTGATTGGTGGACCAATGGGCATAAGGAGCGCAATAGGGGAGAGAAAGGGATGGGGTTGGGACACAAATGACCCATAATTCATGGCGAAAAAACTGTTTTATTTCATTTTTTCCCAGGAGTACTTCTCCAACAACTATCATGAATCTTCAACATCAAACCAAATGAATTGAAACCTCATTCTAAAACCTAGAAATTCATCCTCAGACGATAGTTCCAAACGCATGCAAGTTGTATTTTGTGTTCAATGTTCACTACTGTTGAGGGCCAATACCTTGACCATGGATTCCTCGCACATAAAAATAGATCCCAATGTTACAATGAAGAAAAGAGCACGATAACATACCCATGAGCAGATTTATGGTCCGTTCCATAAGTGCAGAACAATACATTGATGTAAAGTTATAATTCTGAGACCTCTTGTGTTCTTTGAAGCACAGAAAACAGGCCTGCTCTATTATTTTTAAATTTAAAATGATCTTGTCCTATTTTACTTCCAAGCCCAATACAACCAGTATAACAGAATTGTTGAGGAATTTATGTCCAGAAGAGAATGTGATTTATTTATTTTTTTAAATCACATCAATCAGATCTGAAGAAAATAAGGTTTAGTGTGGAATAATAAATAGCAACCCAAGAAGATCTTTAATCACCCCACTTTATTCAGCTTGTTTGCAATATTTGGCATGCTTGCAGACAGGCTCACCCATTTCTCTGCCCACAGGGTGTGATTTAAAGATAGCCAGTTGCTTCCACTGCTGCAAGGAAGGCCGATGAGTGATTGCAGAACAGAGCCAGAGATTGTGGTCCACAGTATATCAGGGCAAATACATAGAAAGAAAATGTCTGTTTGGAAGAGATGCTTCTGGATCTCAAAGGTTGCCATCTCTACACTACATCTGATATCAACCGCTGTGAATACAGAAATCATGAGATAGTACGAATCACATTTTTCATATTCCATCATCACACAAAGAGATACTTCTCAACTGATTCAATTTATGGCTCTAAGATTAATGCCATCTCCCCCACTGCCCACTCTATTTCACATCCTCATCAAACTTCCCTCTCATTCTCCTACCATCCACCTACACTAGAGGTAATGTATAGAGTTCAGTTAACATACCAGCCATCACGAGGGAGAAAAGCGGAGAACCCAAGATAAAAATCACACTGTCATGGGGAGAAATAGAAAATTTCACATTGACAGTGCCAAAGGTCAAGATTGAATCTATCTCACTGAGGCTGGGAGGCAGCAGGAATACCTGCACCGCTGCTACGCTATCTTTAATTCAGAAGTGAGAGCTTTGCTTTCCAAGGGCATTGGGGCAGGTTCTGAAGAAGGTGAGATCTACACCAATCTGAGTTGAAGAACCCCAACAGGATTGGAACTCATGTCACTAGGACAGGACTAAAAGTGTATTTGGGGAAGGTTCAAAATTGTTAGAAAGGGTCATGGGAAGCTGAGCAGAACTGGTGACACGAGACAGAAGAGTACAAAATCTGAAAAGCAAAACAAAAGGTTAGAAAATAAATTTGAATCATTTTGAAGTATACACTGAAGTATGACCACACAGAAAAAGACAGATGAGTTGATGGCCCTATATGGTGCGAATTTTCTCGGACACACACACGTGTGCACACACACAATGAGAAAAAGAAATTATTAACCTTTTACATAATACATCTGCTATCAGTTCATTCAAAATAATAGATAAAAAAATAACATTTGATTGTTTTTAATGCTATCATGGCTAACTTTCTCTGATTAGTTCTGATTATCTCCATAACCATGCCTGATGAGTCTGACTGAGGAGCATTTACAAAATTCAAATCTTTGCGATCTACAAAATTCAAATCTTTGTGATGTGGTTAAAACTAATAATTTGGTATACGAGTTTAGGTGGACAACTTTGACTGAAAAAAGATTAAGGTCCATATCCCTCATTTAGTATATATTGCTAGGTCAAAGAAACCATTAAAGAATAAATGTAGGTGGTGACCAATGCATAGATTTATGGGTTAATGGATGGAAAGTTGGGGTTTTTTTTGCATGAATTTAGATCATTTTTCTTCACTGATTCCCATATTTTCTTCTAACATAGAAAGGGCTTTCAGATCCACGCCCTCAATCCCTTTCCCTTAAATTCGCCCAAAACCCGATTGACTCTCATCTTAACCCTTCCACCCCCCCAGGATTCTTCTGACACCCACCTACATTTGGAGCACATTCAAATGGCCAAGTAAGCTACCAATCAGCAGGTCTTCGTTACATGTGAGGAACCCCTCTGCAGTTGCAGGGAGAACATTCAAACACCACAGAGACAACACTGCATCTAGGATCATCCCCCATTGCAGGGGCCATGAGGCAGCAGTGCTAACTGCTGTAATGCTGTGCCAATTGTGCATTGAAGTGGATTTAGAGCTAAATTGTTGCAACAACTGTTCCATTCAATTGCATCACCTGAGGACAATATGCATCTGAGTGAAGTGGCAAAGATAAGAGCCCTTCCTTACAAGTACCCTTATCAGAATTAACGCTTAACGTCCACAGGATCTGAATTTTTTTGTCCCCATATTTTTTTCTTCTTTATTTTTCTGTGAGTGGAGGACATGTGCAGCCTCACCTACCAGGCCATATCTTCCTGCTCTTCATTTTGCCATCTCTACATTCTTTTGTCTGTCAAGTTTATTGTCATCTGATTGCCCAAGTGCAAGCCAATGAAACAGCATTCTCTGGTCCTCGGTGCAAAACACGCAGACACACAACCAGATATAACACACATGCAGACAAACAATACATATGCAGGACAAGTATCCATACATACAAATAAATATATTTTTTTTGTAAATATGAGAATCTCGGATGGTGAGTGTGAGCAGCTCCTTTGGTCGTTCGGTAGTCTCACTGCCCACGGGTAGAAGCTGTTTCTCAGCCCGGTGGTGCTGGCTCTGATACTCCTGTATCTCTGTCCTTTTGGAAGCAGCTGAAAGATGCTGTGTGCGGGGCAGAAGGGGTCCTCGGTGTTCTCAATCTCTAACTGCTCTCGTTCACTCATGGATCAGACAACCTTGTTTGCAGCCTACTTCCCCAAGATTACCCCAGTTTGATCTTCCCAGAGACATCCCCTTTCCCTAACCCTCCCTGCAGCTTTATGAACTCCTTCCCAGGTTAGACGAAGAATTTCCCACAGATGTAGCCTGACTGCAGAGGTCCCCCAAATGTCTTGGATTTACTTTTGAAAGTCCCCTACAGTCAAAGGATTTTTTTTTAAAACAGCCAGAATCTGCTGTTGTCTTTTGTAGAGTACCAGTGAGCTCTTAAACAGTTCTAAATGCACTATTTTTCACCTCTATTAGGCCTTAGCAATTCACAATACCATGGATCCTCCGAGAAGGCGGACACTGGAACTGCTGAGGCCAGAATGTGTGTGTATCAGCTCTTTCATCTTCTGCTGATTTAGTCATTATCATCATGAAGCAGATTTTTCAAATTTCATCTGCCAGATCAGCTTCTTTTTCTCATAGATTTTTTTTAAAAGGTCACTGATAATGCTCGTCTCCCTTACCGCTGTCTCTTCCGTGGTGATGACTGAAGGTGGACCCCTGAGGACTGGACAAGCATAGAAACTAGCTTCAATAAGCCCATGAGTTAGGGACTGGACATTCTGCAGCTTGTGGTGGAACAAGATCCAGCTTTGCTCATCTCAAAGTGCAACCTCCCTACCTACAAATGGCCTCTAAAACATTGCTTGTCTCTACTCTTACCTCTCCCCTGATGCATATCTTTGTTACTTCATCTCTAATAACATGTTTTGATTATCTATGGTTAAGCGATGTATTTTAAAGTTGTGGAATGATACAGAACAATGGGTCATAATTTGCCCCATTATACCTGTGCTGAGACACAACTCATCCCATTATATCTGTGCTGGTTCTTTGAAGGAGCTTTCCAATTCATCCCCCTCTCTTAATCTATCCCGATCATTTTCCAAAACATTTCATCTCCTAGTTTTTACCTAAATTTCACTGAATCTGCTACCATCAGATGCCATATTCCTGATCATAACAACTCACTGGGTAAAAATAATCTTTTTCTCATCCCTTCATCCACAACTTTAAACTTATGCTCTTCAGCTTCTCAGAACTAATACTCGTTCACTCACTGTCCTCCAGTACATTGACTTAAATATCTCAATTTCAACTTCACGTTCCTCCACGGTCTCACTTCTTTAATCTCCTCCAATCTTATTTCATTCCCATTCAATCATTTCTGCTCCAAAGCCAGGCCCAAATAAAATGCAACCTTTACTTTCCTGTAACTCGCACTTTGTACAAGGCATAAACTTAAAGGTTCCAGACGTGATGTGACAAACTTCTCAACTTGCATACTAATATTTTGATAGAATTATTTTGTCAACTACAAAGCATTCAGATAGTTTTTTTTTTGGTTTTATTTGCAGAATTTGAGATTCTCACATGATTTCAGCGCCACTGATAACCAATGGGTACAATTACTATGTTTAAACAACAAGTGGATACGCTCATGGATTGGACGGTGATGCAGGTCAAATGCAAACAAATGGGGTGTGCTCAAGAAAACACCTTGGTCAGCAGGGATGAGTTCGGGAAAAGGGCCTGTTTCTGCATTGTGTGACTTTATGAATCTATGACTCAATCGTCACCATTGTGGCTATCCCTGGAGGTCGAGGATGATGGTCCTGTGCATGTATTTGTTAATGTGTACTTGATGTTGCACTCCAAGAAGCACACGATACTTCACAAACCAAACAAATAATTCCAAAGGCATGGAACCCTGACGACTGGAGCTGATGGATTTGTTGCAGCTTTCAGAGCCATTGAGGTCAGAGTAACTTTGTCTGTCTGTTCCACTGTTGAAGACTTAGTTGGATTGTCCTTTGACCTCTCCCTTGACCTTACCACTATGGGTGACCCTACCAGGAGCATAGCTCCAGACAGCATTACTCTCAGGAGCTCAGGACCACACAGGCTTCTCCACCATGACAATCCATGGAGAAGATGACTCTACATTGACCGGAGAAATTCCCCAATCAGGCTGGCACATTTAGAATAGCTCTTACACATGATTATTCTACGGAATAGTTACTACCCTTCAACTATCAGACTCTTGAACAATAGGGGATAATTATATTCATTTTGAGACTCATTTAAGGACTCTTATTATAGTTATTTATTGTTATTTATTTATATCTGCATTTGCACAGTTTGTTTACAGTTAACAATTCATGATATTTACAGTTTACATGTACTAGTGTTAAACCTGGCCCACAGGAAAAAGAATGTGATGATCTGTATGTACCCAGGTTCAAATTTGGCATTATCTGTAAGGCGTATATATGTTCTGCCCGTGTTCTGCAGGGGGTTCCTCATGTGAATCCAGCTTCCTCCCACCCTCCAATAAGTATGGAGTTGATAGATTAATTGGGTTCATTAGAGCTCCATGAGTTTAACACAACATCTCATCTTCCGACTGGGCACCCTCCAACCAGATGGCATTAATATTGACTTTCATTAAACCGCCCCCCCCATCCCCACTCTTTGCTTTTCCCATCCTGTCACCTCTCATTCACTCAGACATGATAAATTACACCTAGTCCCTTATGACATGCAATTAACACCTTTTTTGGGTCTGGATTCCTTCCCTATTGTTTGAATTCTGATAGATCCTGCTTCTGCCTTTTTCTGATTTTTCCTTGAAGAAGGGCTCAGGCCCGAAACATTGGCAATATATCTTTGTCTTCTATAGATGCTGAAAAGGCCAGCTGAGTTCCTCCAGCATTTCAGTGTTTTCACGACAATCACAGCATCTGCAGTCTATTGTGTTTCACTCCATGGGTTTCATGGACGAGAGGGGACTTTTACCATGCTGTATCATTAAAATAAAATAGCAAAAGATGTTACCTAAGCTTCTTTGTTTCACTTCTCATCATTGGAATCTCCTTAAAGTGTTCTGCCATACACTTTGTGTCCTTCCTTCATTCATCAGGGCCGGTATTGAGAGACAGAGGCAGGAGGTGCATCCAAAGGCACCTCTCTGTTCTCTCATTCAAATGCTGAGCTCCATTGGCTCAGCCATGTCAGAAATCTCCCACGTACATTGTGAAGGTCTAATTCTGCATGCGCAGCTTACACTGCCTGCGGTGAACCATGAAGACGTGGATTGCATATCGTTGCACGTCCAACAGCCACTTTGTACAAGACATAAATTTAGAGATTCCATGAGTGAGTTACCAAACTTCTCAACTTGCATATTAATATTTTGATAGAATTGTCTCAAACAATTGTGTTGTACAGTTGCATTTTAAGGTCTTTTCTGCAGTACAGATTTATTTACAAAACCCATTCTTTCCCTTTGAAGGCCCTCCCTTTGGTACTCTTCGGAATTCTATGGTTTTCAAGTCCAAGGATTATGTAGCTGACAATAATGGCAATATTTTTTTGAAAAGGATTGTGAGAACTGTTAAAATATAAATTGAATTGCTTATTGTCACATGAATCAAGATAGAGTGAAAATATGGCTTTGTGTGTTATCCAGGCTCATCAACCCATACTTGAGTACATGATGAAAAATAACACAAAAGTTCAGACTACAATGTTACAGAGAAAAATGTTTGGTTAAAACAATGGAAAAGCAACGTCATTTAATGAATGAGAATGTTGCTCACTAGTACGATAACAGCAGGGGAAATTCTCTGCTTGAATCTGGTGATGTGGGATTTGAAGTGTAAATATCACCAACATGACAGCTATATTCTATTAATACCAGTTGTGAAGCACCAACAGAGAATGCACTCATTATTGGCAGGTTTCTGTATTACATGGAGGAGCCAAATCCTGGTGCACAAAAAAAATAGTAGCAGTGAACTGTCCTGAAGAACTCTTCATTCCATAGTTGGCTGGTGTTGACACACTAGGTCGAAACCATACCCTTGGCTCAAATCATCTTTTCAGGCTCAGAATGAAATGTCAGTTGTCAGTGTTATGACAATCCTGTGTGATCCTAAACCAGATGTGTGTGTGAAAGTTGTGTGAAATTGAGATCTTTCTGAAAAAGGCTTAGCTTAACTCCTTGAGTACTGCAATATTTTAAATTCTCCTCTTAAATTTAGTTTTTGAGTCTTAGAGTCATCCAACATAGGACTAGGCCATTCAGCCCATTATGTGTATGACAACCCTCTTTACCAGCACTTGGTTCATGGTCCTTTGGGCCTTGTCAATTTGAGAGCTTGTCCAGATACTTCTTAAATGATGTGAGAAACCCTCCTCCACCCAGAAGCATAGCAGGTTCCAAGCATCCGCTGGGTGAAAAGGGTTCTCTCCCATATCCCCTGTATATCTTCTACTCCTAACTCTAAATCTACACTCTCTAATTTTTGATATCTCTGCTATTCGGAAATGTTTTCTACTATTTAAATTGTGTGTGTGTGTGTGTGTGTGTGTGTGTGTGTGTGTGTGTGTGTGTGTGTGTGTGTGTGCGTGTGTGTGTGTGTGTGTGTGTGTGTGTGTGTGCATATCTGTTTCTAGACATAAGTTTATGTATTATATATAATCCACACACACACACACATATCGACTTATGACTTCTGCGGTTTCTGCAAATCCACTCCACATTCTTCCTCTCTTCCCCAACCCTCTTTCTTCTTTCCTCTAGCTCTCCACCCATTTCCCTCTCGATTCAGAGCCATCCTCCCCTCCCTGTTTGCTGTTGTTTCCTCCCAGCCTTATCCACCTATTACCTCTGCCTGTTGGCTTGTGCTCCTCCACCTTCCCATCTCTCTCACCATTTTGTTCAAGTGCCTGCCTGCATTTTGCTCAGACCATGATGAAGGGGCTCAAGCCCGAAACATTGGTTTTATATATATGCCAGCACTTTTGTAGAGCGATTAGTGCCTTTACCGTACCAGCAATCAGGACCAGACCTGGGTTTGAAAAATGCGCTGTCTGTAAGGAGTTTGCTCATTCTCTATGTTCTTTCCGTGTCTGCATGGGTTTTCTCCAAGGGTTCCAGTTTCCTCCCAACATGCAAAAATGCACAGGGGTGTAGGTTAATGGGGTGTAAACTGGGCAGCGCAGACTTGAGCGCTGAATTGGCCTGTTACAGGGCTGCATGATTAATTTTTAAATTTATATATATATAGTAGCTTCTTTTAATAGGCATATTGAGAAAGGACTAGCAGTAAACCTTGGCAAAGAAGTTTATGACATACATTGTGAATCATGTTGCATCACACAATAAAATGGAACAGATGGAAGGCAATGAGCTCATTATCCTTGAGACAGTTCCTTGAAAGATCTATAAAAGTAGTCCTACACCCCTCACCTCTCTTTGCATGTCACTAAAATGTCTTCCCTCGTCTCCTCTTGAAAATTTGGTCATTTTCAGATGTCAATCAAAGAACTTTGCAGAAGTGCTCGCTTCGGCAGCGCATATACTAAAACTGGAAGATTAACACGGCCCCTGTGCAAGGATAACATGCAAATTCATGCAGCGTTCCATTTTTTTTATTAAAAATAAAGAACTTTGCAGAAATGTGAACATCAATTCATTAAATAAAATTAACAGGTCCGTGCCACTCGGTGGATGAAGTTAAGTGGAAGAAGAGGTCAACATGCTTCCTTTGTAGGTGGAGAAAGTTCTACATTTGAAGGAAGAGTGGTCTGGTTGTACTGAATAGTTAAAGGCATCTTCCACAGAACAAGCAATATGAAGATGAATCCAATCAAAGCTATTTTGGGATGATCAACTTTCACAACATTGAGGATTGGAGAACAATCCCACTGGTATTGAACTAGTTTTCCACATCCTCTTGCAGGTGAGACATCTGTTAGCTATCTTAGAGAAGCAGGGTAGACAGGACCTCCTGCATTCCCAACTCCCACTACCCCATCCTCATTCCCAACTACCAACCACCCAAGCTCCCTATCCCCTAACCAGCAAATTACATATGATCAGCATTATTAGCTATTATTACAAGCTGGACAGTTTGTAGCACACTAAGAATTGATTCCCAATCACCAAAAATAATAATTTCTCCCCTATCATCTGAAAAGTTAAAATAATACTCACACTCACACATACCTGATATACATTACTCTTGAAAACCAATTTTAGTACATAGGATGGCTACTACATTGTTCAGAGTGGTAAGGAGAGGGAGTAAAATGGAAAGAAGAAGAAGAACTGGCATTTATACACAGCTTTTTTGTAACTGATAATGATAAAATATAATCACGGTTGTAATATAGCAAGCATAACAACAAATTTGTGCTCTGCAACATGGTATGATCTAATAGCATTAACTATGCCAAATGGCAGCATCCATGCAACAGACCCAGCTTTAGATTATTTACTTTTCGGCATTTAGAACTACTAATCCAAGACAACATTTCTCAGTAAATCTTCTTTAGGTGTTAATTAATGAGAGACAATTATGAAAAAGGAAGTGCTACAACAGAAACAAATAATAAAATTTGAGAAACAAATATAGGAGTTGTGAAAAAATGCAAGAAAATTTAAATAGAGTGAAAAGGAGAATATTGTAAAATGATGAGAGGAGGACAGGAGTGAAATTTTAAACACCAGCACACTTTTCAATGACCATAGTCTGTCTCTCAGTCTAGTTTCATATCAAAACAGGTCTCCATCTGGCTATTAATACAGCTGTCCATATTGATATCAAGCACTCACTGTCTAAAATTAGAATTTGGATTACACTGGTGGTAAACAGAACACATGTTAAGTGCGGAGCTGCCAACCCTCTTGAACCTTTCTCAGACCTTGATAGATAGAAGACATAGGTGTGACAAATTTTAAAACATACAGACTAAAATTAAAGGTTAACTATACAAAACATATCAAAATATTCTGGCTAAATAACTACAAACACTGGCGATATCATAATTGACAATGTAACCTATTGGTATATTTTAGTCACTAAGGCAGTGACACAAGAGTGAAACAGGTGCTGCAGGACCAGAAAATTTGGCTTGGATTATACGAACAGATTTGCATTACTTCATTGCTCAATGTGAGATTTCCTACTGTGCCGAATGTTGTCGCGTGAAAATTAAGGGCATTCTTAACTTTCACCATTAGTGCAAAATTGCCCATAATGAACTTGCTTTACATCCCTTTCATTTCTCATTTCTGTCTCAATGGAATTGAAAAATCAAGGTTGATGTAAAAACACCCAGCTGATTTGCCATTAGCCACATCTTTGATTGGAGAAAATTAGTGGAATTGAAGGAGAATGGGAATTCATATTGGCCCTAACCATGCCTGCACCTGTGTGGTCCTGTTTCAGTCTTCATCTGACTTGAAAATATTAACCCTTTCTCTTTCCACAAATGAAGCCAAAACTCCTGAGTGTTTTCAGGATTGTTTGTCTTTACCTCAGGCCTCCTCCTCGACTCTTTATTTAGTACACTGAGATGGTATTGATGATACTTTGTGCACTTTACATTTTGGACAATTTTTACCCTGAACTCATTTTAATATGGTCCACCATCAGAAAGGAGGTACAGGAGTGTTCAAATCACGACTGCCAGGCTGTGAAATAGCTTGGTCCCACAGGCTGTGAGATTGATTAATGGTCCTTGTGTCTCAAATGGAGTACATTCTTCCAGAATATTCATACATATTTATTTTATATTGTATTTTTATGTATTTGCAGTGTGAGAAATGCATTGAGCATGTGAACGGAGGCCTAGAGAAATGCTGTTTCGTCTGGTTGTATATGTACAGTCAGATGATAATAAATGACTTGTCCCTTCCCTTCATTTTAATTATTTCTCTTATTCAATCTCAGGGAATAGACACACAATCACATCCATTGTAATCCCACAGCTACATCAAATACACTTCTTTCCCTTCCTCATGCTTCCATTTGGGCCGGCACAGTTAATGTAGCACAATGCTGTTACAGCGCCAGCAATTAGGATCAGGGTTCGAATCCCATGCTGTCTGTAACAAGTTTGCGCATTCTCCCCGTGCCTGTGTGGGTTTCCTTTGGGTGTTCAATTTCATCCCAACCTTCAAAATGCACTAGGCTTGTCGGTCAATTGGGTGTAATTGGGCAGCGTGGGCTTGTGGGCCGAAAGGGCCTGTTACTCTGCTGTATGTCTAAATTATTTTTAAATTATCTATTAACTTTAAAAAATTCATTCTCCCTGTCTCTCCAGCAATGCCATATATGTTGTAATATTCCACACAAATGCTCCTTACAAATGGTTTCCCTCTAATGTTGTTAAGGCTCCCAACTATTGTATTATATCTTCTATTTTCTGAACTTCTGTTCTCATCCTACTTCCTTTCCATCATGTAGGGACCCAATTAGTACTTCCAGGTGAACAATGATTCACTTGATATTTCTTTCAATCTAGTTTACTGAACAAATGGGTTTCTTCTGGCTGCTCTGGTTTCCCCCAACATCCAAAAATACGTGGGTTGTATATTAATTTACCACTTTAAATTGCCGCTCATTTGTACATGAGATAGAATCAAGGGAGAGAATGGTGGATTCATGTTGAGGACAAGGAGAGAGTTTAAAATAGAGACAAGTTCTTGAAGTAGCAGCTATTACAAAAAAGGTTGTTTTGTGGATTAAGTGCTATTCTTAAGATTTATGTGAAGAAGCTTTGATGAGTGATGCTTTAGTGAGAGTGGTGAATGGTGACGACCTGTAGGATCAACTTCAGAGTTAGAAATCACAGTCAATGGAGTGGTGCGCTCCTCCCGTGAAATGTGGGAAATCAGAGAGAAGTCGAGTGTTTCTGGTGACTACACTAGTGTAACAATGAGTGTGTGATTGCCTGCGCAGATTTGGTGGGCTAAATGGTCTGTTTCTGTGATGTATTGCTCCATGTTTCTATCACTGTTCAAAACCAGGTGAGTGTTATCTCAGAAGTCTGCAGACACCGTGGTTGAAGTAAAAACACAATGCTGGAGAAACTCGGCAGGTCAAGTAGTGTAATTTATAGAGCAAGGATAAAGATACATAACCAACATTTAGGGCTTGAGCTCTTCATCAAGGTATGAAAAAATGTCCACAGGCACCTGAACAAAATGGTGGGGTGGGAGGGGCACAGTCCCAAACGCAGGAGGTAATGGGTGGATGAGGGAGGGAGGGCACACCAGCAAGCAGGGGGAGGAGGGGTGGCTGTGTGAATGGAGAGGGAAGGGGGTGGAGAGCTGGAAGAAAGGCGGCAAAGGAAAGGAGACAGAAGGGAGAATGGGGAGTAGGCTAACAGAAACTGGAAAAGTCAACATTAATGCCATCCAGTTGGAAAGTGCCCAGATGGAAAATTGTGTTGTTCCTTCAATTTACTAGTTGTTTTGATGGGATAGTATGAGGCCATGGACAGACCTGAGCATGGGAGTAGGGTGCAGAAATGAAGTGGTTTGAATTGAGTGTTATCTCACGCTCCTTGCCAAAAATGATGCATTATTATCCAGCTTATGGAAGATAATGTAAATGCATTTCATAGTTTATTGAATACTGGAGATTTTATTGATAGCATCAGTTAATACAGTGATTCTCAACCTTTTTCTTTCCACTCACATACCACTTTAAGAATTCCCCATGCCATCAGTGCTCTGTGATTAGTAAGGGATTGCTTAAGGTGATGTGTAACTGGGAAGGGAAGGTTGAGAATCACTGCTCTAGAACCAATTGTTACAGAAATGCTTGAGAAAAATTGTCATTGGCCCATTTTCTTTGGAGTTCTGAAACCGTGCACATAACAAGACAATTAGGTATGATTAAAACAGTAGTTTTCAAACTTTTTCTTTCCACCCACATACCACCTTAATCAATCCCTTACTAATCACCGATGGCATAGGAATTACTTAAAGTGGTACAGGTACACGATCCTTTATCCGGACATCTAAAATGCAGAAAGCTCTAAAATCCGGTAAGTGGGGAGAAAGGCAGCCAGGCAGCCGGCACTTGGGGGAGATGGCCAAACGACTGGAAGGGGGTGGGGGTGGATACGGCAGCACAATTCGGGTGGGCTTTCCGAAATCCGGAAAAATCCGAAATTTGGAACACACTGTCCTCCAAGGGTACCGGATAAAGGATCGTGTACCTGTATGTGAGTGGAAATGAAAAGGTCGAGTTAATAGTAAACCAGGAGATGTTACCAAGGTCAATTGCTGAGCACTAATAGGAGGCGGCATAATGCCCTGACTCTAGCTCAAGGCTCCAGATGTGCCAACAGCAGGTGACACTGACGTGGCTCATTCATGGGCTTGGTGTGATTTAGATTAATTAAACTTCACTCCTTAGTTAATTAAGGTTAGGATGATTTCTCATGAGATGAAACTTTCTCTCAAATGTAAATTCCCACTGGCTTTGAGGGATTTTCTTAATGACATTTTTCTTTCCACAATTACATAATCACGTGCAATATTCATCAACTACCAAGTGTCAACAAGGTGTAAACTTCAAATCATAAGGCAATTCTTACATGGGTTCACGTTAGATCAATGGAACTGCTTCTGTAATATTCAGACATATAGCCTGGTACCAGGCCATTTGGCCCACAAACCTGCACTGCCCAATTACACCCAATTCACCTACAATCCCCCAGTACATTTTAAAAGATCTATTCCTTTTTGTTCTTGGAACTAGATTCCAGAGCATTGATGGGCTAGACAAGAGAAAGTTCAATGTTTAAGATGATTCAGGGAGTAAATTCTGACTTTTAACTGAGATTTGCTATTACACCTTAGGTAGAACATTACAGTGCCAAGATGTATTGGTGTATGTTTTTAAAAAGCAGCATGAATTATTGGCTAAAAACTTGCTGAAGCATTGTGCATGGTTGAACTCAATTTTTCAGGTTTATTGACAGATATTCCTGGTTCATACTGAGTCAATTATTGCCTTGGATTTGATCCTTAATTTACTAACTTAATTGAGAAAGATTATGTTCCTGATTTACATTAGCATTCCTGAGACAGGTAGTGACTGATATTCTCCTGTATTTATTATATAAAATCTTTCCAAGTGTATTAATGTACCCTATATATATGTAACATTGAAATTTTGTGGACCTTCCTTTTGGGTAAAATTGGGGGGGGGGGGTCAACTATTACACACATACTACTTTTGACCATGGTAAATGCCTATGCCGTTTGAGACATTGAGAGCTCAGATGGGCAGGAAGAATGGCCCAGATCGGGTGTTAAGTCTGCATTTGGGTCTTTGGGAGCTTGGATGGGCAGGCAGCAAGGGCCAAAAATAGGGGGGGTCAACTTTTACACGGTATCGACTATTACATGTGTACATAAGTGAACAATCTCAGATTGTGAAGTTATACAAAAACTTAACAGATGTAAGTTAGTGCAATATACAAAAGGCTGAAGAAATCAGTAGTTCACACACAGCATTTATATTATGTTGCACTACATTCACAGTGTTGGTGGACTTTCCTATTTAACAGGTGCAAGTTAGTTGTACAATAAGATGGACAAGATATTTGTTATGTATATGTTTTAGAGAGGGATGGAGACCAGGAGAGAAGGTTAACAGAAAATGGAGAAGTCGATATTGACATCTGGTTGGAGACTGCCCAAAACCCTCTGCTCCACCTGTATCCATATAAAATCTTACCTGTTAGCATGTGCTTCTCCCCCTTTTCCTTCCCAACATTCACAAGCCCCCCCCCCCCACCCCAAACTTTTCCCACCATTTTATTCAGGTATCTTCTTGATTTTTTTAATACTACTGATGATAGGTTCAGGCCCGAAACGATGACTGCCGTTTACTAATGAGATGGTAGCTTCTTTCCAGTAATTAAATTTTGCAACTTCAAAACAATCATAAGAAATGCGACAATAATTCTCAAGCTGCTTTAAATAATTGAAGGGAGAAAAGTTTTGGGAAGTCATCGGGTGTTTTTTTTAAAAAAAATCACACAGAGAGTTGTGGGTGCCTGAAATGTGGAGGTTGAAACATTGGGGGCGCTTAATAGAGGGTTGCGTGGTAGAAAGGGTTTAGTATTTTTTTTTAAATATAGAAATATATAGATCAGCACAAGGGCCGAAGAGCCTTTACTGTGCTTTGTAGTAAACAGTTACATCTTTTTATGTTTTTACCATTTTCCATAATTAAATCAGATTTGATTCTAACAAAAGTTAGTTTCGGTATTTTTTTCAGAATCATAAAATTTTATGGGACAAGCAGAGGCCATTTCCCTTGTGCCATTCATGTTGTTCAATATACTCCTTCATTTCAATTGGTGTTTAGAAAATTCATTATGGTTTATACATTAACACATTGGACCTTCTTTGAAGTAAACAAGAAAATCGGCTGGGGTTTAGTGCAGTACACAAAAAGTACTGGAGAAAGTCAGCAGGTCATGCAGCATCCATTGGAAGTAAAAGGTAGTTGATGGTTCAGGCCTGAGCTGATTATCAGGAGTGCCAAAAATCAATCAGCCCCTGAATAAAAAGGTGGAGAAGGGGGAGCGGTGGGGGAAAGAAAATGGGGAGGAGCACAGGGCAACAGGTAAGAGGTAAAATGTGGACACAGGTGGATTTTGGGCAGTCTCCAACAAGATGGCATCATTATAGACCTGTTAACCTCCTGTCCCGGCCACTCTCCTTTATTCCTCCCTTCTTCCAGCTCCCCAACTCCTTCCCTTCCTTCTCCTATCTGATAGAGTGGCACGGTTAGTGCAATACTATTACAGAGCCAGTGACCTGGGTTTGAATCCAGCCCTCTCCATAAGGAGCTTGTATGTTCTCCCCGGGTCTGTGCGGGTTTCCTCCAGGCATTCCAGTTTCCACCCATCTTCCAAAAGTGTACGGGGTTGTAGGTGAATTAGGTGTAATTTGGCAGCATGGGCTTGAGGGCCAGAAGGGCCTGTTACTGTGCTGTATGTCGACATTTAAAAAAAATTTACATTGATCTTTCTTTGCTCTCTGCCCTCTCCCCAATCACTTCTCAGCTTCTTTCTGTTCTACCCTCCCTTTTGCATTAGCCTGTTACCTCTTACCTGGTGACCTGTGCTCCTCCCCCTTCCCCCACCTTTTTTCTTCAGGTATCTGCCTCATTTTCAACACTCTTGATGAAGGCCTCGGGCTGCCTTTTATTTCCTGTGGATGCTGAGTTTCTCCAGCAGCATTTTGTGCATGGAACTCCTTCTTAGATGTGGCCAGGACAATAGACTAAACATCAAAAGTTCAATCTTTGAAAATGGGTAACAAAATTTGGCCTTCTCTGTCCTAGTTGGAAGATAATGAAAATCAAATGACCCACTATGGACTGAAATTTTAATAAACTTATAAAATATGGCTTATCAACTTTTTACAATTTTAAACAACTTTTTTTTAAAGGGAAGAAATTTGTATAAAAATGATTGGCCTTGAGGTTGTCCCAATATATACTATTCAAATGCAATGCTTGGAATGGTAATCCCTCTCCATTCAAATCAAGGCATGCATCTCTTAATGAAGTGCCATAGTGTAAGAGTCAAATTTATTAACAAGTGGGACAAGTAATGCAATGGTTAACTTAGGAGGAATTTTAATCTGTTATGTGAAGGATGACAAATCCAAATGCTGCATCCCATTATATGTTGAAATTTTAACCAGATGCATTAGCCTGTTTAATGGAAAATAGCTAAAGTTTATCATAATCAGTTTGGTACATCTTTATTTAATGAGATACACCTTCTCTATTTTTAATTTTGCAGGCTGTCAACCTAAATAGAATAATTTTCTTTCACTGAGTGGAGTAATTTACTTAAATCTATACTCAGTAGAGAGGATGCACACAATTAGAGAGAGCAGTCTACTGTAAAAACGAATTAAAATTGATTGTGTTCCAGTGAAAACTAAATTTGTAATGCACTAATTGGATTTTGCCCAAACATCTGCAGCAAGTTGACTTGATTGTGCTGTGAAACAGTCGCAGATAAAATCAGATTCAAGATGAAGATCACATGAAATTTTCTAAAAGTGGGTAATGTGATTGGAAAATGAAATTAAAACATTGTGGTGAGAATGCTGCAGTGCTTGTTTTGAGTGGTACATGCCAATCAGGTATTCACATGGGCTCTTTCTTGGTCTCTTCGCTGAGGTGACAATAGTGATGAATAGTCTGCTTTCAGCTCAGTGTCCAATGGCAGTGGTAAACAATCCCAGACCAAGTATGGCAAAGAGCCAATGCAATTTAGACTCCCTGAGAATTTGTGAGGAGCATTTTCCACCCTGGATCTTGGAATGCTAGAGTTTCACGGTATACATTCATGTTCTTTGGCAGTTCAAATCTGCCTCAATAATGTTCTGTTTACCAAAACTCCAGTTCAGCAACATCAAATCATTGCTAACTATTTTCTCTCTTCAACCTCAGCCGTATATTCCGTGTGCTTGGATCCTTGTTTGTGGCCTTTCAATGGCATTTATTAAGGACTACAAATGTGACCTATGAAAGCTCACAGAGAGAGATATTTATCTTTCATCCCTATGAGTAACATGCACATTTCAAACACCCATGGTGGCTTCAGCATTTTTACAGTAACACATCATTGCAGAGTAAATCCCTCCCAGAGAGCTAATATCCTGGCAATTTGGGAATTTAAAAGATTATGAATTGAATTCTTAGATTTTCACAGGAAATGGGCAAATTTAGAACTAGGTCTTCATTATAAAACCAAATCGATATTATTCAGCATTTATAATTGGAGTGGAGAAAAAGAGGTCAGGAGGAAGGGTGTTGATTGAGAAAACAAATCTTTCCCTGGAGAAGGATGTATCCAGAAAAGTTTGGAGACCTTTGGTTTAATCGATTAAATTATCAAAACATTTTCCACAGAGATACATCAGAGGGGACTAAATTAGATACTCCCTGTAAATATGTTTGGGAATTACCATCAACCTAGGCTGTATACTATTATCGTATTGCCTTCTGACCTGCGTGATTGCTCCATAGATCCACAACCTTTCACCCTAGTAACTGGTGCTGCCACACATCAAAAGGGGGCCTAAGGCCGTCACTTCCTAGCGTCATTTAAAATATCCCTGCACCTCGTAAATGAGAATTACACGATAGCTGAAACAAGGTGCTGAAGTGAATCTGAAGTAATGAGATCAGGTTCCGATGTATCTGATGCCGCGTTGGATGGCGAGGCAGAAAGAAAGAAAGAATCTATATTCATATCTAGGAACACAAAGAGTAACCAATGGGAGAAAGAAAATAACAACCCTGTAGTTTCATAGTCATAAATCCAGTATCAGCTTTCTATTCCATGTAATTTAAGTCACTGAAGTTAAATTCCCCAAATATCTTGGTGGGATTTGAACATATACTTGAGTATAATTTAGCTATTTTTCTAGAATACAAGTTCTACAATTACATTAATTTATCCTTTCACTATTGGAAAGGCCATTGCTGAAGGAGTGTTCGGTAAGAGACTAAATCAATGATAAAATGACACTTAGAATAACAATTCCACCTACCATTCCATTTGGATAGCCTCCACGGAACAAATCTGCAGTGCCTGAGATTCATAATTTTCTGAGACCATGGCTGTTAGTTAGAGATCCCGTTCAACCAGCAGGAATTATATCCCACCATTGACTCTGCCTTTTGTACCTTTCAGTGAGAACCCTCCTCATTCTTCTGAATACCAATAGGTCTAATTCACTTCATAGAACAACCCCTTAACTCCAGGAATCGGTCTAATAAAACTGCACTACTTCCAAGGCTTGAGTAAATTTCAGATTTATTGTCAAAGTACATACCTGACATCGCAGACAACCCAAGATTCTCTTTCTGTGGGCAAGGCAAATTACAACTTATTGGTAGTGCGAAACATAACTGTACACAATGTACACATGTAAACAAATAAAGAAATGTAAACAAACTGACTGCAAGACAGAGAAGGAAAAAAACAGAGCAAAAATTAGAGTCCTTAAATGGGTCCCTGATTAAGTTTTTAGTTCAGGAGTCTGATGGTGGAAGGCTAGCAGCTGTTCCTGAATCTGACAGTGTTAGTCTTCTGGCACCTATACCTATTTCCTGATGGTAGCAGCAAGAACAGAACGTGTGCTGCGTAATGTGGATTCTTGAATAATTGCTGCCACTCTCTGACGGCAGCGTTCCCATAGATGTTCTTGATAATGTGGAGGGTTTTGCCAGTAATGTCCACTACCTTTCG